>NC_042623.1:41340894-41983863 GCF_901001135.1 Rhinatrema bivittatum | reverse complement strand
TCCTGATGTGTAGTGAACTGATCTCAGTCGGAACTGTGTGTGAATAAAGCTTTTGGATTTGAAAATACACCAGAAAAGTCCAATGCTTTAAGACTAATATGTTCTACGCAATATTCAAAAGTGTGGATCTGCCTCCTTTGAAGGTCAGTAAGAGCGAAGAATATTCTTTCATTCAACATCTGTAAGCTACAATACTATATCCTCTCAGATCAGTGGTTCAGTTAATGATAATGCCGCTACTTTATTTATTTATTTATTTATTTATTGTTTTTGTTATACCGAGTTTCATGATAGGCATCACATCAACCCGGTTTACAAATAACAAGGAGTGTAAAGCATAACGTAAAAAACAATATTTTCAATAAGAACCTTGAACTTTAAATACAGTGAATCAGAAAAAGGGAGAGGGAAAGTTACTTGAGAAAAAGGGAGAGGGAAAGTTACTTGAATATTGCAATGTACTATATAATTAGGTTTACCTGTGAGTGTGCCGAGACCAATACAGCTGCTGCCGAATGCCATGGCACAATTGATTTCAGGACTCTCAGTTTGGAAACTTTATCCCGGTTTTGTCCAGCCTTCATTGGCTTCCCTTTCAGTACAGCATCAAGTACAAAACAGCCCTGCTAGTCCATAACCTGTTAAATTTACTAACTGCTCTTTGGATTACATTGCGCTCTTCACAAATGGCCTTACTTGAGGTTCTCTCTTTCCATCAGATTCGTCTATCTGAGATTCACAAGTCCACTTACTCTGTAGTGGCCCCTGATGCCTGGAACGTTTTACCTTATGATTTAAGATCATTGCAGTATACAAAAACATTTCTGTTTGAACAAGCTAATACATAAACTTAATTGTTTTTAATGTTTCATTTCTTATTTTTGCTGTTAAAGGCATTGTTATTTTAAGTATTTTAATGATTCTTATTTTCTTATTGTTTTATTGCATTTTAACTTTGCATGTTTTATTGTTAGCCGCCTAGGGCCATTGTGTGTTGGCAGGATATAAATAAATAAACCATACGATATATAACGCACTCATCATCTGGTGGGAAACCCGGATTCCCTCTTGGGGGCAATAAGAATGACACATCCCAAGGAAGTCCAAGTCCTTTCCTTAAATATTTCCAAGAATATCTAGCTGCTTTTATAATGAAGGATTTTGCTAATCTGTCTACAAATTCAGTAGAATCAGCATACAAGATAAATTTCAAATTCAAGGGAGCTACAAAGTAACTTTCTAGATCAGAATTCAAAAGATTTTCGAAGCTGGTCACAATCTCCTTCTGGTGCCAGTGAGTAGTCAAAGGTTGTCTTGTTGATAGTGTGTTTGCGAGGAAAGGAAAAATACAGAAAACGAAATCCATTTCCTCACGCCTAATTGTTAAGTACTTGCAACCCAGCACCTTTAACAATTATGCAGAGGTTGTACTAAGGGTCATCTATGAAAAGAAGGAAATGGGTAAACAAGGTTCCATATTCAAACAAAGACTTCATAAAGTCACTTCCTCCATAGAAACTGAAGTCCGGGACTCTAATGAGCAGTATTAAACTTAACAAGTGAAGATCCAGCAGGCTCCTTGTTTTTGATGCAGAAGACTTATGTTTTTGCAAATAAGGTCAATCAATAGTCTGCAAGACAGAACAATTACTAAGCAGGTGTTCCACAAGGTTAAAGAAATATTCCAATGGTCAGATCCAACATTTCCTATGGAATAGCTCGTCTGTGGGCAAGCATTACGGTTAGCAGTCAATCACATTCATATTTTAAACGTGTTCTGGCTGCCATAGGAGCTCCTAGACAGCAACTCTCACCCTCATGGTTTCTTCTCTCCACACATACCACCTCTGGGGAATAGTTCTGCCTCTGCTTCCTGTAACTGAGTCACAAAAACCTTCGCAGCCTCTGCTGATTCAAACGCGTGTACTGCTTCATTTCGTCAGAACTGTAGGTGAGCGGGTTATTGCAATGCAAACTTAACCTAGTGGGGTAAATTCTTTGTAGTTCTGTGTGATCCGATGTGAAAAATCTTGGAATATTAGAATCTTCTGGTTTTCATAGTATAAATCCCAATTCTTATGATAAACTGTGCTCAAAAGTCTCTTATATTGCAAGCTTAACACTTTTAATTATAACTCTTCACGACTTCTGGCTACCTGCTATTTTAGGGCCTAAGCGATGCGCTCGCTTGAGGACAGTCTTGCCACAGTTTGTCTCCAGGCCTACCTCAGAAAGCAACCATGTGTCAATTAATTGCTGCAATCCCTGGTCTGGGATTAATTCAGGAAGGCCTATGAGATGCAGATTATGGCGTTTTGAGTGATTTTTCTAAGTCATCTAATTTTTCTACAGTTTCTGCAACATATTTTTCCAACGCTTTAAGCCATCCTTCCTAGTTATACCATGGTCTTCTACTCTTGTCACTTGCACTTCTACTGCTTCCAACCAAGTACTAACATCTGTAATAGAACATTTAAGTTCAGCAATCTGAGCGGAGAGCTGCTCCAGTTTACCATCTAATGCTGCTACTACAGCCGTGGTGACATGTGCTACTAATGATTCATCCGGCAAGGTAGGCATCTCATTTTCTTTAACCTCAGCCATCTTATTATCAGACAACTTGCCTTTTTCTTTTTCCTTCTTTTGTAGCTCTAATGGACATATTATCACCACTTTTTAGCATAAACTTGTCCATGCCCCAAATCATTCTTAAGCTTCTAAAACACCACTCCTCTTGTATATAACATTTATTCTGTATACTATATTTAAATTGTATATTGTTTAACCATCTCTTTTCTCTCCTCTCTTCTTCCTTCTCCAAGTTCGGCTACCCTTGTTAAATGTAACTGTACTTTCGGACACCACAGTTCTAGTTTTTGTTTATAATGCACTCCTGTTCGATGTAAACCAGCAAGATATGTTTTCATGATTGCCGGTATATAAAAACTCTAAATAAATAAATAAATAAGAGGGTCCAGATGAGGGACATGCAAAAATCCCCAGAACTGTCTGCAGGGTGGCACCCGGAGCTTGGCAGCAGCGCGTCCTACTAAGACCATCACATCACGTAGCCTCCCCCTCTCTATTTTTAATAAACTGATACACCACTCATCTCTCCCAGGCGCTCTCCTCTCTCCCTCACGTACTTTCCCTCATAAGATTGCGCCTTCCTTCTCTCTCCCTCACAAGCTCGCCCCCTTCTCTCCCTCATTCATGCGCTGTCCCTCACAAGCTTCTCTCCCATTTCATTCACATACGTGCGCTCATATAACACACATGCCCTACAGGATGGGCTCCCCTGGTGTACTCTCTCATGGCTCCCATTTGGGTGCTGCCCCTCCTCCTAGTTCTGCCGCAGAATTCTCACAGCAATGAGGCGTCTGACACCCTCCCCCACCAAATGTATGGCTACTGTGGTTTTGGAAGTAGGTCCGAGAACAATGTGTAATCTACTAGGCATCGCAAGAGCTGGACACAGCAGAAAAAAAGATATATCAGCAGTTCTGCACAGCCATGCTTTGCCTCGGCCCCCCCCCCCCGGGTTGTTTTATTGGGTTTTTTTTTACCTTGCCACTGGAGGAACTTAGTCACAGGTACTGCCCCTGCCTGTGACCCACCCCCTGCTGCTCTCACTGCTATTGACAGTGCAGGAGCAGCTATTGACAGTGCAGGAGCAGCGAGTCCTCAGCAGCAGTGCAGAACCAGGGAACAATTGCTGTTGCTCCGTTTTATGTGGAAGTGGCTTAAATCTATTGAACTTCACGCTCATGGCCTATCACCTGATTGTCTGCTTTTAGCCTTATTAACTAACTTTTTTTTTTTTTTTTTTTTAATCATTGTCTTGTTTTATCAAATACCCCAACTTTCGATTGTAATTTATTTTTTTTTTTTTGTGTGTGTGTGTTTGTATAGCGCTGTATGTGTTGTTTAACGGTAGTGGTAGTAGTGTGCTTCTTCAGAAGATGACATTGTCTCCATGTATCACAACCCAGCATCCTCTTAATTTTTCTGTGTCGGTCCACCACTGTGATCGGACCCATCATATTGAAGGTGCCAACTACTGCCTGTAGGCCTTGCACCAGGCCTAAGCCAACTCTGCAGTCTGCTGCCACAGCCACCCCATGCCATTGCATGGTATGCACAGTGCCGGAACTGTGCATGGGGTAGGAGATGAGATGGGTAGGCTTTGGGCAGGGATACTGGTAGAGGTGTTATGTTGGAAATGTATAGTCCCAATAATTGGTTTTTTGGGTTTTTTTTAATTGCTTTCTCTAACCCTCCTTCCCTGTCACTCTTGCCCTTGTTCTCTTTCTTTCTTTCTTTCTTTCCTTGTCTTCTTCTCAAAACTTTTAATAAACAAAAATGAGTTGCTGAGTGGGTATGTTGCTGTATTAAGACTCACAATTAACTTTTTAAAGTCAGAACTATTCCCAGTTGAACAGATTAATGCCGGAATGTCCTTCTGTGTATAATGTAGTGAGGGAGAGGTTTGATATTTATTTTATTTATGCAGTTTTGTATATCCACCTGTTGGCACACAGTAAAAATGCTACAAATTTGTATGTTTTAATACATCAGAAATAAAATAATTATTGAAAATACCATTCATATTGGCTTTATTTGGTCCTCTGAAGGGGAAAAACAGTACCCAAATTGGGCTATTTTTTTTCCTGTAGCGCGGGAAAATTATTTTTATTATTTATTATTATTTATTGGTTTTTATATGCCGCCGCTCATCAGAGATATCACGTCTGTGTACAGAGAACGAAAAATACGCAATTGCGTTGTACATAAAACAGTATGATAACAACTGAGGAACAATACATTAAAACAGTTAACTGCAGTAACAGAAAAGATTATATAAATAATATATATATGGAATAGCTGTAAAAGTATAACTTATTATAGTATCAATGGATAATTGAAGGGAGGGATAGGAGGGGAAGTATAAACTTAAAATGGTGGGAAAATGAGAGAGGGTTGGGCTAGTTTTGGGCCGGGTGACTGGGGAGCTGAGTGCTAACAGTCCTCTGTGGCGCCGGCGCCTTTTTCTTTGCCTCGGGCAGCCCAGCCAGCAGTCGCAGAGTGATGACTCATTGGCAGCAGCCAATCAGAGGTGAGAAGAAGGTGACTGTTGCTGCAGAACACAGGAGGAGGAGGAAAATGTAGGTGGTTGTACAGAGGGGAGAGCTCTTCCAGCACACCTCCCTCGTGCTGCTCTCCGCTTCTGAGAAAACAGAGCTTTCTGCTTTCACCTCTGAACCTGCTGAATTCTGCCCCCCCCTTCTTGGCCCTGATCCTGAAGCTGCTGACCTCCCCACTTTTACCCTGATGACGTCTCCTAATCCAGCTCTGGCCTGGGACGAAGAAACCGAGGTAAGAGGCGAGATTAAGAGAAGATGAATTTTTTTTTTTGCCTGGTTGAGGATTAGTCTATTGGGGGAAGGGGGAACGAGTAAGTACTGTAGAACAGGTGGAGGATAAGAGGGGGATAGAAAGGGGATTGGGGGGGGGGAAATGAGAGGCTGTTGAACACTATGGAAAGAGGGCAAAGACAGAGTTGTTTGTTCCCTGTATTAGCAGGGAAGGCATCAGTCGTTCTCTGCCTCTAGCAGATGGCAGGCGAAGTCTGGTACAGCAGGAATGTGAAGGGAGGCGGCTCCTGGGGCAATGATCTCTCAGGCAGGCTGCTTTTCCTAGGGAGGACTTGGCTGAGCAGGAGGTTGGAGTCCCTGAACAACAATCAATGTGGCTGTCCTTCCTCCCTCAGGGGGGGTAGGACTACAGATCCTTGTATTTCACTTGTTGAGCAGAACTATAGGACTGCACCTTTTTTTAGGAGGCTCAGAAAAGCCCATAGCAGTGACTCGGCCAAAAGTTCCAGCCTTACTTGGAACACTTCCCACTGTCCCTCCCAAATCACCAGGAACTGTATTCAGCACTGGGGGAGGGAGGGGGCTGCAGGTAGAGCAGCTGCTGCTGAACTCGGGGGAGGGGGCCTCCAGAGCTGCTGGAACAAGGAAACATGGCAAATCATTCCAGGTACTCAGCTGCCTTGGAGTTATCGCTGGGAAACCTGCAGCAGGAATAGGACCCATGGGCCCTGGAAGAGAGCAGGACTTTACTTCAGAATTTGTAATGACAATGAACAAGGCCTTTTGCCAGTTAAAGTCTAGGAAAAGGCAGGAAGAAAAAGGCAGTTCCTCTCTTGCAAAAGAACTCCGCCTGCACAAGAAACCAGAATTGCTCCTTGACAACTGTTTGCCCTGGAGGAGGGTTCTCTTTTCAGGAAAGGATGAGCTAGAGTCCCTGGGAGTTTCCCAGATGGGACAGAAGGAAGGGGAAGTAGTAGAACAGATAGCGGATGCAACGTTCCAGGCTGTTTAGAAGTGAAGAACTGGAGCAGCTAACTCCCAAAATATCTCCCTCTTAAAGCTGGATGAGGATCAACCAAAACAAGAAGGGCCAAAAAGGAACTCGAATCTCACAAACATTCAGAGACTGGCCTTGATACAACATTTAAATGGAGAAGGGCTATGAAAAAACGGAACCCATTGCAACAACAGAGGGACCAGCTATTCCACTTGCCTAAGGTAGATGCCGTGGTTGCAGTGGGGACCAAGAGAAACATAATTCTGGTCAAAGGTGGAGCAATGCTTAAGCACCCACAGGATAGGAAGGTAGAGCCCGCACTGAAAAGATCATTTAACAAGGCTAGCCTTTCACTTTAGGCAGCCATTAGCAGAAGACATGTTTTAAGAGCAATAGTCAGTGGCTGCGACATTCCCCTTAGGGCGGGAACCCGGAGACATCACAATCCAGTAGCATGCAGTCACCAGTGGCTTTTGCAGCAGACACCTTGTATAAGTTAGTCAGGGCATTGGCAATGACTGTGATGGCCAGGCACCTACTGTGGTTGAAAAAATTGCATGCTGTGAGTGGAGGCCTTCCCGCTTGCAGTGAAGATGGAGCAAACCCCGGTGTGCCACCTGTAGAGACCGTCCCACTCATGGCGAAGATGTAGCAGGCCCAGGCGTGCCATGAGTGGAGGCCATCCTGGGGGCCTGCTTCATCTTCACCGCACGCGAGACTGTCTCCGCTCATGGCACGCCAGGGTTTGCTTCATCTTTGCTGCGAGCAAGATGGCCTCCGTGAGCGGCATGCCGGGGCTTGCCAAATTATGTGTAGAAGCTGTGCAGGAGGGGAATTCTGTGTTCCGCAGTAGTGCAGAATTCCCCCAGGACTAAAGGATCTGGGAGAATTGAAGCCACTGACATTGGTCCTGCTCTTATCCTCAAGCAGCTTCAAAAGATCCTCCAGTCGGGCTCGACTAAAGGAGTATAGACAATACAAACCAGGTAGGTCTCCTGCCCAGCAGAAATGTAAACCACTAGGCCAGGTACAGCCTTTCAAGGAAGCAGGTGCAGTGGCACAGATAAGGATACCAGGGGAGCCCACAGCAGATAGAAGTTCCCAGTGACTGTGCCCAGGTCCACTCTTTAATCCAACCAATAGAAGGATGGTTGTAACAATAGTATGAGCAGTAGGCCCATATTACAGGGGGTCCTAGAAATGAGCCGGTGGGGAAATGCTCTGGAACCAAAATCCCCAGTAAAAAAAAAAAAAAAAAGTGTTCAGTCCCTCTGCAAGGGACACAAAAAGAAAGTGGTACAGACAACAAGAGACAGATTATTTTATTTACAAGCGATTAGTACCAGTCCCAGTACAGGAAAGAGGGAAAGGCAGGTACTCCATTTTCTTTGTCCTCTCAAAGTAGGAGGCGGTGTTTCATCTGATTTTGGATCTAAAAGGGGTAAACCAGTCACTTTATGTACCCCACTTCTGCATGGAAACATTGAAGACCATGATTATGGCAGTAAGAAAAGCAGAAATTCTGTCAGAGGCCTACCTCCACATTCCAATAAGGAAACATAAGCTGTATCTGTGCTTCACAATATTAGGAAATCATTACCAGTTTGAGGCCTTACCATTTTGGCCTAGCAACAACGCCCCGGGACATTTACAAAGTTAATAATAGTAGTAGTCTTTCTGCACAGGGAAGGAATTAAGGGTTCACCCATATCTGGACGACTGATTAATAAGGACCAACTCTGTAAGGAAGGTGTACCAGGTAATGGGCCCGAGTTTTACAAACAATGGAGAGGTTAGGTTGGTTGGTGAACCATGGATAAGAGCCATTTGGAGCTCACAGTGGTTGACCCATCTTGAATTCCAGTCCAATACAAGGATAGGTAAAGTATTCCTATCAGACAAGAGAATCCTCAAGCTAAAAGCCCAGGCAAGGGGCATGTTGGCTACAGTTTCCCCAAGAGTTTAGGATTATCTCCAATTCCTAGGATAGCTACAGTCGAGGTTGTCCATTGGGCAAGAGCCCACTTGTGCCCTTATAGCAGAGCCTATTATCTAGATGATCGCCATAGAGTCGGGAATTCAACAGGATATTCCCTATGACGAGACAGGCCAGGGAAAACCTGCAGTGGTGGCTAATCAGAGCTAATCTGACAAAGGAAATCAATCTGGAATTGCTACCATGTGTGACCACAGACATAAACAGGACAGGATGGAGGACACACTGTGAAGGAAGGGTGGTGAAAGGATCCTAGTTGAGCAGAGAAGAGACTTTCAACAAATCACCGAGAAACTCGAGCAATCAGACTGACGCTAAAGTGCTTTCTTCCAGAAGTTAAGGGTAAAACTGTAAAGATAATGTCAGTCAGTGCGACAGCAGTAACTTATATCAACAGGCAAGGGGAAGCAGAATGTCTAATAAGATGTAAGAACATCTGGAAATATCAGCCACACATATATAGCAGGAGCACTCCAACATAACAGCAGACTTTTTAAGCTGCCAGACCCAGGGGAATGGGAGCTGGCAGAGGAGGCCTTCAACCAAATAATGACCAGATGGGGGAGCTCCCAGTGGGATGGCAACTCACAAGAACACTCAAGCAAAGTACTTCTTCAGCCAAAGAAGAGAATGGGGATCCACTCCTGTATGTGTTCCCGCCTTGGCCGATGATGGGAAAGATTCTAAGGAGGATTGCGAATCACCCGGGGTTATCATCCAGATAGCCTTAGACTGGGCAAGGCATCCATGGTACATGGACCTAGTAAGGCTCAAATGGGAGGAACTGCTCAGATTCATTCAGAACGAAGATCTGGTACATTAGGGACTGGGGACCAGTGACTGTCGAAACTCAGCACAATTTTGTCTTACAGAATGGCTCTTGAAAGGAGAAATCTAGGCAGAAGAGGGTACGCATGGCAGGTAATAGCGACCTTGCTTAAGCAAGCAAGAGATGTTCTTCATTAATGAGGGCAAGAGTTTGGAAAACCTTTGAAGCATGGTTTAGGAAGAGGGGGGTGCAGGTGAGAGAGGCAAAAATGCCCTCTAGCTTGGAAATTCCTCCAGGATGGGTTGGATGAAAGCCTAGCAGTTAACTCACTAACAGGTCAATTGTAAAAGCATCGTTTGCGCAAAAATGTCCACGTACGTGCGTGCAATGTAGATTTTTAAAAAGCTGCAAAATATGCGTGTAGGTACCCGTGCACGCATGAGGAATAAGGGGGTGGGGCATGGGTTTTCTGGGGTGGGGCTAATACGCATAACTCCGAATTTTAAAAACAAAAGCCACAGTGCGCACACGTTGGATATCTATATAACTTTACTGCTGCTCCTTATGAGGAGCAAGTCTATAAATCTAAAGTTTTAGGGCTTACAGAACAGGGTGCAGGGTGAAGAACCAGAGGGGTCTGAAAGACCTCGCTATTAACTGGACAAACTGGTGGATTGTTTGGAAAACAGGAAACATGCCTCACATGAGCATGTTTTTAAAATTAGACACATGCACGCTAGCTGTGCTTATACGCAGCTGGTAAATTTTAAAACAAATGTGCATAAGTTTATTTTATTTAAAAATGTTTATATACTGCTTTTACAACATAAAAATTCATCAAAACAGTTTACATACAGTACATACATAATAAATGCAAAAAACCAAAGCAGTATAGTATAAAAACTAAACAACAATGGGAGGACAAAACTAATAAAACTAAAATTAATATCTAGTCTTAGTATTAAGAACATAAGAAATTGTCATGCTGGGTCAGACCAAGGGTCCATCAAGCCCAGCATCCTGTTTCCAACAGAGGCCAAACCAGGCCACAAGAAGTACCTAACAACAAATATTGTTAAAAGTAGCTGGAGAATAGGGGAGGATGATAGTCGAGGGTGATTAAGTGTGTTCTGATGCAAAAGTCTCAAAAGCTAATTGGAATAGGGAAGTTTTTAGCAATTTCTTGAATTGTTGCAAGTTTGAAATTTGGCGAATAGAATGTGGTAAGGAATTCCAAATAGATGGACCTGCAACCGAGAGAGCTCTTTTTTGAGTGATGTCCAGCTTTGCAAGGCAGACTGAAGGAACATCCAGTAGGTTTTTATTTAGAGATCTTAAGTGTCGTGTTGGTTTATGAATTCACAGAATGGAGCACAACCAAGTTGAAGATGAGTTGTGTATGAGTGAATGAATAATGGACAGTGTTTTATATTGGATCCTGAATTTAATGGGAAGCCAGTGTTGAGAATAGAGTGCACGAATGATAAAAAAAAATTCTAGCGTGTTCTTGCTCGCATGCCAATATATGGGTACACATGCGATCATTTTAAAAATCGACCTGTAAAGGTACAGTTAGCCATCATATTTTGCTATGGGGGGGGGGAATCAAAAAGGCTCCTCTAATATCTTATCCAGATATGGCCTGCATCTTGAAAGGAGTATGCCACATTAGGCTGCTGGTAAGACTGCTTGTGCCGCTGTTGACCTGAATTTGATCCTGAGAGCATTTACAAAGGCCTCATTTGAACTGCTTAAAGGAGCCACCATAAAGGATTTAACATTGAAGGTTGTACTATTGGTAGCAATATGTTTGACCAGGAGGATCTTGGTCTTACAGGCACTGTCCTGCAGAAATCCTTCTCGCTTTTTTTTTTTTTTTTTTGAGAGAGAAGGTCTTGATCAGGCAGTCCTATCCTTCTTACTAAAGAGAGAGTCAGAATTTCACGTAAACCAAGTAGTTGCCTTACCGGGCTTCAGAAAGGAACAATCTTGAGGTGAAAAGAAGGATCTTTGATTTCTAGGTGTAAGGAGATGCCTGGTCAGATATCTGGACACTACAAACTGATTTTAGAAAATCAGACTAACTCTGTGTTATTCGTGGGGTCAATCAGAGGTGAAGCAGCCTCAAAGGCACAATGGATTAAGGAAGCAATTGCAACAGCATACATAATGAAGGGAAAGCAAGTGCCTAAGGGCCCACGCCACAAGAGCTCAAGCAGTCTCACGGGCGGATCACAGATAGATGGACCCAATGCAAATTTTTAGGGTAGCTACATGGTTACCCCTGTATTTATTGTAAAGCATTACAGGCTGAATTTTCAGGAGAAGCCTTTGCTATGGGGGTCTTGGAAGCAGCTTTGGGACAGGTACTGCTTAGGTACATCCCACTTGTTTGGACTGGTTTACAAGATGATGAGGAAGGATCAATTAAGTCTTACCTGCTAATTATCTTTCTTTGAGTCTTGATAGACCAGTCCAGAACCCAACCCCGAGAAGTGATCAGGAAACCAAATCAAAAGGAGGATGATGATGAAAATAAAGTAGGCAACATAAGAAATAAGCAGAGGGCTCTCTATCTTTCGAGCCGATACAGTAAAGTCCGCGGGAGAGCGGGCGAACGCCCACTCTCCTGTGTGCGCGATTCTGTATTTAAATGAGGCCCGGCGGTAAAAACAGGCAAAAGGAGGCGCTAGGGACACTAACGCGTCCCTAGCGCCTCCTTTTGGACCGGAACGGCAGCTGTCAGCGGGTTTTACTTTTCTTATCCTTCGGGACCTCCGACTTAATATCGCCATGATATTAAGTCGGAGGGTGCACAGAAAAGCAGCTTTTACTGCTTTTCTGTGCACTTTCCCGGTGCCCGAAGAAATTAGCGCCTACCTTTGGGTAGGCGCTAATTTCTGAAAACAAAATGTGCGGCTTGGCTGCACATTTTGTTTTCTGAATCGCGCAGGAATACCTAATAGGGCCATCAACATGCATTTGCATGTCTGAGCGCACTGTACTGTATCAGCCCGTTAGTTTCTTTTTTTCAAATACATTCTAGGGAGGTAGAGCAGAGGGTATGCTCATTCCTAGACTATTTCTGTTCCCTTTTTTTGTTGGAGTATTGTTTTATAATATTTTGTCTAGTTCCAGAAGAACCTTATCCTTCAGCTTGAGCAGAGACTGATGCCTTCACTGCTGCACCAGGCTTCCTAGGAAGGCACATCAGAACAAACAAGTTGCCCTCTGCCTTCATCTGCTGGTAGGGAGGATGAATCCCATTTGTCTGCAAGTGGTCTGTCAGGACTCAAGGAAAAACAATTAACAAGGAAGACCTAATTGAACTTTTTTTTTTTTTTTTTTTGCATTTATGTATTCCTGTTTATTTTTTATATTTTTGAATTAAGCTGACTCTTCAATTGCATTTGTAAATCTATTGTAAAAAAATTCTTTATATATATAAATAAAAAAAGTGACACTCCCCCAACCCATGATGATGTTGGGGGGGGGGGCCGCCCATAAACTCTCTCCTCTCTTATACATGCACTCTCTAACACGCACACATTTACTCACATGTACGCTCACAGACGCATTCCTTCTCTCATTCACAAACATGCTCTCTTCTCTCTAATTCTAACAAAATGTGATATACCAACCTTCTCAACAAACTTCACTTGGAATCTTATTGGTAATGTGCATGCAAGGTTCCATGGCAGTGGATACAGCAGAAGATATGACACAAAGGCAGGTATTCTTGTAATAAAAATATTTTATGTAAGATATAAGCCTGTTACAAAGTTTATATTACAGAGAATTGTGCAGATATTCTACTGAAAGAGAGAGAGGGAAGAAGGTGTGATAAGAGTGAGAGGTGAGGAAAGCTAGGGGTTAGGTCTGTGTGTGAGTGTGAATGTCCCTTTTTAACATTCTCAGATGGTTCAGTGATCTCATTAAGAGAAAACGGGTTGTCTTGTGGTTTAACCAAAATAAGCACTTTATACCGGCAGCTTTAGAAAGCTCTTTACATAGATAAAGTATTGGATATCCTAGGAGAGTGCAAGATTACCAATCAAGCATTTCAGAAGCATTCTCAGAGAGCGTTATTTACACACCATGTTAAATCCAATTTATTTTCAAAACATTTTCCTAATTGGGTGACATTAACGCAATATCCTCTTAATGAGATGGAATTATAAATGTATTTCATATGTTAATGATGTGGGATTCTTGTATTATTGTTCAGACTGTTTATTAAAAGTTCAACAATACAAAGAAGGCAATGTGCAATGAGCGGTTTCTCTGAGGCCCATTGCACCTAATAGAAAGAAACAATACAGACGTGATTTCTTGTAAATTGAGGGCAGGAATGAAACTTAAGTCCGAACTCTACACACTTTGACTTTTGGCCTGTATATTGTGTCACGTCAGCAACCTTGAATTAGTTTCTGCAAGTCTGATCAGTGCGATTCGCAGTGCAGTAATAAATAGCTACATAGGAAATCCTTTTCAAAACACCCTAACAGATGAGATAGAGATATGATCTGTTTTCCAAAAAAGGTTAAAAGCATGTTTCCTTCAAGTTAATATTTGCCTTCTTGTTAGTGATTGTTCTTGTTGGTTTTAACCTTTATTAGACAAAGGCTGCAATTAGGTCATTTTGTGTCTCTTTGTAAGCCTTTTAGTATATAGAAATTGCTTAGTGTTTTATCAAACAAGCCATCATCTCCCACTAAGACAGGAGCCAATGAGTCTGAGAGCTTCTTTCTTGAGCAATAATTTCCAGAAGTATTAGTTCAGGCCTGATTTGGTTCAGTTAGGTATATGTGTATTGTACGTAGGCCCAAGAGTCTTGCTGAATTACATTCTGTACATGTACAATACTGGCATTTCATGCTTTTTTGTGTGTGTGAATAATGCATGAGAGAATTTGAAAGCATATTGTTTGGTAACTGTAAACAGAGCATTAGAAGACTTGATTATCTTGCAATGGTCAATAGTATAACACACAGCACTTGTGTCATATTTATGATGCCTCTAACAGCTCCAATAATATGTAGCCTGCTATTTTAGCAGGTTCTCCTTAGCCATGGAGGTAAACAATTCCCAATATGAGTCCAAACCTTCAGGCTGATACAGTACGGTGTGCTCGGCACACGTTTGGTCACGCGTTTGACGTGCGTCTGTTACCTCTTATACTGTAAGGGTTAATAGCACGTCGAAAACGCGTGGCCAACCCCCCGAAAACTAATAGTGCTCATCACGTGCAAATGCATGTTGATGAGCCTATTAGTCACCCGGAATACTGAAAGTAACGCCTGCCCAAGGGCAGGCATTTAAATTCTAAGCAACCCGGAAAAGTGTACAGAAAAGCAGAGGAACCAAAACTTTAAAAAAAAAAAAGCAAAATCCGCCCGCTGGTCAGCGGTTAGCAAAACGGATGCTCAATTTTACCGGTGTCAGTTTTCCTAACACGTGGCTGTCGGCGGGTTCGAAAACCGACGCCGGTAAAATTGAGCATCGCTTGACTCTCTGACAGCCACCTCTAGCGCTAATGAAGCGCTAGGGACGTGCTAGTGTCCCTAGCGCCTCCTTATTAGTGCACTACCTAATTTAAATACAGAATCGTGCACCCAGGAGAGGTGCCTGGGCACATGTTGGGAGAGCGGGCGCAGGACACAGAGCGCCCTCTCTCCCGCATTTCTTATTGTATCGGCCTGTTTATGTCTTAGGTAAGGCAGTCACTACTGAGCATGGTAACTGAATGTGCCACCTCAGTGCCTGTCATAGAGAGAATTAACGGTGCATAAGGGATACAGAAATTTTGTGATAAGGAGGCTGAAAGTTCAAGCTACCACGATGCATGAGTGAAGGTATGTTAGCATGAGAAGTAACCATATATTAGGGATAAAACTGGACCAGGCCTGGATTCAGTGGTTGATGTTAAGAGAGACAAATAGCCAATCAAAACACAATGTAAGTTATAAGGCAGATGGTAACCTGTAGGACATGTGTTGCAGGGAAATGTATATGTTTCATCTTAGACCACAAGAAAATCTTGACACTGCATAGTAGAATTTGGATAACAATCAAAACTTTACTAGGATGAATGAGAAATTTTAAAAACATGATCAGTAGTAGGTATTGGCCAAAGTCTTCTATGCAGAAACACGAGCATCCTGTACAAAGTTTATAACAATTCTTTGGCTGATGGGTATAGGCATAGAGTTGTGTAAAGTTTAACAGCCTGTGTCATGTCTCTTCTCCCATGCCTCCAGGTAGCAGGTGCACCGCACAAGAGATAGTCTGCAATGTCAGTCATCATTGGTAACAAGGGGTGTGAATACGTTATGTTATCAATGGTAACTGAGGACAGTGGAGGATTGCTGCACCAGGTATCATTCTGTACTTAGTAGATAGTCTGAACATACAATTTCAGTAGAAAAGGAACCATTCTGTATAGAAAATAAATGAATACAAAATATATGAGGTGGTAGGCAATTATGAAAGTTTTTTTGCAGCTGTCATCTAGTACCCATGTGAGATATTGAGAAGAGGGTAAATATGTTGGCTTGACCATGGGTTCAAAGTGTTCCAATCTGTTCATCACGAGGATCCTTAAACTGTCCACCAAGCCAGATTAGCAATAGTACATTTAGGAAATTGTGTTGCTAGCCATCTAGGTGAGAGATGGTAGCCAGTGTCCTAATTTAGCATTGATAAAAATTTCTTTAAGGATAATAAGATCAGTCTGTACCTGATCAAGAAATATTCTTTTCTAATATGTATTTTTAATGTGCTAAGGTAGATGATTATAAGAGCAAAAGTAGCAACAGTTAGTGGGTTGTTTTTTTTTTTTTGTTTTGTTTTGTTTTGAGGAAGCCTCAATTGTTCTTGAAACAGTTGTATTATCCCAGTTGGTGAATCAAATAATTTGGAAGACAATGAGAGTTTTTTTCCAAATCAATTTGGACTGGGGGGGGAAACATCGGTCCACTGAGACTTTACTACTCTCCTTAACGGATGCTGTGTTACGAGGTTTTGATTCGGGTGTATCTTATTTTCTTATGCTAATTGATTTAACGGCGGCCTTTGATACCGTGAGCCATGCCCTGTAATGTCATCAGCTATCATTGGGATTGATGGCCGTGTTCTCAGGTGGTTCTCTTCCTTCTTTTCTAATAGATCATTTCAAGTTAATTGGGCAATCGTATGTCTGATGTTTTCCATATTGATACGGGTGTCCCTCAAGGTTCATACCTTTCAGCAACTCTCTTCAATATTTATATGCTTCCTCTGTGTAAATTACTGGCAGACTTAGGGATTTCTTTCCTTTTGTATGTGGATGACATACAGTTTTACATTCCATTTTCTAAATCGTTTCGATACCATCATTCTATGTGAAAGCTATTTAGCAAGTCCTGTCTCCACTTAAACTAACATTAAACCCTAATAAGACTGAAATTTTGGCTAAGTAGAAATTTCTCCATGGTTAAACCACCAGTTCCGGATCTACTTTTCAAATCACTCCCTCAAATTAAGTACGTGATCTAGGTATCCAGTTAGATGAGAATCTTACGATGAAAAAGCACATCAATAAATTAATTAATATAGGCTAAGCCAAGTTATGTATACTACATAGGTTGAAACCTTTATTAACCTTCGAGGATTTTCGTACTGTATTGTAAATTTTTGTTTTCTCAAACTTAGATTATTGTAACTTGGTCTTCCCGCCTGTCTCTTAAAACCTTTACAATTAGCACAAAATGCCTCAGCTAGACTTTTATTAGGAACTAAGAAATTTGATCATATAACACACTCGCTGATATCCCTGCACTGGCTACCAGTACAATCACAGATCTATTACAAGGTATTAATGTTAATACTTAAAATGATTCATTCAAGCGATACTGGTCTGATTGGGGTGACAATACAACGATACACATCTCAACGAGAACTAAGATCTCAAAATAAAGGTCTACTGACTGTCCCAACAATACGAAGTGCACATTTAACCCATATAAGAGATCGTGTGTGTTCTATAGCTGGTCCAAAGCTTTGGATTTCACTACCTGAGATGATATGCTTGATACCTGATAGAGATTTAAAAGTGAGTTAAAAACATGGCTGTTTAAAAATGCATATAATCTTACCTAAAATCTAGAGAGTGTAAGAAAACTACAATCTCAAGAATAACGAAGGATTTTAATTTGAAGCATGAAGGATAAAAACATGAGAGAGTGAGAGAATGTCAATAGTAAAAATGATGAGAAATCATTGGTCTGGAAGCATGCAGGAGAAACGTAATGAATCATGATTTACAATGTACTGAGTATAAGATATTAGTTATTGCGTTCTGTATCATCTCTTATGTTATAGTATGCGGTTAATTTGTATTTTGTTTTCAGTATGTGGTTTAATTTGTATTGGATTATTTCATTTCATTCGCTTTATATTAATTTTCATTTTAAAATTATGAATGTTATTTTTGTAAACTGTTGTGATCTTGATATGGAACAACAGTATATAGAATGTCTAAATAAATACATAAAATAAATGTGAGGCAAAATCTTTAGAAGCATTTAAGATGTGAATCCCATGTTATTATGGAGCACCTCCCAAAGCAGTTGAATTAAGGACACAAGTGTAGTTCATACCCCACCTAAAATTGCATACAATAATTCATGCTTGTTTCAAAATCTTAGCTTGGGGTGTGTGACTACATATTAGACCAAGCATTAGGCACATGCATGTGACTAGTGGTAAGCTGAGAACAATTTGGGTATTGGTGAGTAACCAAAACAATGAAACAGGTGCCAAGCAAGAAAATGGTATTCCACATCATGTAAAACCTGAAAAGGATGTCTTTAGAGTCTAGGAAGGGCAGAGGTGATAGAAGATAAACTAAATGCATAAGTTAAATCCTGATCATATGCTGTTGATTACTCTGGAGCCAAGTATAGGTAAACTGTTCAGATACTCTTATCTTGTCAGGAGATACTGTATAGAATCAAGGCAGAAGGGCCAAGACCATGTCTCCAGGGAAATCCTTAATTATTGTGTTCTTTCTAAAGACATGGAAGTAGGTGGATCAAGGCACTCCATGAAGTCGGTGAGTAGCACATTTAAAACAAACTAGAGAAAATTCGTTTTCACTCAACGCACAGTTACGCTCTGGAATTCATTGCTGGCGGATGTGGTTAGGGCATTTAGTGCAGCTTGGGTTAAAAAAGGTTTGGATAAGCTGGAGGAGAAATCCATAAACCTGCTATTAATCAAGTTGACTTAGGGAATAGCCATTGCTATTAATGGCGTGGGATCTATTTAATGTTTTGGGTACTTGTAACCTGGATTGGCCGCTGTTGGAAACAGGATGCTAGGCTTGATGGACCCTCAGTCAAATTCATTATGGCAGCTTCTTATGTTCTTAACAAAAACTCAGGTTGATAAGGTCTTTTCCCACAGGGAAAGGTGGGGGTACTTCAGATAGTGACATACTCCATCTCTGGCATTAGTCCACTATTCTCACAAATAGTTCTGTAATAAAACTTAGGTAAAAGGAAAGCTTAAATAGCAACAAAACAGTAGTAGTCCATAATATGATCAAATTTAAATTAATGACTGGAAGGGGGACAGTAAGTTAATCCACAGCTGTAGTACTAACCTTTCAAAAGGGAAACTTTGATAAAATGAGAAAAATAGTTAAAAAAAAAAATTGAAAGGTGCAGCTACAAAGGTAAAAAGTATGCAACAGGCATGGATATTGTTAAAAAAAAATTACCATCCTAGAAGCACAGTATATGTACTGTGGAAAGAAAGGTCAAAGGAAGGTCAAAGAATTGCTAGTATAGCTAAAAAGTGAGGTGAAAGAGGCTATTTTAGCCAAAACATCTTCATTCAAAAATTGGAAGAAGGATCCATCAGACGAAAATAGGATTAAGCATTGGCAAGTTAAATGTAAGATATTGATAAGACAGGCTAAGAGAGAATTAGAAAAGAAATTGGCCATAGCGGCAAAAACTCACAATAAAAACTTTTAAAAATATATCCGAAGCAGAAAGCCTGCGAGGGAGTCGGTTGGACCGTTAGATGATCGATGGGTTAAAGGAGCACTTATTTATTTATTTATTAACTTTTATTTACCGACATTTGTGCAGCACATCATGCCGGTTTACAAAGAACTCAGGTGGGTGATACAATAAAACAATAAAACAAAAAACAATGTACAATGAATAAAATAAAAGTAAAACTATAACGATGTAACCTTAGAACAAAATACTATTCCTTACAATAAGGACACATTGACCGATCATGATCAAAAAATAAATTAAGGAAGATAAGGCCATCGTGGAAAGATTAAATGATTTCTTTGCTTCAGTGTTTACTGAAGAGGATGTTGGGGAGATACCCGTTCTGGAGACTGTTTTCAAGGGTGATAATTCAGATGAACTGAACCAAATCACGGTGAACCTGGAAGATGTGGTAGGCCAGATTGACAAGCCGAAGAGTAGTAAGTTACCTGGACCGGATGGCAAAGAACTAAAAAATAAAATTTCAGACCTATCATTAAAATCATCTATTGTACCTGAAGATTAGAAGATGACCAGTGTAACCCCGATATTTAAAAAGGACTCCAGGGGTGATCTGGGAAACTATAGACCAGTGAGCCTGACTTCAGTGCCAGGAAAAATCGTGGAAACTGTTATAAAGAATAAAATCACAAAACATTTAGGTAGACATGGTTTAATGGGTCACAGCCAGCATGGATTTACCCAAGGGAAGTCTTGCCTCAAAAATCTACATTTTTTTTGAAAGAGTGAATAAACATTTGGACAGAGGTTAACCGGTAGATGCGGCGTATTTGGATTTTCAGAAGGCGTTCAAAGTCCTACATGAAAGGCTTCTAAGAAAACTAAAAGGTCATGGGATAGGAGGCAATGTCCTTTTGTGGATTGCAAGCTGGTTAAAAGACAGGAACAGAGTAGGATTAAATGTGTCAGTTTTCACAGTGGAAAAAGGTAAACAGTGGAGTGCCTCAGGGATCTGTTCTTGGACTGGTGCTTTTTAATATATTTATAAATGCTCTGGAAAGGGGTACGACAAGTGAGGTGATACAATATTATGCAGAGTAGTTAAATCTCAAGTGGATTGTGATAAGTTACAGGAGGACTTTGCAAGACTGGAAGATTGGGTATCCAAATGGCAGAAGAAATTTAATGTGGACAAGTGCAAAGTGATGCATATAGGGAAAAATAACCCTTGCTGTAGTTACACAATGTTAGGTTCTATCTTAGGATTTACCACCCAGGAAAGAGATCTAGACGTCATAGTGGATAATACATTGAAATTGTCAACTCTGTGCTGTAGCGATCAAAAAAGGAAACAATGTTAGGAATTATTAAGAAGGGAATGGCAAATAAAACAATGGATGTCATAATGCCTCTGTATCGCACCATGGTGAGACTGCATCTTGAATACTGTGTGCAATTCTGTTCACCGCATCTCAAAAAAGATATAGTTGCACTGGCGAAAGTGCAGAGAAGGGCGACCAAAATAAGTTGCATGGAATGGCTGCCCCATGAAGTTAGGGCTGTTCAGTTTGGAGAAGAGACGACTGAGGGGGGGCTATGGTGCAGGTCTACAAAATCATGAAAGGACTTGAAAAGTTAATGTAAATCGGTTATTTACTGTCTTAGATAATAGAAGGTCTAGGGGGGTACTCCATAAAGTTAGCAAGTAGCTCATTTTAAAACAAATCTAAGAAAATTATTTTTCACTCTGTGCATAGTTAAGCTCTGGAATTCATTGGCAGAGGATGTGGTTACAGCAGTTAATGTAACTGAGGTTAAAAAAGGTTTGGATAAGTTCCTAGAGGAAAAATCCGTACACTGCTATTAATTAATAAACCATAGTAGCTTGAGATTTATTTAATGTTTGGGTACTTGCCAGGTGTTATGCTCAGGCTTGTGGACCCTTGGGCCGACGGGGGGATGGAATACCTTAGGTTCTCCCGTCGGGTGGTGAGGCAGGATAGGAGATGCGACCTGCTTGACCCTGGCACTGAGACTGAGGTGGCTGTGGAGGCAGACGAAGAGTCGCGACGTTGAGGAGCGGAACTATATCTTCGCCACTGGAAGTCCGCGGTCCCCCCCAGGAGGAGCCCGTAGGGACCCGGGCCGCTGGGACTTAGGTGGGCCCTTGGAGACGATGGTCCGGAAGAAGTCCAAGGTCAAGTGCCAGAGGGTCGTAGCTTACCAGTCCGAGGTCTTACACCAAGGGATTGCCACTTGCCAGTCCAAAGTCACCCACCAGGAATCACTAAGACGAGACAGGAACCAAGAGGCAAGGATCCGAAACACAAGAAGACTCACTGAAGCAAGCAGACTCAACTATGTAGGACGTTGCCAAGTCAAGGAATGAGCAGAGGAAGCCTCCTTTTATACTTCCTCTGCTCTGGCTCATTGGAGACAGCTGAAAGTAGTTAAAGAGATCAGGTCCCTTTAAATCTGGTGAGGAGGCGCGGCCTCGTGCCTAAAATGGCAGCGGCCATCTTGGATTCCAGCCGCGGGGGAGAAGCTGCCTGATGCCATGTAGGAGGAGCAGGGACGGCTCCCAGCCCGGCGGTCAACCTGGGGGCCCACGCCAATGCGCGGGAACAATGGGCACCGGACCACGGCTCTTCTCCTGATGTTGCCGTGGCGGGTCGCCATCGTGGTCGGGTAGGGGGCCGCGGTCATCCGCGGGCACGGAACACAACACCAGGTACTTGTGACTTGGATTGTCCACTGTTGGAAAAAAGATACTGGGCTTGATGGATCTTTTGGTCTGACCCAGAATGGCAATTCTTATGTTCTTAAAACAGAAGCATAATAAAAGCAATCAAATAAATGTGGGATAAACTAAATAAAATGAACAATATTCTTTTTATAGAAAACATCACATAATTATCAAGATATATATATATATCTATATATATAATCAGATCTATTATACAGGACTCATCAACTACACAGCAGAAGTAAATATAATGTAGAGGTTACCATCCCATAGGAAACCTTTTTACAGAGTGCAGGCATCAGTGCAGCATCCCAGCCAGTTATGCCTGAAAACAAATCAATAAACAGACATTAACCATATGGTTTCAATTGTGTGATATGTTTCCAGAATTGCTGGTTATAACCTTTTGCATATACATCTGTCCAGGGCTGCTAGCAAATCAAGTTTTCTACTTGTCTTGCTCTAAAATGAGTTTTCTTCTTCCTACTTTTTTTTTTTCTTTTTCCAACTCTTCTCACTGTGCTTCCAATTCATGAAATGAATGTATCTCATGCAGTTTTTAAATTTACCTTTGCCTTGCCCTCTCCAGGGTCCATGTCCTCTATTCCCTCTGTCTCTGCCATGTATGTACAGGGATGGGACCCTCAGTCTGCTATTTCCTAGCTTCCGCTAATGTTTGTTTGTTTATTTAGCATTTTTTATATACCGAAGTTCATGTAGCAGAGTTACAAATCAGTTCGGTTTACATTATAACATTAACAGGCATGTAAGAATGCGATTACATTGAACAAGGAAGAATAACTTGGATCAACTGAACTGGGAATGTGGTTCAGTTATCTGTGAAAGCTGAATCTTCCGAGCAGAGATCCTGTCCAGAGCATTAAAGTATCAAAAGGCACTTCTTTTGGATCCTCTGAAAATTAGCAGTAGGTGTTTAGTTACTTCAGGGGAGAGCAATTCTAAGAAAAGTTCCTTATACCATTTCTGAATATAATGTCCTGTTTTGGGCCAGTGTCCCTCTTCATGCTTCCAGAATCCAGTCTCTGTAAGCCTCTGGATCATTTGGTCTACCTGCACATTCCATACGTCCACTATAAATTATTCAGAATGCAGCGGCCAGTTATTGACAGGAACCCCAATTCATGAACATATTACACCTGGTTTTGGAATCCTTACATTGTCTCCCTATATCATTTCGTAGAGATTACAAACTGGCAGCAATTATACACTCACTCATAACTTTCGCTCATCCTGAATTACATCTATTCTTAAGATTCACGCTCCCGTTAGAACACTAAGATCTTCCTCTCAACTACTCCTTGATGTTCCGTCTCCTAGGGACATCCACTTGGAAAAATCTCGAGAGTGTTCTCTCTCATCTGCAGGCCCTGTACTATGGAACTCCCTTTGTTTTGAACTGAGATGGCTTACTGATAAATAATTTCAAAAAAACCAACTTTGAAAACCTCCCTATTTAAAAAAAAAAAAGAATTCCTGAGTCACAGATTAATCATAATCTCCTGGTTAGCAGACTTCTATTTTTCTTTATCTGTTTTTTTTTCTTTTTGTTGTTTTTTTGACTTTTTTTCCTTTTTTGATATTTCATTTTAATTGTGTTTTTTTGTGTGTTTGGTTTTTTAGGGTTTTATGATTCTGCTGCTTTGTTTTTGTTTTATTATGTGCTGAGTTTTATGTTCTCATCTTTTTTTTTTTTTTTTTTTTTTTAACAATTATGTATGTTCTACTGTACCCCCACCCTGAATGTAGGAAGGGCGGGTAACAAATGGTTTAAAATAAATAATAAATAGTTCTAAGCACTTGGACAGGGTTCAAGCTAAACAGTTTCTATAGCTGCCTTTTTTTCCAGTTGTTATGGCTGCTTAAGGGAACTAAATTTTATGGTACTGTGGTCCCAGAACCAGGTGCATGAGCTTGTCCAAATCTGAATTTTTCCATTTATAGTTTCCTAGGCCTCAGGGGTTAGCGTATTTATAGCCCACTTATACCATTCATTTGAATTAAAAGGCATAGGGGGCCAGCCTTCTCTGCTAACCTTTCAGTATTAGTTTGTTTCAATGAATCACGTAACAGCAGTTTTACAGGTGCAGGGATTCATCATCAGAATCTGACCTGCTACTCTGGGTTTGTGTTCCTTTATTGGGTTTTCAGATGTTTCTTCTATAGTTTTTCCACATCTTAGCCCTGCCAAGCACACTTTTGTTTAACCCTTTATTTTAATACACTGTGTAGGTGGCGTGCAGTGGGGATCTTGGTATGCAGGAGGGGAGACAGCAATTGTTGGCCCGGACACTGAATTATTAACTCGTCCCTGAGAGGCCAGTTCACGTTTTTAAATGCTTAACTTGATTTTTAAGTAATCTTTACTAACAGCTAAAAAAGAATTTGTGTCTTGTATCATTTGGGTTCTTTGCATGTTAATGGAAATTTGAGCTTTGTCTAAATCATTGGGAAAACTGCAAAAATTGACTGGAGAGTTCGGTATTCTCCTCCTCCTCCTTTTTTAAGCACTGCTAGACCTCTCAGATTCCTTGCATGAACAGACATTTCTTATTCGTTTTATTTAAACCATTTATTATCCACTTATAACAGTCTCCCTGTCTGAGAGGAATACAATTACAGAAACCTAATTTTTCTTGAATATTTGCTATTGTATTACATTATGTGAAAAATCATCTGGTTTCCTATAAAATGGACCAACTTTACTCTTACAATAAAATACTAGCTCCCTTAACTCTTTGAAATCAAATACTTCCATATTTAAGACTACT
This sequence comes from Rhinatrema bivittatum, assembly GCF_901001135.1. Taxonomy (NCBI): domain Eukaryota; kingdom Metazoa; phylum Chordata; class Amphibia; order Gymnophiona; family Rhinatrematidae; genus Rhinatrema; species Rhinatrema bivittatum. The sequence goes on along the minus strand of NC_042623.1, from coordinate 41,959,178 downwards.
TAGAGAGATCTATACAAGGTACCGGGCCTTTTATAAGATTTGCTATACTGAGTCACATCAAAGGTCCATTAAGCCCAGTGTCTTGTTTCCAACAGTGGCCAATCTGGGTCACAGGTACCTGGCAGGATCCCAAAGGGAAAATAGATTCCATACCACTTATCTTAGGGATATGCAGTGGATTTCTGCAACTCCACTTTAATAATGGTTTATAGATCTTTCTACCAGGTGCTTGTCCAAACCATTTCTAAATGCAGTTACACTTTTCACCACATCCTCTGGCAATGAATTACAGAGCTTAATTATGCGTGGAGTAAAAAAATATTTTCTCTTATTAGTTTGAAATGTACAACTTAGTAACTTCATTGTGGGTCCCCTAGTCTTTGTACTTTTTGAAAGAGTAAACAACCACTTCATTTTTACTCATTCCACTCTATTTTATAAACCTCTTATTTCATCTCCCCTCAGTCGTCTCTCTTCCAAGCTGAAAAGTCCTAACCTCTTTAGCCTTTCCTCATAGAGGAATTGTTCCATCCCCTTTATCATTTTGGTTGCCCTTCTCTGTACCTTTTCTAATTCTACTATAATCTTTTTTGAGATATGGTGACCAGAACTGCACCAATACTCAAGATGAGGTTGCACCATGGAGCAATACAGATGCATTATGATATTCTGTTTTATTCTCCATTCCTTTCGATAATTCCTAGCATTCTATTTGTTTTCTTGGCTTCTACTGTACACATTTCAACATATCAACAACGATGGCGCCTAGTTCCTTTTCTTGAATGATAGAACCTTGCATTGTGTAGCTATAATTTGGGTTCATAGTCCTGCAGATCAGTTCGGACCATTGGGTTCTGTCACTTCTACCAGCAGATGGAGACAGAGGGCAAACTCTTTGGTCAGATGCTTTCTATATCATGCCTTGCTGTGTGGGAGGTGTCAGCAGTCTTCTGTCTCCAGCAGATGGTAGGAAGATGGTGCCTGCAAGAAGGTGAAAGAACAAGCCATGGAGGCAACAACTCAGGTGTGGGGTTAGTTCCCTTCTGTATAGGCCAGGGCTGAGTCTGGGGACATCTGAGAGGAAGTCTGGGAACATCTCTTCCCCTCCCCAGAGTAATTGGGGGACTAGGGGTACTGTATTTCCCATGTGCCTGAGAGGAATTTTAAAAAAGAGAAAGTGAGACGCGGGTTCCCTTCTCTGTGAAGCTGTGCGGCCTGGAATCAGGGAGCAGGTCAACATGCGACTCAGCTTGGCAATTTCCCCCGCATCACGGAGCAGGTATGGAGAGGGGGAGAAAGTGTGGGAGCTACAGAGCCAGGAGGGCAGCTAGTATGGCCGGTTTGTATTGTAAGCAATGCGATGGAGAGAAGCTGCGACAGAGAGCTCAGCCCAAGGCAGACCGCACTGAGCAAAGAACCCTGTCCTTGACGTCATTTCCAGCAGCGGAGCAGATCCAGGGCTGGCACAACCCACTGTGCAAGCCATGCACAGGGCAGTGGCTCTGAGGGGGTGGTGGCCTTGGGGTAACCAGCACATAAATTGGCATGGAGGCTGCGAAATAAAGAAAAAGCTCCAGGCCACCCGCGGCATGCAAAACCCTAAGGAGACTTGCGTGCTCAGATGTAGGCATCGAATTGGGCGGGAGTACCCAAAACCCCTACCCAATCCAACGTAGCTACATGTGGGTCCCCTGTGCGAGGCGGCAGCAGCAGTGTTTCAGTGAAGTCATCTTCTGTTGTGGGAACAGTCTCGCGGTAGGAGCTGCAAAATCTCGCTGCTCCTCTCATGAGACTGGCCCTCTGGCAGCAGGAGACGACATTACTGATATACTGCTGCTGGCTCGCACAGGGGATCCACGTGTTGCTACATCAGATTGAGAAGGGGTTAGAGTTATTCTTGCCCAATTCAGTGTCAAATCTGAGCAGGCAAGCCTCCCTTAGGCTCTTCTATGTCACGGGCTGCCCGGAGTCTTTTCTCTACTGAGGTTGCCAGTGGGTTGGATTCTGCCAGGCAGCCCTGTGGCCTCCACTCCATTTTGACAAGTAGGAAGAGGCAGGGAGTGACTGGGCAAAAAAAGCAGGAGAAGGAAGAAATTGGGGAAAGGATAGTAAAAGGTGAGAAGAGAAAGGGGAGAGAGAGGGTGAGAAGAGCCTCTAGAGCAGAGCTTTCCAAACTTTTCATGTTGGTGACACACTTTTTAGACAAACATAATTTCGGGACACAGTAATTCAGTCTACTAGCAAACCAGAGGTTGTATGCAGTGTAACAAAGGAAAAAAGAAACATCACCCATCCTTATAAAACAAATCAAGAAATATAAAATCATCAGCAGTAAAACTGTACTAACAAAAAGAACATATTTTGAAACAGCTGATGAGTGGAATATCCAATAATTAAAAACTCATATAAAACATTTCCAGATACCAACAAAATATTTCAAAATAGCAGACACAAAGACCCAGTAATGAAAAATAATAAGGATACAAACATTTTTTTGCTCTGCATACCTGGGAACGTTTGATATCCAGGTGTCCTGAGATTGTTCTGAATTAGCAGGAGGAGGGGTGGTTTGCTTGGAACTTTCTCCTCTCTGTCACATACCAGCGCTCTCTCTCACACTGGCTCTCAATGACACACCTATACACACATGCTCTCAGTACTCACATATACACATGTTTTTTCTCTCTCACTTATATAGGCTCTTAATTACACATTTACACACATGCTGTCTATCTTTTCACGCTTACACACACACAGGCTTTCAATCACACACATACATGCTGTCTTTTTCTCTCACACACAGACTCTCATTCACATGCTTACAAACATGACCTCTCTTTCTCTCATTTACACACAGGCTCTCAATCACATGCTCACATGCTCCCTCACCTAAATCAGCTCTCAATCACACACAGACACACATGGTCTCTCTCATTTAAACACAGGCTCTCAATCACATACTCACATGCTCCATCACCTAAACCAGATCTCTCTCTTACTTAAACACAGGCTCTTAATCATACATACACATGATTTCTCTCACACACAAAGGATCTCAATCATACACACATACTCTTTCACACAAACAGGTTTTCAATCACAAACTTACACATACAGGTTCCCAATGGTAAACTTACATTCATGCTCTCTCTCTCACAGGCAGGCTCTCAATCACAGACATACTCTCTTTCACATGTACAGGCTCTCAATCATTCACATACATGCAATCTCTCACTCTCTCATACACACACACACACACACACAACAGGACAGGCGCCCCCCCCCCCCGGAAGAGGAAGTGGAGAGCATCGGGTGAGTGCGCGGCAAGAAGAGGCCACGCTAGTGCGCTCGGCATCGGCCCGAAGAAAGAAGACTGCAGCGCGGCTCGGAGAAAATGAAGAGGTTCAATCGCGGCCGATGGGACTCCGCCTCCGCAAGGGCTGAAAATGAAGAGGTTAGCGTTGGGAGGAGGCTGCTGCTGCCGCGAGTTCCCGGGGTGGGGATGGGGGAGAGAGAGAGTGAATGAGCGAGCAACAGCTTGCTCGACTCATTCACTCTCTCTCTCCCCCATCCCCACCCCGGGAACTCGCGGCAGCAGCAGCCTCCTCCCAACGCTAACCTCTTCATTTTCAGCCCTTGCGGAGGCGGAGTCCCATCGGCCGCGATTGAACCTCTTCATTTTCTCCGAGCCGCGCTGCAGTCTTCTTTTCTTCGGGCCGATGCCGAGCGCACTAGCGTGGCCTCTTCTTGCCGCGCACTCACCCGATACTCTCCACTTCCTCTTCCGGGGGGGGGGGGGGCGGGAAGAAGAGAGCACGCCGGTGCCCGCTGACTCCAGCTGTCCTGCCGCGTTCCGCCCGGGCGGAGGAGGACCGGGGAGCAGCTGGGTCAGCGGGAAAGTGTGGCGATACTTGTCTGCGAGCCAGATGCAGCCCTCAAAAGAGCCATATCTGGCTCGGAGCCATGGGTTCCCGGTCCCTGCACTTGCCGGTGTGTCACGTGCACCGGGCTTGCGCGACACACCGGCACACCTCAGGCGACACAGTAAAGTGTCGCGACACACACTTTGGAAAGCTCTGCTCTAGAGGAAGGGAGAGGGGGAAAAGCTAAGGTAATGAAGAAAGAGGATAAGAAGGGGGGAAAGCTGAGATAGTGACTCACTAAAGGTGAGAAAAGTCTCTAGAGAGTCAGATATGGGGAAGAACTGAAATAGTGTGGGAAGTGGGGGGAAAAATCCAAGATGGTGAGGGAAAGGGGAGGAAGAGCTGAGGTATTGAGACTGTGGGCTGCCTGGTAGCCCACATCCTACCAGCAACCAAAGTGGTGTGGAGACCACCTTGAGATCCCGATCTGATGGAGGCCAAAGTGAAGAGATGGGCCCAAGGCTGCTGGGGGAGCAAGTGGAAGAAAAGAAGTTGAGGCCCGTGTGTGTGTGAGACAGGAGGAGCATGTGAGAGAAGTAGTTCACGTGTGTGTGTGTGTGTGTGTGAGGGGAGTGCATGAGCGAGAGTGTGTGAGCATATGTGTGACTTGGAGCATGTATGTTTGTGTGTGTGCACGCGTGCATGTTTGGGAGAGGGAGAGAGAAGATATGAGTGCATGAACATAAATATGTATGAGAGAAAATAAGTGTGTGTGAATATATGAGAGAGAGGAGAAAACTGTGTGCCTTTCCACACTCATTAATCCACAACAATCTCAGGATGACTGGAAATTGAAATTTCTCAGGTATGGAGAGTGGAAAGTTAATTTTTTTTTTAATCTTTATTAATTTTAATTATTTGATGTCAGCTGTTGAAATATTTTTCTGGTGTTTGGGAAATTTAAAAAAAATCAATTTGAGTTTTTTCAATTATTGTATTCTTTTGTCTTGAAATATTTATTCTCGTTATTAATATGGTTTTACATTGTTGCACTATATTCAGAGTCTGGCATGTTGCAGTTTCCAGGTCAGTTTTTGTCTACACATTTTTATTTATACTTTATGGTCGTGTTTTTTTTTGTTTGTTTTTTTAATTCTATTGTTGGGGATGGTCTTTCTGTGTTGGGGATGGTCTTTCTGTGTTGTGCACGTGACTAAGGTGCGGTATTCTGCTAGCATGTAGTTTCTGTGTAGGGATATCTATAGCAGCCTGGCTTGTTCTGTTTTCCTAATAGGAGGTGTATTGGTATTTTAGGACTTGGTATAATATTTGCAGCATTACTTTTTAATAGGTAAGATTGTATTGTTTGAGTGATGGCAGTTAATGCTGATCTGGAATAGGAGATTTACTATATTGTAATTGTTCACTCATGGCTTTCTGAGGGTTAGGCCCACATCCAACATGTTACACTAGGCTTATCTGGGTATTTTTGCAGGCTTTTCTGGTTGGTGTCACAGCAGTGCATGTAAACATAATATACAGGTTGCTGTAAGTGATTTCTAACTAGCGTGTAGCCAGATGGATTCAGGACCAATGGGTTATGCTCCCTTGCCAGCAGATGGAGACGGAATAAGGCTGAAAAGCCGATGTCACAGTACATATACCCCTGCCGTGACTTCAGCCCTACAGTCTCCATCTCCAGCAGATGGTGGACGTACCTCTCCCTATGGGGATTGTTGTACCTTTTTAGAATGTAGAATTTCTCCTTCCAAATTGAAGAAAATTGAGCCCCACTCTCCTGCGGTGATACCTAAAGTTCCCTCCCCAAGTTGAGAATTCCTGAGGCGATTTCAGAGATCCCTCAGAAGTGTGCTTTGGTCCGGTAGCTGGTTCCTGGCGTGAACTTTGCTGCTAAGGCAGCGGGTGCAGGAAGCTGAGCATGGCAGCGATGGCCAAAGCCCTCTCCCCCCCGCAGGTGAAGCCAGTCTCTGTACTTAGCCGGTAAGCTCTGAGCCCAGGTAAATTAAAAAAAAAAAAATGGAAGAAGATTTACCTTCTGACTCTGAGACGATTAGAGGGATTTTCGTGGGACTCTTCCTCCCCGGTCTCTGTGCTCGGCGAGCCATACGGACAATCGTTCCCGCTCATATTGGGGTAAAGGGGAACTAGGTTTTTCAGGTGGGTTGAGCAGCCTCCCATGGGCTAGGCCCCGCTGTAGGCTTGGTTGGCCCAGTGCATGGTAGGCCTCGGCAGCGCCATCTTGTGTGCTTTTCCATGCATTCTGTATTGCCCTCCATAGGACGTCAATGTGCACAGAGTACATAACAGGTGCATCCCTATGTGTGCAACTTTGAAAAATTGCGATACAGGAGAACTGTGCACACTGGCTGTGCGTGCACCTTTGCCACACCCTGCCTAAACACTGGAAATCTGTGTGCATAAATTTTAAGCGTGAGCAGTGGTGCTAGCAACCAAGAAACCTAACCACCTTACTCTCTGCATTGCTTGCCATATTAGGGCTTCACAGCCTGACCTGGGTTCTAACTTATGTCAGTACTGTGAGGAAACCCAGGGAGAGTTGGTCTCCTTGGACTTCTCTCAACCAGGACCTCCCATTCAGTTGATGGATTGGTCATAGCTTTAACTGGCAGTATGCCGGTTCTAAGTACACCCTTAACTGCGTCATCCGTGAGAGGTAAAGTTCAGCTGAACCCCCACCCAGTACCTCCTGGACTAGGCATGGACCTGGCTGCCTCTTCTTGGGTGGAGTTTTCCAGGGGCTACAAGCCTTGGTACAGGTGCGGTCTGCTGCCTACTTGCCCCTGTCCAGGTGGAACCTCAACCGGTGACCCCTCCCCTCTCCCATTCCTACCGGCAGACCCCGAGGCATGGCCTCACCTTACCAAGGGTATCCCTGGTAGGGACCTGAATGGCACAGATGAAGAGGAGGACCCAGATTCCTTGGAAGATGGGGAAATCCCCCTGGGTTGGAATCGTATCGGACCATGTTACGGTTCTTTCACAGAGATGACTTGCCGGCCCTGGTTTCCCAGACCCTGAAGATGCTGGGAGTTCCTGGGACAGATTCTATGCACAAACCAAAGAATCCCATTCTGATTTCCCTGTGGAAAGCTTATTGCTACTTTCCAGTGATTGACACATCCAGGAGTTGATTGACCTGGAATGGGATGCCCCAGAAGCACGTTTTAAAGGGGGCCGAGCGCTGGAAGCTCTATACCCTCTAGACCTGGTGGTAAGAGAACATTTGCGTTTCCCTAAAGTGAATGCACTGGTCTGTGTCGTCTCTAAGCGAACTACTATCCCAGTGGAGGAAGGAGCGGCATTAAAGGATGCGCATGATAGACGGATTGAGTCTATCCTCAAACAAGCCTTTGATACAGATTGCTTCTTGTTACGCTCTGGTAGCTCGCTCATATCTACTTCTCTCTCAGGAGGTGGATGACTCGGGGGTGAATTCCAGAGCAGTTATGGAACCTGCTACCACCTTTTTAGCAGACGCGGGCTTAGATTTAGTCAGTACTTCAGCCAGAGGAGTGGCCTCAGTGGTGGGGTGGCCAGATGACAGCTGATGCAATCTCCAAAGCTAATCTTACAAAGATGCCCTTTAAATGATCACTCCTATTCGGAAACGAGCTGGAAAAGCTGGCCAGTAAATGAGGCAAATCTCCACTTCCACTGGAAGATAAGAGGAAGTAGTCATAGCCCCCCTTGCCAATAAAGGGTCGTTCCAGAGGTTCCCAGCGTTTTCATCCCTACAAAATTCGACATTTCAGTGGTCTCGACCCCTTGGGAGGTCCTCCGTCCTTTCGTATCTGGCAGCCCAAGAGAGGGGCAGGTTTGGGTTCAGGCTCATTCCAAACCCCCAAATGAAAATTTACCAACCCACCTTCAGGATGAGGAGATAGGGGGTCATCTGTCTCTTACCAATGGGGGGTCAAGACCACTTCGGGCAAATGGTACTGGAAAGTCATATAGAAAAGATATGCACTGGAATTCCACAGCAGTCCTTGGGATGTATTCATGATGTCTCCTTGCCACTCCCAGCTCAAGAAGCAGGCAGTGGAGATTATACTTCTAAGTCTCCTCAGGATGAGGGCTGTGATCACAGTACCTACACCCCAGGAAAATACGGGGCGTTATTCCATTAATTTTGTCCGTACCCAAGAAGGAAGGTTACTTTCCGTCCCATTCTGGACCTCAAGAGTGTCAACCGTCACCTGCGAGTGACTCATTTTGGCATGGAGACCTTACAAGACCGTGATAATGGCCATAGCATATCGGGATAGTTGCTAACCTTCCTGGTGCTATCCCAGGCCTACCTATATATTCCAATCCGACAAGAACACCATTTCCTTCGTTTTGGTGATACTGGGTCAACATTATCAGTTTTGGGCACTGCCCTTTGGCCTAGCCATTTTCCAAGATTATGGTAGTTGTGGCGGCAGTGTTGAGGAAAGACAGGATCCTGGTGCACCCATACTTGGACAATTGGCTGATCCGGGCCATGTCAGTGGAAGAGAGCCTCTTGGTGACCAACAGGGTGGTCTCCTTGTTACAGGAACTCGGTTGGGTAGTAAACCTGGCCAAGAGCAGCCTCAAACCTTCCCAGTCATTGGAATATCTGGAGTCTGATACTGACCACATGGATACAGAAGTTGATATACCAGGTGTGTCAGTTGATGATCATGGTACACCCGACGGTGTGGAACTACTTCCAAGTCCTCTGTTTGATGGCGGCAACCCCGGAAGTAATTCCGTGGATGAGGGTACACATGCATCCACTTCAACGCTCTCTGCTATCACGTTGGAACCTACAGTCTCAAGACTATGCGGTTTGTCTCCACTTACCGATGGAAGACTGTTCTCGCCTCCAGTGGTGGTTGCAGGAAGCTCATCTAAGCAGGGGTATGTCCCTGTCCTCCCGGAACTGGCTGGTTCTCATGACAGATGTGAGTCTCCAGGGCTGGGGAGCTCAATGTCAGGAGCTGATGGCCCAGGGACGTTGGCTGGAAGAAGAGGCCCTCTTGAGCATTAATCACCTAGACGCCCAGGCAGTCAGATTGGTGTGTTTACAGTTCAGCCACAGACTCCAGGTTCAAGCGATCCATGTGATGTCTGACAATGCAACGACTGTAGCCTACATCAACCACCATGGAGGAACAACCAAGAGCCAGCAGGTATCACAGGAGATGTACTTCTGCCCACTCCATAAGGAGGTCTATCTACAGATAAACTCAGCCTCCCACATCACAGCAAAAGACAACATCAGAGCAGACTTTCTAAGCAGAATACAATATTTGCTACAGGGGTTTTTCAGGGCAGTTTCTAAGTCAACCCCAGCAGGGATAATTACAGTTTAGGTCTATCACTGCAGGACAACGAGGAAGGAGAAATTACCAAATTTTTCGCTCCATAAGACGCACTTTTTTTCCCCAAAAGTGGGGGGGAAATGTCTGTGCGTCTTATGGAGCGCATATTAAAAAAGAAAACAAAAAAACCAAACTACAACCCCCCCACCCTCCTGACCCTCCCCAAGACTTGCCAAAAGTCCCTGGTGGTCCAGCGGGGGTCCGGGAGTGATCTCCTGCACTCGGGCCGTCGGCTGCCAGTATTCAACATGGCACCAATAGCCTTTGCCCTTACTATGTTACAGGGGCTACCAGTGCCATTGGTCGGCTCCTGTCACATGGTAGGAGCACAAGATGGCTATCGGCGCCATTTTGAATACTGGCAGTCGATGGCCCGAGTGCAGGAGGTCGCTCCCGGATCCCCGCTGGACCACCAGGGACTTTTGGCAAGTCTTGGGGAGGGGGTCAGGAGGGGGGGGGTTGTAGTTAATTAAATTTAAAGGGTTAGGATGGGGAATGGGGACAAAAAAACATTTTATGCCCTCCCCTAATTTGCTCCATAAGACACACAGACGCTCAGGAACAGAGCCTGTTTAGCACCATTTTTTTTTTTTTAATTTCCCGCTCTGAATCCTAGGTGTGTCTTATGGTCAGGTGCGTCATATGGAGCGAAAAATACGGTAGATCTTGCCTGCTAATTTTCTTTTCCTTGAGTCCTGAAGACCAGTCTAGAACCCACCCATGGAAAGAAGATTAATAAGAAACAGAGAAGTAATGTAAGATATTCAAGAGGGAGGATTACTTGTAAAAATTACCAATAATAGGTCCGCAATTTCGTTTTTCAGTTTTTAGCAGTGTGGGATATATAATCATCTGGTCCAGGTGATTTTGCTACTCTTTAGCTGGTCAATTTGCCCACTACATTCTCCAGGCACATTTATTATTTATTTATTTAGGGTTTTTTTCTATAACCGGCATTCGTGAGAGTTTCACATCATGCCGGTTTACAATAAACAGTGGGGTGATACCAGGAACACTGAACGAAATAAATAACAGGTGCTAACATAAAATAGTTACAGTTACAATAAAACAAGGATAAGTACAACTAGGAGCAAGAAGAAAAATGATAGGAACTTTAACATAGTATATTAACCGAAGTATGACGGGGTACATTACAAAGAATTATGTGAATTACAATGACTTGTTCATTTGAACAAATTGCAGTTTTTTACATAAGGGTAGTGATCAGAAGTAATGGATTTCTGCATACGGGTAGTGCTTGGAAGTAATGATTTTCTGCATACGGGTAGTGGTTTTCTGCCTATGGGTAGTGATCAGAAGTAATGTTTTTCTGCATACGGGTAGAGATCAGAAGTAATGGTTTTCTGCATACGGGTAGTGCTTGGCGTAGTGGTTTTCTGCCTATGGGTAGTGATCAGAAGTAATGTTTTCCTGCATATGGGTAGAGATCAGAAGTAATGGTTTTCTGCATACGGGTAGTGCTTGGAAGTTGGTTGTAGGTGGGTAATGAGTTTAATCCGAGTCTGGGAAGGCTTTTTTGAATAGCCACGTTTTGAGTCTTTTCCTGAATGTTGGGAGGCAGGGTTCCTGCCTTAGCTCCGTTGGGATGGAGTTCCACAGAGGAGGTCCTGCAGTGGAGAAAGCCCTGTCTCTGAGAGTTATGTGAAGGGAGGTTTTGGAATGAGGTACCTGAAGAGAATCTTTATAGTGCTCTCTTATGGGTCTGGAGGAAGTGTGTTTTTTGAAAGGGATTTGTAGGTTGAGCGGAGCTAATTGTTGGATAGCTTTGTATTTGGAGGAACTGAAGCAAATCTCAAACATTGCATTTGAATATCATTTCTGGCATGGGCAGAATAATTCATTTAGTCTCTCTGCTATGGCCTTGGCATTCCTAAGTGCTCTGTTTGCCCCTTGATCATCTAATGGTCCAACTGACTCCTTTATAGGCTTTTTACTTCAAATGTACCTGAAAAGGTTTTATTATGAGTTTTGTTTTTTCATCCACGGCAAGATTCTGTTTAAATTCTCTCTCTGCATCTATCTTGCCAGTTGCTTATGCTGTTTTTCTTTCATTCGGATCCCTTTTCCATTTCTTGAAAGATGTTTTTTAGCTCTCTCACCTCACCTTTTAAACCATGTTTATATTCATTTAGCCTTCCTTCCACCTTTTCTAATGCATGAATACATCTGCTCTGGGCTTCCAAAATGGTATTTTTAAACAGTGTCCTTGCCTGATGTAAACTTTTAAACTGAGAGGAGCAGCTGCAAAGGTTTTTTTTTTTTTCTGACCATTTCCCTCATTTTATCATAGACATCCTTTTGAAAATTAAATGCTGTTGCAGTAGATTTGTCTCCCTCTAGTTAAGTCAAATTTGATCATGTTTGTGATCACTATTATCCAGTGGCTCCAACACTGTTAACTCTCACAACCAAATCCCATGTTCCACTAAGGACTAGGTCTAAAATAGTGGTTGATGGATAAGGACCGATTACATATAAAGCAAATTAAGGTGTTCAACTGGTAGGTCCTAGTATGAAGGTCTTAATTTAAACTGAAATATCCTTTGATTAAGTTGGAGACATTTTGTATTGGAGGATTTTGTGTTTGAGACTTACAGTATACAAACATTCTACTTACACAACTGGAGATCTGCTGGAAAAAATACTGGACCGGCAAGCCCCCCAAAATGTAATCATTATTAGTAATGTACTCGCTCACTTTCCCAGTGCAGAGAACAGAACAGAAAATACACACATAGGCAGGTATTCATATAAGAAACATTTTGTATAACATATAAGCTTTTTATAAAGTTTATATTAGAGACCTGTTCAATCAATACACATTAATCAGGAAGTCTTGAACTTAGCAACAAACTGAGCACATAGAAAACAGAGCATACAGTAAGAAAAGAAAAAACAAAAAACCTAATTTATATACCCAATATACAGTCCACATATGGAGTGAGATAGCATAGAATGAGAAAAGCTGTGTCTGACTCGCATCAATAATATGCTTTCTAATCCTGCACAAACCTGAGATTTGTCCTTGTTGTAATTTCTGTGTCCTGTAATTTAACTTTACTGTTATTTTGTAACTTTATTCCTTTTATTTTAATGATTTTGTATATTACTTTGGTAGCACATGTAAAATTGTCAGGCTAATGAAGTGATCTGAATCTTCTCGCTGCCCGATTGGTGCTGCTTGTGAGAAAATAGAGCAGCCCGCCAGCACAGCTTAGCCTGTATGCCCATCCCTTTGAATCTGCTATCACGGCTGAACTCTTACTCCATCTGGGCCTCGAACCGGAAGCTACTGAGGTCCCCATTTTACCTTGCTGGCTCTCGACTGGAGAGAGTTGCAGACCACCACGGGAGGTAAGAGGAGACTAGGGAAAGACAAGTTTTTGGTTTTTTGGCCCAGTGGTGACTGTGAGGATTATAGGCTCCTGGAGGGGGTCGGGGGGGAATGAGACTTGTGAGGTAGGTGGGGGTTGGGGGAGAGAGAGAGGATGTTGAGCATCATGGGAAGAGGCAAAAAACGGATGGGGGGGGTCGGTGGAGGGATACTGATGCTGGGAAGAGACAGAGAGGGGATGGGGGCAGGTAGGTCAAAAGAGGGGATTGAATGTGAGGGGACAGGAGAGGAAGAAGGGACCGGGGCAAGCGACGAGAGAAGGAGTAGGAGACGGGAAAATTAAATAGGTTGGAGGCAGCGTGGGGAGGCGAAAAGGTGGGAGATAAGCAAGGGAATGGTTGTGAGCACATTCTGCAGGGGAAAGAGGATTGGTTGAAGGGATACTGTGGTGGTCTTGTAAGGGGAGGGAGGTGTAATATCGGGGCCATTGAAACCTATTTTTTTGTTACTTTCTCACATAGTCCTTCCCTGTCTCTCACACCTTTTTTTTTTTCTCTCAAAACAATGATAAATATATATATATATATAGTTACTAAGGGAGTATGTGTCAGCATATACAATTAACTTAAACAGAACTGCTCCCAATTGGACAAAGAGTAATGCCAGAACGTCTCTGTGTTTAAGATGGTGAGGGTGACGTTTCAATATCTCATGGTCTGAATTGTGAATAGAGAACTTTGCTCTTGTTATCCATAAATGTGAAAAATGATATGCAGGAGTGGATGGAATTGCCCTGTCCCCTGGGCAGGAAGGAGCAACCTGCTTAAGATGAATATATTGTCTAGACTCATATTTATTCCAACATGGGCCATGCAATGTTCTATTTAAAATTGCATAATGTACATTTTATTTGGGGAACTAGTTAAGAACATAAGATGTGCCATATTGGGATGGACCAAAGGCAGTCAAGCTCAGCAACCTGCCTGACAGTGGCCAGTCCAGATCACCAAGATGGTACCTGGCAGATACTAAAGAGTAGATGGTTCCTTATTGCTTACTCCCCAGGGACAAACAGTGACTATCCCAGGTCTACCTGGTAATAATGGTTTATGGTATCTTCCTCGTCCAATCCCTTATAAACCCTGCCATGGTAGATTGCTTTGGGATACAACCTCTGCCATCAGGTTTTACAACTTGATTGTGTAAATCTTCTACTTGTTTCATGATGTGTCTCCTAGGTTAGTCCTAGTACTACTGAAAAGGTAAATAGGCCAATCTCTATTACCTGTTCCATGCTATTCATGATTTTACAGACCTCTATCATATCGCTTCTTGGTCATCTTTTCTGTAAGCTAAAGAGCCCTTGCCTGGGGCAGCTAGGTAGATGGGAGGTGTATTGTCAGTTTCTAGAAATTGCAAGGCTAATTGTGCTGGCAGCTAATTTTACAATTCCACCGTACTAGAAGACAAAAACACATTTCTGTGTGAAGGGAAAAACCCTCCAAGACCCTTCGTTGCTTCACTGATGAGGCAGCCAGCAGAGTGTCACTTCTCCTCCTCGTGCCTCTTCCCTATTATATCTTCTAAGTGTGAGTTCTTTGTTGGAGGCGAAGCTGGGGGGCCAGACTTAATAATAGGTAAGTGATCGTGTTTGGCCAGGGGAGCCTGCCTTTTTCATCCGGACCTGAAGACACCCTACACATGAGATGCTTGCATCACATGGAGTATTTTTGTTAGTCTCAGAGACCCATGGAGGAAGGTGCCATGTATTGGCTAAATTGAAGACTTGGACTTCATGGAGAGAAACGGAGGCCCTGCTACACCGGTATGCAAACATGGTGAGGGTTGGGATTGCCTTGCAGAAGGGGGGTCCTTTCCTGGTCAAATGCATGCATGTGCTCTGTGCCCTTGCTCTCTCCTTTTGCCTGAGTTGCTTGAGTCTGGCATGCTGCATGACCACATTATGTGGCCTGTAGAACCAAGATTGGGTATTTTTGCTGTTTAGCTGTATACATAGATTTTTGGGAAAATGTAATAATTTTGAGATACTCTTATGATTTTTTTTTTCAGGTTTGGGAACCAGAAAATGAGTAAATGGTTGCAATACAGAAAGCAGTATAGAAAGGTGTGGGAGTCTGATCCAGAGCTAAGTAAATGGATTACCCCTGTTCCCACTGATGTAAATATTGTCAAGTGGAAATCCATCACGACTTAAAAATGCAGGCAGCAACAAATGAGCATCTTGCAAATTGTATGCCTTCTGCAGGAATGTTTTAATGTTGCTGCTCCTCCACCAAGTACCACATCAAATGAACAGAAATGCTGAGAATTAAGGATCGCAACTTATATCGCTAATAAAGCATCTATAAATGCAGTAGATAAGTTGGGGGATATTCAAAATTGGACCATTTAAAATGCATTTGACAAAATGCACAGCAATTAACTTTATTTTAGGATCACACTTCAAACAGCAATTGCTTGATGATGTCCGCACAACTCCATGTTCTCTACTGATTGACAAATCAACTGACATTTCAGTGCAGAAACATCTTTGCCTTTGTATTAGGTACTTCAGTCATGTCAACCAGAAGTTTGTCAGCACATACCTCACTCAGTATGACTGAATTATCCCAAGCAAGTGCAAATGATATAGCACATGCTATTGTTAATTTCATACAAGATAATGGTCTTAAAATTGAAAAAACTGATTGGAATTGTCACAGATGGGGCTAGTGTGATATGTGGCAAGAATCACTCTGGCGACAGTTTTAAAAGAAAAGCAGCCTGCTCTGCAATGATACGTTGTGTGCCATTCCGTTGATTTCATTGCTCAAAAAGCCATGCAAAGCTTTCCTGGCAACTTGGACTTTTTTTTTATCAAGGAAACATATAATTGGTTTTCTTGTTGTGCAAGAAGACAGGCTAAGTATAAGGAGTTGTACCAAACTTTAGATGGAACCTTGCCACTTAAGATTATTTCTCCTAGCTGTACTAGATGGCAATTTGATGCACTGAAGTTGCACCTGAGCACTGCTAGTCTGCTTGGCTACTAAATTAAATGTACAATCATGAGATAAATTTTCTTTACTTGACTTTTCTGAAGCCCATCATACATTAAAATAGTCAAAATTTTCCATCTGGAATCGGGAGATACATTGACCATATTCTGTGATCTGCATAGGTTTTATATGTCAACTCTCAAAAGGGTTAAAAGCCATCTGTTTTTCGAATAAACAAAGCTAGTTGCTCAGTTTTGATTTGCAGACCGACAGTATCTATCTGTCTCAAGCTGATTCAGACTTTTGAATCATATTCCATCAAACCTGGATGGTGCTAAAGAGACAATTGTTACCAGGTGCAATGAGTTCATAAAGCTACTGCTGATCGTGTATTAAATGAGACTTCCAGCATCATTGGATATGCTGAAGAAATAATCTTTTAAATCCAAAGGTGACACTGTTGGTTATAAAACCATCTGTGACTGAATTTCCAGGACAGTTTATTACATGCCTGACAGAAGAGCTTGAATCACAATGACAGGCCGTGTCTTCATGTAAATTTACAGAAAAAGAAAACATGGGAGGATTCTGGTTGGACATATACAAATATGTATCCTGCTGGCAGCTAGTGCTTTTGAGAGATGACTCTAGGTGTGATCAGATTATCACTTCCAGTGTCACATGCCCAAGTTGAAAGATGTTCTCTCAGCACTTTTTTTCAAATTGTAACTTTATTGCAGAAACAATAATCAAGTTACAATAAAGTGTCATATCAACAATACAGAACTGTACTGCAATTTTAGTAAACAATGGTAATAAAGTGTAATAAAATACAAGGCAAATTAGAAATTACCCTCCCTCTCCCCTCCCATTATTCATCCTAAAATAACCGGTGGGACAAGACATAACAGCCTATTGTACACCTGAGTCTCATGAAACTAAATGGGCAGCTGCGTTTATTAGAATCTGTAGCGCTCTAAAATGGCACTTAGTGAGTCCTACATAAAGGGCATTATAATGATCTATACATGATAGAACAAATGCGTGCATCAATATGTTAAAATCATTCTTCTATAATACATACTACACCGCATTTGATCATTTTAAGTGAAGCAACTTTCAAAGTTTTAAAAAGTCCTTTCAGACCACAGAGCATAATTGTGCCTGCAAATTAAATCTAGAGTGCAAAAATACACCTAGGTCCATTCATCCCCTTCGCTTATGTGGATGAGGTTATAGGCACCACTAAGATCCAACTTGGTAAATATACGAACCCCTTGCAGACAGTCAAAGAGTTCTGTTATCTCTGGTAATGGACACCTGTTTTGCAGGTGATAGCATTGAGACCTCTAGAGTCAATGCATGGCCTGAGGGATCCATCCTTCTTCCCTACAAAGAAGAATTCTGCCCTCGCTGGGGAGGTCAAGGGTCAGATAAATCCCTATTCCAGGTTCTCCTTGATGAAATTTTTCATGGCTGTGGTTTCTGGAGAGGACAAAGGGTAGACCCTTCCCCTAACGGGCATTTTCCCCGGAATCAAGTCAATGGGACAGTGATAGGACCTGTGGAATGGCAGTGTTTCAGCTTGGTGTGTTTTGTTTTTAACTGAATATGTCAGCGAATGCTGCGTATTGTGGTGGGAGTTCAGGGAGGGCTGGTGCTGCTGGCAGGGAGACCTGCAGAAGGCATTGTTGCTGGCAGAAGGGCCCCCCCTAAAAAATTTGCAGGGCCTAGCAATCAATGGTGGGGTTGTGTTGCATCAGGCAGGGCAGACCAAGGATGATTAGGTTGACTGCTTTTGGTAAGACAGGGAGATCTTTGTGTAATGCCCCTATTTGCAGAGTGAGTGAGGCAGTAGTCATGACAAGGTGGCCTGGAAGAGATTCTCCTTAGAACGAGAAGATTCTAACAGGCTTCGAGGATCACTACTGGGAGATTGTACTGTCGAACCAATGCTTCCTCATTTAAGCTACCCCCACCACCGGAATCGAGGAAGTCCTCTGAGAATCTCCATAGTGTCAAAGATAAGAATAACAGGGACAAGTAGTTGAAGAGAGGATGAGGGATGTCTTTCCAACCAACCCTAGGCTTGAAAGTTTTCCGCTTTTTCAGGACATCGGCCAGCGAAGTGTCCCTGAGCGACACAATATAGACAGAGGTTAAGCTGCTGACGCCTCTGTTTCTCTTTTTCAGAGAGTTGGGCTCTTCCAAGCTACATTGGCTCTTCAGTGGAGGAAACAGGCAAAGGCGCTCCTGGTAGGGAGTCAGAGGACACTGGAATTTGGGTGCCAACTTGAAATGCCACCAAGAAGCTTCTCTCTCCCGGGCCCACTCTTGAAAGTGAATAGCAAGTGTAATGAGGTCCTCAAGGCTGGGTGGAAGGTCTCTACCAGCCAGTTCATCCTTGATCGTTCTGCAAGGCCCTGCCAGAAAATGGTGGCCAAACTTTCCTTGTTCCAATGGAGTTCTGAGGTTAGAGTCTGGAAGTGTATGGCTTAGTCCCTAGCTGTTCTCCAAGAGGGAGAGAATACAAGTCACCTTGGTCCAATCTGAGGGAAAGTTGGCGGCTTGCAGCGCATAGTGCATTAAGCACGGATTGATGAAGCCTCTGCAGGCCTTGGGGTTCCAGTCATACCTGGGAGGAGGTGGCAGGTTGCATGGATCCTGGTAGCCAGACCGGCACAACTGGAGGAGCGATGAGTGATGGGGCAGGAAGACGAGCCTATATAGCATCCACGTGTAAGGTCAGATCCTGAAGTAGCCCTGCTATTTTGGTTAAGTTGGTCCTGCTGCTGCTGTCTCGGTGGGCCAAACCAGGTATCGCATGAGCTGAGGACAGGACTACCAAGCTCATGGCCTCAGCAATCTGCCATGGAGTGTGAACCCTTGTTTGTGGTATGGTTGACGCAGCCTGGAAGGTGAACCCACTAAGCCCACGCTGACAGCAAATGGACATTCTCTATATACAACCTGGATTCCCCATGGTTCTCCTCAACAATAAAAATCCATGCTCCCTCCCGACTGCTCAGATCATCTAACCAAATACTACTGGATACTCCACATCCAAAGCTCACCTAACTTGTGGAAACTAGAATGCGCGCACTCTTCTCTGCAGGACAGGTAGGCTGTTCCACTCCTATGGATCAACCTACTCAACGAAGTTAGATGTCTCCGTGAAAGGATCTTCTTAAAAAAAAGCCCTTAAAAACCTCTCTTCAAGAAAGCATTCCCTAACTTAAATGATTACCCCCTGCGGAGGATGCTACTTAATCTTCCTCTACCCCTTTCCGCATTCCACCCTCTACCCCTTTTTTTTGCTAATGATCCCACTCCCTAGATACATGTGCTTTCCTTCCCTCATTTCCTAAGATATCTACCTTGTCCTCTTCCCCCCCTTTTCCTCCTTTTTCTGTGTATGCTTTACATTGTATCCTGCTCTGAATGTAGGAAGGGTGGGAAATGTATTTTAAATAAATAAGGTGAGGGACCCCATTGAGAGCTAGCAAACAGAGTCTGGTAACAGGTCAAGGTCAGGGCAGGCAGTGGACAAGCAGCATCAAGGTCCAGGCTGAGATCAAGAAGCATAGTCAGAAGCCAAGGTCAGAACCATAAGTCAAGTGTACATTGGCTCCCAATAAAATACCGAATAGAATACAAAGTACTGACAGCCCTGCTTAAAATAATCATAGGACAACAAAGCAACTGGCTAAGCAAATCCATTGTAACACAATCCAAAACGGAACTTAATATCTAGGAATAAAGGCCTACTCAAACTCCCTCATGCAAGAATCACTCTACTAAACACAACACGTGAGAGAGCCATATCCATCGCCAGCCCCAAACTATGGAACTCTGTACCAAGTGGAATAAGAACTCAACCAAGCATGAAAATGTTCAAAAAAGACTTAAAAACCTGGCTCTTCACGAGAGCCTACTCAAATTCACTCAGTCATCCAGCATACAAATCAAACACGCAACCCAACAACAAAAAAAAGGATACATCTCCAGCTAAGTAACAACAGTGTGTAGGAAATATCTTTGCAGTAGGAAATAATTTGCAGATTGTAACAACTTGATGTGCAAATAACTAGTAGATGTAACTAACCTACACTACATAAGATTATGTGGTGATGATGATGTTACAATCTGTTGTATGTTTCTGTAAACCGTTCTGATGGCAAAACCGAATGACTGTATACAAAACACATTAAATAAATGTATTTTTATGTTTTTATTTGATTTGTCCAACCTTAAACTGTATTTTTTTGTTTTATTCATTTGCTCAAACATTGTTACTGTGTATGTTTGTTGTAACCTGCTGAGATTTCTGGATCAGCAGACTATAACTTTGTGTAAATAAATACATTTTAATCAAAATATTAGTGGATCACTTACTCTCACAAATTCTTTCTACTAACTCCTGCCTAATATTGTTGTTATATGTATGGGCATGCTGTGTTGGAGGGGTTCATGTCCTCTTGCTTTCACAGCAGACTACGGACGAGGGCCTCCAACCACTCCCCCTTTTTTATGCAAAGACATGTCACAGAGGTGGGGTGTCCTTTATCTCCAGCAGCTGAGGAGTGGGGAAATCCCAAGAGTAATGGACCAGTCTAGCAAAACTCGAGGAAAGAAAATGATCAGATAAACATAATTTAACCTTCTCCCAGGACAAGCAGGATGGAAGTCCTCACAGATGGGTGACATCAGATGGAGCCCATCATGGAATACGTTTGTCAAAGTTTCTAAAAACATTGACTAGCACACTGAGCATGCCACCAACCCCGTAGCCACATGTGATCCCCCTTTGGTCTCCTTTTTTCCGTGGTGCTTTTGGCTCGCGGTTTGTGGAGCTCTGTTTCAAAATTTTTTTCCTCACAGAAGAATTCAACGTTTTTCTTTGATTTTTTTTCCCCACCTCTGGGTCCCCCATCGCAAATCAATTGCTCTGGTGTTCGGTAGGTGTTTTTCGCGCTCTTGCGGTCGGTTCGAGCGTCTACCTCCCCCCCCCCCCGGGTGGTTGATGGCCACAGACCGCACGCCGCCCTTTTTTCAATGGTGACCAGTTTTAGGAAGTGCCCTGAGTGTCCGCGAACTGTGTCCATCACAGACCCACATGATGCCTCTATCCTGTGTCTTGGGCTTTCCCACGATGTCTGTCAGTGTCCCAGCTGTGCTCAGATGACCTCCAAAGGTCGGCGCACCCGTCTGGACAAGATGGAGCACTTGTTTGGTTCCAAGCAGTCGGCTCCATCGACTCTGGTACAGGGTGCATTGAGTCACGTGGCTCAGTCTGATTCGGGACCTTCGCCTTCGGTGCCCTGCCATGATAATCATGGATGGGAAATTGCCCCTCACCGGCATCAGGACAGTCGAAGACTTCTGGATCGTCATCCTCTGTGCCGAAGAAGGACCGGGCCGAGCACCGTGGGAAGCATCGATCCTAGCACAGACTATCGTCCGGTGCCTGCTCAGCACGCAATCAAGCTATGGATTCTGTTGCCAGAGGATATGGTCAAGGCATAGTGGAGTTCATCTCAATGTAAGTAAGAAAGGGTTATTTCAAGTTAATGACATTGAAGCACTTGAAACCCCTCCTCTCGCAAAATGATTTCTGGACAGTCCTACAGGCTTTAATATTTGCAAGCACAGACTATTGCAATTCTCTATTTTTAGGTCTCCCCGCCTCTTCCGTTCGTCCACTTCAAGTCCTCCAAAATGCTTCAGCAAGAATTTTAACTGGCAAAAAGATCTGACCATATCACTCCTACTTTAATCGACCTGCATTGGTTACCCATTGAATCTTGGGTCAAATTTAAAACACTCTGCGTTCTGCATAGACTTATATATGATGAACAGGTAGATTGATTAGATTCAGCTATTAGATTACGTGTTCCACAAAGAAACTTACGTTCTGAAAATAAGGGATTACTATCTTTACCCTCTGTACACTCAGCGCACTTGAACCAAGTGAGGGAGAGAGCATTATCATTGGTATGACCTAAAATTTGGAACACGCTACCAACGATTTTAAGACTTGAGACTAATTTTAGAAAGTTCAAGCATGATTTAAAAACTTGGCTTTTTAATGAGGCATATGCAGTTTGAGCTTACTAAGCTCTATGCTTCTATTCTATACTTTATGCCTTTTACTGTTTTAGCCTGGGTTTTTTTTATTGTTTCTATTGATTTTATTTTTCTTTTTACTTTTGTTTTTAGCTTTTAGTACATTAAGCCTGATTTCCATATTTTATTGTACTCATTATTATTTTATAACACCATTTTTTCTTGAAGTTTCTTATTGTTGTTATTATGGTATTTATTTTTTTATGAATTTCTAGGCCACACTTTTTTATATCTACTTTTAATTATCATCTTCAATTGTTTTGTTTTTAATGAGAAGAATGTTATGATCGTATTTGTCTTTGTATCATTGATTGTTCTTACTTTTTTCTTACTATGTGTAAACCATTACGATGGCTTGTCTTAGTGATGGTATATAAAACCTAATAAATAAATAAACTTAGGATTGGACAAGTTCTTGAAGGAAAATTTTGTTAACTGTTATTAGCCAGGTAAACTTGGAAAAGTCAGTGCTTATCCCTGGGAATGAAATATAAGAAATAGATCCACTATTGGGCATCTGACAGGTACTTGTGACCTGGACTGGCTACAGTTGGAAATAGTTTGCTGGGCTTAATAGATCTTGGTCTGAGCCAGCATGACACTTATGTTCTTACCGGTTCCACCCCCTCATGATTTAATAAATTTCAATTGCTTCTTCTCCAAGCTGAAGAGTCCTAACCTATTTTAATATATCTTTGTAAGGGAGCCATTCTATTCCCTTTATCATTTTTGTTGCTCTTCTCGATATCATTCTAATTCTACCAGAAATGCAGAACATAGATCTATGCAGAGACATAATAATCTGTTTTGTTCTCCATTCCTTTCCAAATAATTCCTATTTGCTTTTTTGACCACCACTGTACAATGAGCTGAGGATTTCTATGTACTAGCCACACTGTCTCCAAGATCTTTTTCCTAGGTGGTGACTTCTAAGATGAAATCCAGCACTTGTTCACATGAAATTTATCTGCCATTTTGATGTCCAGTTTCCCAGTCTGGTAAAGTCCTTGTGCAATTCCTCACAGTCTGTGTTTTAACTATTTTGAATAATTTTGTCTCTTCTGAAAATCTGATCACCACATGTGTTGCTCCCTTTTCCAGATCATTAATGAATAAGTTAAGCATAGTACAGATTCTGGTTGCACTCCACTATTTACTGCTTTCCACTGGAAAAAACTGACCAGTTAGTCCTACTGTTTATCTTTTAACCAGTTAACGTCCATTTCCTGTAATCCCTTAAATTACAGCACCATACTAAGGGAAGGATAGATTTTTAGAAGAAATCCTGTTTCTGAAATTTCAGCTTCCTATAATAGATGATTACAGGATTCCTTTTCAGTAACAGTCTTAAAAAAAAATAGTTTAGCTCTTCCCTGTGTTTCCTACGTTTGATTTGTTGTCTCTAGAGGCTCCTTGTCCTTCTGTTTTATCCCCTTCATGTCTCTTATCTTCCTCATTTAGCCCTAAATTTCCCACTAAGCTGTTCTTCCTTGTCTTTCTGCTACACCTGTCCAGAAAATGCTTGGGATTAATCCCTTTCCTGACTCTGCTGTTGGAGGTAGAAAGTGCATTTAATTATTTTTATGTCTGACATCACTGGTTTTATTTAAGCACTGCTGAAACCCTTAACATTCAGTAACTGCTGTGAGATTCTTCCTGGAGTAGCAGAAACCCTTCAAAACATTTTAATAAGGAAAGCTATCTTTTTGGGACATCTCAATTAGGGCCAGGCTCCTGGCTAGAAGGCTGAAGGAGCAAGCCCACCTTTTAATTGCTCCCTCTCCCCAGAGGACATTCTGAGCACAGTGGCACTGATTAAATCCCAAGGCCATTTAATCAGTGAAGTCTCTCTGAGCTTTTCCACTCCTCAGGAAAAAAAAAAGTTTCCACATAAACTTACAAGTACCTTGAGGTAAGACTAAGTTTTTTTGGGGGTTTTTTTTTTTTTTTTGCTTTTAAGAGGAATCTTTGAAGGATGCTCAGATATCTGAGTTAAACTTCTGTTGTGTTTGTGATGATTGCACTGCTTTAGAGAGCTCCACAGCTTGTGCATCTTTGGAAGCGACTTCAGGTAAGCAAACAAAATCAGCTCAAACAAAAAAATGTAAAAAGGCGCACCTTATAAGCAGCAAAAAGCACTCTTCCTCTAATTCAGATCTACACAAAATGAGTGCAGGCCTGAAACAGCCACAGGAGTCTTAATGCATTCAAAACATGCCATTTCAGTGGGGATACAGCCTATATTCAAGATGCACCATTTCAGCAGGGATACAGCCCACATTCATTGAGAATATAAATCCATGTGAGGAGAGGCCCAGGCCTAGTGATCTGTGTTCAAGCCAAAAAAGTTCAGATATTCAGACCTCAGAATTTTATGATTTCATGCAGTTTGCCTTTAAAACATGGCAATATCTAAATGTTTCAGAAGAGGCTGCTGAATAGCACAGTGCAACCTAACACTTATCTTTTCCTGAGAACAAAAGAAGCCAAAACAACAAGGTGTAAAGCTGATATGTTTTTAAACAAGTAAAAAGGCCAGAGAGCGATTATATTAATTCCTGAGAGGAAGAAGAATATATTGCAGATAAAGATAGAGGTGGTTAATTACGCAGGTTAATAAGTCTGTAGAACTCGTGGAACAAAAGTCTGAGCTATCAGAGAATTAGAATCCTATTATAAAAGGCATAAGAGAGCCTCCAATTTCCTTTACCTTACATCCAGAAATCGAGCAAATGATTTTGCTGGAGTAGGAGGTACCATATTCTGGGCTAAAGTGTATTAAATACTTTTCAAGGTTTTACCCACTGTTGGAAGATGATCTGATGGTGTGCAGCAGGATTTTTAACTAATGATAGCCTTTGGATTTTCACTTTTTTAACCAAAAAAGGAGGGGCTACTGTTAAAGCTTATGGGCCATGCTCCTGTCTGATGTTGAAAGTAAGGGATTTGGGAGTGGGAGGGACATAGACGGGACGACACCATAGTTGCAGCTGCTAGAATTAGAGCCTACTGCTGTTGGCAACAGAGGTTTGCTTTTTACAAAGCCAGTCTTGTCAGGGTCAATCAATACTGGCAATAAATGCTCTATCTGGAACTGCAACACCTTTGCTAAAATTTTGATATCCGAATTTATCAAGGAAATTGGCCTATACGAACTCCAAAACAATAGATCTTTACCCAGTTTAGGAATCAAGGTATTATGTGCATCCAGTAAAGTTCCAGAAGAAAAGGCAGGGGTACCTATGAAATTGAAAAGTTTCTATAAAAGTATTCCAGTGGGAAACCATCTGATCCTGGACTCTTCCCTGCTGCCAAGAATTGTAAATCTTGCTCAGTTTTGAAGATTGTAATTGGCCTTTCCAATTGAGCTTTGGCCTCTTCAGAGATTTGAAATGATTGCATGGAATTTAAGAAGTTTGTGATATCCTCAGCTGAGGACATTTCAGAATATCGGTACAACTTTTGATAAAAATCCCTAAATTCCAGCAATATTTGTGTATAGAATGCAAAAAATTACCCCAGAATGCCCTGTAAGGTGGTAATAGCGAAGGAGGAACTTTTAGGATTGATTTAACGCGCCAACATAGATCTCTGCTTGTTACCCGCGCTCATAGTACCTTTGTTTAGTGAACTGAAAATTTCTTTCTATTAAGGAAGCCAGAATTTTAAAGAGCCTCATCTCTAGCAAACTATAACTCCTTATAGGTCCTAGGAGAACAGTTCAGTTTATGTTGATGTTCTAAGTTATTGATCACTTGGGTCAGCTCACACTGTTTAGCTAAAATTGTCTTCTGTTTATAGATAGCAAAAGATATGTGTTCCCTCAGAACCACTTTTAATGTTTCCCAGCGTAGTCTAGGATCGTGGGTCTCTACCGGATGGTGGAATTGAAATTCTATTAAAGCCTTTTTCACCATAGCAACAAACTCATAATTCTGAGGAAATGATAGATTCAAACGCTACCAGTTCCAGGAACCAAGTTCCCTGACAAAATTCACTGAAAGTGTAACAGATGAGACATCAGGATATCACTATCAGTCACAAATAGCAAAGTTGGTGAAAAAAGTCTATCCTACTGTGTGAATACTAGCTGCTGGGAAACCACACTCTTCAGACATCACTGAGATACTAAAACTGTATAATATTTTGTAAAGCAGCCAGGATTGGCAAAGAAGAATTGGGAGCATGATACCTGTTCAGTTTAGCTTTTAGGCACAGGTTCCAGTTACCCCCCTATGATGACCTTTCCTGCAGGAGAAGATTTGAGAACATCAAATAGTTGCACAACAAACTCCTCCGAATACTGATTGGGACCATAGACATTTACTAATAAGAGAGTCATTCTGTATAGAGTGCCTTCAACAATAGCAAATCTACCTTTAGGATCTCGAAAGAGTCTAATGATGGAGGTAGGCAAGATTTTGTGAAACAAGATATACATGCCCCTACTCCTGGTGGAGTATGAAGCAGCAATCTCCTTCCCCACCCACCCATGTTCCAACTTTAGATGCTGTGATTTTGTCATATGAGTTTCTAGGAGGAACACTTCATTAGCACCTAAATTTTTGAGATGCTGCAGTGTTCTATTTCCCTTGATGGGATTAGAAAGACCTCTGTCATTAAGGGAGACAAATTTAATGTTCGAGACATCACTGTGAACAAAACTACATATGAAGAGTGTTATATGCATCATAGTCAACACCTTGTCGACCCATATAGGAAGTCAAGGCAATAAGCATTTCAAATAATTTATAAACTGGGAAGGTAGTGACAGTAACCCTTTAAAAGTAAACTGCTAAAGGACCTTTATAACACCTGTATGTGCCATTTGTTTCTGCATGAAATGCCGACACTGTTGAGACTTTGGCCCCTGATGCAGTCTACTGTTTGAAACCTGATGTTATGCCAGGTGCAACATAATACAATGCTCACTGCTGCCGCTGCTGCTCAATAGAGTATCATTCTTCCAACTATCTAAGGGAAGTAATTCACTTTTACCTTGCATTAAAAAAAAAAATCTCAAATTGTTTTTCCAGGGCTGGTGATTAAATATGATCCGGTCATTTTGTGCATAAACAAACTGTTATGAAGGCATTCGTGGTTTTTTGGACCCTCTTTATAATTTCTGTGACTCATATAGGAAGCCAAATATTTAAAGTTAGTTCAACTACACATGTAAATCTTAACATTTCATGCATCCAGTTTTCTGTTAGAAACTTATCTCATTGCAAACCAAAAGAATGGAACAATATAGATAGTAACCAAAACAGTATTTTCCAAAAAGAATAAAAAAGTGGATGTACCCTCCTGATCCCAACTTACTCCCTGGCACCCAAAAACGTTCTGTAACTGCTTACCAATAACCCAGACCAAAGAGTATGTCCGTCTGAGTGTGATCCAATGACCGACTCAGTTTCCATACAAAAAACCCTCCCTGAACATCCATAATACCCCTTCCGATATATATATCCCACCCCTTGGTAAACTTTCCCCACCAAACATTGACCCCTCACCATTTCCCTTACCACTGACCACTGGTAAAAGTAACTCCAACACAAACAAAAGGCATCCACACATATGAATACCCCCAAAGCATGAACATACAGCAGAAAAATTAAATGATAAACCAAAGAAATGATAGTTCAAACTGTGATCCACAGGTTTATGGACAAAAAATCTTTGTCAAGGAAAACAAACTGTACAAAAAGAGTCTCATTTTAGTTTGTGAATATGATCCAAGACAGCCATATTGAAAGTATAGGTATGCACCGGGTGGGCACACAAACACTGAAAAACACAAAACCAGTAAAAAAAACAAAACATATAAGATTGAGGAGATGACAAACTGTCTGATGACACCAACATAAACCAAACCATAAAAATTAAAAAGAGAAGTCTGTTAACTTTCCCAAGGACCCTCTAATTGCTCCAAAAGATATGTGGAGAAAATATTTGTTGGAAAATCTTAAAATACCTGAACAAACTTTTCCTGTGATAACCAGAATTTATCATCTTCCACCTTTCAAGAAGGGAACTGAGGAACAGCATGGAGGCCAGATTTTCACTTTGCTTGATTCACATCTGGATATTACAAATATTATTGAGACATCACAGAAGGACATGGTTTCACCAGCTACACTTATTGTTTCCTTTCTTTTAGAGAGTGATAAAGAATGGATACTTTAAGATTCTTTAGGAATCAAGCTGAGAATTTTCTTGGTTTGAATGTGTGAGTGTTTCCCGATTTAGCTCGAGAAACTCAAAAGAAGAGGAAACAATTTTTGATTTTAAAACCACGGGTTATAGAAATGGGGGCTGCTTTTTTCCTTACGTTTCTGTGGAAATGTATAATCAAATATCAAAGCGCCTTATGTTTTCTTTACTCCTTCTCAGCTTTCCTCTTTTGTTAGTGAAAAGTATGTGTCTGTCGCTAGCTCTTCTCCTATTACCTAAAAATGTAAAAAAGGTCCCGTTAGGATACAGTTTGTATTGAGAGTGCCTCGTTATACCAGCATTTTTCCTTAATGTTTTAATATAATTTTCCTGGGGTTGTGATAATGGATCGCTGCTGAGGACTAGTACATGTCTGGTAAATGATTATTTGTCACTTCAATTTGTTGTTTCAGATTATATTACTGAATGCCATATGTTTTTTCATTCAAGTATGTAATTACTTCTTGAATATGTAATGGAAATAATAAAGAATTATTTAAAAAAAAAAAAAAGTCTGAGCAAATATAAATAACAAAATAAGCAGAAAATCATAGAATCCGAGGAAGAGTCACGCAGCTGCGGCGTGCAGCCATAGTTTCCTATGAGCAATCACTCCTGCTTGATTCTACCATCAGTAAAGGGGACCCAATAAAAGTAAGTGAAAAGCAAAAGGAACCGTGCCATCAACGATCAGCATTCACAGTAGAGCTGACATTGAGAAATTCCTCCACTTCCTCCGAAGACTGAAAAACTTTAGCCTGCCCCGGACCGCCAAGTAGATTTTAGTTGGGTACTGCATAGCATACTATATCCCCTTGTCTCTCAGCTTGTGCTTCACCTCATTGAAGCCCTGGCGGCATTTCTGGAGCGCTTTTGAGAAATCGGAGAAGATAACAATTCTCTTACTTTGGAAGAGAAGGTCATTTATTCAAGCACACTCGGCTTGTCCGAAAAATTATGCAATCGAGCGATAATCGCTCACGGTCTGCCTTGGGGGGGCCGGGCAGAGGCGCCAACAATCGGTGCTCCTGCTCGCTTTGGTCTCCACATCCAGCAGCTCTGGCAGCCATTTTCAAACAAAGGCCCTTCCTCAGAAGCCTCCAGTAAGCCAACGATCTGAATGTTATTGCAGCGGCTTCAGTTTTTCAAATCTTCCGCCTTCTTCTCCTCCAACGCTCTCACCATCTTTTCCAGCTTGTCTGTTTTTGGCCATAAGCTGTATAGGCATTTTCCAAGCCAGTTGTTAAGGTGTCCGCGCCGTTCAAGCGCTCCTCTTCTTGCTCACGCGCCGGTGCTACCAGATTTGTAACTTTTTCTACTACAGTAGTTTAGCGTTGATGTTCTTAGCCATCTTATCGGGAAAGATGTCAAAATAATTTTTAAGGGCATCAGCAGATGCTGGGAATACTTGCAAATTTGCAACGTCATCACCCGACATAGAATCCTTAGTGGCACTGTCGGCGTGGTGAGCCAGACCAATTTCTCTTTCAGATTCTTTTTTTTTTTAAGTTCATTTTCTGCCCACATCTTAGGAATAGATCGCTTCATAGAATCCTTACCACTCCTATTTGAGATTTTGGAAATTGAGTGTATAAAAATAAAAGGATGTTTAAGGGGAATCAGGTGAGAGCATCAGGGACTCAGAGCATCATATGATCCCCCAGCAAACATTTTTTAAACCAACAATTTTTGAGCGCCAGTATTAGCATTACATTTCTATATATAGCACAAAGAAAAATTTATGTGAGCAACCATGTAAAAACCTGTGAGTGATACTGCAAAATGTATATGTGATTGCTCATATGCTTAGATTAGAGGGAACTGTGGGGTGGAGCCTTAATGAATGTGTGCTGCAGGGGTAGTGGCAGGTTTGAGGTGCCAGGGTACAGGTAGTTTTCTTCCTTGTTTGCATAGCTGTGTCTAGACGAGAGCCTGTAGGGAGTTTAGGTTGTTGCTGGGGCTGGGGGAAACCCTGCAACTCGAGCTGCTGAGTTATTCTGGTGAGCAAAAAGAATGCACTCCAGATCTGTTCGGGTCTCTTCTGCTTTTTCCCTTTAGCCTGTAGGAAATGCTGTGGCGGCAGAGGGGGATTGCAAGTGGTTTGGCGTCGCTGGTGCTTGTGGTTGGGGGATCGGCTCCAAAGGGTATGCAGAGCAGGCATTCCTGCCCAGGAGATGGCAGCAGCCCACACGGGAGAGCGGTGAAGAGCTTGCATCGTGCTGTTCTTCGCTATCGGGATTGCGTGTGAGAAGTTATTGCATGTTGCTGTATCTTTTGCTGGGTATTTTTTATTTATTTAATTTTTTTTTTTTTTTTTTTAAAGGATAATGCCCCAGCCTTTGTGAAAATCTGCTTCTGCGGCAGATCTGGAAGCCACACAGCATTGGTTGAGTAAAATTAGGGGCCCGATTATGATCATGATAGCTTCTCTTGGAATGACGCAAGACATAGCCAGAGAAGGTGTACCTGAGCTTTCAAGATCACTTAGGGCCCTTCTTCCAGATATTTTGCAATGTGCTTGATTTATTTGGTGTGCTGGAGGAAGCCCCCTTATTTGCTCAGTGGAAAAATTTGATGCAACACCATGCACAAATTGAATTGTTATTTAAAAAGGAGGCTACTTTCGTGAGATTCTCTATGGCTCGGACAGGCTATTATGCGCCATGGCACAAAGTCAAGCTTGCAACGTAGGTTGCATGGGTCATCAAGAGTATAACTACAGGTCCTTTGTACCATTGGCTGCCCACCGCCAAATTGCTCATTTTTTCTTTTTCTTTTGGTTCTGTTTGCCTTGTGTTCCTAGTGTGACATGGGGTGGACTCCCTCTGGTCTTCTGTGAGCTATGTTTGTGGGGAGTGCATGTGTCTGGTTGTGGGGGGGGGGGGGGGGG
Organism: Rhinatrema bivittatum; assembly: GCF_901001135.1. Classification (NCBI taxonomy): domain Eukaryota; kingdom Metazoa; phylum Chordata; class Amphibia; order Gymnophiona; family Rhinatrematidae; genus Rhinatrema; species Rhinatrema bivittatum. The sequence goes on along the minus strand of NC_042623.1, from coordinate 41,928,342 downwards.
CTTTCTTTATCTCTGTTGGTGCTTATTTGAAAACCTTTATGAGTCGGGTTTTTTTTTTAATTGGATTTTCTCTTATATAGGGGCTGCTATATGGATATGTTTGTTGCATTGTTCACTTGTTTACTGATCTGTTGCGGCCGAATGATATTGTTCTCCTCTGACTCAATAAAAATGAAGTAAAAAAAACCAAAACAACTAAATCACTTGAGCACTGGTATATTCCAAACCAGGGAGGAGATCGCATGATGGGTGCAAGAATAAACCCTATGCTTTCCTCAAATCAGGAAGTGCATCCACAATAATAGCAGGTACCTTTCAGCCTGATCTTGACAGTTTGAATAATTTGTTGTACTCTCATAACGTTTCAGATTATCGGGCAAAGGACTGGAACAGTTTCCATTACATTTCAACAAATTATTCATATCATTTGTTTGTGTTTTCTATAATCACATCTGAATTTGAGTGGGGGTAGCTTGATTAAATACATTGTAAAAAAAATATTAACAGACCACTTACTCCTGGTAATCTTTTCTACTAGTTCCTAGGGATGTGCAGACAAAAAGTTTGCGTTGATAAGTTGAAGTTGAGGGTCAATTTCGTTCAGTATGGACATATGGAGAATTCCATAAGTTGAGGGTCTGTCCATAAGTTCACCGGTTCCCTAAATAAAAATTTAAACCCCCACCCTCCTTAATCCCCCCCCCCAAGACTTACCAAAACTCCCTGGTGGTCCAGCGGGGAGTCAGGAAGCCATCCCTGTATTCCTTTGCGAGGAGCACGTGACGTCGGCGTCACTCCGACGTGACGCCGACGTCACGTGCTTCTCCGCGCCTCCGCTCCCGGACCCCCACTGGACCCAACTGGAACTTTTGGCCAGCTTGGGGGGGGCCTACTGACCCCCCCCCCCCCAAGCTGGCCAAAAGTTCCGGTTGGGTCCAACGGGGGTCCCGGCGCGGAGAAGCACGTGACGTCCGCGTCACTCCGACGTGACGCCAACGTCACGTGCTCCTCGCAAAGGAATACATGGATGGCTTCCTGACTCCCCGCTGGACCACCAGGGAGTTTTGGTAAGTCTTGGGGGGGTCAGGAGGGTGGGGGGTTTAAGTGTTTATTTAGGTTCAACGTATTCAACATAGCTATGTTGAATAAGTTGAAAATCGCGATGCATTGGGCATCATCACTTTTTTAAGTTTAAAAAAAAAAAGTTGCGTTTTACATATGCGTTCAAAACGAATGCACACCCCTACTAGTTCCTGCCTAATGCTGTGCTATGCAAGGTATTTGGCGGATGGGGGAATCTTGTCAACAGTATTTTGCTGTGAAGTTATTGCCTGGAGTATAGAGAAGATTAGGGGCTTCAAGAACATTTAGGATCAGATTCATTGAGGCTTTCTTTCCATTCTGTATGTATAGGAAAAGTCTTTAATAAATTAGGCCCTTTGTGAGTCTGTAAAAATCTTTTTATATTAGGGAATTGGTTATTTACTATTTCGGATAATAGAAGGGCTAGGGGGCACTCCATGAAGTTAGCAAGTAGCACATTTAAAACAAATTGAAGAAAATTATTTTTCACGCAACGCACAGTTAAGCTCTGGAATTTGTTGTCAGGGGATGTGGTTAGTACAGTTAGTGTAGCTGGGTTTAAAAAAGGTTTGGATAAGTTCCTGGAGGGGAAGTCCATTAACTGCTATTAGTCAAGTTCACTTAGGGAATACCCATCGCTATTACTGGCATTAATAGCATGGAATCTACTTAATATTTGGGTACTTGCCAGCTATTTGTAACCTGGATTGGCCACTGTTGAAAAAAAAAGATGTTGGACTTGATGGACCCCCGGTCTGATCCAGTATGGCAACTTCTTATTTTCTTATGAAAATCCCCTACCCCTTTAATAACATAATTTCTTATTCTGTATGAGTGTTCTTGGTGTAGGCCAAGCTGTGGCGCATAAACTTTCTAGAAAAGATGTGTGGAGGTGAGTTAGTGTGCAAGAGTACTACTACTGAACAGTTATAGACTGCTACAGGGTGTATGAAATGTACACCTGCACATAAGAGACAGTCCCTACTCTATGTTGTTTACAGACAGGCAGAAAAGATAATGAAGCAATAGTGAAAATCGGGCGATAAAAAAAGGCAGAAATTGTGGGTTAAAAGTAAAGAAAAGTATATTTGCTATATTTCCTGATTGGAAATTGCTTAATATGTGTACATTTTCTGTAAAAAAACAAAACAAAAAAACAAAAAAAAAACCTTAAGCAGCCTCCTAGGTGCCCAATTGTTTCTGCTTTCTTTGATATACTTTCCTTTACTTTTAACCCTCAAGGAACTGCCAGAGGACTCTGAGCCTTTAATACAGAAACATAGCCACAGCTTGCCTTATTAAAGGCTATGATCTGATAGCAATACTTGAATACATGCTTGCTGTGTTTTCAGAGTGTAGCAATTCTTATGGATAAGAACGTGATTTTCTTCACAATGTGCAGGGCTGCATAAAGATCCTGGCTTTCTCACAAAGGGATCTCTGATCTTAAACTGCTAATTGACCAGTATCCCAGAAGGTCAGAGATGGTTAAAATGTATAGATTTATCTATGGGCTGTTCTTTTTTAGCAGCCTGGTCTTTTATTTTACTTTACAGACTAAAACTGATTTAGATAGAATTATACATTATTTTCCCAAAGAAAGTAAGAATTTAGGAATAACACATCTTTGTGATACCTGTGCTCTGATATCACTCTGAAGTGTGCAATCCTTTTTTAAACACAGCTATACAAACTGCACTAACCACATCCTCTGGCAACAAATTCCAGAGTTTAATTGTCCGTTGAGTAAAAAAGAACTTTCTCCGATTAGTTTTAAATGTGCCCAATGCTAACTTCATGGAGTGCCCCCTAGTCTTTCTACTATCCGAAAGAGTAAATAACCGATTCACATCTACCCGTTCTAGACCTCTCATGATTTTAAACACCTCTATCATATCCCCCCTCAGTCGTCTCTTCTCCAAGCTGAACAGTCCTAACTTCTTTAGTCTTTCCTCATAGGGGAGCTGTTCCATTCCCCTTATCATTTTGGTAGCCCTTCTCTGTACCTTCTCCATCGCAATTATATCTTTTTTGAGATGCGGCGACCAGAATTGTACATTACCTGCTATTAATCAAGTTGACTTAGAAAATAGCCACTGCTATTACTAGCAACAGTAACATGGAAAAGACTTAGTTTTTGGGTACTTGCCAGGTTCTTATGGCCTGGATTGGCCACTGTTGGAAACAGGATGCTGGGCTTGATGGACCCTTGGTCTGACCCAGTATGGCATTGCTCTCCTCCTCAGGATGAAAGGAGGACCATATGAGTGGGGGTGGGAAGATGGAGAGGAGGGAATGAAAGGGGGATTATTGTAATGGATGCAGAGAAAGGCCTGAGAGAGAGAGAGCACTGGAGGGGATGAGAAGGGATTCTGCTGGGGAGGAAGGAAGGGCTGGGGAAGCAAAGGCAAATCATTTGGGTAGGTTAGGAGGGGCTGAGAGAGGGGGATCAGTGAAGGGTGAGGGTATTGGCTGGTGTGTGTTTGCCTATGTGAGAGAGGAGAACGGGGAGGGTGGGGGCAGTGTTTGTGCACGTGTGTATGTGAGAGAAGGGATCTGCTGGGTTTGTGTTTGCCAGAATGGAGGGGAAGGTTAGAGAGGCGATGGGGGGGATGCAAGGGAGAGCAAGACCAGCTCAGGATAGAGACTTCTCGTCATCTGTCTCCACCTCCGACCTTCCCTGTAATTTAGATTCTTCCTTTCTTCATCTTGGATTCTATCTCCAGATCCTCTGGAACCCACCCCCGATTCCTGATCCCTAGTTTACCAGGATAGTGCTAACTTGGTTCCCTTCAGTCCATATGTATCAGCCTCTTTTAGTCCAGCAACAGAAGAGGGCGCCAACGATTTTAGGGGACTTGAGGTCAACATCCTGTTCTATCTATTGCTATCTATCCATAATTGGTGGCTAGCAGGGGCCTCATCGAATGGGCCACAAAAATTGTAAGCCCTCCTCTGTCCGAGGCCCTACAGCCAGCAGCAGTGAAGATAGCCATGGTATGTCCCCTACTACTAAAAAAAAAAGATTAGTCTTGATCAGGATAAGCTGGAAAACCGCCACCAGGTGTCAAACATCTCATTTCTGGGGAAACTGGTGGAACAAGCAGCATGCACCCAACTGACTGACTGGCTGATTGAAAGAAAGTGGTTAGACCTCTGTCAGTCTGCATTCAGATCTGACTTTGGAATAGAGAGTTCTTTTGAGATGCGGCGACCAGAGTTGTACACAGTATTCAAGGTGCGGTCTCACCATGGAGCGATACAGAGGCATTATGACATTTTCAGTTTTATTCACCATTCCCTTCCTAATAATTCCCAACATTCTGTTTGCTTTTTTGACTGCCGCAGCACACTGAACCGACGATTTCAATGTGTTATCCACTATGACGCCTAGATCTCTTTCTTGGGTAGCAGCTCCTAATATGGAACCTAACATTGTGTAACTATAGCATGGGTTATTTTTCCCTATATGCATCACCTTGCACTTATCCACATTAAATTTCATCTGCCATTTGGATGCCCAATTTTCCAGTCTCAGAAGGTCCTCCTGCAATTTATCACAATCTGCTTGTGATTTAACTACTCTGAATAATTTTGTGTCATCTGCAAATTTGATTACCTCACTCTCTATTTCTTTCCAGATCATTTATAAATATATTGAAAAGTGCGGGTCCCAATACAGATCCCTGAGGCACTCAACTGCCCACTCCCTTCCACTGAGAAAATTGTCCATTTAATCCTACTCTGTTTCCTGTCTTTTAACCAGTTTGTAATCCACGAAAGGACATCGCCACCTATCCCATGACTTTTTTACTCTTTCTAGAAGCCTCTCATGAGGAACTTTGTCAAACGCCTTCTGAAAATCCAAATATACTTTAATGCTTGTATGTGTGTACTGGGTTATTGAGATCCTGCTAATCTTTTGATCTAGCACTGTTTTAATGAGGTCAATAAATCCATAACAAATAAATAAATAAATAGAATTCAGATCCTACATTGGTAAGAGCATAAACTAGGGGCGACATGAGATAGGTGGAACTTGATTGAATGGATTTTTGGAGGTTTCTGGGTTTTTATGGTTTCATACATTGTTCATTCTGTGTACTGAACATAATCACACAGAAAACCGGAATGTGTCAGTGTTACGAATAGGCTGGCCCAGTTCTGGCTTTTTACCCCTAATGCAAATCTGATCTTCCTAAGGAAAGCAGGACTGCAAGTCCATGCATACACTGGGGCAGTAATAAAACCAGAAGTGGATCAGCCTGCTCGGAGGAAAGTGTGACCCTAAAATGTGGGTCTCCTGCACCCTACTATTGACAAGCCATAGAGCACTGACGTTCTTCCAAACCATTCTACCTCTCAACATTACATTCAGGGGCAGCTCTATAATGAGGCAGGGTGAAGCGGTCACTTCAGGCGGCAAGATTTTGAGGTGGCAGAATTGCCCCCTGAAACCTCCCTGCCACAGCCGCCTCACCCTTCATTCAGGCAAACTGTGGCAGCAGTAAATCCTGCAGTGCTGGCAGTGTGGAGCAGCAACATGCTGGCGGGGTTTCCACTCCCAACCCGCACAAGAAAGTTCCTGGTGTCCCACGGTGGCGTGGGATTATGAGAGCTGGCAGGGTTCCAACTCTAGGCTAACAAAAGGAAGGTCCCACCAGTGTGGAACTGCAATGTGCTGGTGGAATTCCCACTCCCCGCCAGCAAAAGGACAATCCAGCGGCCAAAGGAGAGTCACTGTGGTGCTGCCAGCATTTTCCCCACATCCGGTGGCAGGGAAGGGCTTACAGTGCTACCAGTGTTTCCTCCGCAGCCAGCAGCAGAAGAAGCTTTGCTGTGCAGCCAGAGAAAAAGTCCAAAATGTGTGAATGAAAGAGGCTTGCCCTGTGAAAGTGTCTGTGTGTGAGAGAGACTTTGTGAGTGTGCATGAGAGGGTGTGTGTATGCATATGAGAGAGTGAGGGTGTGTACGTGTGTGTGTGTGTGTGTGTGTGTGTGTGTGAAAGGGTGGGTGTGTATGAGAGGGAGGGTGGGTATGTGTCTGTATGAGAGGGTCTGTGAGGGTGAGTGGTTTGTATATGTATGACAGGGGGTGTGTATGGGTCTTTGTATGAGAGGGTGTGTGTGTGTATATATATAGATATATATATATAATTTATTATTTTTTTTAAATAGAAAATAATGCATAATTTTAATTATGTGGGGAGTGGGAATGAAAAGACTGTAAGATTGTCTAGTGCATTGAATACCCTTGCATCAGCCGTAAGAGAGTGTGTCACACAGACTCCCTCCCTCCATTCACCAACACTCACACCCCAAGGGGGCAGATCCTGGAGAAGGGTGGGGCAGGGCATCCTTTGGCTACCCTGCCCCATTAAACATTCCTCTGGTAACCACTAGTGCGGATGACGAAGACAGAACAAAACAATAGGCCCAAAAACTGAGAGGTTAGAGCAGTGGGCTGCAAACAAGGGAAGCCAGAGTTAAAATCCTATTGCCATTCCTTGTGACCTTGGGCAAGTCACTTCACCCTCCAATGCCTTCTCTCTTCCCTGGCCCTTGGTGATTTTACCTGCACTGGGCCATTGGGGCGCCATTTCATCTTTCGCCTCAAGTAGCAGGTTACCTTGATTCGCCCCGATTACATTCCAAAATGTACAATTTTCAGAGGTTTGGTAATGAAGGGAATTTATCACTGGAGCTGTGGGTACCAAGATAGATCAATAGTTTGGCATGTGTATATTGATATCATCTGTAAACTGAAGAGAACTAGTGTCACTGGTCTCCAGAAGGGCTGCTCCTTTCTTGGATTGTTTGACTTTTGTGTGCAGTAAAAGTAATGACTCCACCGTGACTCTGTCACACAGGAGTCATGTAACATACATTCTGGCCATCTTCCAGACACAACACATCTTAAAGAAATGTACTGGAAGCCTGGCATCAGTTTGGACAACTGAATTATTTTGAAAGAAATTGGTGGGAGCATAAAATGAAATATTTAGTAAATATTTACAACATTTCCTTTTAATTTTAATTTTATTTACGTATATTTTTTCACCCTTTCTCAATTAGCTCAGAGCAAAGTACAAACTTTAAAAAAAAAAGAAACTAAACATAAAATATAAAAAAACAAAAATGCAAAATCATAAAAAAATAATGAAAGTATGTAACAAAAAACAAGTCATTGACAAATCAGTTAACCATCCTAGATAAATAATTTATTTTTAGAACTCAAACAAAAATCACAAATTTCATGCATAATATTTATTTAGACATTTTATATACCTTCGTTCCATATCAGGATCACAACAGTTTACAAAAATAGCATTCATAATTGTAAAACAAAAATTAACATAAAACGAATGAAACAAAATAATCCAATACACAACAAATAACCAATCTAATATACAAGATCAAGTTAAAGAATTAAAATATAAAGCTAGGCTAGAAACCAAATTGAAACCACAAATGGTTCCACCTCAACCAAATGCTCTCATAAAATGCCATATTTTAACTGCCTGCTGGAATGTCAAATTATCTATTAGCCTGATTTCTTTTGAAAGGGATTTCCAAAGTGCTGGTGCTACATATGAAAAAGTCCTCCTTCTTGTTCCAATCAAGGCAATGATAACAGGCCATCATTTGAAGAATCTAATGCTCTTGCGGGAGCATAACGCTTCAATAGCTTCCCTAAATTAACCTGAACACCCTTTACCTCCAAACACACCTGGCATAGCTTCCCACAACTTGCTGCATCCTAGGGTCTGATTAGAACCACTTGCACTTCCTGAAACCCTTTTATAGGCCAGGCAGCTGACACTTTCTGTGGGTGCTGACTGATGATGTCATCCATCCTCATTAAAAGGAAGCTCAACACAACCATCCAATGCCTCCTGCCTTGTCTGCAATGTGTGTTGCTACTTCTTGTTCTTGCCTTATGACCTGCTCTTTATTCCTTTCTTGCCTCCTGTCCTGCTCCTTGTCTTGCTTTGTTCCGGTCCTGCTCCTTCTCCTTGCCATGCCTTGTTCTTGACCATGTCTTGCCTATCTTTGTCTTGTTTGTGCCAGTCTGTATCTTGCCTGTTCTTGCCCTCATCTTCCCTGCCTGTAGCTCTCTGACTGATTCTTGATAGCTGAGCCCTGGCCTGGATTCTGATACTGCCTGATCTCTATCTGCCCTGACCTTGGCCTGCTTCCTGACTCCTCCTGACCACTCTGTAAGGGACCATCGCCTAAGTCCTGCTGGCCCCCAAACCCAAGGGGTTAGGATAGGTGAAGCTCAGTCTGTCCCAACTTGAGTGTATCTGCCTGCTGTCGGCTTGGGTATAGCTAGTTTGCCTGTTAGGCTATGTCAATCACACCATATCCAAGAGGCTCACACTCAGTGACATTAATGGGGCCCATATTATGTAGAGTTTTGAATGCTTACCAAAGCATTCAAAATTGGCAGTGAAAAAGAATAGGAAGTCAATGAGACTTACTCCAGTATAGAAGTAACATGATCATAAATTCAAGTTCCACTGAGAATTGTTTACTAATTTGTAACTTTCTCAAGGATTTTTGTGGATTACCTACATCTAGACTGTTGCAGTAGTCCAATTTTGATGTCGCCAGTGCATGAACAAGGTTGATTAAATCTTTATGATCCAATAAGAATTTTTTTCAGTCAACCAGCAAGGCTGAATTAGCTATGGGTGATGTCATCTGACTGCACCGAATGGACCCTTCTGTAAGCTCAGATAGCTCTACTGAGCATGTGCTGGAATTCCCTTGTGGGCATTGCTTCATGAGCCCCCTCAGTTTTTTTCTTTGTCAGAGCTTCAGCACAGACATGTATCTCTTAGAAAATCTTTCCTTTTAATCAGATCTTTCATACTTTTTCAATTATTTTGTAGCTTCACAGCTTCAGCAGCCCCCCCTCCCAACAGCCTTTTTCAGTGCTATATTAAAAAAAAAAAAAAAAAGGAAGAAAAGATTTCTTCACACAGTGCCATGGATCAAAGAAGCCCATGGTGAGTGGCTTCAAAGACTGTATATGTATTAGCAAGATATCCATTATGGACAGTCGTGATCTCTGTTACCATTGCCTTGGTCTGGACCATGACCAGGCAAACTGAGATAGATATTGAGCCAGCTAACTTAGCCTAAATAATAAATAAATGGCACAGGTAAAAGGTCTCTGAGATAACCAAAGAATTTAGATCAAGAGTGAGCACTGGAAGTGGGGTAGTTTGATTTCAGTAAAGCTTTTGAAACTGCTTTAGGCAAGCGCATATAGAATTCATCTTTGATTTTGTCAAGAGCCAGAATGGTTGGAGAACATATTGACCTCTGTTTTAATGTATTGAGTTGTTCTAAATGTAAACCGGAGTGAAGGCCAACACTAATACTTTGGTTTAAAAAAACACATAAATAAAATAAAAAAAATAAACATATTAAGAATGGAACATCTTCCCTGGGGCAGGTTAAATTGCAGTCTTATTTATTTATTTATTTATTTGAGGTTCTTTATATACCGACATTCGTTTAGTAACATCATGTCGGTGTACATTCAACAAAACTTTAGCAGCAGCGCTGGAACAGATAGAAAATAGCGGCAGTGCTTTACAATTAATATTCAACTTAGAAAGGACATTAGGAGATTATAACAAGGAAAAATTGGATCAGGGAATGCAAACAGGGAAGGGGAGGGAGAGGGAAAATAAAAGGAAGAATTAAGAAGAATATATTAACGTTAATACATATGATAAATACATTAAATACATTAGTTATAATAGATTACTAGGCATCAACTTTATAGAGATATTAGAGAGGAGTACTTTATGTAACTCGAAGGATAATGCATAATTACAAATTTACATAAGTTTGGTCTCAGGGAGAAGCAAGGGGGGAGTAGCTGGAAGTGAAGGTGGTTGCTTTATGTGAAGGCTTTTAAGAATAACCATGTTTTAAGTTTCTGCTTGAATTTTTTTGGGCATAGTTCCTGACGAAGGTCAGGTGGCAAACTGTTCCAGCAGGAGGGGCCAGCTAAGGCAAAGGCACGTTTTCTGGTTGTGTCGAGTCTGGTAGTTTTGTGAGGGGGTAATTGGAGTGTAGCTGCGTGTTGCGGTCTGGGGGTTCTGGAGTGTTTGCGGAACTGTATGGCGTTATTGAGCCAGTTCATGTTCTCAGTGTATAGGGTCTTATGTATTAGAGATAGGACTTTGAAGGTGATTCTTTGAGCAACTGGTAGCCAATGCAATTCTTTAAGTATGGGAGTGATATGATCTGACCTTCTTGTATTGGTGAGGATACGGGCCGCAGCATTTTGTAACATTTGCAGCGGTATCATTTATAAGAATTATAAATGATACACTATTAGACTCATTGCTTAATGCAATGCCAATTATAATTTGATTCAAACTTTGTAGCTGATTCAAATGTTTGATTTAACTTTTTGGAATCCACCTTGAAGCCATTTGTAGTAAAACGGCAGAATATCAAATGTCTGTTTTACAGGGTCATTTATCATTTCACATTAGGGCCTTAATGCTCGTATTGAGGTAGTTTGATGACAAAGGGTATGTAGCAGTATTGTATGTACTTTGTTGATGGTTACATAAGACAGTAAATATAAAAACATTTTATGATTTTGTAAATTTTTTGTTTTGTTTTATATTTTTACAGTTTTTATGAATGTTTTATTGGAAACCGCTCAGAGTTTGATGACGTGAAATATAAATTTGTTAAATAAATAAACTAGCTCCAACCTCAGTTAACCGAACTTGCCCATATGTCTTTGTTTCAGCCAGTCCTGTCATGTCACCATTTTAGCGCTCCAGTTGTGATGGCAGTCCTTTGTTTATTGAGATCAGAGCTGTCAAGAAGTGTACATATATGCCAAGTTGTGAAACACAATCTCTCTCTATTTTGATACTGAATATTGTGACTGCATTTTTGGATATCCAGCTGGCAGTGGCAAACCAGCAAGTATTAAATGGAAAAAATGTTTTTTCGGGATCCTTTTCTTTCCCCCTGCTCCATGAAAATTGGACAGGGCTATCCCTAACTATAGGGCTGCTCTGACCAGATATGAACATTGCAGTTGTTCCAGGTGAACAAGTGACCACCATGCTTGAACCGCCCGTGTGCGGGTCTGAAACTAGGCACCTCCTAATGATATCTGCCACTTTTGCCCGTCTGCAACAGGTCTTTACTGAGACTCCAGTCCACAATGGGTGGATTTAAGTGAGAGGCCTTTGTAACAGCTTCCATTCTCTATTCTCTCACAGGCTCCAAAAATGACAAGTGAGTACCAGCAAGCTGGCCAGAGCTGGTGTCATGGTGATGTTCTTTCCGTAGGGATCACAGCTGCTTGCACGTTCTGTTTTGTTGGTTAGCTGTTTTCATAAGAGCACTCATATTTTGCCCTTCGAGTTTTTCTTGCCGTACCAACAAGAATGATGTCCCTATAAAACTAATTTTGAAGGGCAGACTTTTTTTTTCTTGTTTTTACCTCTAGTTGCCTGGAGAAGGGTCCTGCGTAATCCCAAAGTCTTTCATCTTTTAAACACGCTGTAGCCTTCTGAAGGTCTCACCTCTATCCAGTTTCAGATTTTTGGTTTTATTTTTATTTTTTTTAATTCTTTAGTTATAAAATTTTTAAATCAGCAAACCAAATTTGCTTACAGAAATACATGGAATAACAAATCAATTCTTAATAAGTATTGTAGGCGTAATCTCTTATCCACTTGCCAGAAAAAAAAATATATATAAATCGGGGGAAGTAGTTGAAATTTAAAGAGAAAATTAGGAAAAAAGACAAAACCACAATAAGGCCATAACACAATTATCCAGCATTTATTTTATTATTATTATTTTTTTTTTACGTGCTTAACGGAGAAGAAGTTGCTGGTTTCTTAGACTCCAGAAACACTTAACTGCTCAGGGGAAAAGAATATAAAACACTCATCCCCTTTTCTAATTAGACATTTACAAGGAAATGTGAGTAAAAAGTTACCTGGATTCCTCAATCAAGATATATCCTGACTTAGCATCTACCACTCAAGCTCATCGTAGAGGGTTTTTAACCCTCCGCCAGGATACTTTTGGTTTATTTGTACCTTGAAACCTTTGATTAACCCCCCCTTATCCCTGTAACCTTATATTTTGTAAATCGTTATGATGGCGTTATTTCGACGATTCCGAATGACGGTATATAAAACTCGTTAAATAAAATAAATAAATCTAATTTTAACTTTACCAGTGTCTGCCATGTGGTGGCTCAGATATCAGCTGTTGATTTTATTAAATGAAAATACTGTGCCCATACTTTTCTGCTTACTTCCTGTCATTTTACAGAAATGTTGGCGGGAGACCCTGGGACTCTGCTCCCCAGGCCTGTGCAAACATCTGGAATGAGGGTGGGGCCAAGATGCATGCTGGGAAAGCACAGCCTCTGTCAGCTCAGCAACCACTTGATCAGTACATCAAGCTTCACCACTCTGTATCTCAAGATAATCTTCTTTTAATCGGCAAGTTGCAATATTGGTTCCCGTTTTAATCGAGGGCTCATTAGAACTGAACTTGTTCACATAACTGCATTGGTGTAGACAGAACTGTAAAAGAAAATTGTGCATCTGCCACCAGAGAGCTTCCATCTAGAGTTAAGCATCTGGAAGATAAAGAGACGGTTTTACAAACTGCCCATATTGGGACAAAGACCCATGCGGACTCTTTACCCATAGGGTCACTGGTACCTTCTTTTTCTGCCAGTTAAATTTTTTTTTTGCCTGAAGGGTATGTGTGAAGATTTTGAAAATGCCATCTAAGCATGCGCCTTTCCTCTCTTGACCTCGGCATGCCAGCAGGAATGCTGCCTGTCAGCGCGGCTGACAGGCAGTTAAAAGTCCAGGAGCAACTCCTGGACTTTTAACCACCTCAAGGGCGGGCAGTTTTTCAGATGGTCGATTTTTAGTGCAGGTAGAATTCTTTTTCACGCACAGAAATCGCTTTGAACGTTGCCCTCTAAAGGGGGGTAATACTGTAACATAACCTATAAGTTAACCGAGAAGCACATGTCGAGTTGCACCACTTTTCAAGCTGGCTGACGTGCACAAGTCTGTTTTGAAAATTATCCCGTTGAAACCATCTGCATACATTTTTTAAAAAGTGCCAGCAGATCAGATCCGGAAAATGGACGCTCAGTTTTAAGAGCGTCCCTTTTCCTAACCCATGGCTGTGCACCAGTTAGGGCAGAGCTTTCCAAACTTTTCATGTTGGTGACACTTTTTAGACAAACATAATTTCACGACACGGTAATTCAGTCTACTAGTAAACCAGAGGTTAAAGGTTAAACGAACGAAACATATTTTGACAATTTATGTATGTTTCCTTAAATATATACATAAATAAAATGTTTCACGACACAACCTATCTCATGAAAACCTTAAATTTATATTAAAAATATATATTCCAAAATTCATGTTATTGTTATAATTTATGAGAAACAATAATAAAACAAATTGTCTGTCCCCCACACACTCATCTCTCTCCTCCCCCCCAGCACGTCTGGCCCCCACACACTCATATCTCTCCCCCTCAAGCACATGTCTGTCCCCCCCAGCACGTTTGCCCCCCACTCACTCATCTCTCTCTCCCCAGCACATGTCTGGCCCCCACACTCATGTACCTCATCTTTTTGATTGTTGCCAGTTAAGTGCTTCACTCCCTTCCATGATCACCAGACACTGCTGCTTGCAGTCAGTACTCCTCATGGCCAGGCCTCATCGGCAGCAGCAGCCAATGCAAGGATGGCTGGGCTCGTTCCACCCACCAAGCCCCCCCAAAAAACGCGATTGACAGCAAAAATCACCCAATAATAAGCAACCCATAAACTGAAAAAAAAAAAGTGAATCTCTAGGAATAAAAAAGCCCAAACTCGCATCAGAGTTGACCGGGCTTGCGCGACACACCTGCACACTGCAGGCGACACACTAACGTGTCCCGACACACAGTTTGGAAAGCTCTGGGCTAGGGTAATGGGCGTTCATAAAATTGAGCATCTGTTTTCCAAACCCGCTGACAGCCACCTCTCCTGGGCCAAGGAGGCGCTAGGAGCGCGCAATTGTCCCTAGCGCCTCCTTTTAGCGCAACCCTTCGTTTGCATTCAGTATCGCACGCCCAGGAGAGGGGGCTGAGCGTGCGTTCTAAGAGCGAGCGCTGAAAACGGACGCGCTTTTTTAGCGGGTCCATACTGTATCGGCCTGATTATCGGGCAGGCGAGATTTGTAAAAGGTCATTTCTGCATTTGAAACTCTGCTTTACCCACAGGAAATGCTTTAGAAAATGACCCTGTAAGCCAGTGGTTCTCAATAGGTGTGTCGCAGGGCTAGCAGGAGGCTGCGCTGTCTTCCTCAGCCTGGCTTGTTTATTGGAGCTGACTTGAGGCCACCCTTGCTTCCTTCTCCTCTTTCTGGCCCAGTGGGAGGCTTTCTCCTTCACCCAGATCAGCGTGAGACATTACCAACTCCTGCTGTTCGGGGCCCAACTGGACATCAACTTTTATCGTCCCCTGCTGGGCCTGGAAGTGATGCGCTGATGCTCTTTTAACCCTGTGATGCTGGGCAGGGAGAAGTAGAAGAGAGAAGAATCTGGATGGGCAGGGAGAGTAAAGCCAGGGGAGAGAGAGGGAATACAGAGCAAAGGATGTGAGGAGATGCGAGTGTGAGTGGATGATTGAAAGGGAATAATTGAGAGAACCGAGGGATAGCACCATGGAGGGGGGAGTGATGCGTGTGCAAGAGCCATAATATGTCAGTTTTGGGAATGAGCATTTCTTCTGTCTTTGTATTATGCTTAGTATAGGAGGAAATATAGTTCTGTTTCTAGTTCTCCAGCTTTGCGTTCCATGTAAAGTGGCTTATTAGAGTTTCCATTCCAGTTTTTATCTCCACCTATGTAATGTGGTCTTTTATTCTGTATTTGGTGAAGGTCGGTTCTGTGTGTGTGACAGAGGGTGAGGTATTTACTAGCATGTAGGCATTTCTATCAGTCGTCTTTGTTGTGCTTTCTCAGTAGGATATGCACTGATGGTGCAGTGCTGCCTTTTCATAAGGAGTGCTATTGCTGTTTGAGTCCTTGGACTTAGTGCTATGGTTGCTACACACGTACTGAGTGGGGGTTGTTTTTTTTCCAGGTTTTGTATTTTACAATGCACCTGGTAATAGAGGGAGTTTGTGTTGCTGTTTCTAAGATGACACCAGAATCTTATCTTTTTTGTACAGGGAAATGTCCTAGTTCTGTTGTTTACCCATTGTTGGGTGTCGGGGAGTTCCTGTGGATACAGAGCATGTGTTTACATTTAGTCCCGTGGTGGTCATGAGTTCAGTGTGTCACATAGGTGAGCATCATCTGTCAGGCTCTGAGCAGCTAACAAAGTCACTCAGTGAGTGGTAGAAAAGGAAATCAAACCGGGGTTTCTAAGTTTGCTAGAGAAGAGCCCATCGCAAGTGACTCTTGAGCTTGGTCAGCTCAAAGATCTGTCTGATGCTCTTCCACAATGACCGTGTGTTTACGGTCCCTGCACAACCCACTTTAAAGCTTGCGGACGGAATAATCTCTGCATTGTTTCCCATTAAAGTACAATCATCGGTGGTCCTGGGTCGTTTGGCACAAACAAGAGCTAGGGTTCTTGCTTTCCATTCCAATTCTTGGTCTATATTCCGTCGCACCTTCTCCCGGAGATAGAAATTAGTGGGCTCCTTGCCTGGTTTTCTTGGGACTCTCCAGGGCTTGTGTTTGAAGTGTTTGAACTATTTGAACACGCCCTGTTCCCGTATATGAAATAGAAAAAATTTCACAATTAATCTTTGCTTCTCTCTAATGGTTTCTGTCCTACATAACAGACATTGCATGGGTGTTGTCTGTATTTTTTTTTCCCAATTTTTCCGTCTGTATATTTACACGCCACACGGTGATAAGGTTCCGTGCTGCTGCGGTCACCTACTGGCTCCCTTGCTCAGCTGGCAGGGGCATGGGCCGCAGTAAGATCCAGATTTGCCATGAAGCACAGTTTTGCCCGAGGAAAGGCGACGGCTGTTTCAGCTTCGGGCAGTGGGGTCCCTGTGAGGCTGTCAGGCGTGGCTGAGATAAAGCCTCATCCCAGCGCTCAACCAGAAACCTCGAGAGGCCTGAGGCAGGGTAGCGTGCAAATAAATGGTGCTTCAAGACCAGCAAAGGGAGCTCAGCAAGGCCTTTTCATCAAACTTCATACATCGGTGAAAGACTAGAGAGCAGTCGCCTGTACATAATTTTAAGGCGATTGTTGTAATATCCCTTAACACCCCCTTTGTATTTACAGCTTCCCCCCCTCTCCTTCCTCTTAAAAATCAGTTTTATTGTAAAGCCTTTATGCTGCATTTTTGTTCTTTGGAAACCGATGTGATGTTATTAACGAATGTCGGTATATAAAAAAGCGTTAAATAAATAAATCTTGGTTGCTCGCCTTTTTTTCATTGCTGCGGGTTTTGGTGGCATATCGGGATGACACCGCTGCTTCAGACTGTAGCTTAACACTTTTATAGCATTAAAAAAAAACCACCCCAAAACACTATACTCTGATTTGAATTGTGAGGTCCATTGTATTTTTCGTCAAGTCCAGTAAATATCTTTGTTGTGGCTGAAGCTCTGCCTTGAGAGCACGAGGAAGTTCTCTTTGGCATTCCCCGGGCAGTGAAACAGAGTCGGAGGGCCGCTGCCTCACCAGGGCACAGCCACAATTTTTTTTTTTCAGGGTCAGGTTTGGGAAACCGTTTAATTGCAAACGCTAACAAAACATTGCTTGCTTTCGGCCTTTTTTTTTTAAAAGCATGCTAGTTTCCCAAGCCTCACGCCAGGCTTCGCCGCATTAAGACGTTGCACTGTTACGGGGCTCCTGTGGGAAATTTAAATCACTTTTACTGTAAGGAAGAGTAAACACTGAAGTGAACGCACAGCACAAAGCATTGAGAGTGCAAGATAGGGGCAGGCCTGCAGGGTTTTAAGTGACACACCTAGCTTCTAGAAAATGTTCTGGGTGGTCTTGGATCCTGTGGTTCAGCAGCGGCAGCCGGTGGGTCAGAACAGTGGCTGCTGCAGCCATCAGCACGGTCCTTGCTATCGCCACCTCTTCCCACCTCCGTTACACCTCCCCTCAATCCTCCTCCTCCTCCTCCATTAGCTTTTTGTGTCTCTGGTTTCTTAATTTTATTTTTATTTTTTTGTGGTGTGATCGAGCCATCACGGTACTGCTGTGTGTTTTGCTCTTTTTTTTTGGGCCTGGCAGTTTTCCTTCTGTTCTGTTGGACTTTCCAGCTCAATCAGAACCGGTCTACCTTGGGCTACAGTGCCAATAGCCTTCATTCATAACTGCCTGGGGTTTTCCTCCACCCCCACTGTTTTATGGCCCCCTCCTGACTCAACCCAGCTATCGCAGTGACAGTCCTCAGCCAGGGAGCCACAGACTACAGCGTCCACTGAAATTATGCTAACGTGGACCTTGAGTCTGGCCACTGGGTGTGTCTGCTGAATGGTAACTGGGACACTGCGAAAGCTACGTTTGCAGCGATCTTGGCCAGCCCAGGCAGCAGAGTCCTGGCCCAAGAATTGGACCCTGGTCCTCCTCATGGTAACTGCGTGGCTCTTGGCACAGGACCAGCTTTGTGTTTCCCCTTGATCACACTGCCTTATCAGTTGCATTTCACGTAGCACTTACGGAGTACACAGTGCTGTACGTTTTCATACTGATTTTCTTTCTTTTCCCCAGGTGCAGTCTCTCCCTTGCTTTCTCTTTCTGGTTCCTCAGGCTGATCATGATAGCTGTCATACCTGGGATGGTGCAGTGCCTTCCATGAAATGGGATGGATTGGGGACTTGCAGGCATGATCTTTTCTCCCTCCGAGTCCTTCCTGTTTAAATCTCTGGCTTGCTTTAGCCCTGAGCCGCCCTCCTTTTAAGAAGCAACTTTCATTTCTTTTCCATTCTTACCCGTGCCCGATTTTCACCTGTAACACTGTTAATGGTTGGAAGGCAAGGGATTTAAATAGTCTGGTTAGGAATTAAAAGTGCAAGGATTTAAACAGATGAACTGCAATTCAGCATCAGTGTTTGAGCTGGGGGTGCTGGCTTGAAGGAGAGATCATGAGCTGAGGGCTCCAACACCCTTTGACAAGGAGCAGAGAGAGACCTGTTAAATTCTCTCCACATTTCTCCTAAGCATCTGATTTGGAAAGAAAGGCACGCTGGGGGATTTATTCTACTTTATGTCCAAGATATTCAAAAAAGCACAATTTGTTCTAGAGATTTTGCATTAAAAAAAAAAAACCGCACACCAACTACAGGAGGGGATGAAAATCAAAATATACAGCACTCAAAAAAAACCTGAAAGGCAGCCCCAGTCCCAAAGCCCTGTATATGGCCTGCATGATTAGAGTGGGGCTGCCCAAAGGAAAGTTTCCTAAGCATGGTTAAAGCAAATAACAGGGGATCCCTCCCTTTACTGCAGAATGTGCTCTACTTCTAAAACCTGCTGGGTCTAAATTCGTCAAAATGTCACCTTGCCGGTTTGTCTTGTTTCTTATTTTGGTCTTGCGCCTGGGATTCCCTTTTATTATCTTAATTTTGTTTAAAGTTTTAAAAATATTTATTGTAATAAAGAGTGAATGTTTGGGATTGGGGGGGGTTTTGTGGGGGGGGGGGGGGTGTTTCATTGTGTTTCTAAAATCTTCCTTTCCCCAAATTCACCCCTGAATCTAAGCCAGTTTTATTATTTTCTACATTAATGTGATGTTTGTATGTAGATTCAATTAACGATCCCTGATCTGTTTGGATTTATAATGGTGCACGGGATAAGAGAGCTTTAAAAAAAAAAAGCCAAAAAAACCTTAAACTTTGATGTCTGTGGCTTGGGTGGCAACAGGGCTGTGCTCTACACCCCAGGGGCTGCAGATTTGAGTTTGGATTGGAGGAGCAGAGAGGGAGGTAGAAAGTGAATATTAGTCAAGCTTTTATTGAGCCAGTTGATATAGTGATTCTGAATTTCCAGAAAGCATTTGATAAAGTCCCTCATGAGAGACTTCTAAGGAAATTAAAATGTCATGGGATAGGGAGCAGTGGCCTATTGTGGATTGTGAAATGGTTAAAAGATAGAAGACAGAGAGTTGGGATAAATGGTAAACTTTCCCAATGGAGAAAGGTGAATAGTGGAGTGCCCTAGGGATCTGTTCTGGGACCACTGCTTTCTAACATCTATAAATGACCTGGAAATGGGAACGAATGAGGTGATCATAGAAACATGAGAGCAGAAAAGGACTATATGGCCCATCCTTACTTCCCATCTGTCCAATTAACTTAGCTTTATAATTCTCAACCCTTTCTTAGAGATCCGCTGTATTTATTCCATGCTTTCTTGAATCCAGATACTGTTTTTGTCTCCACCACTTCCAGTAGGAGGCTGTTGCACACATCCACCACCTTTAGATGTCACCATTCAGGAAAAGAATCTAGGCATCAATGTTGATAATGCATTGAAATCTTCTGTGTAGTGTGCAGCAGCCAAGAAAGGTAAATAGAATGCTAGGGATTATTAGGAAAGGAATGGAGAATGAAACAGAGAATATCATAATGACTCTGTATCACTCCATGGTGCAACCTCATCTTGAGTACTGAGTGCAGTTCTGATCACCACATCTCAAGAAAGATATAGCAGAATTAGAAAAGGTACAAAGAAGTGCAACCAAAATGGTAAAGAGGATGGAATGATTCCCTTATGAGGAAAGGCTAAAGAGTTTAGGACTCTTCAGCTTGGAGAAGAGACGGCTGAGGGGGAGATATGATGGAGGTCTATAAAATAATGAGTGTAATGGAACGAGTAAATGTGAATCAGTTGTTTACTGTTTCAAAAAGTACAAAGACTAGGGGACACACAAAGTTACTAAGTTGTACATTTAAAACTAATAAGAGAAAATATTTTTTTAATCAACGCATAATTCAGCTCTAGAATTCATTGCCAGAGGGTGTGGTGAAAGCTGGTGGTGTAGGTGCATTTAAAAAAGGTTTGGACAGTTTCCTGGTGGAAAGATCTATAACGAATGCTGGTATAGAGTAATACAGTCCCAACACTTCACTCAGGTGTATAAATGCTTAGTTTCATTTATTCAAAATTGGCAACTCCATTGTTATAATGCACAGTCTTTCATGCACACGGGGTCCCCCGACACGGACCCGTGTTTCGCCAGCGGCTGCGTCGGGAGGGATGCCCATAAACTTTAACAGGAAATTCTAAAAATAAATTACAAAGGACTGTATAAGAAATGGTATTGGTACAGAATAAATACAGGTTAGTGCACGCATACATTTTACCTTTAGACGGGATTCTTAAGTTCCTGGCATGGAGTGCGTTCAAGCAGAGATCAGAACCAACTTAAAAGCTGTCAAAACTCGCGCCAACCAGATTTTACAGACCAATCAGAGGAGAGGAAAGGCCAGCCAATCACAGATGGAGAAGTGACAGCTGCATCCTATCAGAATCATGTAAAGTGAAACCATTCGATTTCTTTGTTGAGGCCCTTCGGTGTCACACTATCTAACCGATGTATCCACCTTTGTTCACAACGTGTCAATAAAGTGTCAAAATCACCACCACGCAATGAAGGTGTAACAATTTCTAAAACAAAAAAGAATAAATCAGATACTGTGTGAAAGTGTGATAACCAATGATCAACAAGAGGGGCCAGATTTCGAGAATGTTTTATATTAGATCTATGTTCAATCACTCGGGTGCGAATCTGTCTTTTGGTTTTACCTACGTATAACATATCACAGGGACAACGGATGATCTACACTACGCCTGCAGAGGCACAGTCCGAGTCTTGTCGCAGGGTATAGCATCTTGTGGTAAGGGGTTCAACGAATTGGGAAAGAGTGGTTGTATGTTTACATACTGAACAGTTTCCACAGGGTCTGTGACACCGAAGGGCCTCAACAAAGAAATCGAATGGTTTCACTTTACATGATTCTGATAGGATGCAGCTGTCACTTCTCCATCTGTGATTGGCTGGCCTTTCCTCTCCTCTGATTGGTCTGTAAAATCTGGTTGGCGCGAGTTTTGACAGCTTTTAAGTTGGTTCTGATCTCTGCTTGAACGCACTCCATGCCAGGAACTTAAGAATCCCGTCTAAAGGTAAAATGTATGCGTGCACTAACCTGTATTTATTCTGTACCAATACCATTTCTTATACAGTCCTTTGTAATTTATTTTTAGAATTTCCTGTTAAAGTTTATGGGCATCCCTCCCGACGCAGCCGCTGGCGAAACATGGGTCCATGTCGGGGGACCCCGTGTGCATGAAAGACTGTGCATTATAACAATGGAGTTGCCAATTTTGAATAAATGAAACTAAGCATCTATACACCTGAGTGAAGTGTTGGGACTGTATTACTCTATACCAGCATTCGTGTTGGATCTCTACATAACCAGTTTGAATGCTGGCTGCAGCTCGGTTGCTTGTGGAAAGATCTATAAACCATTCTTAAGATGTAATTTCAGAAATCCACTGCTTATCCCTAAGATAAGCAGCATAGAATCTGTCTTCCCTTTGGGATCCTGCCAGGTATTTGTGACCTGTTAGAAACAGGACACTGGGCTTGATGGACCTTTGGTTTAATCCAGTATGGAAAATCTTGTGTCCTTATATTCTAAAAAGGAAAACCTTAGATATGATTGTTTAATGGCTCACTGAATTTTATAATAAAATATTTTCTAGTACTGCTGTCTTATGGGCAAAACCTCTGTGTTTTGTTTTGTTTTTGTTTTCCTGTTTCAGTTCTTCACTTCAGGCCATGAACGAGGAACACAGCGACGAGCAGCCCGTGGGTGCCAGCAACCAGTACCCCAAAGAGACTGCGAAGAAACGTCACACCTCGAGCCGAAGCTCCCGGGGTAGCGAGTCCTCCAGATCCTCTAGGAAAAGCTTCCGGCTGGATTACAGGCTCGAGGAAGATGTGACCAAGTCAAAGAAAGAGAAAGACGGACGATTCGTCAATCCATGGCCAACTTGGAAGCCCCCCGTTCTGAAAAATATTTTAAAATGGGCCTTCACAGAGAAAAATAACAGCAACATCCCAAGCTCCAAAGAGGTAACTGAATGTAGGAAAATTTGTGGCTACAGGGTTTCAGCATCGCCTGCAGAGGGGGAGAGTTTTGCCTATCCTTCTCGCTCGCTCTTCCTGGAATCCAGCTTGCCCCGCTGGATTACTGTTTACCTTTTTTTCCTTTTATCTTTTTATTGCAAATATATAACGCTGTCCGTCCTTCTCACTAAGCTAAGGAAGATGGAAGCTGAAGAAGCATTTAGAGCTGCAGTGTCGCACCCTTCTTTTGACATTTTATGTGTTATGTCAGTATTTATATGCAGGACAATATTCAAAAGATCTAGGTACCTAACTTAAGGAGTTGGGTACCTAGATCTTCCTAAATGAAAAATGTCCCACTGCTGAGTGCCTAAATTTAAGCGCCTGTTTTTACTAGTTCCCTAATAAGTGGGCAGGGCCAAGGGTGGAAGTAAGTTAGGCGCACAGCACTGATTTCCAGCACTAGATGGATAAATAGCAGGCCTGAGTTAGGTGACTGTTTTCAGTCAGACTTAGGGTCCTAAGAGACTAATATTCAGCCATGGGTGTATCCGACTATGTTCTTCCTAACTTATACCAGATATTCAGCTGCGTGGGCCCTCCGCTGAATATATTTGGCTGTCAGGAACTTAACCAGATAAGTTTATTCGACTAACTTTAGGTCTGCTTTCAAACAGGCCTGAAGTTAGCTGGCTATCTTAGCTGGATAATGCCACACACCAGCATTTATTCAGCTAATTTAAGTGGTGGCACGGCCACACAATGCTCCCGACCCACCCTGACATAGCTGGATACGTTTTTAGCCACATGAAATCTCATCTGGTTACATGAGGACCAGTTTGCATGTCATAACATTTAAATCCTGTAGTGTCCCCAGCTAAGTCTGAACTTGGCCAGATACACTGCTTTGAATAATGGTCTCTTAAGTTATCTGCTGAAAATAGGCGTCTAAATTTAGGCACTCAGATTTTATTGAATGTTGGCCTGGAGGTGCTTAAGGTGGCTATTGATGCACCTCCCGAATGCAGGATATCACCTAGGTAAAAGCCATATTAAATGTTACCAACGTTGAAAAGGCCGACCTTGGTTCTACCTCTTCTCCCCGGCAGTCAGAACAGCACCGATGAACACGGTCTGCGTGCACTCCCGGTTTCTGTGGCTGCTCCTTCTTCCCTGGTGAAAGAGCAGGCAAGGGGACTAGGAGCCGACGCTAAGTGTCCCCCCCTCCCCCCCCCCCTGCACTGTTCATAGCGCTGAGCCCCCAAGTAAGTGAGGGGGAGATGAAGATGGAAAAGAGCCCGGAGAGATGAAGAACAACCGAAGGGAAAGGATGGGAAAGGAGAGAGAAGAATTCAGGGTCTGGGAATGCTGAGGCCTCTGGCAGGAGAGGAGATGGAAAGAAACTTAAGTGGGGAGATGGAGATGAATTTAAGAGGGGTGGGAGATAGAGAGGGAGAGACAGAGATGAATTTTTGGGTGGGGGAGTAATGCAGAGAAATGGGAAGAGGCAGGTGGAGAGGAACCTGTCAGGGGGAGACTAAGAGGAGACTGGAAGTAGGGAAGGATTAGAGGACTGATATCACCACGCCATCTGCCAGCACTCCCCCTTCCTAAAATCCTAAATCTGCCCAGGTCAGTCATGTATGAAGTTTAGTCACATAACAGGACAATTGGTGTCCTGTTCTTGCTTAAGCGGGGACATGGGACAATTTCTTTAAAAACAGGGCTGTCTTTTAGAAAGGAAGACACTTGACCATCCCAGTACAAAGGGAAAAAAAAAAGATGTACTGTTTTCTTCTAATTGAAAATGAGAGATTTTAGTTTTGATTTGAAGGGAAATTTGTAGAAATTCTAAAAATCAAGAGGAAGCTGATTCCAAGGAATACTGCAAGTAAAAAAAAAAAAAAAAAAAAAAAAAAAGGGCCTGGAAGCAGGAAAGAGATGATCTGGAATGGGGTAAACTACGAGTCACCCGTTAAAAAGGCCCAGATTTGGCGTTGCTATTCAATCCATCGGAGAGTGCTTTACAGTGGAACTGTGAGGCAGCAGACTGGTGTTTTGAGTTTGCTGCCTGCACTTAGCTGAAGTCGAGTGTGTGCTCAAGCCCAGAGTGGGGTGAGGATGGGGTGGGAGGGAAGGAAGACGGCATTCGCTGTGGCAGCGACCCCCCCCTGCCAGCTGTAGAGCAGAACTGTGCGAGTGTCTCGGGGCAGTCGTCCCTCGCAAGGGTCACTGAGTCACCTGGACGTGCCACGCAGCTACAAACTGGGCCAGCCCTGCCTCTCAGGCCTCTGCAGTTTGCATTGTGGGCTCCGTCCCCTGTCCATTGGGCTATGTCGGGCCCCGGGAGCAGGGCAGGGGTTAGAACTCCACTTTAGCTGTGACAGAAGCATCTTCATAACCTGAGGGAGGGCGTCTGCAGCAAGCGTGAGGCTGGTGTGGGTACTGAAGGGGAAGAGCTGAGGCTTTCTGTATTGTACCACACTCCTTTTTGTTTTCCTTTTTAAGTTGAAAACCAGGCTCCCCCCAGTGCCGGCAAAGAGCATTTGTAGTGCCGCTGAGGACTGGTCATCAGATGTTGTTAATCAGATTGCCGTTAGTAGCAATAATGATGATTCACAAAGGAG
Source organism: Rhinatrema bivittatum (assembly GCF_901001135.1). Taxonomy (NCBI): domain Eukaryota; kingdom Metazoa; phylum Chordata; class Amphibia; order Gymnophiona; family Rhinatrematidae; genus Rhinatrema; species Rhinatrema bivittatum. The sequence goes on along the minus strand of NC_042623.1, from coordinate 41,903,484 downwards.
TGGACTTGGAGCTCTAGCACAGAAGCAAATATTGCTAAATAGGTCCCCTATCATCAAGTACAATTCCTAGCAGAGACACGGGACCCATTTAGAGAGCATTCGCCCTTTGTCCAGTTTCTATGTGGCCACACGACCTTGGCTTATGAGTGAGTCTCTTACACATCACCCCCCTGAGCCCCTGTGTGTACTCCCTGCTGCAGTCCAGCATCCCACCAGAGATAGCAGCCACAGGAGTCGTGTGTCTGACTGAATAAATCCGTTACAACAGATAAGACGAGAGCCACAGCTCTTGTTGTGCCACTGCTGCAGCAGAGCTGTGGGTTGAGCAAGCTAGCATAACCACTTTGTCCAAGACTCTCATCGTATCACACAATAGAAAACCTTCTCAGTTACAGGATTTTTACATTCCACATTCTCCGTTTTCTTAAAAAGAAACTAAAGGCTAAATCTTTTCAAAAGGATTTACATGCACAAAACCTGCTTTTATGCACATAAATGGGCTTTTGAAAATCCCCCAGGGGGAATGCATAAGCGATTTCGCGTGTACTTTTCCATGCACTAGAATATAAGAACATAAGAATGTCCATACTGGGTCAGACCAAGGGTCCATCAAGCCCAGCATCCTGTGTCTAATAGTGGCCAATCCAGGCTACAAGTACCTGGCAAGTACCCAAACATGAAATAAATCTCAAGCTATTATTGCTTATTAATTAATAGCAGTTTATGGATTTTTCCTCTAGGCACTTATCCAAACCTTTTTTAAACCCAGTTACACTAACTGCTGTAATCACATCCTCTGGCAATGAATTCCAGAGCTTAACTATGTGCTGAGTGAAAAAGAATTTTCTTTGATTTGTTTTAAATGAGCTACTTGCTAACTTCATGGAGTGCCCCCTAGTCCTATTATCTGAGAGAGTAAATAACCAATTTGCATTAACTTTTTCAAGTCCTTTTATGATTTTGTAGACCTCTGTCATATCCCCCCTCAGTTGTCTCTTCTCCAAACTGAACAGCCCTAACCTCTTCAGCCTTTCCTCATAGGGGAGCTGTTCTATGCCCCTTATCATTTTGGCCACCCTTCTCTGCACTTTCTCCAGTGCAGCTATATCTCTTTTGAGATGCGGCGACCAGAATTGCACACAATATTCAAGGTGCGTTCTCACCATGGAGTGACATTCAAGTCGGTGGAGTTGGGAAGTCCATTTAATGCATACTTTTGATTTTCAAAAAGTATGTGCGGAAATCTACCCGTCCACTTTGACATCTGTGAATTCATACCTGTGTGTGTGTGTGTGTTTATGCCGTCGGGGTTCTGTGCACACCCGCTAGTTTTCAGCACTGACTTGTATGCTTAAGTCTGCTTTGACAAGTCTGTATGTACTTTCTACATGCAGACCTTAACCCTGTGCCGGCTTTAATAAAATTACCCTCACTGTTTATGGAAGACTGCTCCTCCTTCCCTTCTGAAATGGTCATACAATGTTCTGGCACATAAATAATAAAGGGACAATGTATATCTCAGAGATGGCTGCTGCACAGATACATCCTGTGCTGAGCGGGTTTGTAAGTAAGAGGCAGCGTTGGGGAAGGGTGAGAGAGAGGGGGCTGTAAACTGCATTAAACACTATTTTGGATTATAGTGGAGAGGGAGGTCATGCCAAGACTCTTCCTATGTTTAAAACACATATCTTGGAGCATTGTGGTAGTATCGGAAGTTCTCATTTAGGATTTCAACTTATCTTCCATTGGCTTGACCATCATAATTCCCTGTCAGATCTCCAATATTTTTGTTGAGTGTGATTTACCCCATGCCTGAGAAGGGAATTTTGCACTATTTCTAATTTGTCATGAAAATGATGGATGGATGTATTTATTTATTTAATGCACCCACCCCTCTGGTCACACTCAAGAGACTGAGTGGTCATTTTTTCTTTGTCAATCCCCTTATGATGTTTCCACTTTGTGCATGTACTTTTTGATGACTGGCTCGCTGTGTTTTCTCGGTTTACCATTGGTTGATTTTGCTTACGTGATTTTTTTGATGCCGGCTTTTACATCCCTTTGGCTTAGATTTCCTTTCATCCCTTTGGCCGTTGAAATCTCTAGGGGATGTATTAAGTTCCTGAGCTGCTGCACTCTAATGCATCCGAGGGCACCCAGTCCCAGCTTGAAATGGTTGTCTGGCCTCTGGCCCTGGACCAGGGTCCTTGGCATAGGATCAGCTGAGGTCGGGCTGGCCAATAGCCACACTGGGGGAGGGGGCAGGCGTGAAAAATCTTGGTAAGTTTAAGAAGCCAAGCATGCGTCGGCTCAGCCTCTTCTTCTTTTTTTTGCCTGTCCTGTGAAATTCAATAGAGATCGGAGTTCACGCTGATTATAATTGTGGTCATACTTTTTTGTCAGCTGGTTTCGGCATACTTGGTGATCATGCTGTTGATGAATAACTTGGTCTCCCTACATTAAAGACAGTCAGACAAGTTAAAAAAACAAATTATTTATTTTCCTCCAAGACACACAGTAAGAGACAAGATAAGTACAATTCGAGGCGTGTGGCACAAACTGAGTATATTAAAAGTAAACAATTTTTTCTGACTTGTTTAGAAAGTATCAGAGCATAACATCAAACCCTTGTACAATTTATCAATTTTTATATATGCTTCATAATGAACACCTTTGATCATTTTAGTGGCTGCCCTGTGGACTGACTATTTGGTTTATATTCTTTAGATGGTTTGGTCTGATCAAAGATTTGTACAGATGCAATATCTCCTCCCCTCTCCTGCTTAGCTATTCCTCTGCCTATGCAGCCAAGTATCCTTTTGGCTTTCAACATTGCCTTATCTACTTGTTTGGCCCCCTTTAAGATCATCGGACATGATTATTCCCAGCTCCTACTCCTATTTTGTGCACATAAAAACTTCACCCCTATACTATACAGCTCTCTTGGTGTTTGCAACCCTGCCTGTTTGACCTTGTGTTATCTTAGGTGCCAGGTTCGAGACCAGTGGTTCCCAAACCTGCCCTGGTGGACCCCAGCCAGTTGGATTTTCAGGATAATCACAATGAATATGCATGTGAAAGATTTGCATGCAGTGGAGGCAGGGCATGCAAATTTATCTCATAAAAATTCATGTTGGGGTACCTGAAAACCTAACTGGCTGGGGTCCACCAGGACAGGTTTGGGAACCACTGTTCTACATCATTCCTCAAGCTTCACTAGATCCCTCCTTATGTTTTCCACACCTTCCAGGTTGTCTACCCTGTTGCAGATTTTGATATCATGGTAAAAAGACAAAGCTTTCCTGATAGCCCTTTCGCAATATTGCTTATAAAGTGGTAAGCGGAACCAGCCTGAGGACCAACCCCTGTGATTCACCACTGGTAACCTCCCCTGTCTTTGGAGTGAATGCCATTTACCACTACCCTTTGTCACCTCCCAGTCAGCCATGTTAGGGGGCACCATGTAAAGGCCTTGCTGAAGTTCAAGTACTCTACATCTTGTGCTCTCTCTCTGGCCTCCCAATCAAAGAAATGAATTGGAGTCATCTGACAAGACCGACCAGTGATAAAAACCAAGCTGCCTGAGATCCCCTAATCCATTCCAGAAACTGCACTAGCCTCTGTTTTGGCAGCGATTCCATTAATGTATTCGCCACTAAATGATCTGTACTTTTCAGATTCCGCCTTCCTTCCACTTTTGTGACGAGGAACTACCTCTGCCTGTCTCCAGCCCTTTGGAATCATTCCTGACCATAAGAAACACTGAAAAGGTCAAACAGCAGAGCTACCAGAACGTCCCCAAGTTCCCCTTAATATACTCTTGGATGTATCCCACCTGGCTCCATCATTTAATCTACTTTTTAGGTTTGCTAGCCCCTTGTGAGCAGTCTTCTGAAAACTGAGGTTTATCTCACTTCCAGTCCTCTTTGTGGCAGTCATCGATGGTCCTATTCCAGCCCTTCCTCCGTGAACACTGAACAGAAATATTTGTTAAGCAGTTCTGTTTTCTCCTCATCAGCCTCTACATCCCCCAGCCCAACCCCTTACAATCCCATTTTTGCACTTATCGCTATCCTCTCTAAAACAAAAAGCCTTGTCCCTCTGTTTTTACTGTATTAGTTATTTTTCTTTCATTACTATGCACATGTATGAAAACAGCTCAAACATCTTGCTAGTGATTTTAGTGGGGAAAAAAAATCTTCACATGTTTGAGTCAACACAGTGACCGCACCCAACATAAAAGGTGCACATTTATCAACAATTTGAAGTGTGCAGTCATGCACAAGATTTGGGGTTTACTTGGTTGTTGAATAAAACATTTTTGACAGAGTTAAAGATTTTGGTTGCGTGCAGGTTCTGTTTTAAAATTGGCCCAGTTTTGCAGAGAACAGCTACAGTCACGTTTTTATATGTGCGTGCAAGTGGAAGCCATCACATAGCTGTGATACTGCTAATACCTGCCGCTAGGACACTGGTGGCCTTCAGTCTAGTTTTGTGTGGTCCGCAAGTGGATGAGAAGAAGAGTGCAAGCTGCCAGAGCAGTTGATAAGGGGAATGGAACAACTCCCTATGAGGAAAGGCTAAAGAGGTTAGGACTTTTCAGCTTGGAGAAGAGACGACTGAGGGGGGATATGATAGAGATGTTTAAAATCATGAGAGGTCTAGAACGGGTAGATGTGAATCGGTTATTTACTCTTTCGGATAGTAGAAAGACTAGGGGGCACTCCATGAAGTTAGCATGGGGCACATTTAAAACTAATCGGAGAAAGTTCTTTTTTACTCAACGCACAATTAAACTCTGGAATTTGTTGCCAGAGGATGTGGTTAGTGCAGTTAGTATAGCTGTGTTTAAAAAAGGATTGGATAAGTTCTTGGAGGAGAAGTCCATTACCTGCTATTAAGTTCACTTAGAGAATAGCCACTGCCATTAGCAATGGTAACATGGAATAGACTTAGTTTTTGGGTACTTGCCAGGTTCTTATGGCCTGGATTGGCCACTGTTGGAGACAGGATGCTGGGCTTGATGGACCCTTGGTCTGACCCAGTATGGCATGTTCTTATGTTCTTATGCCTGCCTCTCCTGAATCCTCCCTCGGCTCAGTCTATGAGAGCAGTCTGGCAGCACGGTGGCGTGGGCCCGTGGTGGCTCTTCTATGCCTGCCATAAAGTGAGGCAGGGCTGAAAGCATCCGCTGTGACAGTCTCATCCCTAGGGATCTGTAGATTTCTTTTAAAAGAGGTGCATTATCCATGACTTTGTTCACCTGATGACCCTCTTTTTTTTTTTTTTTTTAAAGAAAGCTGCAATAGCTGAAAAATCCTCAGTAGATCTTTAGACAATTCAATGGAGATTTCCTCAGATGTGCTTGAAACGTTTGTCTGCTCCGTTTCAGATTTTTGTGGATCCACTTTAGTGTTTTGCTGAGATCTGTCAGGACGGAGAATTCTGATAGATTTTTCCAGCAAATCTGGGCAGAGTCTGCATTTTTCCATCCTGCTAGAAAGCGGGCTGAAAGGGGTTAAGTTTGATAGCAAACCCTTTGTGAGTCCTCTCCACTTTGCCCTGACTCTGCTACTGCTGCAGCTAAGCCTGGGAAGGCAGGAGAAGGAAGGGAAAGTGAAGGGAGGGGTTTGACCAGGTGGTGATGGGGGAAACAAAGGCCAGAAGTGAGATGAGAGAGAGAGAGAGGGCAAAGTAAGTGCTGGAGAGGCAGATGGGAGGGCAGAGATGGAGAATGGGGGAGAAAGGTCAAATGGAAAGAGGAACCAGAAATAAAAAGGTTCAAACTGGGAGCAGTCTGAGGGGGAAAATGTGTGTATGTGGGAGAGAGAGAGAGACTGTGACCGCTTGCTTATAAGACAGGGGAAGCGTATGTTTTTGTAATGGAGGCTGTCTGTAGGAAGGAAGCTGTGAGTGCGCTTGCGTGAGGCTGGGATTACGTGGGTCTGAGGCGCCGTGAAGGAAGCTCTGCATGCATGTGACCGAAGGATGGGTGTGTAGGGTTGTGGCTCTCGAGAGCAGAGACGATAAAAACGAAATGGCAAGGGGAGATGGCAAATTGGGCAGGAACTCGGGAGGCTTTGGGAGCACGACTCTGGAAGGTGCGTGCATGTCTACGTGACAATTCAAACTTTTGAAAAAAAATGGCATCCTTTCACTTATTAATGTACAAGTCCAAGCCAGCAGCAGTTCACCGCTGCTTCTCCCCCTCAGCTGCTGTGGTTTATTATGTGCACAAAGCAGCTTCTTTATGCGAGGGTCTGCCTGAATACTATGGGCCCTCCAGTACTCTCACACAGTGCTTTTCCCAAATGAAGATGCTCCCTGGAGGGTTTCTGTACAGGCTTGGGCCTCCTCCTGATGACTTTGGAGACGCGGTTAGGCAGAAGACGGGGCGCCAAGAACGCGTTCTGCCCAGACGCTGGGGGCTATTGGAACCAGTTCTGCCTTCTAGTATTTCCAAAAAGTGATTGTGAGCTGCTTGGGAAGACTTTAAAAGCGAAATCTAATTACTCATCCCTGTAACGAGCAGGAACGTGCTGTGAAAGTGTCAGGCAGAGTTTGAGAGGAAGAGGCAGGAAGTGTGATCTGAGCTAATTTCACCTTGATTTTAGGTTGTCTGCTTGGTTTTAATCCCTCCAGTGTTGGTCTAAATTACAATAATTAACACCATTAATACATTTTATAGATACTCCTAAAAATAAAGGTCCTCAAACGGGGTGTAGGTGATAATTTTACATTTACCTTCATGTATTTGTAGCTAACTTTCCAGAGTAGTTCTGCCTTCAGAATGGGATATAACTCTTGAAAGCTAGTGCAGTAAAAAGATATCATCTACAACATGTTTGATCTTTACTTCCATATATCTAAGTGGGTTAACATGGAAACCACATTACTTTTATTCTGAAGGGAAAACAATGCTGAAAAACTAGGCTATAGCTATATCTACATATGTAATGACCAACTGGGGTTCATTACCAGCAGTGCCCGTAGTTTAACTCCTTTAGCTAAAACAGAGAGATGGAGATTGTGGGCGGTGACATTCGGTACAGCCCCTCCCTTTGAGGGAACTGGAATGGCCGTCCCCTTGTTAGTTTACAAAAGCAGCTCTCTACTGAGAGACTGGAGGCAGTGCTTTTGAATTTTGAAGTTAGGTAGAAGTGCAGGCAGGTTTTTCCTGAGTTGGATGTTTGGGCCTACACTGAGGACTCGGGCAATCCCTGTCTGTGGTCCTAGAGAAAAGTCTGGAAGCTATCCTTCCAGTCCACTCACACAGCAGAAGCTACCCTTCCAGTCCACTCACTGGCCGGCCTGGTTTGCCTCCATGTTTGTCTTGTGATTTTTGAGATTTTTTTTTTTTCTTTCTAAGAAGCCTACAAGACCCCTGGGCGTTGCCTGGAGAGAGATCATGGGGAAACCTCTCCCTGGGACCCCAGGATAGGGAAGACCTGCCCCTCTGCAGCCTCCTGGAAGACAGAGGAATGGTGTTGACCCACAGCAGAAATCTTCCGGTGTTTGGATTTGTTTTTTGGGAGAGAGACATTTTTGTTAGAAGAACAGGGAGGAAGAGTTTTGCTGCCCCCTTCTTGCCCTAAGAGGAACAGCAAGAGCTGTGTGTTCCAAAGTGGATCCCTTTCATCGAGGAGTTGAGAGAGTGTCATTGGAGAACTGTGAGTGAGATGTGTTGAGGACACCCAGTTGGAGTCTTCATCCCTGGGGAGGGAATAATTTTAGACTGTCTGGGCAGAGACTGTTTTACCATTTTTTGCCAGCTTGGAGGGCACATGGGAACCTTATTTTATCCATGCTCTGCAGGGTGAGTATTTCCCCTGCCCTGGCAGTAAGAGACCGTTGCACAGATAGAGGAAAGGCTGTAAACTGAAAAGACCAGCAGTGGTACTAAGGACTGTTTCGAACTCTGCCATTTACTCATCTGATTCACCCTCAGTAAAGTTACCTTTGGACACTCAGAGTCTTCGGTGTGTTTTTTGGCACCTTATAGTACTCCCAGCAGTAACAGGATTAAACCTCTCCCAGGCACCCCTGTCACTCTGGGCCTAGAAGGAGAATTCCTTCCCCCTACCAACAAAAATCTAGTGTGTAGAGGATCCAGCCCCCAGAGTGTTACACATTCTTTTATAGCCCCTGTGCTATAAGGTAGCCACCCTAAGCAGGGGTTACACAGATATATATGTGTGTGTGTGTGTGTGTGTGTGTGTGTATGTATATATATGTATATATATATATATATATAGCCAGGAATGGCGCCGTGGTTGTGGTGATGGTGTATAGAAGCAATATTTGTGAACTACTGATTAAAGTATGGATTTGAGGAGAAGTGCAAATGGCCCTTTGAAATGTCATAATTTAAATAAGTTCAGATTCCCCCTGAGGGAAGCCAATTGGATGGTGAAACATTGAGGCCTCTGTGTTGGGATGTGCCAGCCTATGAAGATCTGATATACAGCTGCGAGAGTTTGGACTTTTAATTGAAAAACACAGATAGTCTGGAGAACATTGGGGTATGATAAGAATATCGGGATGGCTATATCAATATATTTTGTAATGGTTTGAAATATAAGCAGGTTGCGTTTTGGAAATAATTTAGTGGGGACATACTGTGATGTGATTTTAGTAATGTGTATGTGAAGTGAATTGAAAAAATAAATATTTCTAGGAGAAAAAGAATTTTGTCTAATTATCCTCACACACACACACACACACATATATATATATATATATATATATATATATATATATATATATATTGCACACACTTTTTAAAAAATGTTGACATGTTAGAATGTATGTCTTACAATGTGCAGAGATTGAAGTGGTGCAGGAAATTACATATTCCTTTTAGTGAAAAGCTGTCTTACAAACAATTGGTGGTAATTTTGAGCCAGAATTGTATAACCAGATCTTGTATTGTATCCTTTCTGGTCACAGGAGCTCGACAGAGAGTTTCCGGTGGCGGAGCCCTATTTTATTGAAAATCCCTCACTAGCAGGGAAGACTAAGACTGGCGTACGAGTCACTTGGCTGGGACACGCATCTGTGATGGTGGAAATGGATGACCTGGTGCTTCTCACCGACCCTATTTTCAGCCAGAGGGCATCGCCAGTGAGCTTTATGGGCCCCAGGCGCTTCCGAGGGCCACCGTGTACGGTCGACCAGCTTCCCAAAATAGATGCGGTAGTGATCAGCCACACCCACTACGATCATTTGGACTACCGCAGCGTGGTCAGCTTGAATGGCCGCTTTGGGAACGAGCTGCGATGGTTTGTGCCCTTGGGCCTCTTGGAATGGATGCAGAACTGCGGCTGTGAGAATGTGATTGAGCTGGACTGGTGGGAAGAGAACTGCGTCCCCGGGCGCGACGAGGTCACCTTCGTCTTTACGCCCTCTCAGCACTGGTGCAAAAGGACTGCGCTGGACGACAATAAAGTGCTTTGGGGCAGCTGGTGCGTTCTGGGGCCTTGGAACAGGTTTTTCTTTGCAGGCGACACCGGCTACTGTGCTGCTTTTGAACAGATTGGGAAGAGATTTGGACCTTTTGACCTTGCAGCGATTCCCATCGGCGCATACGAGCCAAGGTATGTGCGCACGTATCTAAATAAATAATTGCTTCTTGATTTTTAGCATGGATTTCCAAGTTATCTCCTCCCTGCCCATTTTGAATTTTGTTGGCACTGCTTCATCCTATCCAACTGCTAAACCCAAGTGGAAAATATACATATGTTGTGCGAACGTTTCATTAATAATACAAAATGTCTATTTTAAATTGGTGGAAAAGACCTTAGATGGCAGCAATCCGCTTGTAGTCAAGAAATGTTACACCACAAAAACAATCATTGCTCATAAAAAGAGAAAAAAAAAAATCCTCCAAAACAATTTTTTGATTTGTACATTTTCATTGCTTAATCCCTTTTTTTAAACTTTCTTACTTAATCAAAAAAAATAAAGTGAACTTAGCTTGTAAATCAGAGTTGCAGCTCACAGAGGTGTTGCTAATTTCTCCCTTCCGTGCATCATGCAAATCGCTGATCTTATATAGATGTGACAACTGCCTGTTTAATAAACAAAGCATCTTTAAACAAAACTACTTCAAATGTCTTGCACCCACATCCTTTTAAATATTGAATGACTTAACAAAAGTTCACTCTTATAGCCTTCCTGGTAGCACACTGCTCACCCTCGATTTTCAAAACAAAATGCCATGAACAAACAGCAAAGGAAATGTAAAGGTACATGGACATCAGATCTTTTCGAATCAACCAATGAAACCTTAAAGCCATCGATCAGTAAAAAGTCAATTCAAATGTAATACATGCATTCCTACCTGTTGGTTCTACAGTTTGTAATTTGAATATCTATTTTTTTCCAAATGCTTTAAAAAGAGATCCCTGTTACCTCCAAGCACTTGTTTCTTTTTTTTTTTTTTTCACGTGATCTATTACACGAGAATCAAAAAGACAGCCATATTGTAGACCGTAACGGAACATAGGAGCTTCTAATCTTCATTGCTTCAAACAGCTCCGATGTCCCAATATTCTTCTTCTTAACATCCTACTCATTTTTCCTACATATAGTAATGCACAATGAAAATAACAAATTCAGATGAACAAGTGGTAAAACTTTTTAATTAAAATTTCTCCCATGTTATCGGACGATTGATTTTGTCCAGCTGCAAATGACACTGCATACGGACCAATGTCCACGCTAAACAATGACCCACTAGTCCATCTTCCTCCAGTGTATATTGTATTATTTTCTGATCTTCTTATTCTGTGAGTTGACAAAAGAAGATCCAAGCCTTATGAACACATGTATAAGGATATCCTTTTTGTATTAATTTAACATAAGAAGTTGCCATACTGGGTCAAATTGAGGGTCCATCAAGCCCAGCATCCTGTTTCTAACAGTGGCAAATCCAGGTTGCAAGTGCCTGGCAAGTACCCAAACATTAAGTAATTCCCATGCTACTAAAGCTAGTAATAGCAGTGGTTATTCCCTAAGTTAATTTGATTAATAGAAGTTTATGGATTTCACCTCCAGGAACTTATCCAAATCTTTTTTTTAAACCCAGCTGCATTAACTGTCTTAACCACATCCTCTGGCAACGAATTCCAGAGCTTAATTGTGCATTAAGTGAAAAATAATTTTCTCTGATTTGTTTTAAATGTGCTACTTGCTAACTTCATGCAGTGCTTCCTAGTCCTTCTATTATCTGAAAGAGTAAATAACCGATTCACATTTACCCATTCTAGTCCTCTCATGATTTTATAGACCTCTATCATTTCTCCCCCCCCCCCCCCCTGCTGACTCTTTTCCAAGCTGAACAGCCCTAACCTCTTTAGCCTTTCCTCATAGGGGAGCTGTTTCATCCCCTTTACCATTTTGGTCACCGTTCTCTGTACCTTTTCCAGTGCAACTAAATCTTTTCTGAGATGTAGTGACCAGAATTGCACACAGTACTCAAAATAGAAATCAAATACGAAAGAGCTATACTTAGCTTTGAAACTCTGTGAACAAAACACCCTGACAAGGATCCTTGTTTCGAACAATGTCTGCAACAGGGGGTTAGTACTGCCTCCATGCCACTCACTGATGGTCGGTCCTGTCGGCAATTGAATCAGTGGGTTTTTTTTTTATCAAGCACCTTCTGAAAATCCAATATACCACATCTACCAGTTCATCTTTATCCACATGTTTATTAACCTCTTAAAAAAAAATGTGCAGATTTGTGAGGCAAGGCTTCCCTTGGGAAAAATCCATGCTGGCTGTGCTCCATTAACCCAGCATTGTCTATATGTTCTGGAATTTTGTTCTTTAGAAAAGTTTCCATTATAGATCTGTGATCCTGAAGTCAGGATCACAGATCTAGTTTCCCAGATCACCCCTGGAGCCCTTTTTAAATATCGGGGTTACATTGGCCACTCCATACAATGGATGATTTTAATGATAGGTTACACATTTTTACTAATAGATCTGAAATTTAATTTTTGAGTTCTTTCAGAGCCCTGGGGTATATACCATCTGGTCCAGATGATTTGCTGCTTTTCAGTTTGTCAATCTGGCCTACTACATTTCCCAGGTTCACCGTGATTTGGTTCAGTTTATCCACATCATCCCCCTTGAAAACTGTCTCTGGACAGAAGGAAAGAATTAATTTAGTCTTTCCCTGATGGTCTTATCTTCCTTAAGAGCTCCTTTAACTCCTTGATCATCTAATGGTCCAAATGACTCCCTCGAAAGTTTCCTGCTTCTGATATATTTAAAAAGGTTTTTATTAGAAGTTTTTGCCTCTATGGCCAACTTCATTTCAAATTCTCACTTAGCCTGTCTTATCAATGTTTTACATTTAACTTGACAATGCTTATGCTTTTTCCTATTTTCTTCAGACGGATCCTTCTTCCAATTTTTGAAAGAAGTTTTTTGGCTAAAATAGCCTCTTTCACCTCGCCTTTTAACCATGTTGGCAATTGTTTGGCCTTCCTTCCACCTTCCTTAATGCATGGAATACATCGGGACTGCGATTCTAAGATGGTATTTTTAAACAGTGTCCACACCAGGTTTACAATTTCTTAACTTTTGCAGCTGCACATTTCAATTTTTTCCTGATTATTTTCCTCATTTTATCAAAATTTGCCTTTTGAAAGTTTAGTGTTAGAGCTCTAGATTTACATATTGTTCTTCTTCCAATCATTAGTTCAAATTATATCATGTTATGATCATTATTGCCAAGTGCCCCCACCACTTTTACCTCTCTCACCAAATCCTAAATTCCACTAAGAATTAGATCTAAAATTGCTCCCTCTCTCGTCTGTTCCTGAACCAATTGCTCCATGAAGCAGTTATGCATTCCATCCAGGAACTTTACTTCTCTAGCATGTCCTGATGTTACATTTACTAGTCAATACTGGGATAATTGAAATCTCCCATTATTACTGCATTGCAAAATTGGTTAGCTTCCCTGATTTCTCTTAGCATATTATCGTCCGTCTTCATCATTTTGTCAAGGTGGACGATAGTATACTCCTATCACTATACTCTTCCCCAACACGCATGGGATTTCTATCCATATAGATTCTTCTATGCATTTAGTCTCTTGTATGATCTTTATCCTGTTGGACTCAATGCCATCCTGAACATAAAGCGCCACCCCACCTCACCAAGTTAATCCTCCCTATCATTGCGATATAATTTGTACCCCGGTATAGCACTGTCCCATTGGTTATCCTCCTTCCACCAGGTCTCTGAGATGCCGATTTTGTCTGATTCATCATTCACTGCTATACACTCTAACCAGTACATTTTTAAAACCTGGCGCGCGGAAATTTCGGGAGATATGCGCGTGGCCGGGCCGAGTGCATTTTCAAAACGGCCCGGCCACGCACATATCTCCCGGTGTGCGCGGAGGAGCCGGGGGTGGTGGGGGAGGGGGCCGGTAATGACGCTGTCCTGGTGAAGGGTGCTCTAGCAGCCGGCCGGCGCACGGAACTTACTTCGTTTTCTTCAGATGACGCGAGTTCCAAAACAACAACAAAAAAAAGCTTGGTCGGGGTGGAGAGGGGAAAAGTAGGAGGGTTAGATAGGGGGATAGGGAACTGGGCAAAGGCCCAATCGCGTCGCCCGCATGTTTTAAAAACAAATTCTTCCCCCTGCGCATGCGAGTGGACATAAAATCGGTGCGTCCGTGTGCACGTGCACCTTTGAAAATTTACCCCTTTCTCTCCCATCTTACTTCCTAAACTTCTGGCACTGGCATACAGACATTTCAAAGTGTGTCTTTTGTTTGTATTAACAACTAGATTTTTAGTTGCTAGGGATAATTTGGAATCCTTTCGCTCAGGAGATTCTTTACTTATAGGCACATGAACTGCTTTTGCTTTTATTGAAACCTCTTTGTTAGGATGCCCTAACTCTCCTGTTTCATTATTATTCTTTGTAGATACTTCCCTCCAAACCATGAACTGCTAAACGATTGTCTGCTTTCCTTCTTGTTCTAGTTTAAAAACTGTTCTACCTCCTTTTTAAAAGTTATTGCCAGCAACCTAGTTCCACTCTGGTTAAGTTAGAGCCTGTTCTTTCAGAAAAGACTCTCCCTTCCCCCAAAAGATTGTCCTGTCCTGTTCCTCACAAAACTGAATCCCTCTTCCTTGCACCATCGTCTCATCCCGCATTGAGGCTCCAGAACTCTGCCTGTTTCTGGGGATCTGCGCGTGGAACAGGGAGCATTTCAGAGAATGCTACCCTGGAGGTTCTGAATTTCAGCTTTCTACCTGAGAGCCTAAATTTGGCATCCAGAACATCCTTCCCACATTTTCCTATGTCGTTGGTGCCCACATGTACCTTGAAAGCTGGCTCCTCCCCAGCACTATCTAAAAGCACTGTCCACTACCTTTGCACCAGGCAGGCAAGTTACCAGCCGATCCTGACGTCCACCTGCCAGCCAGCTATCTACATTTCTAATAATCACATCACCAACTATGGCCGACCTAACCCTTCCCTCCTGGGCAGTAGCCCTAGTGACTCATCCTCTGTGTAAGAGGACAATGCATCACCTGGAGAGCAGGTAGGTCCTTGCTACAGAGTGATGCTCTCCGACTAGGAGACCTTTCTGATCCAAGGCAGCACCAGGGCTGCCAAACTGGAATTGGGACTTGGCTACTATGTCCCTGAAGGTCTCATCTATATAGTTCTCTGTCTGCCTCAGCTCCTTCAGGTCTGCCACTCTAGCCTCCAGAGATCGGACTCGTTCTCTGAAGCCAAGAGTTCTTTGCCTCGGGTACATACATACCTCTCACTGGCAGGTAAAAAATCATACATACGACACTTGATGCAAACAACTGGAAGGGCCCCCTCTTGTTGCTGGACTGCTGCCATCATCTTAATTTTGTTGAGTTCCTAGTTAAGTTTAAGATGCTACGGGAGTAGGAATGTGTACAATTGTCCTTTAAATTTATTGATGTATTCACTATTAATCTGGTAGTGACCTACAGGGGGATGATTGAACTCTCAATAAGGGCTGGTGCAATAGTTTGATTTAATAAAAAGCATGATTGATTTTATCTTGTATATCTCAAAGAATGAGCTAGATAGATGAGAAGCTACTCTAGCTATCTAGAGTCAGTAATTCTGATTCTCTTTTATAGTCCTGTACAGATGTGCAATTCCATCTGCATCTTAAGAACTGTTAAGTGCTATCGGGTAAGCTAGTACAATGTGACAGTAAATTCCTGTTGGTAAACTTTGGATACATCTTGGTGAATACTCGCAAATCCAAAAAGAAAATGAATTGTTCATCAAATTGCATAGTGAACTGTATATTTGCTTCACAGGAATCAAACCATCTGTGACATAATGCTAACTCCTCCACACTCCCCCTCCATAGTCACATATTTTCAGAGATTAATCTTCTCACTAAATAGTGAATTCTTCAAATCTCATCATACACAGATTAGCCAACAATGGAGTCATTTTTGCGCTCATTGCTGTCCTGTGGATTTATTCATATAAACCACCTTCAAAAATTAAATAATTGTGTTTCAATGTTAACATAGCTATCTGTACTAAAAAGGTCTGTTGGAACATTCTTCTGTTTACAACATATATTTAAATATTCCCTAATAACTATTAAAGCATCCTCCCGTGGTATATTAGTGTACAGGGAAGCCAAGTCAAGAGTAACTAATATGTATTCCATACATGAACCTTCTAGAAACAACAAGCTCTGTTCACTCAGACTACAATTTTGCTTAAAGTGTGTATATTCTGGGGGCGAGCACCATTTGTCCCTCTTAGTAACTACAAGAACAGCAGAGCAGCTTCTCACCTGGTGGACCGAATCACTGGGTTTACGCATTTGCTCTGACTCACTCTACAGGGCACATTCTGTGACTACACATCAGGGGATTTATTCTCTATACAAAGCAAGAGTGGCCAGTCGTCTTCTCTTTTCCAGCAACCTCTTTATTTTGTTTTCCCTTCACCCTCAGTACACAGCTGCTCAACAGTTGCATAAAAGTTTGATTCTGTCTTCTTTGTGAATATCGTGTCTCTTGTTCAGTACCAGTTGAATCTAGATTCACCTCATGCATTCCCCATCGGCCATTTTGACACCTCTCGCTTGTTTCTTCTCTTCAACTTTTAATCTAGATATGTTCTGCAGAATCTTTTTTTTTTTTTTTTATGGGAATGGTGTTGTGCCTGTTTCTGTTCTGATCATATTTTTTTTTTTTTAATGTGGTTTTGTCATTCATTAGGAATTCTCATACCTAAGCTCATCCTTTTGCATATCAGAATACCTCACTATTAGAGTTGTCTGTTTGAAGAGCCGCTTCCTCAGGGGTCTCCTTAGCATCTGCCAGAACCAAATGTGGTCACAGCCACATGTAATAAACAGAAGCTTGTGGCTACAACAAAGTAAACGAATTAAAATGTTCCATAACTTTTTATGATAGGTGGTTTATGAAATACCAACATGTGGACCCTGAAGAAGCTGTAAGGATTCATATTGATGTACAGTCCAAGTCGTCAGTAGGAATTCATTGGGGTACCTTTGCTTTAACAAATGAGGTGAGTGCATCCTAACAAAACAGAAATGTTAGTCATATACATTTTTTTAGAGTTTGCTTGGCAAACCTAAATATGGGTATACTAGAGAACTGAAGGAAAAGAGGGGATATGATAAGAGACACTCACGTACCTTAAAAGATATAAGTGGGGCACAAGAGGCAAATATTTTTCAGTGGAAAGAACATTCTAGAACCAAGGGTCGTCATAATAAGAGACTGGGAAGGATAGACTCTGGTGTAATATAAGGAGGCATTTCTTTACAGAAAGTCTGGTGGATACATGGAGCAGCCGCCTAGTGGTAGTGATGGATACAAAAGTCTTTAGTGATGGAAAGACTGGAGCTCAAGTAGTGTCTGAGGTATTATAGTAGGAAGGGAAGATGGAGTCAGACCCATATTGTTCCTGGTAATTGTCATGTGGCTTCATGCTCTGTTTTACAATCCCAGTGGTTCTAGTACTTTCCTGGAAAAATTAGATAAAATAAAGGATATGATGATCTTGCATTGCCCAGATATGTATCTACTTCTGGATATTACATTTCTATTAAAAAAAATAAAATAAAAGCAGACTTTACATGTGGACCAAATGTGTGTGTGTGTGTGATGATGTCCCCAATGTTTGAGTATTCAGACTTCAGTGGCTGGAATATTAAATGAGGGCTGTCAGTTGCATTATGTAGAGGATATGTTTTGTGTAAAACCATCCATTAGGCTGTGAGGGTACTGTAGGCGCAGAGTCCAAAGCCCTTCAAAAAGAGACAGCGTGTCTCAGTAGTGACTCCTTGAGGTTGTTGCAAGACTGCGCTGGCAGGGGTCTTTTAAGGAGGGAGTGGCAGACCATGACCCTCAGCTGGAGCATTGCCACCGCCGATACTCCAGCTGCATCAGTGCACAATGGGGCAGATTTTTGGATCGGCGCACGGGGTACATTTGTGCGCGCTACCCGGCACGCAGAAATGTACACCTGCTTTTATAACATGCGCGCGCTGCCGCGCGTGCATGTTATAAAATCCAGGGTCGGCGCGCGCAAGGGGGTGCACACTTGTGCACCTTGCGCACGCCGAGCCCTAGGAGAGCCCCGACGGCTTTCCCCATTCCCTCCGCTCCCCCCCCCACCACCTTGTTTTCCATAGTTACGCCTGCTGGCGCGAGAACCTCCGGCACGGCCGCTGTGCCGGAGGCCTCGGTCCCGCCCCGGGACATACGCGCATCCCGGGGCTTGCGCGCACTGCCGAGCCTATGCAAAATAGGCTCGGTGCGCGCAGAAGGGTTTTTAAAGGGTTACGCGTGTATATTACGCATGTATCCCTTTCAAAATCTACCCCAATGTGTTCTGTACACGGATGATACTTCATACCAAATAGTTGTGATACTAAGGAGAATGTCTAGGGGGCAAAGCCCGTAGGGCCTTGACTTTGACTGTCTCCCTGTTGTGGTGTGCATAAGAACATAAGACTTGCCATACTGGGTCAGACCAAGGGTCAATCAAGCCCAGCATCCTGTTTCCAACAGTGGCCAATCCATCCAAGTCACAAGCACCTGGCAGGATCCCAAGGGGTAGAGAGATTCCAATCTGCTTATCCCAAGAATAAGCAGTGGATTTCTGCAACGCTAACTTAATAATGATTAATTAACTTTTCCTCCAGAAACCTGTCCAAACCTTTTTTAAATGCAGTTATACTAAGAGCTTTCACCACATACTCTGCAACGAATTCCAGAGCTTAATTATGCATTGAGTAAAAAGAAAATTCTCTTATTAGTTTTAAACCTGGGAACTTCATTGTGTGTGCAAACTTAAGCATTCCCATTGTACTCAGGAATGTAGCGAGATTGAACATAAAAACCTTTGAATCAATGAGGGAAGAGGCTTCCATAAATAAAAGTTGGTTTATTCTGTGAGCATTAGAATTCGGAAATATGCTGTGTGGCTTTCTTCCAGCAGGAGTTAATCAATGAAAAATACTATTGCATTACACATTAGTGTTCATTTAAAATCTATAATGAAATCCAAGACTGATTTAGTAGTAGTCAACATTTGTGCTTTTAAATTAGAGGCATTTAATGAAATCCTTGTAAGACACAAGTTACCAAAGAAAAAGCTGCAAAGCAAGTTTCCATGCAAAGGTTGGATTCAGGCCCGTCCTGCTAGGCTTTTATGGCCTACTTGAAGGGGCAGTATGCAGCACAAAAACCTGCACTGACTTGTGGTTTTGGCTAGTTTTGAGTTTATTTTGTGTGTAAAGATGCTAGTGTGAATCAGATCTTGGGAATTTATTGCATGGATGGGGAATGAAACATGGTGCAAGCTTAACACTTGCAAAACGAGCAGACTTAAGGTCTCATTGATAAGAGGCCTAAAGGTCTTGTGATGAAATTGCCTGGAAACATAAGTCTTAAGTTCTTGCCTCTGAATTTCATGTCTGTCAAAATGTATGTAGTATGTGCAAATGTTTAGAAATACATTCCTTAGGGAGTTGTGATCTACGACTGTCGCTGTAGTGGCTGAGCCGGATGGGAGCAGGAAGAGGGTTGACAGTGGGGCAAATCTTCAGGCAGCTGCCCATGAAGGCTCGTGGTTCTGCAGCCTCAGCTCTAATTTAGTTGGAAGTCTAAAATAACAGAAGAGACAAAGGATGAAGTGGAGCTGAAATTGCAGGTGCAAGAGAACTGCTGTGTCTTCTTTTCTCTTGCACACCATTCAGCAGTTCACATCTGTCTGTAGGTCGGAACTGTGCATTTATTCGTACTGAGAGCTTTGAGCAGAGGAGCATGTCCCCGAGTCCTTGAGGCTGCAAACACGCCTTCTCTTCCAGGTTAGAGCAAAGCAAATGAACCTGCTGCTTAGACCAGCTGTTTGCTAATGGGCCTGATAACTCTTCCTTGTGGAGGGCCTGAAAACCAGACCTTTTGCAGTCCTTGTGCACCTCTGGCTTAGGTGTATGTTTGTCTTCTTTAATCTCCACATTGCTTGTGTTGACAGATTAGTCACATACCAAAGTGTGTCAGGACCAGTAAAGCAGGCTGCTCTTTCTTTTTGTAAGGAAGCATGTCCGTCTTGTGGTGGAACGTGTCATTTTCTGTATGCTAAAAATAAAAGTATAGAATATCATCACATCTAGTTAACCTTAGTGCTTTTGAAACTAGTATAGCACCGTTGGCTCTTGAGCTGGCAAATCTCCCCTCTGCACAGGAGATGCAAACCCAACATAGCGGATTTAATTGACCCATAGAACACATCAATAATTTGTAAGCAATCTCTTAAGGGGAATTTTGTCTGCCCAGCACCTTGAGAAGCTAGCTGACTTGAATGGGGAGGCTCTCATGGATGCCAGACTGAAATCTGTTTTCTGCCAAGAAAACAATTTTTGAAAAGTAGAAAACCAGTTCCTGGAATGATGACTCAGATCTCTCTTATTTATTCAGTAGTTTTGAGAATCTCACACAGCTGTAAGGAATTGTGATTTCATAGGCATTGATTTATTATTCAGAGCATAATTATAATCTGTGAATTAGATGAGCAGAACAAAATGATCTGTTTAGCCCAAAAAAAATCTTTAAATGTGGCAGTATTATTGAATTCCAGCTTTCTTGTAAATGATCTGCAATTTATTCTAATAACTGTTTTTTGCATGTAGACTACAGTCAAGTGCTTTATGTCTCTGAAATTCTAATTAGTAAACAGTCTATAATTGTGGTCTCTCTAAGTGGTCTATTTAATGACGTGATTTTTAGCTGGCACTGTGAAATCTATTTAGAATGCATTTTCCCCTCAGTTGGTATCCTAGCCCATATGAAATGTGAGGGAATGTAAAATACCATAAATATAATTATGGAAATATTCTGGCTCTCTTTCCACAATGACCATCCTGGTGGTACCTTACCATGGATAAATCCAACATTTTTCATTTACAAGATGGTAGCATGATTTTTGTTTTCAGATTCCTTTAACAATAACTGGGCACATCTAGCAGCATCTCAAAGCAAATGATCTTGGCACTCAAAACCATAGTTCCAAAGTCCAGTATATAAACCTTAAATATAAAGAGTGGTAAATATAAAATCTGTGTCAGGAGTGTCAACCCTTAGGGCTGCAAACAAGTCTGGTTTCCAGGAAATTAACCAGAACCTTGAGCTGCTATTGTACAAATAATAAACCTGAATATTTAATGTGGGTATTAAAAAAAAAAACAAAAAACAAAAAAAAAAAACCCCAGCCCTGACTGCGAGCCTGAAGAATGTAGTCTATGTGATTTAAAGAAGCAGCACAGCTGCCTCATCACCAGGATCCTTGATTTGCAGCTCCTTAGGGTTTCTTCCCATTTTATTGCCCCTCCCATTTAGCATGGCCTCTGCAGGGACAATCCTCCGCCAGAGACCACAGCCCATAGCTCATTCTGGAGCCAGAAGGTGCCGTTAAATAGTAACGGAGACTCCCCCCCACCCCCATCGGGCTATGAATGCTGCCTCTGCAGTATCCCAAGCCAGGCCTGAAAAATTCTGCATGGGAATGCATAGCACTGCCACTGAGCCACCTAAATGTTAACTGTTGAAAATATTGAGCTAAATTTTAAATGAATATATTTGCACGGATTTTATGCGGATCTTTGTCTGCCATCACATGTTCAAGCAGAAGGATGCAGTTCCCATATGTAAACAGACATACAAGTAGGATGCTGTTAATGGTAATGCTAGGTTCACCTCTATATTTTTTCACAAAGTAAGAATTTGGTCAGATGGTGCATGATCAGAGCGCAAGTGAGCTTTTTTGACTTATGTCCTTTTTATAGGACACAAGAATCACCAGGACCACATCTAGTAACCTTTCCTCCAAATAAGGTCTTAATCCTAACACTAGTGTTTTGGAGTCTTCGCAGGTTGTAATATCTTTTATTGCAGTAACTGAACTGGGCACAGATGAAGATGGGGACCCATGTGGTCTTCAAAGCTCAAATACAACAACATATCTTCATAATTCTTAAGTTGTTCCATTGATTGAAGATTCTCAAGTCTGTGGGAATTCTGAGGTTTTTCCCTTCCTTGAGAATTCATGTTCTAAATTGGTTTTATACATTTTGAGTTTGTTTCAGTTGGGGTTTTATTCTGTATCAGCGTGACTGTCTCACTGAGCAGTTTTTGTTTTACATTGAAAATGATTGCAGCCCTTCAGGGCCGGTGGAACCACTAGGCGAGCTAGGCCTGTGTCTAGGGCGCCGCGATTTAGGGGGTGCCGCGGCAGAATTTTGAAAGGGCAGAAAGTGCCCTTTCAAAATTCTGCCAGCCCCTGCCTCACCGTGCCACCCTCCCGACGCCCCCCTTGTGGTCCAGCGGAGGGCCTGGGAGCGATCTGCCGCTCCCGGGGCCTCGGCTTCCACTAAGCAAAATGGCGCCGGTGGCCTCTAGCCCCTACCATGTGACAGGGGCCAACCAATGGTAGGGGTTAAAGGCCACCGGTGCCATTTTGGTTAGTGGCAGCCGAGGCCTCAGGAGCGGCCGATCGCTCCTGGGCTCCCACCTGGACCACCAGGTATTGTGTAAGTTTTCTTTTGGTGGTGGGGGGGGGGGGGGGGAGGAGTCTGGGCTGCGGCTGGGGGCGGCGCAAGGCTGAAGGTGCCTAGGGCGCCCAATCCCCTTGCACCAGCCCCATAAAGAATCAAGTTTTCTGCTGACCGATACTGCTATTGGATCTCTGCACTAGTGTCAGGAATGTGTCGCTTATAGACTGTATCTCCTCCTCATTGCTGCAGAGTCTGGGCCATAGACAGTTACTGGTTTATTAGCCTTTTAATGAACACCGAGAAGCTGTGAATTTTTGGGAGAGGAAGGCGGGGGTTTTAACATCGTGTCACCCCACTCCACTGAGGGCACACTTAATGCTATCATATCTTTTTCAGATAGCAGGTTTAATCTCCCCCTCTCTGTCAGCGTGTGAATTGAGTCGTAAACGTTTTGATGGCAACTCTGCATGTAAAATCATTTCTGGAGCAATGGATAATCACAGCATTGGGCTTTCCAGTTCAAGTCCTGCTCCTTGGATTTCTTACTTGCAGAAGATGAAGCCTAGCAGACCTGCCATGTGGGTGGTGATCCCAGTAAGCGGCTTTCTGCCCCTTGATTAAAGCCGTCTCCTCCTGTCTCTCATTTTAAGACATGTTCTAACCATTTTAAGTGCCTGAAGGAATGCATAGACTGTCTCTGTGGTTGGATGGTGTACAATAGACCTGAGGAAAGCTTTTTCATGATTGCTTTCACAGCAGGGCAGCTTTCATCCTAGCACTAACCTTTATACTTTTTTAAGTCTAAAGTTTTAGATAGCCTCAGATCAATTCCTCATGCATTTCTTATAGGAAAATTGTCAATTTTTGCCCCTGTTTTGCAGCCCCCCCCCCCCCCCCACTCAACTCCTCTCCAAAATTACTCGGCAACTTTGAATGCTGAAGTTTGATGTCCTTTCTATTCCCCCTTCAAAGAATTACCTCCATTTAGTTTGGAGCTAAGCCCAGCCCTTTCAGTTACAAGAGGACATACAAACAACACAAAGCACAAAATGCACACATTTACCATTTCATAAACCACTGTTCAGATAGAACCGAGGTTAGCAATCAGATCAGCTCATGAAATACTTCCCTACTCCCACTCATTTTTACTGTACCTCAATTTGTTTATAGTAATTTTATCTCTCTATGAGAGAGAAAAGACAGAGTTGATTATACAGTTTGAAAAGTGAACAGGTTTACATAGGTGGTCAGGCAGTGTCCTGATTTAAAAAACTTTCAACCTTTTTTGCTTGGCTGAATTATTGGTTTAAAGGAGGAAATACATCCTTTGTTGATTATTTCCTTTATCTCAATAATTCTTTTGCACCTGGAAAGTGACATTGCTTACCTGTAACATGGGCTCAGTGAAGACAAGTGAATAACCAGTCACATGTGTGGGTGATGTCATCGCTGCCCAGCATCATTCAAATGCTTCCAGAGCTTTTAGGAATTCCTGGAAACATTGCTGGGTATGCCTGATTCTGTAGCATGTCTCAGTTCCCTCCTCCCCTTCTAGAGTTAGATTTATTAGCTTAATGCCTACACAAAAAGCGGTCGCAAATATCTACAATTCTCTGAAGACAAGCAGAATGGTAGTCCTCATACATGGGTGACATCATCAGGTGGAGCCTGGATACAAAAAACTTATGTCAAAGTTGACTTGCCACACTGGCCATACCTAGCATGCCCTATAACCACGCATCCATGCGGGATCCCTCTTTAGTCTCTCTTTTTCTGCGGAGCTGCAGATTCGTGGTTGGTGAGCTGCTCTTGGCCTTTTCGGCCTATTTTGGAAAACTTTTCTTCTTTCGCTTTTTTGCGGATTTTTAGCTGCGTTTGACGCTAGGTCCCTCTCTGTCCACTCCTGTATCATCCCTAGTCAGGGTTTTCATCGTTTATCGGTAAATTTCCTTTTGTGGTTGATTGTTTCCTTTTGCTGTGCTTCAGTGCCTGCTGGCCATCGTCATCCACTGTCATCGATTTTGAATTTGTCCCTTTCATTTTGTCTTGTCATGGCCACATCAGGTTTTTGGCGATGCCCTCTGTGCTCGAGGACCATGCCTATTACATACCCTCATGAGACATGTGTCCTCTGCCTGAGGCATTGTATGACATCCAGGGTTGCCGCCAGTGTGCACAGATGACCCTGAAGGGATGTCTTCGGCTCGACAAGATGGAACAACTCTTTGTGTCGGAGAAGACCAAGCCATCGGCACTGGCATTGAAGGACCTCAGAGCCGCGCCATCTACATTAGCGGACTATCTGTTCAGTCGGTGCTGTCAACGGATAGGGGCCCCGGATTCCGACCACTATCAAGCTCCTCAAGGAAGTATGGGTTCCTTGTTATCTGCCTCTGCACCAGGGAAGAATTGTGCCGAGCATCAAGGGAAGCTGAAGAAGCATTAGTATCGGTCTCTGTGGATACACAGGATCGGGCATGGGGATGCATTGGCTCATGATGTGATGCCCTCGAAGCGACCCTGCGGCGAGGAACGCCAGTCCTCCATTGGTGCTGGGGGTTCACGATAGTCTCCACCGATCCTGATGCCAGTCATCGATCCGCCATGCCTATCCGAAGAGGATCTGGCCATCCCTCCTTCCTCCCAGTCGGTGTTGGCATCAGTAATGTTCGAGGAGGAGCTTGAGCGGGGAGTCCAACTGGCGGTGAACATGAGATGCTGGGCATTAGTCCTGTGGCACCGACAACATCTGAGCCAGTACCGTCCATCTTGAAATAGTTATTGGAGAAGCTTAATGCGCTCATCAGTGCATTACCATCCTAGCTGGCATTGGTTCATGGGTCGGCATTGGTGCTCATTGAGGCACCACAGCCTCCCTCTACTGATATGGAGGTTGTTGCTGGTTCATTTGAAGGAGGAAGCTCTGCCCAGGCCGGTTGAGATGCTGAGGCCTGTAGCCTCCAGTCCATCTCCACCAGTGCATGCACCTCTGGATGAAAGCCAAGTGCCTAGGGCCCCATCCCCTGTTGCTTACAGTGAGAATTAGGGTCCCTATGACCCCTGGGGAGATAACACCATGGAGTCCTTCTCCGCGGGCCTCCCCTCAGACCCTTCTCCTTCAGAAGAGTGAAGGAAGTCTCCGCCTTTGCAGGGTTTGTGAGGGTGATGGAAGAAGCCATCCCATTTCAGTTACTGAAGGAGTAGGATGCCAGCACAAAATGCTTGAGATCCTCCAGTTCATGGAGCCTCCTAAGGAGTTTGTGGCAGTCCTGGAGCACAATATCCTTAATGAGTTGCTGAAGATATGGGAACACCCCATCACAGTGCTGTCAGCGCCAGGCTGACAGAGTTTACCTCGCCCAGAAGGCTGCCGGATTCGATAAGGGACAGCTTTCCAACCAGTTGGTGATGGTAGAATCCGCTCTCAACAGAGCCAAGCATTCTTGGACCCATTCTTCAGCACCCCCGAGGAGGGATCACAGAGTGATAGACATTCTTGGGAGAGAGGTATTTTAGGGAGCCATGCTCATTGCCCGTATAACTTCCTATCAGCTATACATGAGCCAGTACTCACGGAAAATCTAGAAGCAGGTGCAGGAGGTGGCCAAATAGCTGCCTCAGCAGTGGCAGGACACCCTTGTGTCACTGGTGCATAAGGGCTTGGAGTGCGGAAAACACGAGGTCTGAGCGAACTACGATGTTTTTGAGATGGCATCAAGAATTTCTGCAGTGGAATCGGCACCTTCAGAATGACAGGGCCTCGGATCTCTGATTGGAGGTACAGGAACAACTTGCTGACGTGCCTTGTATGGAGGAGAATCTCTTTGGAGATAGGGTGAGGGACTTGGTGGCTCAGCTTTGGGACCACTATGAAGACCTCCAACAATTCTCCACCAATACACCATACTCCTCGTCCTCATCTAGGAGGTCGTTGAGATTGGGGCAGAAGTCTTTCTTTTGCCAGAGGAAGTACTATCCTCCACCCCTTCGCTCCTGCCAACAGCATCAGGATTCTTGCAGTCCTCCCAGGCAGCAGAGAGCCCCCAAGCCCCAGCCAGTACCTCAGTCAACTCCAGGGTTGGAGTTTTGACCAGGTCATAGGGAGCATAGGCCAGTTGCCCATACCCAGGCTGATGGATTCTCTGGTTGGGGCAGAACCAGTGGCCCAATATAACCTTGGACCAGTGGGTTCTTTCCATTGTCTGCCAAGGGCACCAATTGACTTGGGTGTCCTGCCAAATTGCTCTCTCAGCCCAGTTTGGGGGCTGGTAGCCATTCAGGAGGTACTTCTAAAGGAGCTCTCCTCCCTTTTAACAGCCAGAGCGGTCAAGCCTGTTCCACCAAAGCAAAAAAGGCAGGAATTTTACTTGAGGGTGGGGATTTTACTCCCGGTACTTCCTGTTTCCAAAGAAAACAGGAGGACTCCATCCTATCCTACACCTAAGGGCCTCGAACAAATTTATCAAAAAAGAAAAGTACAAGATGGTTTCCCTGGGCACCTTGATCCCCCTTTTGCAAAAAGGGGACTGGCTATGCTTCCTTGATCTAAAGGATGCATACGTTCACAACACAATCTTCCCCAGTCACCGGAAGTATCTCAGATTTGTGGTGAGGAAACAGCACTTCTAGAATTGGGTGTTGCCATTCGGGCTAGCATCCGCCCCACGAGTCTTCTCAAAATACCTGGCTGTGGTGGCTTCACACCTCTGCAGGCTGGGGGTGCATGTTTTCCCTTATCTAGATGATTGGGTGTTCAAGAGCACATCTCAGGTGGGGGCCGTCAGGTCCATGTGTTTGACCATCCGGATGTTGGAGTTATTAGGGTTCGTCATCAACTACCCGAATTCCCATCTTAGCCCGTCACTTCAGTTGGACTTCATAGAAGCCCTGCTAGACATGGCTCAGGCCAAGGCCTTCCTGCCTCATCAAAGGGCCGTCATTTTGACGACCATCGGGGCAGAGATTCAGCAGAGCCAGCAGGTGTCAGTCTGGCACACGTTGAAACTGGGCCATATGGCAGCAACCGTCCATGTCACTCCCTTGGCACGATTACACATGCAGAGAGCCCAAAGGACCCTGGGGTCGCAGTGGCGCCAAGCACGCAGAACCTCCAGGATTGCATTTGAGTCACTTTGCCCCTTCGGGAATATTTGTCCTGGTGGTGGTTACTTTCAAATATGAAACAGGGGAACTTTTTTCGAAGTCCTCCTACCCACATTGTCCTTAGCACGGATGCGTCCACCCTGGGTTGGGGAGCTCTTGTAGCTGGGCTCAGCATCCAGGGTTTCTGGTCTGCTAAGGAAAGATGTTGTCAAGTCAACTTCCTGGAGCTTCAGGCAATCAGGTACATGCTATGGGCTTTCAGAGATAGTCTACCCAACAAAGTCGTCCTGATCCAAACTGACAACCAGGTCACGATGTGGTATGTCAACAAGCAGGGAGGCATGAACTTATACCTCCTGTGTTAGGAAGTGGTCTAGATCTGGCAATGGACCCTATCCCATGGGATAGTGCTCAGGGCCATGTAACTGGCTGGGATGGAGAACATGGTAGCGGACAGACTGAGTTGTGTCTTCAAACCGCATGAGTGGTCCCTGGACCAGGGGGTTGCGAATCAGATATTCCACTTCTGGTGGTGGCCAGATGTGGATCTTTTCACGTCACCTTGCAACAGAGAGCTAACTTGGTTCTGCTCCCTGTACAGGTCAGTCAGCAAACCAGCCTCGAATGCCCTTGCCTGAAATTGGTGCAAGATTCTTTTGTATGTATATCTTTCGATTCCCTTAGTGGTGAAGGCTCTCTTGAAGGGAGGAGAAGGGAACTATGAGCCTCATAGCTCCTTATTGGCCGAGACAGGTCTGGTTTCTACTCCTTTTGGGAGTTGTCCAGCCGGAAACCGATCAGTCTGGGGTCTTCCTCAGATCTCATCATGCAAGATCGAGGCAGGTTGCAGCATCTCTGTCACACACAGCCTGGATGTTGAGAGGTTAATCCTGCAACCGTTCAGTTTCTCAGAGGATGTCTCTCAGGTCCTGGTGGCTTCTAGAAAGCCTTCCACTAGAAAGTCCTATGGACTGAAGTGGAGGAGGTTTTCCATGTGGTGTGAGCAGAAGGCCCTAGATCCGTTCTCCTGCCCCACACAAAAACTACTTGATTAATTTCTACACCTATTGGAAGCTGACTTAAAAACCAACTCCATTAGAAATCATTTCAGTGCAGTTGGCGCATACCACCATGATGTAGATGGTACACCAACTCAGTACAGCCTATTGTTGTACGATTCATACGAGGCCTGCTTCAATTGAAGCCTCCCCTAAGACCTTCCTCTGTGACTTGGGACCTCTACTTGGTATTAGCTCAGTTGATGAAAGCTCCTTTTGAGCCACTGCGCACCTATGACCTGAAATACCTGACCTGGAAAGTCATATTTTTGGTGGCGGTCACCTTAGTGCACAGGGTCAACAAGCTCCAGGCCTTAGTGACATATCTACCTTACACTAAGTTTTATCATGACAGGGTGGTAACTGACTTCCATCTTAACTAGTTAATCGTCCTACCAACATTCTTTCCCAGGTCCCATTCACACCAAGGTGAATGAGCCCTGCACAGTTTGGACTGCAAGTGACCTTAGCCTTCTATCTGGAGTAGATGGAAGCCCATAGACAGTCCACCCAATTTTTATTTGAAAGAAATAGGTTGGGCATTAGCATTGCCACTGCCAAACAGACACTATGGAATTGGCTAGCAGATTGCATATCCTTCTGATACGCTCAAACGGGACTGCATCTTGGGAGCCATGCCAAGGCTCATTCTGTCCGAGCCATGGCAGCATCAGTGGCCCATTTACAAGCAAATCCTGTGGAGGAGATCTGCAAGGCTGTGATATGGAGTTCTCGCCATACATATCTTACTATTGTCAAGATAGGGATGGCCGACGCGACAGTAGGTTTTTGTCCAGTCTGTCCTTCGGAATCTGTTTGAGATGTAGAACCTAACTGTCTCTTCCCCCCCCCGTTACCAACAGCACGATTGTTGGTACCTGGTTTGGGTGTCTGTTGGTCCTCTTCTATGTTGGGGAGCAACCTGTAGCTAGAGATTCACTCGTGTGAGGACTACCATCCTTCTTGTGCTTGGAGAAAGCAGAGTTACTTACCTGTAACAGGTGTTCTCTGAGGACAGCAGGATGTTAGTCCTCACAAGACCCACCTGCACCCTGCGAAGTTGGGTTTCTCTTGTTTTAGTTTTTATATAATCCTATGTTTTAAGACTGAAGAGGGACCCCATGTGGATGTGTGGTATAGGGCATGGCAAGTCAAAGTTCTAGAAACTTTGAGATAAGTTTTCAGTGTTGGGGCTCCATCATCTGATGATGTCACCATGCGTGAGGACTAACATCCTGCTGTCCTCGGAAAACATCTGTTACAGGTAAGTGACTCTGCTGTACTTTGTATGTACAGCACAGTTCAAAGTCAAAATGCACATGGACTTTCTCTAAAACTTGGTGCAAAGTCTGCAGGTACAAATAACTTTGTCCCAAAGTGGACAGTTTTGAAAACTGCCCCCCCACCACCACCAAGGAAGTTTTGCTGCATCTTCCACACTACCCCCTGCCACCAGCTGCCTTTTCTTAGTGTTTGGCCATCAGATTGGGTCACCCAAGATCCTGCTCCTGTTTGGTTTACATTAGTACAGCTTCCCCCATCATGTACTGCACCTTAAATGTACATTAGTACGGAGGTGGAGGAGAGGAAAGACTCAAATTCCTGATCAGACGGCAAGGAAGGGGTGAGGCAACGTTTCTCGGCCCCACACAAACCTTTGAACAACTTTTCCCGCGCACTGACATCATCTTGGGGCGACTGGCTAAGATACAAAAGCCAGCCCCCAGCGGCGTATTGCCGAAGTCGCGCGCGCCCAAGGGGCGCGCAGCTTTGTTCCAGATTTGCTCCAGATTGCCTGAACAGTTTGTGTTTGAATTATTTGGACTCCATTGCTTGAAAGATTCTTACTAATTGTAAGTAAAAAGAGTTTTTACCTCTTTACTCCAGTAACCCTCCGCTCAAGAAGGAATTATTTAAAACAGATTGTTGTCAAGAAGTGCAGTGTCAGATTTCTTTAAGGAACTATGCCTCACACCAAAAGAAAGGCAAGGATTAGGGAGATTATTGCGTCATCTCCCATTCCTGAGCCTTCTCAGCTTCAGATATCTGCCTTCTTTTCACTAACACCTAGTAATAATCCGGTGAATGATGCCATTGAGGAGGAAGGCAGAGAGCGAATGTCTTCCTCCTAATTTTTTACATTTGCATTCCCCTGAAGTGGGGATAAGAGAAGGAGAGATGGCTAAAGAGGGTCAATAGGAATTGAGTATTGAAAGTGATACCTCTCTGCAGTTGGAGAAACCTGCAGTTGTTATAATGGACTCTCTTTGGTCCGCTATTAAATCCCTAGAGGTTGCGATTACAAATTTAACTAAAATAACTACAGTATCGAATCAACGATTTACTGACATTGAATCTTCAATTACAAGGTTTGAAACTGAGAGGCAGCAGATGGGACTCAGAGTAAATAAATTGGAAACTTGTCATCAGAGACTTACTAGAAATGAGATACTTTACGATAAAAGACTTGAGGTTTATTGAAAATACTTTGAAATATCTGAATTTAAGGATATTACATTTCCCAAGCATGATTTAATTTCACCCTTGGATATGTTCAAAGAATATTTGATTCAAATCTCACATATGCCTCAACAATCTATACCTCCATTTTCAAAAATGTATTATGTTACATCAAAAGCAAGTGTTAAAACATCAGAAGTTAAATTAGGGGAATCACAATTAAATGTGTCCGAAATTATAGAAGCCACCACTGATACCGTTATCACCTCTAGAGAGCTATACTGCATGTTTCTTTTACATTTGCCTCAGATAGAGACGCAGTATTCGGCCAATATATGAGAAAGAGATTAGAAAAGTTTCATGGGGCCCAAGTTTGGATTTACCCTGATCTTTCTAGATTAACACAAGTAAGACGAAAAAATTTCTAGCATTAAAAATGGAAACAAAGTGTAGGTGGAAAAATGACATTAAAATTCCCATGTAGGTGTGAGATTCTGCGTCTGTCAGAAATATATTTTCTATGAAGTTTCACAATTACGAATATGTCTTGATTCCATTACCCAAGAGTCTTCAGCCATAGGAATTGAGGCTAAATAGAAATAAACTAGGTGCAATTCTGTATTTAGTTGTTTAAGAGGATTTTCCTCATATTGCCTATAACCGCTTATTTAGTATATTTTTTCTCTTCTTGAGGATTTCTTCTAATTAACAGATAAAATATTAGCTTAAACACGAGTCATATATCTCTTGAATTTCAAATGGTATCTGTATTCTTCCATTTTCCTTTGTATTGTAAAAGGCTAAATAAAAAAAAAATGTACATTAGTACAACTTCCCCCATCATGTCCTACACCCTTCATGCATGACACTGCACTTTTTTTTTTTTTTTTTTAAATTAGAGATGCCTAACACTTGACCACTACTGAAGGTTTCTTAGATGACTCATTCCCCACCTCACCCACACACACACTCCATTTGGAGTGTCCTTCATGCTATGGAACTTAATATCATCTGCAGAAGAAAACAACCTTTCCTACTAACCCCTCTGCTAAGTGCAGCTTGAGCTAGATGCGCATTCGAAATATTATAGAGGGATGTGTACTTCTTTTAACTCTGCCCTTTGTCTCCCAAAGGTGCTGTACATGGTACTTCAATGGTATTGCCAAACGGCAGAGTCATTACCTTAGCCAGTAATTGTTAATTGGATCCCGTCCTCCTGTTTGACAGTATGAGGCATTCATTGAAAGACTGTGGATTAGTCACATAGTTAGTTTGCCAATACTTCCATTAGTGAGGAAGTTGTTATTTTTTTTAATATTGTTCTCTTATTTTTCAGTATTACTTAGACCCTCCTGTTAAACTAAGTGAAGCCCTGGAAAGGTATGGACTGAAAACTGATGATTTCTTTGTGCTGAAGCATGGCGAGTCAAGAGATTTAAACACCAACAATGAGGCCTTCGAATGAAGAAAATGCAGGCAACTTTCTCTGAGCCTAAGGCCTTAAGATTTTGGGCAGAATGCTTATGTGGGTTTATTAGAAAAAAAAAAAAAGACAAAGTAAATAATACTTTTAATATAGGACTCGCGTATTCTTCAAATTTTGAACTTGATTTCTTTGACTGGAACATAGCACGACTTAATTCCCTCCATTTGTGTATATATGGACATATAAAACTATGTGTGTGAACGTGAAGATACAAATTCTACATGTAAATATGATTTTAAAAACAAGTCTTCCAACACAACAGTGTTGCAAAAGCACATGAAACACAGCCAGATTTTAGTAAATGTTTACTTTCTTTGTATTTCAAGTTTCCATTACTTGAAGCCGAGTGAAGATGACATGTGCCTTTTTTAAAGCGATGTGACACTTGCAATTGCAATATTAAAGCATACATCTCCTGCTGCTGGCCAGACTCTAGATCTGCCTTTCATGTTGTTGCCTCTTTATTGATTCTCCAGAAACTGGATCTTTGCACTTTGAGGATAAGTTTAAAGTATTTCTGTTGTACAGCTGTTCTGTTTGCATGGTAAAGAAGGTATGCATATCTCTGAAAAAGTCTATTTTCTGCTTTCTTCTTCCCAATGCTTTACTTTAACTCAAAAAGCATTTTACTGTTTTTATTTTTAAAGAAAAATTTATAAGACATTGCCATAAGCTCCTCGCATGAGACTGGGTTATGGCATTATGGCTCAGCATCGTAAGACACAGATTAATGCAGTGAATTATTTTTCTGTATACAGACAGTAATTTACTAAATAAAAATCTCTTTACAAAAATGACTCATTTTTAATTTTCTCTATATGTTCCAAAGAAAATTGCAATTAAAAAGCTGACTTCATTGGTTGATTTGCATGTATTTCTCATGTTTGAAATGGCAGTAATCTCAGCTGTTCATGGATATTTATTGACTGAATATGCCAGCTGCCTCAGCCCTGTAGTTCAAGCATGGGATTGCTGCAGTTGTTATAAAAAATCAAATTTGTATTTATATTTTAAAATTAGGTATAGAAATCCTGACAAATTTGGTGTGATATGTTTCATACAGCATTTATAGGAGACAATATAAGGCAATGCCCCTCCCCCCAAGGATTGCAAAATAAAGAAACCTCTGACATTCCTTGATTGATATGTGCAGATACACTTTTGTAAGATCCAACTAATAGCTAGAGTCATCAAAATGTGATCATTTTTTTGCATGAATAACACCTGTGATATAGAAAAGGGGCGTGGCTATGATAATTTGAGTTACTGCACTGCACGTTATCTTAGCACTTCGCATAGATATTTTATCACAAGCTGTGTTAGTTGTCGTGCCCCATGATACTTGTATTTCGCAAGTTTTGAAGTGCCCAGGCAGGCATTTCTTCATGTCGGGGGGAGGGAGAACAAGCCTCTTTATAAGGCTTTCATAGTAGTCAACTATTTATACCACTATAGGAGGGCCAGCTAGTAACTCAAGGTGAGGTTTTGATGGTGGTCTAGGGTTTTGGGGCCAGTTTTACATGCACAGTCAGACGTACGAACAGCACAATACACATCAGTGAAGATTTGACGTGATTTAGAGTGAGGAAAGTTGTACAAAGATGAGATTTCTATAATGTTCTCTCGTCCTAGCTTAATGCACTCTCTGCCAGGGTACTATCAAGCTAGGGTGAGAAAACATTGTAGAAATCTCACCTTTATGCGACTTTCCTAACTGTAAATCACGTCAGATCTTCACTGATTTGTACTATGCTGTTCATACGTCTCACTGTGCATGTAAAACTGACCCCCAAAACCCTAGACCACCACCAAAATCTCAAGTTACTAGCTGGCTCTCCTATAGTGGTATATAGAGTTGACTACTATGGTGTACCACTCCAGAGGCAGGTGCTCTCTCTTTCTCTCGCCCTCTACTCTACTCCTCTCCCTGCCTGAAAATGCCCAAAACGGAATTTGTGATAAATATTGCGAATCCCACTTCAGGTATATCGCACAGCTTAATGCCAGGAAAAAAGGTATAGTTTCTGGCGTTAAAAGCATGCGATAATGCCCTTTATTTTCATTGATCCCACCCAAACCCCTCCTCGATCCCGCTCCTTTGAATAATTTAAAAAAATGTACATTCACGCCATGTGTTGCAATAAATATCACATGCTTTACTGCCTTTTCGCAGGCGTTAGAGCCCTAACACCCACAATAATGCCATAACGCATTTGATGAATGACCCTGTAAGTTAGGTATTCTGCTTATTGCCATTATGACCAAACTCAATGTCTCCATACAGAAATGAGACACTGATAAACTTGACTTGTTTCAAATCTAGAATGGGCTGAGCTGACCCCTCCTGCTTGGGAACCACGAAGTAAACTGAATACTGTCCATGAGGCCCCTGAGGTTTTGGGATTGGTATTACCACTTTTAGAAGGAGGAGTCTCTGGAACATTGCTCTTACTGCCTTTTCCTTCTTGATGGGATGACAAGGGGAAGCTATAAAAATGTCTGAAATAGGACAGGAAAATTCCAGGATGTATCTTTCCAGTATTACTTCCAAGACCACCGATCTGTGGTAATGTGGACCCACCGCTAATAAAACAGACATGTGGCCACCTCTTTCCTGTATAGGAGACTGGGTCCCAAAAACCTCAATGGAAAGTGCAGGAGGATCCAGACAATCCTGTGGATCCCTTCTTACCAGGGCCGGTGCAAGGGGATTAGGTGCCCTAGGCGAGCCTTCTCACTTGCAGCCCCGCCCCCCAGGTCTTGGCCCCGATTCCTACTCATTCTCGATCACGCCCGTTGACTGTGTGGTTTTCTGGGTCACGAGCAGGTTGGGCACTGCTTGCGGCCCCATATGGCTCGCACCCAGTGGTGCACAAGGGTCTCCGGCGTCCGGAGGCCAATGCATGTGTGTGCCTCTCCAGCATCCCCCTGTAATCCTTCTTGTACTAATGCTTACAGTCACAGAAAATCTGTGATGTCTCTAGGCAGAAGAATTTTTGGGGGGGGGAGCCAAAATGACATTTCTTCATCACACCCACCTCTATAGCATGGATCCTGCTTTAAAACTGGTTATAAAAAAAGTGTTAAAGTCCAAAGGTTCTTCTGCCTAATTTTAAAAAGGTGCCCAGTTTCACACTATAAAATTATTTGATAGCCTCATTCAACTAATTCTATATGGCTATGAAAGTGAAGTCTGGAATTTATAGGAAGGGACAGAATGTCAATATAAATCCTGCACCTCCAGTTCTGTAACTCTGTGCATCCACTGAAATTACCCCCAAACAATGGAGCTTGGATGTTTCCCTTACAGCTCATCATACTAAAAGATATTTTCAAATTCTGGTGTCACCTCACAGTAACAGTAGCACAAACACCTTCCACTGCCAGCCACATTGTGAACTAACACAAAACCCTGCAAAAAAGACACTCAAAATCTATACTGCAATCCCATTGTAACATAACAGTAATAACACCAAGGACTCAAACAACAATAACCCTACCTGTGAAAAAGCAAGGATAAATATTACACTGGGTCCTAGAATACCAATACACCACCTACTGAGGAAACAAAACAAACCCGATTGCTATAGATCCCTATGCTAGTAGAATCTCTCATCATGGTCACACACACAGAGCAGAGACAGACCCTCACCAAATACAGAATACAAAATAAAGGAGCACAAATTAGAAAAAACTGAAATGGAAACCCCAAGAAGCCAGACTCTGTGTATTAATAATGGAAAAACAGAACCACCATTCCTCATCAAACAATAAAATCAAGAAACAAAGCATCAGTTATAATAGTAAAACCATACTAATAAAAGAATATTTTAAAACTACTGATAAATAGAATTTCTATTCATTAAAATCATATACAAGTTTTACAATTTCCCAAACACCAATAAAATATTTCAAAACAGCACATATATCAAATAACATCCAATAATTAAAACTAATAAGGATTTTAAAAAGCCCCTGCTGTCCATGCATGGGAGCTCTTGATTTCCAGTCACCCTGATATTGTCAAGGATTAGGAGGTTATCCCCTCTCTCTCACACATACTCACATGTCCATTCTCTCTCACACATACACTGTCACATACATACACATTCATGCTCTTATACCCACCATAACATCTCGCTCTCACAGACGCTGACACTGACACACTCTCAGGGTGTAAGACACTCTCTCCCCAACACCCCCCCCCCCACACTCACACACACACTCTTACTCCCCTGGATTTTCTCATACACACTCATGCTCTCACTGGCTCCCTCACATACACACAAACACACACACCCAGGCAAGCTCCCAGTCATTCTCACACTGACCCCCAGGCAGGCTCCCATTCATTTTCACACCACACCCTCCCCATCCCCCAGGCATGCACACATTCATTCTCACACACACAGACCCCCAGGCAGGCACCAATTCATTCACACACACACACGCACCACACACAGGCAGGCACCTATTTTCACACATACAAACCCCAGGAAAACATCCATTCATTCTCATACACACATACACCCCCAGGCTGACTCCCATTCATACACATGCACACACTAAAGGCAGACCCCCTCTCTTTCTTTTGCCAGCAACCTCAGAGCCTCTCTCATTCCTCTGCTGCCACTGTCACTGCTGCCGCATGGCTATTGGGGAGGTGCTGATTGCTGCTACTGGCACTGAAGCCCATTCTGCTGCCTCCTCTCTGCAGGCCCCGTGGGCTTCCACTTCCTCCATATTGATCTTGTACATTGTGAGATCCGCATAGAGAAAGTGCTACTCTTGCATATTCCCAAACGATTACATGTGCCAATCACTAAAAAGTAATTTATTTTTTTTTTTTTACTTTGCTGTCTGATCTTAGTTTTCTAATGGGTTGGTCACAGGATTTTTTTTTTCCACCTTTCCTTTCTTATTTTTTTTTTGCCAATTCCTTTTATATTGTCTTTTTTTCTATTTCTTTTCTCTCCATATTTCTTCTTCCCTCAAACACAGTCAGGTTCTCATTCTCACATGGTTTCTCTCTCTCTCTCTCACACACACACAGAGGCTGTCTCTCATACAATCATTCATACATACAGTCTCTCACTGGCACATGCTGTCTGACTCACACACCCAGGCTCTCTCTCACTCCCACATGCTGTCTTGCTCAAGCACAGGCTCTCACTGTAACATGCTCTCTCATACAATCATTCATACACACAGTCTCTCACTCCCACATGCTGTCTTGCTCAAGCACAGGCTCACTGTCCCATGCTCTCTCTCTCACACACACACAGGCTCTCACATGTTGTCTCTGCAAACATTCAGGTCCTCACTCCCACACACAATCTCTCAACTCATCTCATGCACGCACACACTCTACAGATCCTCAGCCTCTTTCTCACCTCTGGGCCTCCTCTTCATGGGTCTCCACAGGATGGGCTCTGCAGCGGCCCTGGTCTTCTCGGGCCGCCCGCGATGTGGGATTCGCGGTGGCCCGTAAGCGCTGCTCCTCTTCTGTACGTGGCTGATGCTCCTCCTCCTTCCGGTACGCTAATGCTCCTCTTCCGGCATGCGGCTGATGCTCCTCCTTTCTGCCCCTGCGGACCCGGAAGAAAAATGTTGCCGGAGCCGCGCGGGCAGGAAGGAGGAGGAGTATTTGCAGGCTTAGATGCAACCTTTTTCTTCGGGCTGTGATGATGTGAGGTCCACCTCGGCCCTGCCGATCTTCGGCGGCCATATGAGCCTTCTTGTCGGCCACTAGCGGCTCGGTGCCCCCTAATGCTAGGCGCCCTAGGCGATTGCCTAGTTCGCCTAGTGCTTCCACCGGCCCTGCTTCTTATTGCCCCTTTTGGTTGCTCAAAAGGATTGAAACCTTCCAAATGTCCGAAACCTTTTGCCTGGCAAAAGATTGTCCCTGTTTAAACTTCCTGGTGTCCCAAAATGTATTCTGTGATTGAGCAGAACATGACAGACCTTTAGGCCTGTTCTCCGGAAGCTCTCCAAACTGACTTTTTTTTTCTTTTTTATTTCTTCCTCAAATAACAAGATTCAGTTAGAGAGTAGTTTGGCCAATTTGTCTTGGAAATGGAGTCCACTGACCAGTTCTGCAACTACAGCAATCTTCTCGCTGCTATTATGGAAGCCATGCTCCTTGCTAAAGGAAGCTCCAGCTAAAATATTACACTCCCAGTTCAAAGAGGGAAGTCCTCTCCATCACGACCCCACCAGCTCCTGCTACCTCTTCCAGTATGTGGTGAGAGAGATGCAAAGCAGACCTTGCAATAATTAGTACAAGCAGCAATCTGCGGCACCATGCTGGAGGCCTCATAGGCTTACCACTGCCTCAGTTTTCCCATCTTGCATGTCCTTTAAGGCAGCCTTGCCTTCTATGGGAATGGTTGTTCTCTTGGTTATCAAACAAATCAGCGCATCCACCTAAGCCTCTCCCTTTCCTGAACCACCAAGGGATACAACTTGGATAATGAGCACCCTCCTTTAAAATATGCTTCAAGGAAAATCCATTCCCAGTCATTCAAATCCTTCACCACCTTATGCAGGGGAAAAGATGTAGAGGGTTCTTCAGATACTGACCATAATAGAGTCCTCTCTGGAGCTGGGACCTTTGTCTTTCTTTTTCTCTGAAATATTTAGAAAACTCAAGCCTTGAGAATTCTAAATATATCAGGAAAGGAATCTCTTTATGAAAGAGGTGGACCATAGAAGAACCATTCTTCTTGTCAGCATCTCTGAGGGTTCTAAAATCCTCTAGAGAATCCTTGGACCCAGAGTTAACATCCTCCTCTATCTCTAAATCCTTCCCTTTTTTTGGATCCTCTTGTATCACTAGGAGCCATTGCTGGTGCAGAAAACCCCAAAGTGCAGCACAAGACTGAACTCTGTCCCATAGTATAAGTGCACTGCATACACTTAAAAAAAAAATGTCCTGGACATCAAAACACGGGTCAAAGCTGAAGAATCGCTGCATCTTTCATATTTGCTGCTAGTGAAGCCTCACTACCAGACTCCTGCTCCAGAGGAGAAAGAAAAGGAGGTTCTAGTTCCTTTACCACTTCCACGCTTTAAAGTGTCTGCTCTGGTGCTCATGTTCCCAGTGCGAATAGACTGCCTGGGTGGATCTGCTGAAGCAGCCTCCCTTGTCCCTTCACCCTCCATACAAGATCAGCAAAGTTTCACCGATCCCTTGCTTATAGCCTGCAGGGCCTACTTCATGTACTCTGCAGCCACAGCCTTATCTCCCTGCTCCTCCTGTGCACTGTGGCTCAGGAAGGAAATGGACTCTCTCATCTGTCTTCTGTAGACTATTGCTACTACCAACAGGTCCCAACTTCCCTTTCTGTTTTCATCAATGCTGATGTCCTTCCTTTTATTTATTTTTTTTGTTTTGAACTTTATGCAAACAGCACAAATATTAAGAAACAAACTCCCTCCAGGATTAACAGAGAAGGCAGAAGGCATGGGGGAAGGTCATAGGCTAAAACAGTATCCTAAATTTGTAGCCCCCAGGCCTACTCCACGGAGGGAGGGAGAACCAATCTTTCACCTCAGAAGCTAAGATTAAAAATGTTACCTACTTCTCCAGGGCTATGCTCCACTGAGGGAGGGAAAACTTGTCTTTCACCTCAAGAGCTGTCCTCTACAATTTGATTCTCTTATTTAAGCTGACCAGGTCTTGGTCCACAGCATGGGATGCTCACTTACCATCTGCTGGAGACTGAAGATACAGGCAACAGATGCCTAAAAGGGATGATGTCAGAAAACCTGACAGTCTCCTTCTGCTGGTCGGTGGGCATAACCCATTTGTCTGACTGGATGATGAGCAAAAGGCAACTAGCATAGAGTCAGATGTTGAGAAGTAAGATTGGCTAGGACGACTTCAATCAGTGTCTTAAAAGTTTGATATTTTATAAACTGTGGACACAAATTCACACTTTAACACCGTAGCTTTATTCATATTGATGATGACATACATCAATATTTATCTAAGTAACTGTGGATAGAAAGATTCCCTGAGGTAACTTTGTCCTCTAATTATTACTAACTGGGCACAATGACTACTAAATAACTTAAATTTTTTTTCTAAAAGTTTATAATTTAATGGGTTGTATCATTATGTAACTAAATTAGTAAAATGCATATAAGACCGGAAAGGAGGAGTGACCATCCAAGTATACTGTTTGAACGGTGTAGTTTTAATTAACTTCACTTTCAATTTAAGTAGGAAATTAATGTATATCAAAACCAGTATATGAAATTAAATAGGAATTTTATTTTTCATTTAAATAGGAAGTTTCTGCATATGGTGTGGAGGACCTTGGTCTGTTCCTAATCCTTGAATAAGATCATTGGGTTATCGCCAAAGTGAAATGCATGATTGCATATCAAATTAACCAAATAAATGTATGGTCTGGTTTATTTATTTCATAGAATCTTTGAGTAATCAACAAGACACAAATTTAAAGTGGTCACCAAAATCTTATTATAACCATTCTAAGCAGGTAAATTATCCAGTTCTATTTAGACATTAATAGCATTTTTAGATTACAGCATGACAATAGTGAATTTAGTAACTTTGTCCAATTATTTAGGATTAAATATCTAACTTGTATGTCCTTTTCATTCATTTCTTAGCTAGTTTTGGATACATCTGTCTGTACACTAAGTAAGTCTCTTCTCCAACACCACGCTGGAGCAGGAATGAGGCATTGACAGCAACTGGGGTAGTAGCCCAGGATTCTAGAGCTTTTTCTGGCCATGGAGAACCATGTCTTAATTTTTGGACTGTTAGTTGTGGAAATGTGTATCTCTATAATGTAATGAGATTCTGAAACGCACATACACTCTTTCTTGCAGGTTTTTGTTAATTCCTTTAATGTGATATAAAGAAGGCCATAGCTTGTTCTCTACATCAGTACCTTTCATGTCACATACAGCACACTGCCTGAAAAAGGCACCTTCATTGTATCATTAAATACACAGTTTTAGAATGGTCTTGTCTCAGTTTTCTTTGAAATAAATGTATTGTATTTAATTGTACTAATTTTCACTCTCTCTTTCTTGTGCTGTAAAAAGGTCTGGTCCCCTTCTAGAACCATTCTAAAATCTGGGGAACTGTCTCAAAACAAATTCTGAAGAAAAAAAAAATAATGAAGCCTGAAATCATCACAAGGATCAAATGGAAAGGGAAACATGCTATTAAAAAAGCTTTTAGGACAAAGTTTATTAAATCATAGAAATACACACTGCCAGGATCAACAATGACATATTGAGAACAGACTAATAACTACAATCGATTAGCGTGTGACAGGAACTAGATGGAGCAGGGGAATGCTCACTGGTTCAAATTCCAATTCCAGCTCCCGTAGTTATGTGAAATGAGATGGTGGCCTCAGCCCATTTCCAGGGCCCAGAGCAGAAGCAGTCACACACTGCAATTATTGTCAGATTCCTATGAATCTATAAATTCTGCTGCACACCTCAGTCACTGTCTTGTGACAAGGACAGAAGAAACACGACCAGCTCTCACCACTCCTACAGGAACTACACTGGCTTCCAATTAGTAGCTGTATCATATTCAAGATTTGCTGTCTTAATTTAAAGCCCTTCGATGGAGCACCTCACCTTTTCTAGCAAAGTTCTTGGTCCCTTTACAGCAAGAACTGCCATCTCCCAAAGAAATGGGTATGGAACACACATGGGAAATGTGCAATTCCCACTTTGTTCCAAGTACATGGTACAATCTCCCAATAGATTGCATATGGAGAAGGATCTGCTCAAATTTAGAAAGGGGTTAGAAACCTGGCTCTTTCCTAGCAGTTGACATTTGAAGTTTCCCAATTAATTTTAAGCCTACTTACAGATTTTTATTTTTTTAGCCTTTTAAGAGATGACAATTAGCTTTTTTTTTCTCCTCATATGCTGTTTTAGGATTGTTTTATAGGTTTATTTGTATCATTTTATTATATAATTATTTTTAAAGTTGATATGTAATTGTATTCATTC
Source organism: Rhinatrema bivittatum (assembly GCF_901001135.1). NCBI lineage: Eukaryota > Metazoa > Chordata > Amphibia > Gymnophiona > Rhinatrematidae > Rhinatrema > Rhinatrema bivittatum. The sequence goes on along the minus strand of NC_042623.1, from coordinate 41,861,291 downwards.
TGCTAAATTGATTGTATACTGTAAAATGTTTTACTGGATAGTGCTTTGATTTTATATCCAGAAAAGCGATTTATCACATGTAATAAATGTATTTTTTTTCTGATTAGTTTATGTATCAAGATAAATACCAAAACAATTATTGTTACATAGCAGGACACGATATGAGACAGAAAGTCACCAAGATCGCTGAAGATGGAACCAAATATAAGCTGAGCACATAGAACAGCATCAAAAGGAACTGATATCACATGGCAATACCATACTGTAAACAAGTATCATAATATGCCACTGCAGTTTGTCAAAAGTTAAAAAGGCATTTTTTTTTTTTTTTTTTTTAGCTGAAATGCATTTATGCATTGCGATGAGCGTGCTGGTGCCATTAATAACTTACTGTGTCCAAAGCATATGAGTAGATAAATGTAAACACAAAAATGCGAACGGTCAGCAGAGATGTTCAGAGAGAGGAACTGCTTAGTCTCAAAAAGCAAGGCACAAAAATAGGCCCAATAAGGCTGCAGGTATAACTCAAAGGGAAAATCATGAAAACCACAGTCAAGGTTTGTTTTCCTGCTAGGTAAAACACTTATAGAAATGAATACAAACAAGTTATGTATATTCACTTTTCTATTTATTTGTTAACATTTATCAATTGCCCTATTGTTAAAAAAAAAAAAAAGCCACTCACAGCACTGTACAATTATTCTAGTTGACACACAGTTATGCATATGTTTGCTGGTCTATCCTCACGGTATAAGAGCTTATCTTGGCCTACAGTGTGCATAAATATTTTTATAATGTGTTTAATAAACTTTGTCCTGAAGATTACTTACCTTGTCAGTTTCACAATAAACATTTTTACAGATTTGCTGTTTCCTTTTCAAAACAATTCTCCCAGAATAGTGTTTCCCAACTGGTATGCCTTCAGCCTTGATCAGGTGTGCCACAGGAAAGTTACAGGAAAATTGGTTCTTACCTGCTAATTTTCATTCCTGTAATACCACAGATCAGTCCAGAGAAGTGGTTTATGCATCCCTACCAGCAGCTGGAGGCAGAGAACAAAACTTTTGAGGCACTGCTACTTAACTGAGAGTGCCTCCTGCAGACCCTTAGCATTTTTCTGTCTCCAGCAGATGGTAGAGGTGTAAACCAGCAGACTGTAAAGAAAAATTTTAGAAGTGGAAATTTAGAGTAGTTAGCTCCCTGAAGTATTAGCTCCTTTGTGGACCATCCCTCAGGTGGAGCGGGGTGACTGGGGACTTGGAAACCTTTGGCTGGAGCTTGTCCTTGGTTGGCCGGAGGTGCTGATAGCCAGGGGACTGGCTCCCTCAGGACTTCCAAGGACCCCGCCTGAAGATTCACCTATTTGTCAAGAAAGTTCCCTGGTTTTGTGCCTTTACTCTGTTTGGAGTAAGCCAGGGACAGCGGGAGCTGTCGGAGTTTCAGGAGGGTTGGATTCAGGGGATTGCCTTCCTCACTTCTTGCCGGGGACCCAGAGATTTGAGAGAATTTTCAGGCAAGCCGATTTCTAGCGGTGGGACTGTTTTCTAACCGTGGGTGTGATTTGAATGTTTTCTTCTGCGCCGCTCTTGCCACCAACACCCCGGACCTCTGTTTGCAAAGAGGCGTTTTCTTTCGCGCCTTCTCCCGTGTGCCACCAGGCCCAAATTTTCTTCAGTATGCCATGTGTGTGGCCTGCCGGGGTTTTCAGCATGCTGCATCTAGTCTGTAAGGCCTGCGGTGTTTGGTCAATGCTACTCAATAGCCGATCTCTCTGCACTGCTTGTGGGGCAGGGGGAGAAGAGACTTCATTGGGTGTGACCTTAGGGGAAAAAGGCCTTCCAATCATCAGGTGCTGCGGTTGTGAGCCCTGGGAGCATCTTGTCCCGCTGGAGATTGCAGACAGGGGCTAGTGGCAGCCAGACACACCATGGATGCTGCTCCTCCTCTGTTGCCTGTTGTGCAGGAGGAACAGGAGGGGGTGGGGGAGTCAGGGGGTAAGGGACTGCAGATCCTGATGATTTCTTGACAGTTTGTTTTACTTCTCCATAAGGTCTTCCTGGCAAGGAAGGAATTAGGGTCTAAGCGTCCTAAGGAGAGACAGAGTTGTCGGGCTTCTAAACATCCTAAGGTGATGCCCTCTGGCAGGTACGGAGGCTGATCCCAGGGATCTGGGTGATTCCGATGATTTGCAGGAGGACCCAGAGTTGTAGGAGGCAGCTCCAGATATGGACAGGACGTGACCCCTTATTCCTTAGGTGTTGCAGGAACTGGGGGTTAAAGTGTCTCAGAAGGAGTTGGATAATAAGGGCATGAATCCAGTTCTGGATGGACTGCGGGCCCCTCCTAGTGCCTTTCCTTTGCCTAAGAAGATTTGCAAATTGGTGAACCGGGAATGGGATTTTCCGGAAGTGGGTCTTAAGGTTGGCCGGGCCATGGCTAAACTATATCCTCTGATGGAGAAGCCCTTGAAGCTCCTATGGGTGCCAAAGTTAGATGCGACGGTTTCAGTGGTGACCAAGAAGACGACCATACTGGTACAGGGGTGGCCGCTCTGAAGGACTTGCAGGACCACAAGTTGGAGGTTCAGTTGAAGCGGATGTTCGAAGTCTCTGCTTTGAGTCTCCGAGCTGCAATTTGTGGCAGCATGATGCAAAGGGCTTGTTCATGGTGGGTGCAAAAATTCGGAGTAAGCCTCCGCTGGAGACGTTCGTGCTTTCCAGTCGGCATGCTTGATGCGCACTTCGGCCAGAAGCATGGTCTCAGAAGTAGTGGCTCGCAAGCTTTTGTGGCTGCGGAATTAGTCGGCTGATATGTGGGCCAAGGAACAGTTGTGTAATCTTCCTTTCAAGGGAAAACTTTTTGGGGAGGATTTGGATCAGCTGATGAAGACTTTGGGGGAGTCCAAAAGGAAATAGGATAGAGGATAAAGAGACCACCAGGAAAGAGGCGGCCAGGAAGTCCTCCTCTGGTGTGGGTGCAAAGCAGTCTGCTGGATGGCAGCAGTCCTTTCGAGGCTCCCACAGATATTCCAGGGATAGTGCTGGCCAAGGGGCCGGTGGGGGGGGGGGGGGGGGGGGGAAGTCCTCATAATGAAGCCAACATCACCCATTCCTCCATAGAAGTGGTAGGGAGCAGATTGTCCAGCTTTTACAAAGAGTGGGTCAAGATTACCTTGGACCACTGGGTGCTGGAGGTAGTGCATGAGTTACGCTTTAGAATTTTCACGCCCCCAACAGGGAAGCCTTTCTAGAATCCCACGTGGCCTCTCAGAGCAAGCTACAGGCGGTGTGGGGAACTCTGCAGAGGCTTTTGCAGCTAATTGCCATAGCTCCTGTCCTGTGGGAAGAGCAGGGATGGGGCAGGAATTCCATTTATTTTGTGGTGCCCAAAAAGGAAGGAATCTTTCGGCAATCCTCGATTTACAGAAGGTCAACAGGACCCTGAAAGTTCCTTGTTTTTGAATGGAGGCATTGTGAACAGTGACTGCTGCAGTCTGCAAAGGTGAGTTTTTAGTGTCCCTGGATCTGACGGAAGCCTATCTACATATTCCCATTCGAAAGGACCATCAAAGGTTTCTTTGGTTCATGGTGTTGGGATGGCACTTCCAGTTTCAAGCTCTTCCCTTTCGCTTGGCCACAGTGCCATACACCTTCACGAAGATGTTGGTGGTAGTGACAGCCACCCTTCAGCAGAAAGGGATTTTGGTTCATCCATATCTGGATGATTGGCTTGTTCATTGAAAGACGGAGGAGGAGTGTGTGCGGTCACTTCAGCGAGTGTTGGACACCCTGTGGTTGTTTGGGTTGGATGACCAATATGGCAAAGAGTCACCTAGTGCCGACCCAGACGGAGTATCTGGGGGGGGTGTTCGATACCCAGAAGGGTAGAGTGTTTCTCACTCTGGACAGGTTGACAAAGTTGCAAGTACAGGTGAGACATGTTGAGATAGTCAGGGCCGACAGCCTGGGATTATTTACAGATCCTGGGGTCCATGACTTCCATATTGGGCTTGGTTCCGTGGGACTTCGCACACATGAGACCGTTACAGAATGTGCTTTTGTCCAGCTGGAATCCCGTGTCGGAGGAATATCTTCCTTTGCTGCTTCCACAAAATTCCAGGTCCAGTCTGTCGTAGTGGCTTTCGCGGCCCGATCTGGAAATCCCGGACTGGGTGGTGCTAACCATGGATGCCAGTCTCAGGGGCTGGGGAGCTGTGTACCTGGGGAGGATGGCCCAAGGGCTTTGGTTGGAGTTGGAAAGTTCCTGGTCTATCAATTGTCTGGAAACAAGGGTGGTTCATCAAACTCTGAAAGTCTCTCTTCCCTAGGATGGTTCGGGTGTTATCGGACAATACGACGACAGTGGCATACATCAACAGGCAAGGAGGGACAAAGTCATGCAGTGGCTCTGGAAGCCTGGCAACTGTTTGTCTGGGCGGAGATTCATCTCGAGGGAATAGCAGCCTCCCCTGTCGCAGGTGTGGACAACTTGCAGGGGGATTTCCCCAGGAGACAAGTTGGATCCGGGGGAATGGGAATTGTCCCTGGAAGCTTGAGATCGCATCTGTGCCAGGTGGGTGTTCCACAGTTGATCTCATGGCGACTCGAGCCAATGAAAAGACGAGATTTGTCAGTCGCAGAAGAGAGGTCGGCGCAGTGGGCCTGGATGCTCTGGTGTGTCCTTGGCCATCTGGGATACGTCTGTACGTGTTTCCCCTATGGCCACTGGTCAGGTGCGTTCTGAGACGCATAGAGTCTCACCCAGGGCCTGTGGTTCTGGGGGCACCAGAGTGACTGTGATGCCCGTGGTTTGCAGATCTGGTTCATCTCGTGGTAGAGGAACCTCGCAGGCTGGACCATCTACCATGCCTGCTTCGTCAAGGACCCGTATTTTCGAATCGGGAGGATCAATTCTGTCTCGCAGCTTGGCTTTTGAGAGGCAGCGTCTGCGATTGAAGTGTTATTTGGATGCAGTTATTTCTATCCTTTTCCAGGCCCAGAGGTCTCCTACATCGCAAGTGTTATATCCGGGTCTGAGGGTTTTTGAGTCGTGGTACCTTCCACGGTGGTTGGATCCCCTAAAGATGAACGTTCTCAGATTTTAGCCTTCTTACAGGAGGGTTTGTCAAAGGGCTTGGCCTATAACTCTGCGTTCAGGTTTCAGCCTTGGGTTCCTGTAAGGGCAAGTTGCGGGGTAGGTCTGTGGCCTCGCACCCAGATGTAGTTCAGTTTCTGAAAGGGGTAAAGCATTTGCGACCGCCGGTTCAGAAGTTGTGTCCGGAATGGAGCCTAAACTTGGTTCTGCGAGTGCTCTGTGGTGTGCCCTTTGAGCCTTTGAGATGCGAGACGCTGAAGAATCTCACGTTGAAGTCGGTGTTTCTGGTGCCGATTTGTTCTGCCCATAGGGTTTCGGAGTTGCAGGCTCTCTCCTGCTGGGACACTTTTTTACACATTTCTAATGATGGGGTCACATTGTGAACGATCCCCTCCTTTTTGCTGAAGGTGGTTCCTCTTTTCCTGTTAATCAGACGGTGGATCTTCCAGCCTTCCCGGAGTGGTCTGAAGATTCCCCGCGGGAGAGGGAATTACATCTTTTGACGTGTGTTGGATTCTCTTGCGATATATGGAGGTCATTAATCCTTTTCGGGTTCCTGCCCAGTTTAGGGGTGCTTGGGTACATCCTACTTGTCTGGACTGATCTGGGTATGTACATGAAAGGAAAATTGGTTTTTACCTGCTAATTTTCGTTCCTGTAATACCACAGATCAGTCCAGAGACCTTCCTCGTCGATGCCGAAAGACTGTGTTTTTCTGCTTGTCGTCGTAAAATTTTTCTAACAGTTATATTCAGTTGTACATAAGCTTTTGGTGGTCTGGAGGTGACAGAGGCTTCAGCGCAGGGCTTTCAGCCCTGCTTTTCCTGTTTGCCCTGGTGGGGGACTCGACTCACTGAGTGTTCAGAGCAGAAGCAGTGAGGTGCTCTGCTAGCCACATGCAGCAGCCAAGGTAAGTAACTGAACCGGCTGCCTTTATCACGCTGACTTCTCCCTTCTCCTGCACTTGTATATAGAGGGAACTGGTCCATAATTAAAAGTTGTCTGTCTCAACACCCTCTCCGTTAATTTTAAAATCTGGAAAAGGGACTGGTGAGGCTTTCAGTGCTTCTCTAGCTCTTCTTTTAACAATACAAGTCCTTTCCATGTCTGCATTGCCTGCCCTTGGAATTCGGTGTGCCACACTATATTTTTGTGAATGTAGATGTGCATTGAACAGGTTGGAAAATACTGTCCCAAAATATTTAACATTTTTCTCCTAGTTTTATTCTTGGAACACTTAACAGGGAAGTTTGCCAATCAAATCACAAATAAAATTGACAGTTTATATTTTACTATAGCAAATAGCAGCAGCCTTGTTGTCCTGTGCATTACTCTTTATTTACCAAATGAGGCTTCACTTGTTGATCCACATGGGTCATAAGTCACACATGGAAACCACAGTCTAATCAAGGTCTGTTTAACTTCTTTCTGCAAAAACATGTATGTGGCCACCTGTGGGGATGAATGGCTTGTCAGCATGTACTGAGCATCTAATCTTTATAAAAACTTCCAGAGGCATGAAAGAATAATGTTATTGTCTAATTATAGTTAGGTACAGGGAAATAAAGTGCCTTATACAGGTCTCTACACTTTCTAAGTCAATTTTCTTCACCTTCGAATAATTTGTCGATTAAAATCTTATTTGCACATATCTGATCTTACCTTGCTCTCTTGTGCATTAGTAAAATTGATTCAGTAATTCCTAAATACAAAGAATTACAGTAATTAAATTAAAAAGATTACAGTTATAGACCACTTCAGCTAGGATCATTAAAACTTTATCTAAATTTGACCATATCTCTCCTGTTCTCAAAACCTACATTGGCTTCCTCTATGTTGACAAATTCTGTTCAAAATACTTTGTTTGGCCCATAAAGCAATCTCTAAGGGTCTCTCTGAATATTTGTTTAACTTGTTGATTCCTTATCAATCATCACGATGTCTGAGATCATTCCAGAAAGGTGGTCTTAGGTTGCCCTCTCCAAAGGAAATTTATCTAGAGGACACCCGGCAATCTGTATTCCAATCTCAGGCACCTGTGCTCTGGAATCTTTGCCTCCTCTTGATATTTCCTTGGAAGGTAATTATTTGAAATTCAGGAAACTGGTGAAAACTTTTTTTTTTTCTCCAAAAATTTCTGAATAAATTTTGGCAAGTTCTGATGAAATATATCTATGGCTTGTGCAATTTATTATTGTTTTTAAAAGTAGATGTTTTGGTTTTTTCCTTTGTTTTTGTTGTTCGTTTTTTTGGTATAATGGTTTATTACATTGATTTATTCTTTTTAATTTTCGTTGTGCGCGTTTTGGTGTCATTTTGGGGATTGGTTTGTCAAAAATAAATTACCATTATGTATGGAGTCCATGGTAGAGGGTTCTTAGGTAGCATCACAGGAATGTTTCTGCTTAATTAAATGTTCTAACCCAGTGATGGCGAACGCCAGTCCTCGAGTGCCACAAACAGGTCAGATTTTCAGGATATCAACAATGAATATGCATGAGAAAAATTTGCATGCACTGCCTCCACTGTATGCAAAACTCATGCATATTTATTTGGCAACTTTTATATACCGACATTCGTGGGTACATCATATCGGTTTACAAAGAACTAAGGGAAATACAGAGAACAGGGAGGGGGGGGGAGCAACAGTAACAGGAGCTTAACAAGGCAAAGTGCAAAAGGTGCAAAGAAAATTAAATAGATACAAGAAATAACATTATATAAAGTGGTATAGAATACAATAAATAAATAACATAATAATAATAAGATGTAGATTGTTTGGGCGGAAGACCTGGGAGACCTATGCTGGGAAAGATTGCTTAAAGAGCCAGGTCTTTAGGAAAAAGCTAAAGACCTGGCTCTTTAAGCAGGCTTTCCTAGCATAGGTCTCCCTCATTGTGGATAGCCTGAAAACCTGGCCTGTTTGTGGCACTCGAGGACTGGTGTTCGCCATCACTGCCCTAGACAACCACTCCTAAATGTAAACAAGGCCCATGAAAATTTCAAGATGCCTAGTTTCCTTCTTTGGCACAAAGTATGGTGGCCATGTTAGTCGACTTCAAAACAAACAAACTTAACAGAAACATGGGCTTTCTCACTCCCTATCAGACAAAGTCTGCTGCCTCTGTTTCCTTATTATCCCTCATCACTCTCACACTGTAATGTAATCTATGATTCACTTATATATTTAAACATTTATTTATAGACCGCTCAAAGAGAATCTCCTGCTGAACAGGATACAAAATAACAAATTAATTTTGTTTTGGGTTGATGAAGGGAGTATAACTCCCAAAAGCCAGTCAAGAAATATATTAAGTTAGTTCAATAAGAAGCTATTACTTTATATTGTTTATTAACCTTCATATTTAGTTCTTTGGTATAAAACTTTGCAGATGGCTATAACTACTAACCAATGACGGGACAGCTTTCAAAATGCTTAATGACATCACAATGTACTCTGACCTCCCTGAGATTTGACCCATTTACTCACAGGCATATGAAAAGTGTGATCCAGGGATCACAGGATGCTCTACCTGTGGCAGAAATATGAATGAAAGAGGAGTGGTTGAAAAGTTATTGGTGGGAAATGGACATGATAATGTTTTAAGGCCAGGTTCCTTGTTTAAATGTTTAAAAAAAACAAAACAAAACTAGGCTAATAAAGAATGTTTGGAATAAACCAATCAATCCACGCATAGTTCCAGTAAAACAGAAGTTTCAGAAAATGCAACTTATACATTACATTATACAGGTAAGGCTTGTAGTTTCATTATTTTAAGAATTTACAGGGAAGTAGTCTGAATACCACCACTCCTGTTCCATCATTTCTGCAATAGCTGGCCCATACTTTCTTCTTTCAGCTACTACTTATATTAAGTGAGCTCTATAGAAATGGCTGTAATAGACATTTTCTCCGTTTACCACCGATTTCTATTTGTATTGCAATAATTTTTGGAACATGATAGAAAATGTGTTTGGTATTCCAGGTGGCCAAAATGTATAATCACTTTCCAAAAATGATTCCTGGCAGGAGGAATCTAGGACAGTAGGACACCAGACTACTGTAATGGGGACCCCTTCCTCCTGGCACAGCAACACACCTAATCACACTTGCCACTTTGTTTTGGTTCTTGGCCAAAAACGTGATTGATTCCTCCTCCCTGGACTACATCCATAATGGAGTGCAAATATATTCAGGTCCTTCATCAAATTGGCGTCGCCATCATTTATGCAAGCTCTTCCGAACCTTGCCTCAACTTTGTTTGGTCATGATTCTTGCTACGCATCTCTTCACATCTGCATCAGGGTGCTGCAGCAACAATGCAAGTCTCTGCGAGTACTCGGACTCGCCGAAGAATAAAGAAAAAAGGGACTCTTCACTGTACTGACAGTGACCGGCAGAGCTCAGTTGGCTTCTCAAGTTATCATTCAGGTTTGCTACAAACGTCAGGGCACGGAGGAGAACATCCACGTGCGTATGGCTGTCAAAGAGGAAGATCAGCAATGGAGGTGCCTGAAAGATAACATTTCAAAAAGAAAAAAAAAAAAAAGTGTTAGCTGTTGAATTTTTTTTTTTTTTTAACTGCCCCAAACCCACAGAATGATGCCTGCGCTGGTAGAGTTGTTAAAGTGTGATTACTAACAGGGAAGTAGGCTGCAGCCTAACTTACCATGCTAGGGAAGTGGGCACATGCCAAAACCTTTATCCCAGCTATTATCTGTCATTTAAGCTTGCAGAGGCTGCACCTTTTTTCTTTTATTGGAATGGTATTACTTAGATCAGGCTCATGAATTGCAGCTTTACGAAAAGTCAGGAAAATGCTTTATACTGTGAATCATCAAGTGATTATTTTCAGTTTGTAATCACAGTATTTGTGCTGACTTGTCTACATAATTCTGATGGGACTGCAAAATTATGATGGCATTTAAAATCTATTGTCAGATGGAGAACAGGCAAATCTTTGCTTCTTGCTGTCATGCTGAATGAATGAGATCCCTCCAGTGCTTATACTAAGCAACATACCAATTCGCAGGATTTTCTTTTGTTAATTCAACTGAAGTTCGTAAGGAGGGAAAGCAGGGGACCAGGGTTATGTCAGATTGGCTGGGGTAGGCTTGCTGCAAGGAGAAGTGGCAGGGCTGGGCTGAAGGCACATACAGGAGGAACCGGGTGACATCAAGTGGCTGTGGGTGGGGTGAGGGAGGATTTATGGCAGGGAACGGAGGTAGGCAGAGGGCCAGATAGGTTGCACACAGGCATATGGTATGGTGCTGCAGCTCACTTCTACCTCATAAGAATGGCCACCTCAGTCTCTGCCCAGTGAACAATCAAAGCTATGGAATTTATTGCCAAAGAATGTGGTCAAGACTAGTACCAGAGTTTAAAAAAGATTTTGATAATTATTAGCCAGATTGGTGTCCTTCTACTTCTTACTGCTAGGAGAGAGCAACATGGAACAAACTTTCCTATAGGAATCTGCCAGTTACTTCCAAATGACCTAGACTAGCCCTCAATGGAGATGGGATGCTGAGCTTGATGGACTACTGATCTGACAACATGGCACTTCATATAGTGCTATTAAACACAGTACTAAATGCTTCTGCACTGTTAAGATTGCAGAGCAATGGTTAATCAAAATATCACTGCCAATGACAGAATTTTTATTTATTTATTTAAAAGTATTTATATACCGTTTTTAAAAATAGAGTTTTTGTCAAAACGGTTTACAAAAGAGGTAAAACCAACAAAATTAAAATAAATTGGAGAGAAAATACATAAAAATGGTATAAAGCTACGTAGGTAGCTCAATTAAAACAAAAGTGCTTTAACTTATAACAAGAAAGGAAATTTATGCCTTGAGGGAAGAGCAGGGGGGAAGGAAAAAATGGGCCAGGGGTATGAAGTGTGGGTGAAAAATATCACTTAGTAGAGTAAGTAGGAATAAATTGAACTTAATTATCATGAAGATATTTCACCCTGTTAATAAAAATGTACTTTTGTACTCTGGCAAGTACTCTAAAAAGAGCTAAGAAATACCAGAAGACTTTACCTGGACACTAAGAAGATCTTTTGTCATAGCTGGGTTTGCTGACAAATTCACAAGTACTTTCAGCACATGAATCTGAAATGAAGGGAACAGTACTCGTCAAAGGTTTCACATGCTGCAAAATGCTGATCCTCTCTTCTAGTAGGGGATACATTGCCACAGGAGCTTGTAGCAGCTGTCAAATGTCAGGTCCCTGCAGCACTCAGATGTAATCACTGTTAAGTTCATACAGCTAACAATCCAGGCTCATCCGGCCATACTTCAAGAGATGTTAGCAAGATGCTGCTGCAAACAATCTAGCCATGGGGGTCTTCATCTCAATCAGTTTACACAGAAATCTAAGAGATCCGCATAACTATAACTCCCCCTTATCAGCTGTCCTCATTCTTTCACTGACGATTATACAAAAACAGAAAGGTAAAAAGTGATCAGATTTCCCTTATTTTGATCTGACATCTTGTTTTTTTCAGTTCCACTCAATCGATTCAATACAAACTTTTGGATTTGAGTCCCAAATATTTGTTGGCAGGTTTAACTTTTTGTGCCAAAATAATTTTCTACATCTTCAACTATTCTCTTCCTAGAGTCCACTCCCTAGTTATCCAGGTTGTATTCATGGTTCTCCATGTAGCAGGGCGATACCTGAATGAGGCTTTGAAAAGGATCAGCACAACAATGTCCCTCCTTTTGCTAAAATTCAGAAGGTGGAGGTGACTAAGTAGTCTTACAAGTTACATAATTTCACTGCTAACTGAACTGGCTAAACATTTGTCTATCCTAGTTTATACACTGATTTTCTCTTGCATTGAAACAGCAAAATTAGGTTTTTTGTCTGCCAATTTTCTTTCCTTGAGTTCTACCAGACCAGTCCAGACAGATGGGGTTTTTCTCCCCTACCAGCAGATGGAAACAGAGAATGAAAGCTTTGGCAGAAGCAGCCTGCTTAAGGGACTGTGCCACCTGCAGCTTTTCAGTATTCCCTTCCCAAAACAATCTGCCCCTGCGAGCAAGGGTAAATCCGAACAACTTAAAAATCTTTGGTAAACTCATTACTAAAAGGGTCTCAACACTTCAGAACCACATCTAGTTATGTTCTGTAAAAATATATATAAATCAGTAGATTATAGGACCAAGAACGGGTTCTATACTGGTCTGACAGGACTCAAGGAAAGAAAAATAGAAAGTAAGAAACAATTTTACCTTCTTATCGTCCTTACCAGACCAGTCCAGATACACAGGATGTACCCAAGCCACCCCTAAACTGGGAGGAACCCTGATAGTCCTGCCCTCAAGATGCTTGCCCCAAGGATGTGGCATTCCGAGCCCACACATCCAGATATTGTATTCCTTATGCGGGCATTGAAGACCCAGTAGTGGCCCTGTGAAATGTGCCAGAGACCTTCTGGAACCATTAACCCAATGCAACTGTATGCCAAAGCAATAGCCTCCTAAATCCCGCTAGCAACCATAGCCTTAGAGGCCTTTTTTGTTTGCGTCCACTAAATAGCACAAAACATTATTTGACTTGCAAAAATCATTTGTCATATTCACCAGTGTTCTGCACCTATCCAAAGATTGCAGGTCTTAAAGACAGGTAATTCCACAGATTGTTCCAAATGAAAAAGTGGATGCCCTTTCAGTAAGAATTGACATCCCTTCCTCCAAGATCCTCCAAAAGAAGTCCCTGCAAGACAAGACTGTAATTTTGAGACACGTCTTGCTGAACAAAATGCTACCAGAAACATCGACTTCAATGTAAGATCCTTCAGTGACGCTGTCCTAATGGGTTCAAAGATTGCCATCCTCAAGACTTTCAATACCCGATGGAGACTCCAACCTGGGACAAACTCCCTAACCAGAGGTCAGAACCGTATAACCCTTTCAGAAACCTAGCCACATCAGGATGGGCCACAAAGGAATTATTCCGAATCTTTTCTCTAAAACAGGAAAATGCTGTCACATGCAATCAGGCAAAAAGGAAAGAACATCTAGGATTGATACCTGCAAGAGACAAATACTAGCTTCCTTAAACCAAAGCTCAGGCACCTTCCAAAACTAGTCATAAAGCAATGACGTGGACAAGGTCATGGGGCCAGATAAAGTACATCCCCGGATACTGAAGGAGCTCAGAGATGTGCTGGCAGATCCGCTGAAAGACCTGTTCAATAGATCCCTGGAAATGGGAGTGGTGCTGTGAGATCGAAGGAGAGAGGTGGTGGTCCCGCTTCACAAGAATGGGAGCAGAGAGGAGGCTGGAAACTACAGACCACTTAGGCTCACCTTGGTGGTGGGAAAATTAATGGAGACTCTGCTGAAGGAAAGGATAGTGAACTATCTACATTCTGGTGGGTTGCTCGACCTGAGGCAGCATAGATTCACTAAGGGAAGGTCCTGTCAGACAAATCTGATAGATTCTTTTTGATTGGGTGACTACAGAATTGGATCAGGGAAGAGTGCTCGATGTGATTTACTTGTATTTTAGTAAAGCTTTTGATACGGTCCCACATAGGAGACTCATGAACAAAATGAGAAGCTTGAGACTGGGTAATAAAGTGGATTGCAAACTGGTTGACTGACAAGAGACAGCACGTAATGGTAAATGGAACCTACTCTGAAGAAAGAACGATGTTAAGTGGAGTGCCACAGGGATCAGTTTTGGGGCCGGTTCTGTTCAATATCTTTTGAGCAACATTGCAGAAGGGATAGTAGGTAACGTTTGTCTATTTGTGGATGATATTAAGATTTGCAACAGAGTGGACACGCCTGAAGGAGTAGAGAAAATGAAAAGGGATTTAAGAAAGCTTGAATACTGGTCGAGGATTTGGCAGCTGGGATTCAATGCCAAGAAGTGTAGAATCATGCATCTTAGGTGTGGCAATCCACAGGTCCTTGGTGAGGCCTCTCCTGGAGTACTGCATTCAGTACTAGTGCCCATATCTCAAAAAGGATAAAGACAGGATAGAGGCAGTCCAAAAAATGAGCGACCAAACTGGTGTGGGGTCAGCATCAGAAGGCTTATGAAGAGAGACTGAAGGATCTGAATATGTATATCCTGGAAGTGAGAAGGTGCAGGAGAGTTATAATACAGAACTTTTGACACCTGAAAGTTTTTAATGATGCACAATCGTCAAACCTTTTCCACTGGAAAGAAATCAATAGAACTAGAGGTCATAAAATTAAATTCCAGGGAGGATGACTCAGAACCAACGTTAGGAAATATTTCTTCACAGAGAGGGTAGTGGATGCCCAGAATGCCCTTCCAGAGGAGGTGCTGAAGAAAAAACAGTGAAGGAATTCAAAGGGGCATGGAATAAACACGGTGGATCCCTAAAGGCTACAGAATGGAAATGAAGAAGAAAAAAAGGTGCATGGGGGTAACTTGCTGGTGTGGTGGTTGCTAATCTTAACAAATAAGCCTTGATATTGTTAATGCAACTCCATCATTTCTCTGTGCTTCAACAGCAGTGAGAAAAGGGGATTCAGCCAGCAACCAAGGAGGGCCTCAACATTTACGATTTGGGGAACAAATAAACATGGGGGCAACTTGCTGATGTGGTTTTTACTACCCTTAATCAACAAGCCTGATACTTTTGATTCAACTCCAACATTGCTCTCTACTTCCATGCAAGGGTTAAGGGAAATTGGATTCAAATAGCATCCACTGAGGGCCCTGACTTTTACGGTCTGGGAAACTGATAAGCAGGGGGTTATAGCCTGCACAGTAAAACAGATACTAGCATAAGGATAAACTTGCTGGGCAGACTGAGTGGATCATTTGGTCCTTTTCTGCCGTCATTTCTATGATGTTGATCACTTTCCAGCCTGAAGCAACATGAAAATCACTTCTTCAGAGTAACTCATACACCTTGACCTCCTCCTTTCAAAAGCCAGACTGTGAGACAGACATGAAACTGCCACTTGCAGACCACTGGATTCATAAGCAATAACCTTTGAACATGATTAAACCCCAAGAGTCCCTGATCCTGCTGCTGAACTAGATCCACAAACCATGGCCTCCTAGGCCTTCTGGAGCTTTGAGAACCACCAACCTTTAATGACCCTGAATCTTTTGAACCACCCAATTTATCAAAAGTCAAGAGGGGGAAAACACAAGAGAAGGACCTCCTAAGGCCACACCGGAGACAGGATGTCCGGACTTGTGGACCCTGGTTCCTGCCATCGACTGAAAACCACATACACTTGGCACTGTTTTTCGAGGTTATCAAATCCAACTGGGGTTCCCCCCACCTGGACTGAATCAAAGAGAATGCTTCCTCTGACAGATCCCATTCTCCGTTAGCCAAGGTGTGTCTGCTCAGAAAATCTGCCTGGATATTCTCCACCCCAGCAATGTGCAACACTGACATCGACCACTGGAATAAAGACTTCAACTCTGCCAACACAATGGCACTCCTGGATCCTCCTGGCTGCCTTACCGCTTTATCCCTGGGCCAGCAGTAGAAACTCCAGCAAGGTTCTTCTGACAGCCCTGGTCTCTAGAAGATAGTATAACTATGACTCCCCTTTCGTTCTTTGGATCACTTCCTGCCTAATTACCATACAAATGAAAGCCCCATAAGAAGTAAACTGTGCAGTGCTGTGTTGCTTTATTTTAAAGTACTTTAATGGCAGCTGTACAAAGTCCATTATTTCATTTCCAAGTAGCAGTAACTCTCCTTAAATCCTTCATGCTGCTGGATTCCCTTCTCCACTTGCAATTGCTTTCCCAGACATGTGAATATATTTTCTAACACCCATACCCAATGTGGCTTGCAGAAGTAAATATTTCAAGCATGCATTAAGCCAAGGACATGACCCTCATCAGCATTTCCAAAAAAAAAAACAGGCCTGAGTGGCATTCAATTCTGCCCCAGACATTTTCAAAAGCACATTTGGTGCGTCTTTAAGAAGATCAAGCAAAGCATTACAGTTCCTCTCTTCAGGAGAGGACTAATAAAGAGTAAAGAAAAAGCAATACAGACTGCAGCCAAGACTACACTTTGCAAGACTTTATCCATTCAACCAATGTTAAAAGCTTTTTCTTATACCATTAGTGTTACAACTTAGATTATTAGACAGACTAGTGTCACTGACTTTTTGTTTTAAATGGACCATAAAAACAAGATTAAGGTAAAAACAATGGAGGAAGTGAAAGCCATGGGTTTCCTAGCGCTTTTGAACTTTAACCATAATGAAGTTATCATGCCCTTCACTCCCCCCAGAGAGAGGAACGGATTGAACCACTGCTATCATGCTTTCTGCCTTGGTTAAAAAGCACTAAATATTAAGAAAAGAAATTTTAAAAGTGGGAGATATGGGAGGGGAAAGAAGAAAATCACTATGCATGAGAATTAATTATTATACATCAAAGCTCAGGTTCCATCATAAATGGGTAGAGGTCTTTAAGATCATGAGAGGTCTTGAACGAGTAGATGTGAATCGGTTATTTACACTTTCGGATAACAGAAGGACTAGGGGACATATTCCATGAAGTTAGCAAGTAGCACATTTAAGACAAATCGGAGAAAATTATTTTTCACTCAACGCACAATTAAGCTCTGGAATTTGTTGCCAGAGGATGTGGTTAGTGCAGTTAGATTAGCTGGGTTCAAAAAAAGTTTGGATAAGTTCTTGGAGGAGAAATCCATTAATTGCTATTAATCAAGTTTCTATTCATATTGCGCTTAATATGGACTGTAAAAATTCACAATACCAAGGACTGAGCAGGAGGATGTTGGGTGTTTATTTCACCCAAGGCTTCCTGGTTTACAATGCCTATTTTTGTACAGTGGCAACATCATCTGTAAGAGATCTGAAAAGCAAGGCATGGAACAGCAGAGGTTTGTTTGTAAATAGACACAAAAAGGAGATTAATTAGTTGCTCTTTCTGACCCAAGCTTGAAGCAAGGGACTATATGATACACTCATTTAGAGAGATTTTTTTGAAGATATACTCCTAATTAAATTATATTAAAAGATGTGCAAATGGACAGTAGCTACAGTTGAAGCCTTGATTGAAACTTGTGAGCAGCAGTGTCAAACTTCAGCCACTGTGACTGTGCTTGATATATGTGCACATATTTTTCTTTATAAGGAATGAAACGGTGCCAGTGCCCCAGCATAGCTGAGTTTTACTCCAGAAGAAAATATGCATACCAATTCTATTCATATTGTGCTTAATATGTTTTTTTTTTTTAAATATTTTATCGTGAGTTTATGTATGTTTTGTTTTGTTATACCCTGCCCAGCCCATGGAAGGGCAGGTAACAATTTTAAATCAATCAATAAATAAAATTTTGCTGTGCAGTGCTTTTACTAATGATATTTTATAACAAGCAGACTGCAAAGCATGCTAAATAAAAATTATGGTTCATACATAACACCTTTGCCAACATGCTTTATACACAGAACACAGATTATCACACTGCATTCATTTTATCTCTCTTGGAGAACCTTTTTATTGAATTTAATACATCTGTGACTAGCTTTTGAGACCTGTGCTCTCTTCATCAGGTCAGTTTTGGCCTTGACCTGATCAAGGAAGCAGAGCTCTCAAATGATGGTCAAATCTGTATTGTTAGTCCATTACAACAGAATCACCCAAGGCTTGTTTACTGATCTTTATCAAAACTGCACAATTATCTACCCTGCAGAAATGACTGGAAGAGCTCATGCCTATTAAGAGATAGGTCTGAGGCACCACCTTGTGGCACTAGGATATCATGTATTAATAATTTTAAAGTTTAAGAAGGGCCCTGAATTGTGGAACTTAATTCATTTGGACATTACGATTGAGTCAAATTTCTTGACCCTTTAGGAAAAGGGTGAAAGCCTGGTTATTCCTGGGGGAGGAGGGTTGAATTTGGGTGATAGTAATTGGGTAGATTTTCTAATGTTTAATTGGGTAAGAGTGTTGCTGCTGGTTTTAATGATTTTTTTTTTATTACTGCATATTTATGTTTTGCACCGTTCTAGTCAGTATTTGCTGAGTGTAGATTATATAAAAGTTGGAAATAAATAAATGGTTTTATTCACACCCTGACTTTTGTCTATTGCAGGATGTTATATGTTGCCAGGGATTTCCTACTGAATTGGATTTAATTAATACCTGAGGAAGAAGAATCAGTGGGAGAAGCAGTATTTAAACCAAGGCTTTTCTGGTTCTCAGCTTGCTGCTCTAACCATTGGGCTACTACACTTTATGCATACAATGGAGACTAAACCAGGACTGGGCCACTTACTCAACCAGCTGACTGGGGTTTCTTGCCACACCCAATAACCTGTCTAGCCAAATAAGGTTTCAGCACTGCCCAAGGTTTCCAAGAGTTCTAGTAGCAACATAAGGAATATTAACTTTAAACAGATACATAAGGCAAAAAAGGGATTAAATCAGCACAGGTTTGCCTTTTTCCCTATAGACACAAAAGGGGAGAAAAGCTTTAGGTTCCCATGTTAGTATCTATTCACTCCCACATCAGAAAAGAGCTACCTAAAGAAGAGGAGAGACAAAAGAGAGACATTTTAATACCTGAAAGGAATTTGTGTACAAGAGATAAGCCTTTTTTTCCCCCTCAGAAAATGAGGTGGATGCATGGAACACCCTCCTGAAAGTGGTGGTAGAAGCTAAAATAATAACAGGCTTAAGAGACATAGAATAAGTACAGAGGATCCTTATTTGCAAAAAGTGAAGCGATAGCAGAAGCATTTCTCAGGAGCACGTTAGTGTCAGGGCTACCAAAATGGTTAATAGCGGAAATGCAGGTGCTCATCTAGCCAGGTCTGCCTGGCAGGTTATGCAGGGGATATAAGAGGCTTGATGTTCAGGCAACAGCCACACTGGCTCTGGTTGCTATTTAGACAGTCATGAGAAAGAAGGGGGGCTGGGTGTGAGCTAAGTAAAGGATCTTATATGCTTATCTAAGATGGTAAAGTACAAATGAGGAAAACGACCAAAACCTGTTCTGGACAAGAAGATACCACTTACAGTGGGCTAGATCCTTGCACTGTCGACTGGAATAAATGAGCAAATTGGATGGGCTAGTCAGTCTCTTTCTGCCCCCATCTATTATGTTACACAGGGACAGTAACTTTAAAACGAGTGCAGGAGCACTCATATGCTGCAATTTTAAATCTTGCGCACGTATGATTTAAAACACGCCTACTGCACGTATGCATGCTCCTAATTTTAAGCAGTTACTCAAGCAAATGTAGTTTGCATATCATCCTTTACACTTTGTTGGCTGTAATGTGCACAGGCAAGCGGATTTTAAAACATACTCGTGTGAAGGACATTCCCAGTTTTACCAATTAGTCCACCAGTTTGCTCAGTCTGTTTTAAGGTCATCCAGACCCCTCTGGTTCTTCAGTTTGCACACCCCCCAGTTGTCCCAGACCCCTCACCCAGTCAATTAAGGCCTAGACAGAGATTTATGCAAACTTACATTTCATCAAGAGCAGAAGTAAACATGCACAGCTAACAGCTACTGCAGGCAGCAGCCACCAGATTTAAAATATGGATTTACACATGTAAATTTTGGGCCTGCCCTGGAACACCCCAACTTCACCCCTTCCCCCTCCCCTTTTTAATTTTTTTTTTTTTTTTTAATTCACGCACACACATATATGGCATGTAATTTGCAGCTTTTAAAATATGCATTACTCACATATATGGGCCTTTTAAAGCGAGCAACACTTTTCAAATTCACCCCTAAGTGTTCCAGCTTCACAACTCCAAGTACACATCCATTTCAAGAAGCAGTAACTCTGCTGTCCTGACTAATTCTAAGATCATACTATTCTGTGAGCTAAGACTAAATGTTTGTGAAATTAATGACCAGGCAGTTACAAGGGTTGGATCCTGATATTTGAAATCACAAATTATAAACTTGCACTAATTTAGCCACCCTTCTGTTTGGGACCATATGCTCAGTACATTATTCTTGCCATCCAGTATATTGGGCTAGTAATGCATAAAGCTCTCATTTTAAGAACTTCTCAGACTGCTTGTTTATGGGTAATTAACCTTTCACTCTGAACAAGGTACACTTGAAAGGCAAACCATCAAAGGAGGAAAATTGGACCTGCTAATTTTCATTCCTGGAATACCACAGATCAGTCCAGACAAGTGGGTTTTGCAGCCCTACCAGCAGATGGAGTCAGAGAACAAAAACCTTTCTGAAACTGTTACATAAGCTGGAATGCCACATGTAATCCCTCAGTATTGACCTGTTCCCAAGCCAAGATGCAGACAAATTGAAAAGCTAACCTAATTCCCTCCTCTACATGAGCAGGGAAATAAATGCCCTTCAACAAAAGCCCTTATTCAACAGTAGGGATCAAAACCCCTAAAAGTTAAATAATGACAAGGCTTTTCAGTCTTCTCTATCATACACATAGCCGAGATATCGGTCTTTCAATAGGATGGGGCTCTGGACTGATCTGTGGTATTCCAGGAATGAAAATTAGCAGGTAAAAACCAATTTTCCTTTCCTGTTCATAGTCCAGATCAGTTCAGGGAAGTAGGATGTACTCAAGCTCCCCTAAATCAGGTGGAAACATGAAAAACCAATTCACAACATGTGCTCCCCAAACAGCACCTCATCGGGCACCCAAACATCTATTTTGTATTGTCTCATGAAAGTGTGAAGCGATGACCAAGTTGCTACACAGCAGATCTCCTGCAGAGAAACCAACTGACACTCCGCCCAGAAAGCTGCCTTTGCACTGGCCCCTTCAGGAAGCGCCCTTCCCTTTCAAATATAATCTGAAATTAAGGCCTCTTTCAGCCACTGTGCAATCGTAACTTTCAAAGGCTTGCACCCCTTCTTTGCTCCACTGAACAGCACAAAAAGGTAATCAGACCTTCGAAATCCATTGGTAACCTTCAGACACCAAAGTAAACACAGACAGACATTCAACAAATGTAACTCTCTGGATCCGCTGCATCCAGATGCTGGAATGCAATAAGTTCGACTGGCTGACTCAGACAAAACAACAAAAAACGCCCTTCAGCAAAAACTACAGAACAGTCTGCCACTAAATCCCATTCACTGAAATTTGAAAAAAGGGATCCCTACATGACAAGGCCTGAAGTTCCGACATTCACCTAGCTGAACAGATAGCCACTAGAAACACCACATTCAGAGAAAGATCCTTCAGGGACGTCAAGCCCTTCTTCAACACACCATACCTCAAATGCTTTCCATACCCTGACATAAACCCAGGAAGTGAACAGTTGTCTAGCCTGAAGTAAGGCAGTAATAATTGCTTCATAGTATCCCTTCAAATCACAACCACCTCCTATCAAAGGTCAGGCCATGAGACAAAAAGCAATCCATCCGATCTGAAAAGTTTGGACCCTGTTGGAGCCCTTGAAGATCACCTAACTTCAGAGGACCACCCACTGCGAGATTTACCAAGTCTGCAAACCTGTGTCAACGCAGCCTCTCCGGCACCACTAGTATAACATAGAACTCTCATCAGCTCTTTGATGCCTTCTGAGATGCACTTTCGACTACTCGCCTTTGTATTCTTCCTTGTCACCATGAGATCCCACTGAGGAACTCCCCACTTGGCCTGAATTAGCTCCATTGCTTCTGACAATAATTCCCATTTTCCCAGGTCGAACTGCTGCCAGCTGAGATAGTCCACTTGTAGACTATCCACCCTGGTTACATGGGACGTTATCAGTGATGCAATGTACGTTTCTGCTCAAGCACCCACTGTTGCCACATTATTTGACAAAACTCGAGCCACATGAATAATAGATCATAACGTTTGGATGACCTCTGACACTAAGCCATCTGTCCTTATTAGGCTGGGGTCAGTGGTCACCACTCCCTATCTGGGATCCCCAAGTCCACTCTCCTTGCTCTAAACTGGCCAAGAAAGCCAGCCGAAGGACTGGACCTGGCTATCCCTTGAAGTGATGTTGGGAGCTGAAATTCCTGAGGGTGAATTCGGGAAAGAGTGTATATGTGCAAATGCCCACTGAACTAATTCAAGCACAGAAGCCATAGAGCCCAGGATTTGCAAATAACCCCATACTTTGGGTATCAAAGCCACAACAGACGAAAGACCTGAGCCTGCAACTGTGTCACCCTCTCTGCCGGGAGGAACACTCTTCCCAACTCTGAATCAAACCTTGCCCCCATATACTCCAGGGGCTGGAACAGAATAAGGCTGCTCTGTGCTAGGTTCACCACCCAGCTCAGAGACTGCAAATTCTGCATCACCCATGGCAGGGAATGATGTCTTTTGTCTTTGCCTCAAGGAGCCGTACCAAGAACCTCTCTCTTTGCAGGGCCGCAGCTACCACCACTATCACCCTGGTGAAGGTCCGAGGAGGTGTCGCCAATCCTAACTATAGAGCTCCTGGAACTAAAACTGCTCACGTAGGGCTAACCACAGAAGCCCCGAGTCTGATGCTAGAAACTCCCCTTTGCGAACCACCGCTCTTACCGATTTCAATATTTCCATGCAACAACGAGGTACCCAGAACGCTGCAATTATCTTCTTCAGATCCAGAATGGGCCATAAACTGTCTTCTTTCTCAGACACTCTGAAATTGATTGAATATCTGCCTTTCCCCCATTCATCTGGAGGCACGGTCACCATCGGCTCCAGATGTTATAGAAGATTCTAGCATGGTGTGCAGTGCCTTCTTTACTCGCAATGTGCAAGGGGAACTTGGACCGGACGAGCAAAATCTTAGGTGAAGCCGCCTCTTATGTCCAGTACCCACTGGTCCAAAGACCTCATAACAAAGGGTCAATCTCCCTCCGACCGCCTTTTTCTTTTTTTTTTGAGAAGAGTGGACCAGCCTCCCTTCATTGTATGGACTTGCTGCCTCCGGCCCCTTGACTGGAGTTATCCCAAGTGGAAGTACACAGACCCAGAAAAGGACTGCTGCTGCCCTGATCCTTGCTTCTGAGGTGAAAAAGCTCCACTGTTGGAGCAATACCCTCTCTTCGGCTTGTCTTCAGGCAACTTTAGCTCTTTAGACGCCCCCTGAAAGGTTAACTAGTTGCTCCAGATCCTAGCGGCACACTAACCTTCCCTTAAAGAGGAGATCACCAAGCTGGGATTTGGACCAGACATCCGTTGATGATTTGTGTGACCAAAGAAAAACATTTAGCCAATACCGCTGACACCATAATCCTGGCTGACATCCGAAACAGATCATAAGGCGCATACACCACATAAGCCACTGCTGCCTCCAGATGTTCTGCTTGTCTACCAGAGGCTGAGGAAACCTGTACTTTTGCCTGCAAGCTTTGCACCCACCACAGCCAGTCCCGCATGCCCAAGGGTGAAACCTCGAACATCCTTTTTAGCTTCATTGGCAATTTCTGATCCCTGAGCACTTGCCATGTCCCACAGCTGCACTGCCTCGTCTTTTTTTTTTTTAAAAGAAGACAGGCCTGCGAAAATACCCCCAAGAAAAAGAGAAAGGGAATACTTTCCTGATGGTTATTCACATGCCAGAGGGCCAGTGAGAGCAGTCCAAGGGAAAGCAGGCAGCCAGAACCATCGGCTTTCAGTCCCCTCGATGACTTCAGGCTGAGCTATACCAGGGATACCAAACCCCTGCTCGCCCTGCTGTACCTGAAGGATGGCCCTCGAAGCTGCCTAACACCTCAGGGAGCCCACACAAAAATCCTGTCATCTCTTCTCTTCTTCCTTTAATCTAATTCTCCAGACTGAAAGATTTTCATCTCTCTCATTTACTGGAGTCAGAGAAATACTGACGGACTGCAGGTGGCACACTAGCTTATACAGTCTTTCAGAAATGTTTGTGTTCTCTGATTCCATCTGCTGGTAGGGATGCAAAACCCACTTGTCTGGACTGATCTGGGGTAGAAACAGAAATATAAGGATTTATTTCAATTTATGAATAACGCTTATGATAGTTAACTGGTGTGGGTCACATTAAGTCAGCACAACATACATACCTGGGTAGTTTCATTTCCTGCAGACAGCAAGTGAAGGAAGTAAGGAACTTTATTGACCATCATCTGTTGGTAATCATTGGTGACAGACATATTTGTTAATAACCTAAGCCCAGCCAACTGCAAATCAGAGTTGAGTGGAGACAAGGCCACATCTGAACAAATTTCTGAGATATACACCTAAAAAAAAGAAGAACAAGCAAACTGACTGTATGCCACCTTTTTCATTACTGAAATCCAAGAGCTTCCCTTCAGTATCAGCACTGGATAGTGTGTGTACTATCAAGATGGTGCAGAATCATTTAATTTTCAAAAAAAAATTTAAAAAATTAAACAGAATGAATGTTGGAAAACAAAATCTCTGATTTCCAAACAACTTTCTAAAAGGGAGCGGGTTCAATTAGATTCTTACCTGCTAATTGCCTTTCCTTGAGTCCTGACAGACCAGTCAGACAAGTAGGATTTGTCCCCCTCCTATCAGCAGATGGAGTCAGAAAGCAAGATGATCTGACCTGATCTCTCTCTACATATATTTTTTTTTAATATATATATTTTTTAATAAATAAATTGTAAATATGGAATCATGGTGAAGACTAATGTTGTATTTGTATTAAACAAAATAAATGACCTATTATTGAACAATCTTTTATTCTTCTTTTAAATATCACACACTATAAAGTATTTTTAAATAACAATTAACAGCATATATATATTCAACTTTAGTAAGGTAAGAATCCAAGTCTTTATAAAAAAAAATGTCCATATAGCAGATTGGATTTTAAATGTTTCTCCAAAGCAACCTTGAATGTTATGTCCCAGATCCAAAATGCTCCCAAAAATGATTGCACAGAAACTAGATTGTACTCGCACCAAGATCGTGCTGGGTTCCCTTTAATCCATTGTAACTGCCACGTTTAAAAAAATCAGATGTCAACTTAAACTCTCCGAGACAAAGGACCTCTGTTTCACCAATCAATGGCTTCAACAGGAGGAAGAGATGCATAAGTATATATAAATCCTTCCAACTGTGAAACAACAAAAATGGATGTGTACCGACATATACATAATACAGATATTAAAAAACTTAGCATAATGCTATGGTTGTCTTGCACCTACCACAATTTATCAGTATTCAAACTTATGTGGACTTCATCAAAAAAATGGCTGGGAGACCTCAAATTTTTAAACTGCATGATTCCTATTTCAGGATTGTACAAACCTGAAATAGGGGTGTAACATTTCAGCAAAGCTGTATGAATCTTGCTCCTCCTGAGCCCGTGGTCCCAACCTTCCTGCAGGTCGCAATGCAACAGCTCAGAGACTGTGGAGGCTGTTCCTGTGGCCGCCCCCCTTGGGATGGCCATGTTGTTCTGGAGCTCTGCTCTTCCTGTACTCCCCCTCCCCTGCTTGTGCTGCATTTGGCTGAGGCCCACTGCTGCTCCTGCTCACTCCAAGCTCCACATATAACAAACTTTCGAATCCGCTCCATACCTGCTCTGGAGGAGACGGGGCTCCTGGGAATGCATGACAGGTCAAAGTAACTGCTGCTGGTGTCTTGACTGTGCCTTCTCTCCTACAGCATGTTATTTTAATCAAGCTTCTTAAAAGGTGCAGAGCACAACAGTGCCTTTGGCAAGGAGAGAGAAATACAGAGAACTTGCCCAGATTACCCTGGGGAAGGAAGAGCAGCTATTCTTCTGACTGTTGACCTGGAGGAGCACCAGACTCAGTCAAAGCTCTCACTGGGGACATCAGCCTGACGTTAAGCCACTTTCTTCCACCTTCCTGCTACCATCTGCTGGAGGAAGGGAACTACTGATGCCTTCCCTGTTCTATCAGAATATATAGGGAAGGACATCAGGTTAAATCATCTTGCTCTCTGCCTCTATCTGCTGGTACCAGGGACAAATTCCACTTGTCTGGGATGGTCCAGCAGGATGATGAGGAAGCAGAACTTAGACATTAGAAGAAAAAGATACAAGACTAAAACCATGATTTTATTTTATGCCTAATCGGAGAAGTCCAATAAATAATGCTACACAATCTTATTCTGGATGCATATGGTGACTGTAGTCTCAACAAACCATCATTTAAATCAAACATTTTTGCCCCAGAAATACTGTTTATCATCTCCACAAGAAAATGCAGTGGCTGTAGCTTCTGCTGCACCATAACATATTTATTTGGGTTTCTATGGTTTCTCCCATGTGCATGAGATCAAACTATGGTTTCTCCCATGTGGTGAGATCAAACTTTAGACACTGAAGTGTCCTTGCCCTGTCACTGGGCCCTCCAACCAGCCGCATACTTTCAAACTGCTTTGTCTTCACAATTAACAGAAGTTAAGAGGTTTTATTCATCATTAAAAAATTCTATATTTTTTATTAAAATTTATTTGCCAAAATACAAAATGCACTCTAAGCAAAATAGAGCAGAAATAAAACAGCAATATGATAGCCTAGTGGTTAGAGCAGTGGGCTATGAACCAAGAAACCAGGGTTCAAGTCTGGCAAGTCACTTTACCCTCCATTGCCTCAGGTACAAACTTAGATTGTAAGCTCTCTGGGGATAGGGAAATACCTACAGTACCTGAATGTAATCCGCTTTGAAGTGCAGAATAAAGTGTGAAAAGCAAAATATTAAAAAAAATATATATATAAGAAAATTATTCCTTACCTGCTAATTTTCGTTCCTGTACTACCACGGATCAGTCCAGACCCTGGGTTATCTCCCCCTTCAGTCAGAGCAAACATCTGAGAGGACACCAATATATAAGTAGGCTCCCTCTCTGCGGTCCCTCAGTATGAAGTATAGCAAAGCAAGAAGGAAAGATAGTATTGGATGGAGCAAGGTATCAAAGATAATAATTGGTAACCTGGGATGAGAAAAAGACATCCCGAAACAGCAACTTGCAAAAAGAACAATCAACAACATCCAAACAGTTCTGAATCATGTAGTAACTGCGTATTATTTTTTTTTTTTTTTGTTTTTATATACCGGAAGTTCCTATATACAATACATATCACTCCGGTTCACATTTAACAAAGATAACTATCGCCGGGTAGGCGGTTTACATGGAACATATCAAATATAATATAATGAACAGATGAACTATAATACAGTATAATATATTAAGAGACAACTAAGATCAACTTAGAAAACAACTTGGAACTGACTCAATGTGAGCATTACATTATGTTGTTTGAGCTGGTAGCATTAGGGTGGGGTCTGGACTGATCCATGGTACTACAGGAACGAAAATTAGCAGGTAAGGAATAAATTTTCTTTTCCCTGTACGTACCCAGATCAGTCCAGACCCTGGGATGTACCAAAGCTTCCCTACTTAGGGCAGGCCCCAGCTAGCCCAGCTCGCAGTACCTGAGCCCCAGAAGACCCAAGGACCAGTGCTTGGAGGTTTAGCCAGTAATGATGAGCAAAAGTGTGCAAAGACTTCCAAGTAGCTGCACGACAAATCTCTTGCGGAGACACAGAACGACTTTCTGCCCAAGACACCGCTTGAGCACGGAGCGAATGAGCCCTAATACCCTCCGGAGGGGAAGAATCCGCTCCTATGTAAGCTGAAGAAATAGCTTCTTTTAACCACCGTGCAATGGAGGTTTTCGACGCCTGGTGGCCCTTCTTGGGTCCATGCCATAAGACATACAGATGGTCCGAAAGGCGGAAATCATTCGTCGTTTCCAGATATCGAACAAGGACATGCTTGACATTGAGTCGCCTGAGCTCTCTGGAATCCTCGCCCGAGAAGGAGGGCAGCTCCACTGACTGATTCAAATGAAAAGTCGAGACGACCTTAGGTAGAAATGACGGCACTGTGGTCAGAGAAACTCCCGAGTTCGTGAAATGAAGATAAGGTTCTCGGCATGACAAGGCTTGAATTTCCGAAATCCGCCGAGCCGAGGAAATGGACACCAAAAACACAGTCTTAAGCGTGAGATCCTTCAGAGATGCCCTTTTTAAAGGCTCGAAAGGCGGTCCAGCCAGGATCCGCAGAACCAAATTTAAATCTAATGAAGGCATAAGCGCCTGTGTAGGTGGTTTAACGTTCTTCACACCCCGGAGAAAATCGGACTATGTCTGGATGGGCCAAAAGTAAAGACCCTGGGAGACGAGGAAGAAGAGCTCTCAGAGCAGCCACTTGTACCCTCAGAGAATTGTAAGCCAGACCTTTATCCAGACCTTGTTGCAAAAAGGAAAGAATCTGAGGAACAGTTACCTGATGGGAAAGAACCGGTACTGCCTCACACCAAGCATCAAAAACCTTCCAGACCCGGATAAAGGAGATGGAAGTGGAAGTCTTTCTAGCCTTGAGAAGCATTGCAATCACATCTTTTTGATATCCTTGATGCCTCAGCCGGCGCCATTCAAAAGGAAAGGCGCAAGACAAAAGCAATCTGCCTGGTTGAAAAATACGGGACCTTGATGAAGCAGGTGAGGCAGATATCCGATCCGAAGAGGACCGTCCATGGCTAGGGTTGACCAAGTCCGCATACCACTGTCTCAGAGACCACTCTGGCGCTACTAGAGTAACGGGTCCCGGATGGTACTCTATTCTGCGCAGTACTTTCCCGATCAGAGGCCACTGTGGGAACACAGAGTAACAGCTCTGGAGGCCATGGAAGAACCAGGGCACCAACGCCCTCCGCGCCGTGCTCCCTTCTGCAGCTGAAGAAGCGTGAAGCCTTCGTGTTCCTTTGAATGGCCATGAGGTCGAAGTGGGGGACTCTCCACCTGCCGAACACGAGATCCATCACCTCCTGGGAGAGTTCCCACTCCCCTGGATTTGTGCGCTGTCGGCTCAGAAAATCCGCTTGGACATAGTCTACCCCGGCTATGTGGGAAGCCGCCAAGCGAGACAGATGGTGCTCCGCCCAGTCCATGAGGAGGTCCATCTCCAGAGAGACTTGCCGACTTCTTGTGCCTCCCTGGCGATTTATGTAAGCCACTGTGGTTGCGTTGTCCGAGAGCACCCTGACGGCTCTGCCCTGAATCAGAGGAAGGAACTGGCTCAGGGCTAGGCGAACTGCCCTGGTCTCCAATCGATTGATGGACCACGCCGCCTGCACCGCCGTCCATTGCCCCTGAATCGAGGGTCTCCCACACACTGCCCCCCAACTGGAGAGGCTGGCATCAGAGGTGATCACGATCCATTGGGGAACTTCCAGCTCCACCCCCTGCAGCAAGTGATCCAGGTGGAACCACCAGGAGAGGCTGTGTCTGGCTATCTCTGGCAGGGGTGCCTGATAATCCTGGGAGACCGGCTTCCAGTGGGAGAGCAATGCCCTCTGCAAAGGATGCATATGCGCAAAAGCCCACAGGACCACATCTATAGTGGAAGCCATAGTACCCAGATCCTGCAGGTAATCCCACGCGGTCAGGAGTGAGAGGCAAAGAAATCGCTGTAGCTGTGCCAGAAGACTCTGCGCCCACTCCTGTCGGAGGAAGACCTTGCCCAGCTTGGTGTTGAAATGGGCCCCCAGGAAGTCGAGCTCCTGCGACGGCACAAGACTACTCTTGGCCAAGTTGACGACCCAGCCGAGAGAGCGAAGAAGATGTAAAACCTTGTTGACCGACCGCCGACACTGGGCTTCGGACTTCGCTCGGATGAGCCAATCGTCCAAGTACAGGTGGACCAGAATCCTGTCTCTCCGGAGTGCCGCCGCCACTACCACCATCACCTTGGTGAAGGTGTGAGGTGCTGTTGCTAGTCCGAACGGCAGAGCTTGAAACTGGTAATGACAGTCAAAGATTTTGAAGCGCAGAAAACTGATGCTCCGGTGGAATCAGAATGTGAAGATAGGCTTCCGTCAGATCCAAGGATGCTAGGAATTCCCTGCAATACACTGCAGCCATGACAGAACGTAATGTTTCCATGCGAAAACGTGGGATCTTGAGTGCCCTGTTTACCAGCTTGAGATCCAGAATCGGGCGGAAGGAGCCTTCCTTCTTGGGGACCACGAAGTAAACGGAATAATGGCCTGACCCGAGTTCTAACCTCGGAACCGGCCTGATAGCCCCCAAGCCGAGGAGCCAATCCAGTGTCTGGCGCACGATCACCTGCTTCTTTCGAGGTCCGCAAGGAGAGAATACTAACCTGTCTCTGAGGGGTTGAGCAAACTCTAAGGCGTAGCCGTCTCTTAGAATATCCAGGACCCAACGTTCGGTAGTTATCCTGGTCCACTCCTCGTAGAAGAGAGATAGGCGACCTCCTATCCGAGGAACTGAAGAGTGGATCAGCAAAACTTCATTGGGCAGGCTTGGACACTGACCCTAGGGACAAATCGTCTCGGGATGGATGTCTACCTCGAAAGGAATGAGACCAGGCCTGGGATCGAGAGGAGGGAGGCCTCTAATTAACCAGTCTGGATTGCTGAAAAAGTCGCTGACCCCGGAAACGGCTGCGGGTGGCACCGAACATTCTGGCTGGACGAGGCTGATCCTCCGGCAATTTATGAACTTTGTTCTCCCCGAGCGACTTAATCAATTGGTCCAGCTCCTCGGCAAACAGTAACTTGCCCTTAAAAGGCAAGGATCCAAGCTGAGTCTTCGAAGAAGCATCCGCAGACCAGTTACGGAGCCAGAGGAGACGTCTGGCCAAGACCATGGACCTGGCCAATACTCATAGGAGGTCATACAGAGCAACCGCCCCATACGCTATGACCGCCTCCAGGCGCTCAGCCTGTTATGCCTCCTCTGGAGGTAGCTCTTGAGTCCCCAGGAGCTGCTGTAGCCATCTGAGGCCTGCTCTCTGCATGAACGAGCTACAGACCACCGCTCGGACACCCAAAGCGGAGACTTTGAAAATCCTCTTGAGATAGACTTCCAGCTTTCTATCCTGAACATCCCTCAGGGTGGCACCCCCAGTGATCGGGATGGTGGTCCTCTTCGTGACTGCTGTCACGAAAGAATCAACTTTGGAAGCTTGAGGAGCTCCAGTAAGTCCTCCGGGAGCGGATAAAAGTTTATTCATTGCCCTGGCGACCCGGAGGAAAGCCTCCGGAGTATCCCACTCTCGAGAGAGTAATTCCAAAATCGTGGGATGAGATGGGAATGACCTGGCCAGGGGCCGAAGGCCTGCTAGAACGGGGTCTCCACGCTTATTCCCCGTCTGTGGACCCGGAGTCTCCGGAACTGGGTCCATGTCCAATTCCTGAACCACAAGCGGGATAATGGGCTGCAGCTCGTCACGCTGAAAAAGGCACAACATGCGTGGATCATCTCCCTCCAACTGCGCCTGGGACCCCAGATCATCCAGATCTGGGTCCCCGAGAGGGTCCGGAGCCGGATCTACATTCGGGACGACCGAGGAAGACACCACCCAAACACGGGAGGGACCCTGAGGGTCCGCTGGTCCCGGACAGCCGCCTGCACCCTGATTGTTGACTGAGCCAGTGGTGTCCTGCAGAACTGGCAAGGGTGGCACAGGCAGCGAAACCCCCAACCTGGGTATCTTAGGCGGCGTAGGGATGGCAGATAGGTCTGGTGGCTGGCTCTGCCTAGCCAAATAAGCATTATGCATCAGCAGGATGAACTCTGCTGAAAATGGTTCCAGTGGACCCATGGGGGGGGGGGGGGGGGCACAGGTGCGGGAGGTATCCGAGGAGGGTCCCCCGAAGGTGCCCCCGTGTCTGGGAGGTGGGCTGGGAGCAAAACCAGTGGGGAAGGCGACCGGCCAAAATCTCCAATCTCCTCGTGCTGAGGAGAGACTGAATCCCCTGCCGGCAAAAATGGCCGCCATTCCCACGCGATTCGGGGACGGTCTACCAGACTCCGACCGTGCATGGCTGCGGGATGAAGAACGTGCTACTGGGCTAGAGGGTCCTTCCCCACCGGGGAGACACCTTGAGCAAAGTCCTGCCCGGGAGAGCCGCGAAGCGAGCTCTCCACAAGCGCTACATTGCGGTGACCGCGGCATGGGGGAAGGCGCCGGCACACAGAGAAAAAAAAGTTATCCCCCGAAAACTGCCAGAGATGGCAGCAGGAGCACTCAAGCACGACTGAAAAGAGCTCTGACCTCAAGCGCTTTACGAGGCACTAAAAAGTTATTTATTGCTGCTTTTCGTGGTTTTTTTTTTACAAGACAGAGGAATGACGCCTCTCTGTCTGTGCTGCCCAGAGGCAAAAATGACCTCCCAGGGCAGCCGGTCGGGCCAACGGGGGAGAGGTTGGACCACCAACTTTCACCCCTCCAGAAAAAAAAAAAGAGTACAGAAAGTAAAAAATTCCCCCCAACAGACAAAAGATCACAAGAAAAAACCTGAGAAATGAACCAGCATCAGATTAGTCTGCAAGCTGAAGCAGTGTGAAGGAGGAAGGCAGGCGCCCCTCACGCTCTTTTTTTTTTTTTTAATCAAACTTGATCCATCCACAGTAGAGAGGAACAGCAAGAAAAGAAAATTCTTCTCTCACACTAAAGGGGGAACCGCAGGTGCAACCCTCATCTGTTGAGTCAGAGGAAATACTGAGGGACCGCAGAGAGGGAGCCTACTTATATATGGGTGCCCTCTCAGATTCTTGCTCCGACTCCATCTGCTGGAAGGGGGAGGTAACCCAGGATCTGGACTGATCCGGGTACGTACAGGGAAATATATATTTATTTTATTTAAATTCTTTTAATATACCGATGCTCAAGACGAAGGTCTTATCGTACCGGTTTACAGCGTAACCAGGGGTAACCAATTAAATAGAAGATAAAGTTACAATGAACAGGGATGTACAGTACGGGAGAGTTAAGAGCAAAAGATATTAGATTAACATAACATAATTCTAACAAGAGAAACGTATTTGACAATCAATGATACTAGCTTAGACAAAGGTTTGCTAAGTATATTGAACTGTGGCAGGAACGATCCAGGAGAAGGGGGGGGAACTGTGAAAATAAGTGGAGAGTGTCTACGCTAGTGGTGGACAGACCCATCAAGGGAAGGCTTGAATGAACAGCCAAGTTTTCAGTTTCTTTCTGAAGGAGAAAGGGCATTGTTCCTGGCGAAGTTCTGGGGGAAGTAGATTCCATTGATAAGGTCCAGCAGTGGACAAGGCTCGTTTCTGAATGGAGGTGTGACTAGTGGATTTATTAGGGGGAGCCTGAAGAGATCCTTTGTAAGCCGATCTGATTGGTCTTGTGGAAGCGTGGAGTTCGAGTGGTACTTTGAGTTGGAGTGTGGATTGATGATAGATGGTTTTGTGGATGATGGACAGGTTCTTGAACAATATCCTATATTTGATGGGTAACCAGTGTAAGTTTTTAAGGATTGGTGTGATGTGGTCTTTACGGCGAGAGTTTGTAAGGATCCTGGCTGCGGCATTTTAAAGCATCTGTAGTGGTTTGGTTGATGAAGACGGAAGGCCAAGAAGAAGCGCATTGCAATAGTCGATCTTTGAAAACAGCATGGCTTGTAGTACTGAACCGTAATCCTGAAAGCGTAGGAGGGGTCTTAAGTTGTTTTAGGACATGTAATTTATGGAAGCATTCCTTGGTGGTGGTGTTAATGAACTTTTTGAAGTTCATTCTGGTGTCAAGAGTCGTTCCTAGGTCTCTCACTTGGTTTACTAATGGTGAGAGTGGGTTGTTGTCATTGGGGGAGATGACTAGCAGTTCTGTTTTGGAAGTGTTAAGAACCAGATTGAGACTTGAGAGTAGACTATTGATGGAGCGAAGGCAGTTGTTCCAGAAGTGCAGGGTGCTGGAGGTGGGATCGGTGATAGGGATTAAAGATCTGCACATCGTCAGCGTATATGAAGTGAATTAGGTTTAGGCTTTCTAGGAGCTGGCAAAGGGGTAACAAATAGATATTAAACAGTGTGGGGGATAGCGAGGATCCCTGGGGTACGCCATGGTTGGAAGGTATGGGCTGGGATTCTTTATCGTTTATTCTCACCTTGTATTTCCTATTATTGAGGAAAGATTTGAACCATTTGAGTGCCGAGCCTGTGATGCCGATTTCTGTCAGATGGTTGATGAGGATGTATGTGTATGTATATATATACACATATATATATACATACACACACAAAATAAAATAAAAAATAATAATAAAAAAACCAAACACAAATCAACATAAGTCAGCAGTTGGTTGGGAGTAATAGCTCCTTTTCCCCAACATTTTCACTTACCTGTATATGTTCCTGATTTTCTCTGTTCATACTCAGATTGTTAAGTGCATTTAATGCCTTCACTTTCACTTCAGTGCTGGGATCAGAGAGCGTTTCTCCGATAACAGAAAGACCACCCAATTCACGAATAAGATCCTAAAATGTGTTGACATTTTTAAATTATTAAAGAAAAAAAAAAAGAGATCTTTAATCATTCATTTCCCTTGATACCGTAGATCAGAACTAATTTTTCGTTGCGAAGTCACTGCTGTGCGCTATATGCTCAGAAAGGTGCCACAAGTAGTTCTCGGCAGATAAAGACCACTTATCCCACCTGCATAAACCTTATTCAATCTCCAGTCATTTCCTCTCTTGCTTTTACCCTCTATCCCATGTATACTTGACTTCTGTTACTGGTTTGGTAACTGTCACCTCTGCTGCTAGGCAAATTTAGGGATCCGCCACCCTCAAAACAAATAATGTACTTCCTCTCAGCCTCCCAATTTCGTTTCAAAATCCCTTATCCATGAGTTTCTAATTATAATCTAAGGCAAAGAATTGTGGTAGCCATGTTAGTTCACTTGAATATGTTAAAATAAGGTCAAAAGTTGTAAGCAAGACCATTTTTTGTTGAAAACAGATGTATTGAGTTATTCTAGGGAAAATAATCATTTTTCTTTCAGTTGGAAGTGCCAATATTGTACTTTTTACATTACATAGGCCCCGCAGAGGGAAATGCTGAGTGGCACCCTCTGATGATCTCAGGCCGATTATCCTAATTAAGGAAGGGCTTCACCAGCATTACCTCACCTCAGCAATGGGTCTCCTGCCTTAGTAGTGCATGTTGCCTTCAAGTTCCTGGTTCCTGTATCCTGCATTTCTATCAATTAAGGCACAAAACCACCTACTTAACCTGTTCTGTACACAAATTTGTCAGTTTATCTATTTTCAACACACATTATTTGAAGCTACCAATAAAACAAAGACCATGTAGTAACTAAATCTACAATACAGTTGCTTATTTTTGCAGTACTTACTTGATTTACCGAGAAAGCAGCACTGTTACTCAACGTAATCAAGACTTGCTCTCGAACCGAACAGTATTCTGTGGTTTGAAGGAGCCGAATGAGCTTCTGGAGATGATGAGCTTGTAAATTACCAGATGCTGATTTTGAGTGATCATCTGTCAGCACAACAGCAGACAAGGTCAGATCTGATAACCAGTTTCTCTCTTCTTCTTTTGACATAAGTATTTTATGTAAATTTATGTTAAAACAAAATGGACAACCTCTTTGTATTTATATTTAAACCAAGATTTATAACCAATGAAAGCAAGCTATTCCTCCTAACAACCATTATTCTGGTGAAACATTTAAAACATATTTTGATTAGGCAGTCCCAAGTCCAACTACTTTTCCTGACTATGGCTCCAAATCTCCTAGGGGCCCCTCAACCTCCGAAAGGAATTTCTTGTCGTCTCCATATAGAAGAAAGTTGTACAACTGCTGTTATTCCACTTAGATACACAGAAATAAAGGACTACAAATAAATTCTAAATGCCGTTTGTTAGACCGCGGGATGGGTCCGGCCATATTGGGTGTGAGCAAGGTGGCTCGAAGAGCCTTCCCAGTAGCTGCTGAATGTAACAGTATCCCCCCTCCAAAATCCCCTCCTCAGCCTTCTGGGCTTGGCTTTCCTGGGAAATCTCCAGTGGAACTCGCAAACTAGCTGGGGCGCTTGGAGGTTGGCTCCCAAGAGTTCTCCTCTAGTCCACAGTTCTTTCATGAGATCTGATATTGCAAATGATATTAGACTCGTTGGGAATCCAAGATCTCCTGGACTTTGAATTGGGTATCCTTTTCTGTAGAGACTTCAATGACATGGAGAGGCGGTTGGCCCAGCCAAAGAACTGTAGATTTTAACTGAGATGTGTGGAAGACATCATGGATGAGCAGAAATGGATGTAATTTGAGTTTGTAGGCTACTAGACCAATTTGTCATTCAATGGGGAATGGACTCACGAATCATGGAGCAAATTTCAACAAAGGCATTTTCAACTGCAGGCTTTTAGCACTGAGCCAAACCAGGCTTCCCTGGCAAAGCTGAGGCGCTGGGCGAAGTTTCTTGTCTGTTTTTTTAAACCACTCTGGCGCTTGCTCTAGGAGGCAAGTGACTGAAATTGGAACAGGTCTTGGTATACGGTGATGACACCAGAACACTATATAGAAGGGCAATTAGCCAGTGCAACTGTTTACGTGATTATTATAGCAGAATTCGGCCCATGGGAGGAGGGATGCCCAGCTATCCTGCTGTTGGATCACAAAGGCTCGTAGAAAGGCCTTGAGACTATTTACTCACTCGATTTGCCCATTGCTGAGAGTGGTAAGCTGAAGTAAAATCTAAAGTAATTCCAAACTTCCTACACAAGCCTTTCCAGTGGCAGGCTGTGACCTGTCAGAGGATGTGAAGAGGGAGTCCGTGCATAAGGAAGATATATGTTGGTCAAAGAGTTTGGCCAGTTCAGGCACTGAAGGGAGGCCTGGAGGAGCATGAAATGCACCATCTTAGAAAATCTATCCACTACCACCCATATGGTGGTGTTGCCACTAGAGATGGGAAGGTCAGCGACAAAATCAGTGGCCAAGTGGGTCCAGAGTTCTTTGGGGGCTGGCAGCGGCTGCATCATCTATGGCTACCAGTATAGACAAAAAAAGATTAATTCTAATGTTTGGGTGATACCTGCATGACCTGCCAAGTGGTAGTCATAAGCCCACTGAGGAACCTTTTGTCATAGCCGTTGGGGGGAACCACGGTCTTCCCCGGAGAGACTGTGAATGCAGCAGCAATTACAATCTTTACAGGATCAATGATATGCTGTGGATGCTCTAGAGAACCCTCAATATCAAAACAGCATGAGAGGACATCGGCTTTTGACTTCTCGGCGAGACAGTACCGCAACTGGAAGTCAAACCAATTAAAAAACAACCATTCAGTCTTTGTGCTTGTGCTAGGTGTTGTAGGTCAGGGGTGTGCAAACAGGGGCCACAAAGAAGCCGCCAGGGGGCCGCCAGCAACATGAAGCTGGGATGAAAATGCAAGAGTGCCCGCCTCCGCTGTCTGGGGCCTAGTGGAATGGTGTACTGAAGGGGGAAGGTGCATGCAGCCACCGGTGGACCCAATCCCACAGGTGGCTGAGCAAAGGACACCCTTCCTGTTGTCTGTGGAGGCTTGTGGTATTAGAACTCATGAAAGTAGCACTATCTCTATGTTGATCTTGCGATGCATGAGATCAGCATGAAGAAAGTGCTAGCCCTGCCAATTTTTTTATATCATGGGGCCTGCACAGAAGAAGAAGCAGAACAGGCTTCAGTAGGCCCAGCGCAAACAGGTGTGCATAATGTGCATTTTGCACAGGGTGGCAGCAGCAGGAAAGGCCGTGGGGCTGCCAGCAGAGCTCAACTCGCTGGCGACCGAAAATGAGAAAAGTTTGGAGAAGCAGGCCACCAGCGGACTTCAACCCGCCAGCAGCCAAAAACAAGGAAAGACCATAGCGGTTTCCTCTTTTAACTGCACATATGTGCTCACAAGCTTTCCGGCTCCTGTCCCCCCCCCCCCTCCTTCACAAAAAGGCTGGTGGGGCCAAAGGAAAGAGTAGCCGATGGGGCCGTGGGACTTTGTATGCATCCGCTTTGAAGTGCCAAAAAGCAGAATATTAAAAAAAAAAAAAAAATCTAAATGTATGTTTGTGTCACAGCTTGAGTTCACTGTCAGAGCTTCAGTGCATCTTATGTATGAACTTGAGAAAGTTTGAGCTTGTGTTCCATGTGTATGTGTCTATGTGAGAGCTTTGTATCTTTCAGAGCCCGTGTTCAATGTGTGTGAGTGTGTGTGTGTGTATGTGTCTGTGTGACAGCTTGTGTGTGAGTGTGTGTGTGTGTGCGTGGTGCATGTGTGAGAGCCTATGTATCATATATAGGTTCTCATAGGCATGTTGAAGAGTGTCGCTGATAGTGCGGAGCCTTGGGGAACTCCAGTGTCAAGGTTTATTTTCTTTGAGAGGGTGTCATTAATTGACACCTGGTAGGTCCTTTGTGATAGATAGGATGAGAACCATTGTAGGGTTTTTTCTTTTACACAGATTTCGGATAGACGTTCAATCAGAATTGAATGGTTTACCGTGTCGAAGGCTGCTGATAGGTCTAGTAGGACTAGAAGGTAGCTGTGGCCGTTAAATTCTTTGAGCACGGTGTCGTTTAATGATAGGAGTAGTGATTCGGTGTTTAGTTGTTTCCTGAAGCCAAATTGCGTGGGAAGTAGGATGTTGTTCCTTTACAGGTGGTCAATGAGTTGGGAGTGGACGATTTTTTCAATAATTTTGGCAATGAATGGTAAGTTTGATATGGGTCGGTAGTTTAGTGGGTTTTCTGGATCAAGGTTGGTTTTTTTCAGTATGGGTTTGATAATTGCTGATTTTAAGCAGTCGGGGTAGTTTGCTTCTGTGAGGGATAGGTTCACGATGTCGGTTAATATTTTAGTTATTGATGCTCGATGGCTTTGATCGTCTGTATTGTAAAATATAAACAAACCCCACTCTGTACATGTCTATCAAATCTGCCATACCTCAGCAGCACTAACTCCAAGAAATGAAACAGCAATAGCCTTACCCATGAAAAAGCTAGTTCACCACCAGTGCAATATAATATTGAGAAAATACAACAAAGCTGATACAAACCTCTAGAAAAGTACCTCATCTCAGTCACATGCACATCACCTAGCCCTTTATGTATTAGGTGATTCATAAATCAATAAATTGTAAATGTACACACAGAACACAGACAGATCTGCCTTCACCAAATATAGAATAAAAGACCACAAATTACAAATGTGGAAACAAAACCTGGAATGGAAATCCCAAGACCACTTTCGGCATGCAGTGCAAAACTGGAGATTAAAAACAAAAATATTTCCTCCTACACTAAGCAAAGTTCAAAAAGAGAAGAAATGCATATTCTCAAAACTGACATAGTATGGCACCCACACCCGGTACCCATACCACTCCCCTCCATGCCCCCATCACAGCTCACTTCTCCCAACTACTCTATCATCCCTTCACATGCTCATATCCCTGGCCAACATTTGACCCCCCCCCCCCCCAGTCCTCTTTCCCATGCTCCCTCTCTCTCCCCTGTTCAACTCTATCTGCCCTTCCCTCTCAAGAATGCCTCTGACCATCTCTTTCCTACCCTTTCCTGCTCAGCATCCCCCCACTACCTGATCCCCCAACCAAGCAGCTCCACTTCCATCTCTCTTCCCTCCCTAGCAGCCCCCCAACCCCTGTCTCCACCTCTCCCTAGCCAGCAACCCTAACTGCCTTTCCCCCATCCCTGATTCCCTATCTTCCCACACCTTCCTGCCCAGTACATTTCCCCTTCCTCATGTCTCCCAGCAAGCTGAAAAGCCTTCAGTTCAATCCAGAATCTCCCTCCATCTTTATCAGCAGCAGATGAGGGCAAGAGGCATTGCGGAGAGGAAGATGAAGAGGCAGCAGATCTACAGAGTATTCACCTTTCTCCCTTATGCTCCTGCTTTCACATCCAGACCCCCATGGGGTGAAGAGAGCATCAGCAGTATCACTGCCAGTCTAGACAGAGAAAGATAAATTTGGTGTCCTGCTGGGACCATATGAACAGGAATTGGTGATATCCCTCTGATCTGGTGAAGGAGGAGGGAACAACCTCCCTCTGGCCAAGAAGAGAAGGGAGCAAGAGCAGCTTCCTATCAAACCCATTAAAAGAGAAGTCGGCCAACTTCTGCCCAAACTGATGAGGAAAGATCAATCTTCTTCTAGCTCTGCGACACACCTGTTGAGAACCACGGTTTTAAAGCACTACTTCGCTCTGATTACTTTATTTCTGTCTTACCGCGTTTGATATTTTATTAACAGTTTATGATATGTAATTGTTTCACATTGCTGTTATAGCCCGCTTTGAGCACTTCTGGAAAGCCAGATGAAAAGTGTTT
Source organism: Rhinatrema bivittatum (assembly GCF_901001135.1). Lineage (NCBI taxonomy): Eukaryota > Metazoa > Chordata > Amphibia > Gymnophiona > Rhinatrematidae > Rhinatrema > Rhinatrema bivittatum. The sequence continues at coordinate 41,821,069 of NC_042623.1, read as the reverse complement.
TCGGCAGATTAAAAAAAAATTAAGAAATAAATACACCTAAAAGTGTCCGTGCACAGTGCTGAATTTTCTTGCAGTTGGATGGGTCAAGAAAGAGCGACCAAAATGTGGAGTTGGTGCGTGGCAGAACCCTCCAATCCCTCCATGCAACCCGCTTAGTCCTTTCAGTATCTGGGTGCCCTCCCCGTGATGCCAATGCTAACTCTGACGCTGTACCTGTGGGGGCCTTCTCGCCGCCGGAGGTCACACGGATCCCCGACACTTTCTCCAGTAAGCCGCTGGCGTTTCCCGATTGACAGCTGCGCTCCCCTGCCTGGGCTGCCTTTCCGGCGTTGGCGGCGGTTCCTTTCTCTTCTCCCGCGCGCCCATTGCCTTTTCCTTTATGGAAAAGCCACCGATAGGCCCAGTAACACGCTCCGGTGCCAAACAGCAGCCCCAGCGAACAGCTTAAGACTAGCCCGGGCCTAGAGTTTACCATCCCCGCTCCTCAAGTCCGAGCCGCTACAAAACCGGCCACGCTGGCCGATCGAAATTAAGCCCGAGTGTGTCCCCGCGCTGGCCTGTTCTGTTTCCCAGAGAGACCGTCTGAAAATAAAAACGACGGAACTCACATATTCGGTGAAATGGGAGAAATTAGGTTTTTCTTCATCGTTCGAAACATTTAGCGTTAATAAACAAAAAAAAAACCATGACCCACAACTGTGGGATTTGGGAAGCTGTTTTATATCATACGGACCCACCTTACTCCAGTAACTCTCTACCTCCGGGTGCGCTCATGGTCGGCCCCAGCGCTGTGTTTACTGCGGCCCGGGCCGGCGTTGCTAGGTGACCGAGCGTACCGATCCACGGCTGCAAGCAGGGACCCCCGGGGAGCGCGCGCCGGTTAACACGAATTCCGTCTTCTCGCCCTGCTAAATAATTCGCCTCTGTCGATTCGCCACGCGCCATGGCCTCTCTGCGCAATGCGGACGCGCAGCTGAGAAATTATTTCAAGAGGCACGCGCTACCGGAGATCTATGAGGTAAAAGAGAGCCTTCGTGTTACGAAAGGGGCAATGACGTCGATGCTATGACGTTCCACAGACGAATTCCCCTCCGACCCCCAAACTTTACTTAAACATTTCCGCCCTCTAAGGTTCACTCTTGGGCAGGATCACACTCACCAGACGCAGAAATATTTTTTTAAACTTTTTATTTAACCAAAAGCATACATAGATGTTCACCAACAGTAAAAAAAATTATTTGTGTTTAATAAACATGCACAGCTCCCCCCTCTTAAAATCACATAGTTTTTTACTTTATGTTAAACTTCAGTGGTAGAATTAAAAACATTTAAACTCTATAGTAATATGAAATGCAAAGCTGCCTTGGTTTATTCACCTAATATCAGTTATTTTAGGAATCACGATTTAATTAAATCCGTCATAGGAACCTGCCTAATAGCTTGGGTGGTAAATGCTGTGTACTGCCATGCAGGTCCCTGGTGCAATTCCTAGAATTGGTCTTTCATTTCCTAAGATCATAAGAAGTTGCCAAGTATCCTGTTTCCAACAATGGCCAATCCAGGTTACAAGTACCTGGCAAGTACTCAAACATTAAATAGATCCCATGTTACAACACACAGTGGCTATTCCCTAACCTGATTAAAAGCAGGACTTCTCCTCCAGAAACTTACCCAAAGCCTTTTTAAACCCAGCTACACTAACTGCCCTAACCATATCCTTCGGCAACAAATTCCAGAGTTTAATTGTGCTTTGAGTGAAAAAGAATTTTCTTCGATTTGTTTTAAAAGTGCTTCTTCTTAACTTCATGGAGTGCCCTCTAGTCCTTCCCTGCATTAGCTGATCCTGGGAATGCTCACAGCCCCTGGGGGGAGCCCTTGTTTAAGAGTGACACCTAGTAGCTGGATTCAGGGTTTATGGTAGCAGAGTACCAGAAGCAGCTCTGTTACATGGTCCCTGGTCTTGGATCCTCACTGCGGTGCCTGAACTGAACATAAATTGGGAGGGGAAAAAAACCCCAGGTAGTTGTGAATGAAGACTCATATTGACAAAACCCAGGCCTAGTTGCTGGAGGAAATTACTCCATCCTCTACATGGTAATATTTTTCACTAGGTGCAGCATCTAGGAAATGCTCAGATTTGTTCAAAAAATCCCCACAGTCCACACCAAAAATTGTGTTCCAAAACAAAGTTTACTAAAAAAAAATTGAAAGTAGTCTGTCCAATTATAAAAAAAAAAAAATCACTGCATATAGTTCTTCACACGGAGAGCACTGTTAACCCGCGATTGGACGCGTGTTTTCAACGCGCTAGGGGTAATAGCGTGTCGAAAACGCGCATCCAATCGCGGGTTAACAGTGCGCTCTGTGTGAAGAACTATATGCACTGATTTTTTTTTTTTTTATAATTGGACAGACTACTTTCAATTTCAGGGGGGTTGGACGCGCGTTTTCAACGCGCTATTACCCCTTACCCCTGAACCTAATAGTGCCCGCAACATGCAAATGCATGTTGATGGCCCTATTAGGTATTCCTGTGCGATTCAGTAAGTAAAATGTGCAGCCAAGCTGCACATTTTACTTTAAGAAATTAGTGCCTACCCAAAGGTAGGCGTTAATTTCTGCCTGCGCCGGGGAAGTGCACAGAAAAGCAGTAAAAACTGCTTTTCTGTGCACCCTCCGACTTAATATCATGGCGATATTAAGTTGGAGGTCCCGAAGAGTAAAAAAAGAAAAAAAAAATTTGAAATCAGTTCGCGGATTGAAAACCGGACGCTCAATTTTGCTGGCGTCGGTTCTCAAGCCCACTGACAGCCACGGGTTCAGAAACCGGATGCCGGCAAAATTGAGCGTCGGCTGTCAAACCCGCTGACAGCAGGCGCTCCTGTCCGAAAAGAGGCGCTAGGGACGCGCTAGTGTCCCTAGCGCCTCTTTTTACTGCCGGCCCTAATTTAAATAAATTAAATTACTGTATTGCGCGCACAGGACACTCTCCTGTGCGTGCGCCGAGAGAGCGGGCATTCGCCCGCTCTCCCGCAATTTTTACTGTATCGGCCCGACAGTCCTTTAACCAGATCACATTCTCAAAATACAATTCCTCATGCACCTTGAGTTTTCACATAAAAACAGATCTTCCTTTGATGCCAGAAAATGGCAGAAATCAGGAAATCCTCTTTCAGTGTACAGTAGACAAATACCTGGTGGTGGTGCTCTCAGTCCTCCCAGTAAATCTCCTTTTCCTTTTTTATGTTGGGAAAAGAAACTTCTAAGAGTCCTTTGCCTGGAAACCACCCAGGTGAAAGTTAAGACAGACTTTCCAACTGGTCAGGAGACCAGGCCACACACCTATCCAGAAGCTCAAAGAGCAAGCAGCCCCCTTGCTTCCTTTCTCCAGCTCCCTCATCAATGACCCCCCCCCTCCTCCTCCCTCCACCCCATTCCCTCAGTGACTCAATTACCATTTATACCACCAGACCCTTTTTGGATGTACCCAGTTGTCACTCCTAAGCAGTGCTTTTTTTTTTTACTAAAAAGAAAGGTGTCGATACTGAGATGCAGGGCTATCCTTGAGGATGGAGAGGAAATCGGGGCAACCACCTAGTGCCTCCTCTCCTCGCCAGATGTAGCCCTGCTTCCTCAATTGGCTGCAGGGTCCAGTCAAGCAGGATCCCTTTCCCTTTTTCTCTCCTGTTGGCAGGAGGCATAAGCAAGCATTGGTCTCATCTGTTAGTGCCTCCTCTGCATTGCATGGGGAAAAACATCCGTGGGGGAAGGAGATTAAAAAAGAGAGAGAGGTACTACAGATTTAGATTTGGGAAATTTTATTGTCATGACAAAATTTGTATTTGTCTTGTCAAAGTAGTAAAGAACATAGTTAACAGGAGAAGAAAAAATACAGAGCACTGCTAATAACAGCAATTAAAATTACAGGGTACAGAATGACTAATGGGATGGACAATTACCAGATTCTGATGCTATTCTGTGTTATTTCCAGCCACAGCATATCGGTTTCAGATTGAGGGGAAATCCTAACCCCTCATCTGTATTTACAATACATTTTTAATTGCATACCCAAATAAATATCCATTATCTGGTAAAAAAAAAAAAAAAAAAGACTATTTCCTGCACTCAACAATGGAATGAATTAGCAGAAAGATTTCAGCAGAGTGGTAGCTCATCAAAAAGGAATCCTCTCTCCCCTCCCCATCATCTAGTAGAGGGCAACAAGAAATTTAAGTGGGGGAGAGTGAAACTCTCTCCCAGGACTGGGCAAGGGGAGCTGAAGAGATAGCATGCTACCACTGAAATGAATTGCAATAGGAAGAGGCAGTGCGTCAAATGAGCTGTTGGCCTGGGACGATCACAAAAGGCTGAAAAGGTGATAGGGCCCCTACCATGAAGGTGGTCAAACCTCTATTGTAGAGGTATGAGTCGGTTTGGAGATTTTCATGTGACAATCCCTGCTTAATTAAAATCAGATAATACTTCACAAATAAATAATGGCAAAGTCCCACATAGCAGACCTTTGACTAAAAGAGGAATTTGTGTTGGGAATGTATCAAAGGACGGGCTTATTAAACAGGTGGATTCTCACCCTGAATGTCAATGGATGGTCAGAAACCCTGGGCAAGACCAGGTAGAATGAGAAAGCTTGTCCTAGTATTCCATTGCTTGCCTGGGTCTTGGTCTTGTGGCCGAGGGGAGGATTTCTTTTTGACTTGGTGAAAAGCCGATTTGTAGGCTGTAGATTGAGCCAAGCTAGAATCACTGGACCATGGGGTACATCAAGAATGTAGTGAAGCTTTAAACCCTGGCAAGTGAATCCCTTCCCCCTGCCTGTAAGAGTTTGGCAGTACAGGGGTAGAGGCTTGGTCTAGGAAGAAGACCCATTAGCAGATTGACTGCAGTGACTGATCCCCCAACAGGCCAATACAGTAAAAGTCGCGGGAGAGCGGGCGAGCACACAGGCCACTCTCCTGTGCGCACGATTCAGTAAAAAAAAATATTCAAATTAGGGCCCGCGGTAAAAAGAGGTGCTAGGGACACTAGCGCGTCCCTAACGCCTCTTTTTTGACAGGAGCGGTGGCTGTCAGCGAGTTTGACAGCCGACACTCAATTTTGCCGGCGTTGGTTCTCAAACCCGCTGACAGCCATGAGTTCGGAAACTGGATGTCCGGTTTTCAAGCTGCGGGCCGATTTTAAATTTTTTATTTTTAATTATTTTTAACTTTTGGGACCTCCGACTTAATATCGCCATGATATTAAGTCAGAGGGTGTACACTTTCCCGGTGCCGAGAGAAATTAACGCCTACCTTTGGGTAGGCGCTGATTTCTGAAAGTAAAATGTGTGGCTTGGCTGCACATTTTACTTACTGAATCTGGCGGGAATCTAGCGGGAATAACTAATAGGGCCATCAACATGCATTTACATGTTGCGGGTGCTAATAGTTTCGGGGGGGTTGGACGGCGTTTTCGACGCGCTATTACCCCTTACTGAATAAGGGGTAAAGCTAGCGCATCAAAAATGCGCGTCCAAACACAGGTTAACAGTGTGCTCCGCCGGAGCGCACTGTACTGTATCGGCCTGCAAGTGCGGACTTCATGGGGCTGATTTGGAGGTGGAGTTTGATTCCCCAGGAGGTTGTGGACCCATATGCAGAGCAGAGGTGGAGCAGAGGAGATGTCTGATTGCAATGGATCCTCCCTCTGTGAGTGGCAAGACCCACCGGCCCAGTTGTATTTTTTCACATGGGTGAGACTTGAGGTACAGAAGAAAGGGAAAACAAGGGGAGGGGGCAGGGGAAGGAAACTGTATTGGATCAAAGGGAACTCAAGAGGTTCCTTTTTTTCTATAACGTGATACCTTTGTGGGGACTATTCGATATGTGGTAGAAATCTATATAGTCGTGTAGTCTAAAATAAACTTGCACAAACATGTAAATACTACCATTTCTGTTTGCATTCCCTTCTTTTTTTTTGGAGGGCTTCCTGGGGTGAAGGGAGAGAAATCACGTCTTCTTTCCCAGGTGCAGGCACTAGATGCCCAAGCACCCAAGGGTTGAGGGGCTCCTGCCAGGTTGGTCCTGGACCCAGGAACGCCCCTGCAAGGTAATTGGGCACGGGGGTGATACCCTTTCTGCAGCCTCTCCCATAGGCTGCCGTTGTGCAAACCTAAAAGCAGTGACTGAACTGTGTCATTACTGGCACTGAGGAAGAATCCTATCCGTGACAGTAAAATATCAGCTAGATGGCAGTCTTAGCCAAACGTAAGGATATCTGACCCTGGTCAAAGACATTGCTGGCCATGATACTGCCCCTGGCCAGAATACTGTGCCCTGAATCTATAGTGGGATCAGATAATGGTGGGCCTGAAAGGCTAGGATACCACTGTTAATAGGTCACACAGGATTTTAAAGACAACAAAGCTTGATTCAAAATAATGGCTCTTTTCTTCCATCGTTTGTGCTCTCAAATAGTGCGCGTTCAGTAGAATCACATGGGAGTTTCAGTCTGATCCCCAGTAAAGCTGTGGTTGCGGGCATTTCTTTGCAGATAATTTGTTCTGTGCTGCTGTTTCCTGATGGATTGGTGGGACAAGCGGCGCTCTGTTTAGTCTGTAGCTATGAGGCTGTCACTGTGAGAAAACAGAATAATAGTAGTTTCCATAGTAGTGGTCATTTCATTTACGAAGATCTCCTAGGTTTTTCTTATCAGATAAGGTACACTGTATCTTGCAGACGATGAGATTGTGGCAACATTGGTTTTTTTTATTTACAGTAACTGTAATGCCCGAAAACTGCAATGACACAGGCCCTAGTCAGACCATGCCCATGTGCTTATTCCTCTGCCCTGCAACTTGTGGCTGTAGTCAGATATTAACATTATTATAAACAGGGTCATTGGAAACATTTGTGCAAAGGGGGAGGGCAATTTACAAAAGCCATTTAGCCCTATAAATGGCTACTGACACAGGTAAAAAGCCTATTTAAAGATTACCCACCCTGTGTGTAAGTAAAATGTCCTCGCCTAGTTCCACAACCCATGTACTGTTATCTGCATGGTGGGGAGGCGTTCCCAGGCACATGTATGCTGCTCCTGCACTTTTTTGCTGCAAATATGCTCAGGGCCCACTTCCTGTGCATACCCCACTGTTGTTCTTCTAGGGGAGGAGATTCTGGAAAGCTTCACAGGCCTTGTTAGGTATTGTGGACCCTTGACCCGAGGTGGGATTGGTGCTACCTGCGGGGTTGAGCCCCGCAAGTCCTCACTGTCGGGAGGTGAGGCTGGCTGGGAGCAGAGGCTAACAGGAACTTCGCCAGTACCAGCCCGTGTTCCCCGCAGGTTGAGCCCTTTGGGTGCTAGGGCCGGCTGGTCTTAGGTGGGCCTCTGTGTGGCTGGTCCCGGAGAGACAGATGGAAGAAAGTAGGGAGAGTCAGAGAGGTCAGGTTCAGTCCGAGGTTGAGGTGCCCTCGAGGAGAGAGAGAGAAGTCCCCAAGGGACGAGGTGCTACAACAGTTCCTGAGGCAGTAGAGCTGGATCACATGGGGCAGACCCCGTGAAGAGGAAGTGCAGGAGCAGGAGCCTGTGGAATAGAATGTTGAAGCAGGCCCTGAGGAGCGGAGGCACAGAGACAGGGTCCCGTGATGTCGAAAGTGCTGAGCCAGGCCCCGAGGGGCGGGAGCGCAGAAACAGGATCCCGAGATGTAGAAGCGCTTTGCCAGGCCCTGAGGAGCGGGAGTGAGGAGCCTGGCTCAGTGCTTCTAGCACTGAGCCAGGCCCCGAGGAGTGGAAGCGCAGTGATAGGGTCCCGTGATGTAGAAGCGCTGAGCCAGGCCCCGAGGAGCAGGAGCGCAGAGACAGGGTCCTGAGATGTAGAAGCGCTGAGCCAGACCCCGAGGAGCGGGAATGCAGAGACAGGGTCCCAAGATGTAGAAGCGCTGAGCCAGCCCCTAGGGCGGGAAGCGCAGAGACAGGGTCCCGAGATGTAGAAGCGCTTTGCCAGGCCCTGAGGAGCGGGAGCGTAGAGACAGGGTCTCATTATGTAGAAGCGCTGAGCCAGGCCCCGAAAAGTGGAAGCGCAGTGACAGGGTCCCGAGATGTAGAAGCGCTGAGCCAGGCCCCTAGGGGTGGGAGCGCAGAGACAGGGTCCCGAGATGTAGAAGTGCTTTGAAGGCGCTGAGGAGCGGGAGCGTAGAGACAGGTCTCATTATGTAGAAGCGTTGGGCCAGGCCCCGAGGAGCGGAAGTGCAGTGATAGGGTCCCGTGATGTAGAAGCGCTGAGCCAGGCCCGAGGAGCGGGAGCGCAGAGACAGAGACCCGTGAAGTAGAAGTACTGAGCCAGGCCCCGAGGAGCGGGAGTGCAGAGACAGAGTCCCGTGAAGGAGGAAGCGCCGAGCCAGGCCCCGAGGAGCGGGAGTGCAGAGACAGAGTCCCGTGAAGGAGGAAGCGCTGAGCCAGGCCCCGAGGAGCGGGAGTGCAGAGACAGAGTTCCGTGATGTAGAAGCACTGAGCCAAGCCCCAGGAGCGGAAGCACAGAGACAGAGACCCGTGAAGTAGAAGCGCTGAGCCAGGCCCCGAGGAACGGGAGTGCAGAGACAGAGTCCCGTGAAGGAGAAGCGCTGAGCCAGGCCCCGAGGAGCGGAAGCGCACTGATAGGGTCCCATGATGTAGAAGCCCTGAGCCAGGCCCTGAGGAACAGGAGTGCAGAGACAGAGTCCCGTAAAGTAGAAGCGCTGAGCCAGGCCCAGAGGAGCGGGAGTGTAGAGACAGAGTCCTGTGAAGTAGAAGCGCTGAGCCAGGCCCCGAGGAGCGGGAGCACAGAGACAGAGACCCGTGAAGTAGAAGCGCTGAACCAGGCCCCCAGGAGCGGGAGTGCAGAGACAGAGTCCCGTGAAGGAGAAGCGCTGAGCCAGGCTCCGAGGAGCGGGAGTGTAGAGACAGAGTCCTGTGAAGTAGAAGCGCTGAGCCAGGCCCCGAGGAGCGGGAGCGCAGAGACACAGTCCCGTGAAGTAGAAGCGCTGAGCCAGGCCCCGAGGAGCGGGAGCACAGAGACAGAGTCCCGTGAAGTAGAAGCTCTGAGCCAGGCCCCGAAGAGCGGGAGCTCAGAGACAGAGACCTGTGAAGTAGAAGCCCTGAGCCAGGTCCCGAGGAGCGGAAGCGCAGTGATAGGGTCCCGTGATATAGAAGCGCTGAGCCAGGCCCCGAGGAGCAGAAGCGCAGAGACAGAGACCCGTGAAGTAGAAGCGCTGAGCCAGGCCCCGAGGAGCGGGAATGCAGAGACAGAGTCCCGTGAAGGAGAAGCGTTGAGCCAGGCCCCGAGGAGCGGGAGTGCAGAGACAGAGACCTGTGAAGTAGAAGCACTGAGCCAGGCCCCGAGGAGCGGGAGCGCAGAGACAGAGTCCTGTGAAGTAGATGCTCTGAGCCAGGCCCCGAGGAGCGGGAGTGCAGAGACAGAGACCTGTGAAGTAGAAGCACTGAGCCAGGCCCCGAGGAGCGGGAGCGCAGAGACAGAGTCCTGTGAAGTAGAAGCGCTGAGCCAGGCCCCGAGGAGCGGGAGCACAGAGACAGAGTCCCGTGAAGGAGAAGCGCTGAGCCAGGCTCCGAGGAGCGGGAGTGTAGAGACAGAGTCCTGTGAAGTAGAAGCGCTGAGCCAGGCCCCGAGGAGCGGGAGCGCAGAGACAGAGTCCCGTGAAGTAGAAGCGCTGAGCCAGGCCCCGAGGAGCGGGAGCACAGAGACAGAGTCCCGTGAAGTAGAAGCGCTGAGCCAGGCCCCGAGGAGCGGGAGCACAGAGACAGAGTCCCGTGAAGTAGAAGCTCTGAGCCAGGCCCCGAAGAGCGGGAGCTCAGAGACAGAGACCTGTGAAGTAGAAGCCCTGAGCCAGGTCCCGAGGAGCGGAAGCGCAGTGATAGGGTCCCGTGATATAGAAGCGCTGAGCCAGGCCCGAGGAGCAGAAGCGCAGAGACAGAGACCAGTGAAGTAGAAGCGCTGAGCCAGGCCCCGAGGAGCGGGAATGCAGAGACAGAGTCCCGTGAAGGAGAAGCGTTGAGCCAGGCCCCGAGGAGCGGGAGTGCAGAGACAGAGACCTGTGAAGTAGAAGCACTGAGCCAGGCCCCGAGGAGCGGGAGCGCAGAGACAGAGTCCTGTGAAGTAGATGCTCTGAGCCAGGCCCCGAGGAGCGGGAGCGCAGAGACAGAGTCCTGTGAAGCAGAAGCGCTGAGCCAGGCCCTGAGGAGCGGGAGCGCAGAGACTGAGTCCCGTGATGTAGAAGCGTTGAGCCAGGCCCCGAGGAGCGGGAGCGCAGTAGCAGGATTCTGAAGAGCAGAAGCAAAGCAGGAATCCGTAGAGCAGGAACAACAGGTCCGGAGTACTGGAGCAAAGCACCAGAGCAGGAACCAATGGAACTCGTTGCCAAGTCAGCTAGTGGTGGAGAGAGGCTGTCCTTAAATATCCTGGACCTCTGATGTTATCAGTCTGGGATGAGCCTGAAGTTCCCGCCGTTGACCCTTTAAAAGGAGGACTGACGGCACGCGCGCGCCCCTAGGGAGGGCCAGGGTCGGAATGTAGGTCAGCGGTGTCCCAGCCGCCACGTGGAGCACTGGAGGCTAGGCGGAACGTGGCGGCAGTGGCTGGCTGTGGCCGCGAGAACACCCGGAGCAAAGACCCAAGCATGAGATGAGGTGATTTGAGCCAGCCGCGGGTTGCCACGGCTGGTGGATGTAACAGGCCTGCAGCTGTTTTTGAAAAAATATGGTAATTTGACAGAGAAAATTGGTTTAACTGATAATGTAGGGCCCTGCTGTATAATGTTGGTCTAATCATTATAGTCCTTTTGTGCTGGTTTTTTTTAATTAATGTATAGTAATCTAATGCTGATAGTATATGCACAGCTGTAAAAGTAACCAGGGATATCAATGAAGATGGGATGATTACGTCAAGTCCTACAGGTGCAGTGGGTAAGGGTATTTTCTGCATAAAAAAGTAGATCAGGTTTTATCTATAGGCTCTATTTACTTAAAATCTTTTTGGCCTCTAAAAGGCAATTATTGATAAACAAAATCCAGATTGCAAAACGGTCTTCAGAGTGCATAGAAAGAGGAATCGCTATAAATTTTGTAGGAGAAGCACCAGTGACCCTAAACAAGGATGTACACAAGTGAACTGGGGCCTATTGCTATGCACATAGACTGAACCAAAAGTGCAGGCCTAAGCAATACAAATATGGAGTCTGCAACCACATGATGATCTTGGCAACTTCATATGAGACTATGATTCATGCAGAAGTGAAAAAACTATGATTGTTCTTCCATATCAGACATTTGTTAGCACCTCTTACTGTGAGAAGAAACCTTGGACAAGAACTGTGAAACATGTCCTTGGTTAAAACTTTGTATCCAGCCATGTGACCAGCTATGAAATGAGTATTGTTCCAGCACCTGTTCTGCTGAAAAACTTTACAAACTTTATTAACCTGAAAGGGAATATTTATATGCATCGGGACTCAGACAACATCATTTGTCTGAGTCTGTATTACCTTGTTACTCTACTATCTCACTGTTAATGTTTTTCTATCGCTTTCTTTCCATTCCAAGTTGCATTATGTCCCTGTTTTATTGTAACTGCTACTTCTTCTTACATCACATGATATTGTTCTAAGTTCTTATCCTTTTGTTCACATCCTGTTAATTGTAAACCGACATGATGCGACTCCCATCGCGAATGCCGGTATATAAAAAAATCAAATAAATAAATAAATAAAATTTGCATCCCGCCAATCTTGAGTCTGCAGGAGGTTGCAACATCCAATTAAGATCAACGTTGTAGCCTATGGAATTAAATATGCAATGAGGTATGAATCAAAGAAAAGGACTCTGAATTATCCAGACTGTGGACATTATCCAAGAGAACCCTTGCTAAGGGTTATTCTCTGTAGCTTTGCCCCATGGATTCCCCAAAGCTCTGCCAAGAGAGCTTTGCTGACAGAACTTTGACTGTTGCAGTGAGCCTGCAAGCTAAGGCTGAGTTTTATACTCACTGCCTTCAGACTCTGAGAAGCAGGAGTCTGGCCAACTATCCCTTGAAAGAATTAAAAGCTAAAAATGTCTTTACCATGTTCCTGCCATTATACCTCATGGAGACATCTGTGAGACCTTTGGGTACTAAGTGGCCTACAGCATACGAGACTTTACTGGATTTGATCCCATGGTGTTGAGACAGATCTCTGGACCTTTACAAGACTGACTAAGGGTGAGAACACTGGCTTAATTTCCTTCCAGCTGGGTTAACTAGTTTTTGGCATTGCATAATTACTAAGTGCAAAGTTAGGCTTACAGATAACAGGCCCAATATTCAAAGTGCGTTCAGTGCTATTTAGCCGGATAAATGGGGCTTATGTGGATTAGTAGCAGAAGCTGAATATGCGCCCACATTCAATGGCTGCTACTTAGCTGGATAAGTCCCTTATATGGCTAAGCAGCAGTACCTTATATGGCTAAAAGGTTAGCCACATAAATTGTGGGTGGGCAGTAGGTGAATCGGGGGGGGGGGGGGGGGGGAGTGAGTGGGTCATACAACTTATGTAACTAACTGCCGATATTCAGAATTAGCCACATAAGTAGTATGGCTAAGTTAGATGTGTCATAGAATAGGTCTAAATTTAGCCAGTTAGACATATATGGCTAAGCGCTCAGTTATACATGTGTATTTAACAGCATGGCCATGCTGCCAAATATACATCGTAACTTAGCTGGTTAAGTTCTAACCAGTTCAGTTATTTAACCGGGCAGTTTTGAAAATTGATCTCAGTGTGTATAAGTTCTGTTTATGTTTTACTTCAGTGCCTTGCGCTGTAAAACTAAAACAAACAAACTGAAAACTAAAGAGAACAAAGAAAAAAGATAATTGTACCGTATTAAACCTTGTTTTCCTTATGCTGCTATAATAAAATTAACTTGCTGCCTCACAAAAGTGTATTTAACTGCTCCCTAAAACTAATTATAATGCCCCCTTGACCCTTACCTCGCGGGGCATTCCTGGGCCCAGGACCAACCTGGCGGGAGCCCCCTGTAGGGCAGACTCCGTCGGTCCTCATGTTCTTGATACCTGGTGCCTCCACCTGGGGAAGAAGGTGTTAGATGGTGGGATTTCCCTCCCTTCACCCCAGGAAAACAAAAGGGACTGTAAACATGGCTGGCAATATGTACAAATATATACAGGTTTGTTAGACTCCATAAGTATATACATTTCTACATGACTATGTACATTGCTAATAGGATATCAAAACAGCACACTTATTTACTCATGGTTAGTAGTCTCAGCCCACGCAACTATATACATTTCTACAAGATAGCAAGAACATTTAATATTTGACAATTTGGGGGTCGTTGGACCCCACAGTATACCACCATATAGAATAGAAGGAACCTCTTGAGCTCCCGTTTAATCAAGTCTTATTATTATCCTCCCTCTTTTCACCCATGTGAAAAGATGCAACTGGGCTGGTGGGCAGTGTTGTCCTGGGGGGGGGGGGTGCGTTGTATCTAAACCGCTGCCATCTCCTTAGTGTTGCTTCTGCTTTGCTGAAAAGTCCATGCCAACACTGGGGTCTAAGCCCTCCTGGGGACCTGACTCTACCTCCTGGAATGCTGCTGGGGTCCATGCCCTCCTGGGGGACTGCTTGATCTGCTGCTGGGGTCCACGCCTTCTTGGGAGATCGCTTGATCTGCTGCTGGGGTCCACGCCTTCTTGGGGGACCGCTCGATCTGCTGCTGGGGTCTACGCCTTCTTGGGGACCGCTCAATCTGCTGCTGGATTCTCCTTGCTCAAGGGGGACCCAGAATCATCTCCCAATCTGCCGCTAGTGTCCCCACCCTCTTGGGGGACCGCTCCACCACCGGATCTGCTGCTGTCCTTCGATTTCTCTCTTTTGGTAGGAGGGCTTTTCCTGGCTTGGGTTTACAGCTCCAGTAGACACATTGCTTAAACATAGAAACATATATAGAAACATAGAAATGATGGCAGAAAAAGACCAATCGGCCCATCCAGTTCACACAGGCCTTTCCTAACTCCAACATTATTTAACTCCCATCAATCAACACACTTCGCTAGTAATAGCATTAATAGCATTAATAGCCACATCTTACAATGTTATTATATATATATAATTATCTGATCTTCATTTTCTTTCTTACTCCAAGTTATTTATTTCCTTGTTACATGTAACTGCTTTTCTGCACTATTGTTCAAATTGCAAAGTTTATTATAATTGCACCCCTGTTTCTTGTGAACCAGCATGATGGGACTATCGTCCTGAATGTTGGTATATAAAAAAACTTAAATAAATAAATCCAGTCTGCCCAGCAAGCTCCCACACTTATTTTCCCATATCTATCTGTTTCATCAACCACCAAGTTCAGGACCCTTGTTGGTTACTGTTTGATTCAAAGTTCCTGCCCTCCCCTGTCATTGATGCAGAGAGAAATGTTGGAGTTGCATCAACCATTAAGCATAAGGCTTAATGGTTATGGGTAGTAAGCGCCACATCAAGCAAGATATCCCGATGCTTATTTTCCCCAACTGCACAGATCAATGCCTTGTTGGATGTAGTCTGAATGTAAATTCTGTTTTCCACATTTCCCCCTGCTGTTGAAGTAGAGAGCAACGCCGTATATGCATTCAAAGTGATGTATCAGGCTTAATTGGTTTAGGGTAGTAACCGCCGTAATAAGCAAGCTACCCCCACGCTTATTTGTTTAACCAGATTGCGAAGTTCAGTCGTTGTTGGTAGTTATCTGAATGCAAATCCTCTTTTCCACATTTCCCCTTGCCGTTGAAGCAGAGAGCAATGTTCGAGTTGCATTAACCGTGCAAAGGCTTATTGTGTAAGGTTAGTAATCACCAGGTACTAGCCTCCACTCCAGAATCCACCCCCATGACTCTTCTCTTCATTCCCATCCTCTAGCCTTTATGGATTCACAGTGTTTATCTCATGCTCCCTTGAAATCCTTCACAGTTTTAGTCTTCAACACTTCCTCTGAAAGGGCATTCCAGGCATCCACCACCCTCTCCGTGAAGAAATACTTCCTGACATTGGTTCTGAGTCTTCCTTCCTGGAGCTTCAAATTGTGGCCCCTAGTTCTGATTTTTTTCCAACGTAAAAAGTTTGTTGTTGACCATAGATCATTAAAACCTTTCAAGTATCTGAAAATCTGTATCATATCACCCCTGCTCCTCCTCTTCTCCAGGGTGTACATATTTAGGTTCTTCAATCTCTCTTCATAAGTCATTTTATGTAGACCAACCACCTTTTTGGTCACCCTTCTCTGGACCGCCTCCATCCTGTCTCTGTCCTTTGGAGATGCGGTCTCCAGAACTGAACACAGTACTCCAGGTGAGACCTCACCAAGGCCCTGTACAAGGGGATCATCACTTCCTTTCTCTTACTAGATATTCTTTTCTCTACGCAGCCCATCATTCTTCTGGCTTTAGCTATCGCCTTGTCACATTGTTTCGCCGACTTTAGATCGTTAGACACTATCACCCCAAAGTCTCTCTCCTGCTCTGTGCACATCAGCCCTTCACCCCCCATCGGATACAGTTCTTTCGGATTTCCACACCCCATATGCATGACTCTGCACTTCTTGGCATTGAATCTCAGCTGCCATGTCTTTGACCACTCTTCTAGCTTCCTTAAATCCTGTCTATTTCGCTCCACTCCTTCCGGCATGTCCACTCTGTTGCAGATCTTAGTGTCATCTGCAAAAAGACAAACCTTACCTTCTATCCCGTCCGCAATGTCGCTCACAAAGATATTGAACAGGACCGGTCCCAACACCGATCCTTGCGGAACTCCGCTCAACACTGCTCTCTCTTCAGAGTAAGTTCCATTTACCATCACATATTGTCTTCTGTCAGTCAACCAGTTTGCAATCCAGGCCACTACCTCGGCACTCACTCCTAAGCTTCTCATTTTATTCACAAGCCTCCTGTGTGGTACCATATCAAAAGCTTTGCTGAAATCCAAGTAGATGACATCTAGTGTTCTTCCTCGATCTAATTCCCTAGTCACCCAGTCAAAAAAGTCAATCAGATTTGTCTGACAGGACCTTCCCCTGGTGAATCCATGCTTGTTTAGTGTTCAGTGATTCACAACCTCCGCAGTCTCAGCTTTCAGTGATTTTAGCTCTGATAAGCTCATGGCTAGTCATTCACTGTTACCCAGCCTGGATGAGTCACCTCCTCATAGCCAAAAGGCCAAGGCAGGACCATGAAAAGAAAATATATGCAAACCCTTTCTTCCTGTTCGGCTTTTTTTCTGTTGTCTGAGAACTGGGTACCCAAGGGTCTGACTCCCCTTCTTAGTAAGGGTGAGAATCTGTTTGTTTCCTAGAACTGGTTTTTCAGTACATTTCTCTCATAAATCCCTCTCTCATTCAGAATTCTCCAATGTAGGACTTTTCTAGTCATAGTTCTGTATGATTTTAAAGTGATATTTCACTGCAAGGTACCAACAGTATTCCAGGGGGCTGTGACATGCAAATTCCCCTACCTGAGTCTCTGACTTATCTGTTCAATGGTTTTTTAAGCACCGTCACAGTAAGGGGTCTGGCAACCTTTTCAATCTCATTCTGTGTTTCCTGGGCGGATAGCTCATGTTACATAGCTGCATTGTCCCCTTGGTTTTCTCTGCTGCAGTTCACTTAAATGGTAGCGTGCTCTTTACCTCTCTCTCCCTTGGGGGGGGGGGGGATTCATAATGAATTTGTATCATAAGTTTATTACTTAAATCAAGTAATCTACAGTAAGATATCCATACATGATATCCTTACAATGCACCATTAATCCCCTCCACTCTGATCAGCTCACAGACCTGCCCACCTAGGCAGCGCTCTCAAGACTGAATAGATTTACTCCTGCTCAAGATTGATGAAAGTGCAGCAGAAGATGGATAGGAAGTCAGAAGAAGAGATGGAGTGGAAAGGGAGTCAACGAAGGGGGAGATGGATAGGGAGTTGGAGTTGGAAAGGGAGCTAGAGCAGGACATGCTGGAGGAAGAGGAGCTGAAATAATCTGAGAGAAGACAGGGTCATCCACCTGGTGGCATCAGTATTAGTATCACCAATGCGATTTTCCACCTTAGACTTTTGCCTTTTCTAGATCAGCTAAAGTGCCATTGCTCTCTCTTTCCGTGCCTAGCATTCAAAGTTTAAGACAGAAAGAGAGCGAATGGCGTAAAGCCCCATGTGCTAGTACTCTGTCTGCCTACAAATTTACGCTACATCAGTACAAGTCCTCTACCTCAAAATCAAAAAGGGATTTTTACGCGTCTAAGATCCATAACCTGGTCTTTGACGCCAAAGCTCTCTTTGCCTATGTTTCTAGTCTCACTCAGATCAACTCTCCGGAAATTCCCAGTAACCTAGCACAATCCAAAGCCGAAGAACTCGCTCTGTTTTTCCAAAACAAAATCTTCAGCCTCCTAACTCAACTGCCCGCCAATACCGCCGCCCTCTCGTCCTCTCTGCAGCCTTCCATAAAAAACATTTGCCTTGAAGCTTTCGAACCCATCTCCTCTACTGAGATACAAGTTGTTTTAAGAAGAATGAAACCTTCCTCTCATCCTGCGGATCATATTCCCACCAAACTTCTCTTGACAATTCCAGACTCTATCTCCAAAACACTGGTGGACATCATTAACTGTTCTCTTTCCCAAGGTTTCTACCCAGACGACCTCAAATTGGCCTCACTCAAACCACTCCTAAAAAAACCTAATCTGGACCATAAAGACCCTAACAACTTCTGCCCAATAGCCAACCTTCCCTTCATTGCTAAGATTATGGAAAAACTAGTAAACTCTCAACTATCGGACTACATTGAAGATAACAAACTCCTATTTGCCTCCCAATACGGTTTCCGCAAAAATTTAAGCACAGAATCCCTCCTCACTTCCCTGACAGACTACCTCATTCTGGGTCTCGACAAAGGTCAATCTTTCTTACTAGTCCTACTAGACCTTTCGGCAGCTTTTGACACTGTCAACCACTCCATCCTCATTAACCAGTTAGCTTCCATAGGAATTACCGGCATGGCTCTAACTTGGTTTAAAACGTTTCTCAGCAATAGAGGTTACAAGGTTAAAATCCAGAACAAAGAATCATCATGCTATAACTCAACCGTAGGAGTCCCACAGGGTTCCTCACTGTCTCCGACGCTCTTTAACATCTACCTTCTACCTCTTTGCCAGCTCCTCACCAACCTCAACCTAAAACATTTTCTCTACGCAGATGATATTCAGATCCTGATCCCCATTAAAGACACATTTTCGAAAACACTTAATCATTGGGAAACCTGCCACCAAGAAATCAAATGCCTCCTCAACAGCCTAAACCTAGTATTAAATTCCTCAAGACCAAACTACTTCTCATCTCTCCTGAGAACAGCAATTCCACCTCTACTCAGCCAGCCAACCCACCAGCCACTCAAGTGAGAGACTTAGGAGTGATAATTGATGATCGGTTGAACTTCAAAGCTTCCATCAATAGAACTACCAAAGACTGTTTCCACAAACTCCAAGTGCTAAAAAGGATAAGGCCTCTCTTCCACGCTCAAGATTTCAGAACGATCCTCCAAGCAATTATTTTCTCAAAGTTAGATTATTGTAACTCTATCTTACTAGGTCTCCCTTCCTCCTATACCAAACCGCTTCAGATGGTATAAAATGCGGCAACACGTTTACTGACAAACACTAGGAAAAGGATATCTCTCCAAGTCTAAAAGATCTACATTGGTTACCAATCCACTTCAGAATCATCTACAAATCCATCTCCATTATATACAAAACCGTCCATCAACACACCACAATCGACCTACAAATCCCTCTCCACTTACACAACTCCTCAAGACCCACCAGAGACGCATACAGAGGATCAATCCAGGTACCTCCCACCAAAACCACTAGACATATTACCTTAAGAGATCAAGCCCTCTCTACAGCTGGTCCTCCGTTATGGAAATCCATCCCCCCCGATCTCAGACAGGAGCCCTGCCTCCCAACCTTTAGGAAAAGACTTAAGACTTGGCTGTTTAAGCAAGCTTTCCCGGACTCCAATTAATGCCCTTCTCCATCTACTTACATTACAAAGTCAGCTCAATTTCATCTCTTTGTAAATAATTTGCCGTTATTAACCTTTTCCTTTATTTCTCTCTTCTTCCAGTTCAACAGTCCTTGTTATTTGTAACTGCTTTCTTCTGCACTATAGTTCAAGTTTGATGTCTATATTGCACCCCGGTTTAAATGTAAACCAGCATGATGTAATTGTATCATGAATGCCAGTATATAAAAACCTTAAATAAATAAATAAAATTCTGCTATGCCTCCTCCAGCAATCCCAGGTACATCATCACATTCAAGTAGGTATCATGGGAATGTAAAGCTGGTGGAATCTCAGATATCCTTCTGCTATCTTCATGTTACTACTCTAAAATTGTTTACATTGTTGTTCAAATGAGGGATCCTCAAAGATTTTTATTTTTATGCCTTGCAATTTCTGCAACATCCTGCTTACAATAAATTGCAACATAATGAGGTGAATTTTCAAAGCAGTTACATATGTAAATGTAACATACTATTGAGGCAATTGTCAAAGGACATTTACCTGTGTTGAGAGCACTTAACGCAGGTAAAAGCCTATTAACAATTCAATGGCATATATTGTTGCAATATTCAAAAGCCCATTTACACGAATAAAGTGCATTTACACATGTAAAACCCAGTTTTAAGTGTATAAATGCTTTTGAAAATAAGACCCAATGAGGTCCATATTCAAAAGCCATTTAGTAGGATAACAAAATAGTTATCCGTCTAAATGGCTTACCCGGTTATATTCAGCCCTTATCTGGCTAAATTGTAGCCAGCTAATAAGTTTTGTGGCTAGAATTTAGCTGGATAAGTTAGGGGCGGTCCAGGAGCATAACTGGAAGGAGCTGAGTTAGCTGGCTAAGTTAACTGGCTAACTCTGATATTCAGAGTTAGCCGAATGACTTAGCCAGCTAAGTCTGGTCAAGTCAAAGAGCTGTGCTAAAGTTAACTGGCTATAGTTATCCGGCTAACTAATTAAGATAGCAGGCTGTATTCAATAGTGTACCTGCACTATTGAATATGCCTCTAAAGTTAGTCGGATAAGTTTATCCGGCTAACTTTGCTATCCGGACTGTGTCTGAATATATGTTTTAAGCTGCTGTCTCAATTGTGTCTCTCAGTCAAGGAACACATATCAATGTACTGCTCTTGTTTTGACAGGCTCTGCTTTGTGGTTTGTGTATCATGTGTCCAGCAGATCCACTATTATTTTTGGAAAAGACCATTAAGCGAATGATGGAGAAGGGACAATCTGATCTTTTATGGTACAGACTGCTTAAAAAATATTTGAAGTCTTCACAATTACAATTGCTGACATACACACAGAGGGATAATATATACAAAGATTTGCTGTGATATGTCTCCATTGAAAGATTATGGAAACTTTTCACAATGAGAAACCTTGCCATCCCCACAGTACTGTAAATAGGGTTAACCAGCTGCACCATTTTTGCAGGCCAGGCTGATCCAGCCCTGGATTTTTCCTGTGCATGCAGGGGCCTCTTAGTCCTGCTTCTGTTAGGGAAATCAGAATTACAAGTCACTGGGTGCAGAGGGATAAAATCAAGACTGGATCTGCCTTTCCTGCAAAAATGGAGCCTATTGCTCTCCTTGAGGCTAATATGCAGCCAGCCTTATCAAAGTTCATCGGGCAACTATGCCCCGTTGAGTTTATCTAACTTTTCAGCCCGATTCCGCAACAGCTGAATATCCAATCAGAAGCTAACCCAGAGTCGACCAGGTAAGTTTAGGCTTGCTGTTTGACTGGTCAGATTCACCTGGGGAACTTGGTCCATGCAGGCCAAACATAATGAAACCAAACCCTGAAATGCTTCCAGCATCGCTTCTGTTTGCCTAGGTACATTTTTTCCGGGCAACAATTTGCCTGGTGTGCAGGGGAGAATTGAAACCTTTGGGATTTATCTGGCTAACTGCAAAGGTTAGCAGGCCAAACCTTTTGCATATGGCCTTCCTTACCTGTAAGTTTATTTGCGTCTTGACAAGACCGAGCCAAAAGAATAGCTCATTTCTTCAACTATTTTTTATTGCATTTCTAGACTGCTTTTCTGTAAAATGCTAAATTTAATTTAATTTAAGAAAGATTTATTAGTCACAGTATCTTAAATTCTATGTGAGTTCCAAAAAACATACATAAAATAGACATGAAATCATGCAGGGAACAATTACTATAATAAACACTAGAATCACTTCATAAAACAAGTTAAAAGCAACAAAAAAGGGCAAAACAATAATTATAAAATAACAGGACAGCATTTTACCCGCCCCCCCCCCCCCCACTCCCACAGTGAGTCTTTGCAAATTTTGGGGGATGACTGCATGTTTTCAGAGCATAACCGTTGTGTGCATCTTTGAAGATTTAGTCGTGAAAAGCTTTGCTTTATTCAGGTCCTTTTGATTCTCTAAAACCTCTTGCTCGTGTAACACACTCCTTCATTTTATTATAGGGATATATTTATAGATGAATCAATGAGACCAAAGATAAAGCCGGTGACAGAGAGTTACTTGGAGTACCTTTTTGGAACAGATGAAGCACAGCTGGTAAAAAGTGTACTGATATGAGTTTTCTTTTCACATTCCTTGCAAAAATGTCTTCCTGCTTGTCTTTTGGGAAAAAAAAAACAGAAATGTGATATAAAATGATCTGTGAGAAACTTGCTGACAGTGCGATCCTGATGGTAGATCTGAGCACTGTAGGCTGTGATGCTAGGGCTCTGGTTTTAGAGCCAGTCAGGCCAGGACATGCTGTGGAAGTGGTACCCTCAGGCCCAGGGAGGAAGAGAGACGGAAGAGATGACTATGACTATGGTGGCAGCCCCTTTGCCAGCCAGTGAGCAGTGCTAGGTTGAGTCTCGGAGGAGGTGCCCATCCTGCCTTTGGGCTGGCAAGGGTTCCCCAGAGCTGGCCCGCCATATTGTCTGGGAAGGGCAAGGAAGGGGGTTTCAAAAATGGAGGGTGAAAAGGGCAAAAATAAAGGAATTTCATTATGATGCCACATAAATATGAATAATTTGGAGCTAGTTAATATAGGAGTGGCCAACCCCAGTCCTCAGGAGCCACAAACAAGTCTAGTTTTCAGTATATCAATGAATATGCATGAGATAGATTTGCAGGCATTGCTGTTCATTGTATGCAAATCTCTGCCAGTGGTGTATTCGGATTGGGGGAGTAAAGAGCACACGTACACTGATATTTTCGACTGTATGGACATTGTTATACTCCAGTCAACATCCTGTTCAAGTAACAAGTGCAAAGCATGTAGGCGCTTTATATGCATATCTCGAAAGGTAGGACATTTGAAAGAGAAATTACCAAGTAGTTTCCTTCTGAAAATTAGGCGTAAGGTGTGTGCATGCAGTTTCAACTAGGGGGAGCTGTTCAAAATTGCCCCCTAAATGTGCATGTTGTGTATGTTCTCTCTCCTTCTCTCCTCTCAGTATTGTGCACTGTGAAGCTACTATTATGTTTGACATGAATAACAGTGCAGTGCCATGCTGTTGTTTTAGTGTCCCCTTATTAATATCCTCTAATGCCTTTTCCCAGCTTTCTCCGGAGTTATTCACAAAAGCATGTGCGTTTTATGGCACCAACCTGCTGAGAATGTCCTTCGAGTAAGTATGGGTTTGGTAGGTTAGGCTTTGCTTTAATACTAGCAATCATTGGGATCCCAAATTCTTTTTGTCAGAGATTTGCAATCAGCCACTTTGCAAGTGGGGGGAAATGAGCCTGGCATCTAAATAGCATCAAAAGGGAAAAGGAGAGAAAGATCAATGTCATGCTTATTGTTAATCTATGATGGTAAGTGGATAAGCTGAGATGTGACTTGATTAGAGATCCATAGAGACTGATACTCCATACCTCTGCCCCGGAAGACTTATTTGACTGAAAAGGCGCTCAAATTAATCCTCGGGCCTCCCCTAGCCTGCTGGGTTTCCAGGCTATCCCTAATGAATATACATGAGATATATCTGAATGCCTTAGTATTTGGTGCATAAGCTGCACCAACTTTTGTAGGTTCAGTTTGAAATTTATCTTCCATTCATCCCCTTGTCTGATTCTCTTGAGATTGTAGGCTCCTCGAAGCAGTGGCGTACCTAAAGTATTTGGCACCTGGGATAGATACTTCCTTTGTCACCCCTCCCCCAAAGTTCACTTCTCTGTAACCCCGCCCAGTGATCTCCGGTTCCCCTCTCCCTCACGCAGGCTCCTTTTCTCTCTTACATACACTCTCACACACACCTACACACAGGCTCCCTCCATTTGTTTCTCCCTCACACATACACACCCCTTCACACAGGTTCCCTCTCTCACACACAGACATGCACCCTCACCCTCACCCCCATACCCATCACGCACTCCCAGCCTCTTACTTACACACCCACACATGCACTCCCATACACACATACAGGCTCCCAATCTCTTACTCCCATACACACACACACACACACACACACACATCCTCACTTCCGTATGCACACTCACATGCTCTCAGTTTCTTACTAATATACATACACATACTGACACACCCCTTTCTCGCTCAATCACATATGCTCACGTGTGTCATTCTGGCCCTCTCCCTTTTCAGCTTCTTGCAGCTATCCGGCCGCTCTTGTCACCTTTTTTCATCACTCATGGCCTGGCAGCCCCCTCTTCTGCTGCGAGCAAGACAAGCTCCACTCGCAGCCCAGCGGCCTTCCTCTTCTTTTTCAGTGAGTGGGATGGGCTCAACTTGCGGCCTGGCGGCCTTCCTCTTCTTCTACCATGAGCAGGATGGGCTCTGCTTGCAGCTGCCAACCTTCCTCTCAATGGTAACCCCCTCCCGGCTAGCACTCCCGTGCTGGCTGTTACCCAGGGTGGACCACAACCCCCTTAGTATGCTACTGCCTTGAAGATCCAGTTTAATGTAAATCTTAGCAATTTGGAAGTGATCAAAGAGTTCAGAAATAAGGGGTAATGGATATTTGTTCTTAACATTGATAGAATTTAGACCACGATAATCAATGCAGGCCTCAGAGATCTGTTCTTCTTGACGAAGTAGAACCCTGTTCCTGCAGGTGATGAAGAGGGATGGATAAACCCTCGCTTCAGGTTTTCCTTAATGAACTCAATGTTTGCTTGGGAATCCGGCACCGACAGAGGGTACACTCTCCCACAAGGTAGAACCTTCCCTGGCTGGAGGTCAATAGGGCAGTTATAGGGTCGATGAGGGGAAGGATCTTGGTTTGATTTTTGCTGAATATGTCTTGGAAGGCCGCATAGACCTGAGGGAGACTGGGTGGTATTGCGAGATCTGAGACTGCGATGATGGTAGAAGGGACGATTGGATTGAGGCAATGCTGTAGGCAATATGGGTTTCATGACTGGGTATCCCCTATAGACCAGTCCATGGTAGGCCCATGTCACTGGAGCCAGGATAAACCCAGGACTAGGAGGTTGACAGAGCACCTGAGGAAGTAAAATGATTGTGGTCAAGGAGGCCTACTCTGAGTGTCCTGGGTTGGATCACAGTCGTGATTCTCCCAGGCAGCCGCTTTCCATATATCGAGAAGATTAGGAGAGGATGGGGCACTGGGTCCACTGGATTGTCATGACTGCAGACCAGAGTCTACTCAATGAAATTGCCACCGCGCCGGAGTCAAGGAAGGCTTTGGCCAGAATCTTCTGGGTATCAGGCTGTAGGTAGGCCAGCAGAGCTATCCATGAGAGGGGAGTGTTAGTTGAGGGACCTAGAGATGCCTCCCCAGCCAGTCCTAGGCACTGAAGTTTCCTGGTCTCAAGGAGAAAGTACTGTTCCCTGTATGTACCCGGATCTGTCCAGACTCCTGGGTTTTGTCCCCGCACCAGCAGGTGGAGACAGAGAAAGTTTGACAGCCTCTGCCCTATATATACCTAGGCACCACCCACAGCCTGCCAGTATTACTCTGTCTCCAGCAGGTGCTAGGTTTGCTTACCCACAGTCTGTATTAGTCTGAGGCAGTTAGTTAGAGGTTCCATTTTAATTTAATATCTTCTTTTTGCTAGGACTTGTTTGTAAAAAAAAAAAAAAGAAAAGAAAAGAAGAAAAGACAGTGAGGTTTAAGAGGCTTTTTCCTCAGCGAGGATCTCCTCGGCTTCCCAGGGGAAGTGCAATCCCTCCTGGTTTAAGAGGCGGCTGTGGTCAAGGACCCGATAGCCCTTTCTTCAGTAGCTGAGGGGTTGATACCGGGAAGCCCGGCTCACTCACCCCTGGAGACACGGTGGCAAGACCCCTTCTTGTGCTGGGCAAGTACTCCTAATTAAATTAAAAAAAAAAAAAAAAAAAGAGAATTTTTTGTTTCCTTCGACTCTCCCTTCCCTCGACGGGCTTTTTATTTCGGTGCTTGCGGTTTTTTGCTCCTGTTTGCCGTTTAAAAAAAAAAAAAGTTACTTTTTCTCTCGGCCCGATATGTCCCAGAGGGCAGCGTGCAGGGCATGCGGCTCGGCGCGTGGTCGTTTATCCGGTGAGGATCTGTGTCCTTCTTGCATGCCAGGGGGTGAGGGCACCTCACAGACTGCCAGGGGGGGTCATGCTGCGCGTCTCTTCAGTTACCTGCACATTCGGGGAGATGCCGTTCCTTCCCTCGGCTCTGTTCCCACCGAGTGTGGGAATGGGCGCCATTTTGGACGGTTTCGGCATGGCAGGGCCGGCCGGTTGGGTGTAAATTTTTTATCTTGGCATCACTCGCAGCAGCGTTTGCCCGTAGGGGGGGTCTAGCACGGTGAAATCGCCGCGGTCTGCAAGGGGGGATGCCCCTGCAGATAGGGAGGATTCCTCTTCGTCATCCTCATCAAATTCAGATTATATTCAATTTTTACATAAGGCCTTTAGAGCTAAGAAAGCCGCGAAGAGACACGGCAGGGATAGGAGTTTCTCACCTTTACCCTCAAAATCCCGGAAACGGGTCCAGAGCCGCTCAGAGCAGGAAGCCCACAAGGATAAATGCCCTTTAAGGTCCCAGGCGCCACAGGATGATTCTAGTTCCTTCTCTGATGTTTCTCTGGAATCAGAGGATCAGGGCCTGGCCACCCCTCCCCCGAGGGGGATAGAGGGTGAGGGGGACCTGCAGCAGAGTGCTGCATGTGATACACATGGCATGGAGGGAGATGACCCTAAGGTAGTCCGGTTATTCCGAAGGGATGAGCTTACCCTCTTATCCCGGCTATTTTGAAGGAGTTGGGCAATGAACCGACACAGGATCTAGCGGTCTTAGGGTCTATGGATCCGGTTTTATTGGGTCTGAGGGGCCTGCCTACTATCTTCCCTTTCCATTTTTCAGCGACGGATTTACTGTACTGGGAATGGGATATACCGGATATGGGCCTCAAAGTTACGAAGGCCATGGATAAGCTCTATCCTCTAACTGAGGAGGCTCTAGAGCTTCTGCGAGTCCTGAAGACTGATGCCACTGTCGCTGCAGTTAAGAAGAAGACGATTATTCCGATCACAGGCGGTACAGCTCTCAAGGATTGGCAAGACCGAAAACTTGAGCTGCAGCTGAAGAAAAGTTTTGAAATCTCGGCGCTGGGGGTCCGAGCAGCCATGTGTAGTAATTTTGGATTGAGAGCGGGCCTTTGCTGGGTTCAACAACTTCTGGCCAATGAGTCTCTCTCCGAGGAGGAAGCTCGGCAAGCTGGGCGCTGTGCAGATGCTCTGTATGATCTTCTGCGGACTTCTGCTAGTTCCATGGTCTCAGCAGTTTTGGCTAGATGCTTATTGTGGCTACGACACTGGGCGGTGGATGTGTCTTCAAAATCTAGGTTGGGCTCTCTTCCTTTTAAGGGAAAGTTGCTATTTGGCAAGGAGCTTGAAGACTTGGTTCAGTCTTTGAGAGAGAATACGGTCCATCGCCTTCCCGAAGATAGGCCTAAGCCGAGGTCTTCGTTTTCCTCAAGATCTCGTTTTTGGGGTGATCGGAGGACTCGTACGCCCCGAGCGTCCACTTCAACTTTCCTTCAGTCTATAGACAGACAACAGTCGTGGTCTCAGTCCTTTCGAGGGCAGCCGATCCATTCCTCGGTGCCAGTGGTAGGGGGCAGACTTCTCTGTTTACAAGGAATGGGCCAAGATCACGTCGGACCAGTGGGTCCTCTCTGTGATAAGAGATGGCTTCGCTTTAGATTTTGCACGCCAACTGCATTAATAGTTTCTGGTCTCTCCTTGTGGCTACGCCATGAAGTGCCAGGCGGGACAAGCTGACGGTGCAACGTCTTCTCGACCTGGGGGCCATTGTGCCAGTTCCTCCCTCGGAACAGCGCACAGGCCGATATTCCATCTACTTCGTGGTGCCAAAGAAGGAGGGGTCCTTCCTTCCCATTCTAGATTTAAAAAGGGTAAACAGATGTCTGAGCATTCCAAGGTTCCGTTTGAAAACGCTCCGGTCTGTGATCGCGGAGGTACATCCTGGGGAGTTCCTGGCGTCTCTGAACCTCACGGAGGCGTATCTCCGTGTAGGCATCAGGAAGGATCATCAGCAGTTCCTGAGAT
This sequence comes from Rhinatrema bivittatum, assembly GCF_901001135.1. Lineage (NCBI taxonomy): Eukaryota > Metazoa > Chordata > Amphibia > Gymnophiona > Rhinatrematidae > Rhinatrema > Rhinatrema bivittatum. Next base: position 41,793,418 of record NC_042623.1, on the reverse strand, counting down.
TTGCAATTTTGGTGAGACATTATCAGTTTCAGGCTCTGCCCTTTGGTCTCGCTACAGCGCCCAGGACCATCAAGATCATGGTAGTCGTGGCAGCCCGGCTGCGCAGAGAGGGGTTTTTGGTACACCCCTATCTGGACGATTGGCTGATTCGGGCAAAGTCAGAAGCTTTTTGCCAGGAGGCGATCCGGCGGGTGTTGCAGCTGCTGAAGGCGCTTGGCTGGGTGATCAATATGGCCAAGAGTCACCTCATCCCCTCCCAGTCTTTGGAGTATTTGGGAGCTTTGTTCGACACTTGGCAGGGTCAGGTCTTTCTCACGACCAACAGGATTGTCAAGTTGCAGAGGCATGTGCAGTCCTTGTTCAACAAGTCCCAGCCCATTGTTTGGGATTATTTACAAGTACTAGGATCTATGACTTTTACTTTGGAGCTAGTTCCCTGGGCCTTCGCTCATATGCGGCCTTTACAGTCAGCCTTGCTTTCCCACTGTAATCCAACCTCTGAGCAGTTCCATCTGGTTCTGCCATTGACAAACTCCCCTCGCTCCAGTCTACATTGGTGGTTGATCAGGGACAATTTGACCAGAGGAGTCCTGTTGGTGGTTCCGGATTGGACAGTGGTGACCACAGATGCCAGTCTCTCAGGCCGGGGTGCAGTTTGTCTGAGGACCTCTGTGCAGGGGCGGTGGTCTCAGGAAGAATCGCGATGGTCCATCAATTGGCTAGAGACCAAAGCAGTCCGCCTCGTGCTACAAGTGTTCCTCCCGTTGATCGAGGGGATGTCGGTCAGGATGTTATCCGACAATGCGACCACAGTGGCTTACATCAATCGTCAGGGAGGCACCAGAAGTCGTGCCGTAGCAGAAGAAGCGCCCCTGTTAGTAGACTGGGCGGAGCAGCATCTCCTCAGCATAGCTGCAGCCCACATTCCAGGGGTGGACAACGTTCAAGCGGATTTTCTGAGTCAGCATCGTCTCGACCCCGGCGAGTGGGAGCTGGCGGACAAAGCCTTTCAACTACTCTGCGACAGGTGGGGCATTCCCCATATGGATCTAATGGCGACATACAAAAATTCCAAGGCCCTGCGATTCTTCGCTCGCTGCAGAGAACCAGGAGCGGAAGGCGTGGATGCTCTGGTTCTTCTTTGGCTGATGACGGTTCTCCTGTACGTGTTCCCTCCTTGGCCTCTTAATAGGCAAGGTGATCAGATGCATAGAAGGACACCCGGCGAACGTGATCATGGTAGCTCCCGAGTGGTCACACAGGCAGTGGTTCGTGGATTTGCTTCATCTGGCAGTGGATGGTCCTCTGCGTTTCCATCCGGCCCCGAACCTTCTAGCGGCATGGCTTTTGAGAGACAGCGCCTGAGGGGCAAAGGCTATTCCGCGGCGGTAGTCACTACACTATTGCAATCGCATAAGACATCTACTTCTTTGTCTTACGTTCGAGTCTTGAAGGTTTTCGACTCCTGGTGCGTGGCAAGAGAGATTGTTCCCACTCGTGCCGCGGTGTCCGATATTCTAGGTTTCCTTCAGGCGGATTTAGCCAAGGGACTGTCTTGTAGTTCGTTGCGGGTCCAGGCAGCAGCTCTTGGGTCTTTTTTTTTCAATTTATACTTTATTAAATTTCTTAATACATTTATAATAAGAAAGAAAAACAGGTAAATTTTGGAATAACATTACCAAAGTTTTAAACATACATAAAAAAGAAATTACCTTTATGTATTACCATTTTTAAGTTCTCAATCTGAGAAGCCAATCAAAAAAATACATTTAGGAAATATTCAATCAATTTTGAACACTTAGAGCCATATTTCTATTTAAACCAGTTACATTATCCAATGAAAGCTGTTATACGACCCTCATCCACCCTTATCAAATAGAAAAACTTCTAGGTGTGCAGGATCAAGAAAGACAAACTTATTCTTTTGATATACAACAATGCATTTACAGGGAAATTTGAGAAAGAACGTGGCTCCTAAGGAAACCACCCTCTGTCTCTTTGTAAGGAATTGTTTTCTTCTTGATAGCGTATCTCTAGAGATGTCTGGAAATGCTTGAACTAATTGGCCACAGAAGCTGAAACCTTTATTTTTTAAGTATCTCTGCATTACCAAATTGTTTTCTTGCTCCAAACCAAAAGCCACAATCAACGTGGCTCTTGTTTGGATGTCGTCTACTGACGCCTCCAAGAAAGATGTTAAGTTTGGATTTTCAACAGATAATACATCCATACCCCCTTCAGGTGCTACCCCCACTCTTTTCATATTTGATATGTAATATATCTTAGAAATTAACAGATCGTTAGATACACCCAAAATTTCTTTTGCGTATTTCTTAAACAGTTTCTGTGCTGATAATTACCTTGTAATAGGGAAGTTCAAAAACCTTAGATTTTTACTTCTTAAACTGTTTTTCAGTCCCTCTGTTTGCTTGTATATTATCAGAGTATCTTTAATAAGAATGGCTCCACTTGACTGCAGTGATGTAATTTGTGCTGCTGAGGCTGCACCTGCATGCGCCACACATTCAATACGCCTTCCATGATCCTTCAGCATTTCCTTGGTCTCATCAAAGAAATTTGTGGATTGGGTCATAGATAGGGATAAATTCCTCTCCATCTTTGTAACGGCTTTACATACATCAAGGAGTATAATATTATCAGGTTCAATCATTTCAGATTCTGATAATATTGGCAGATCAATTACACTCCCTGCTATTTTACTTCCACTCTCCTCAATAGCAGTAAGAGCCTGGGCTAATGGTTTATTCTCTCTCTCCTTGATAGTTTTTAAGTCCATCAAGCTTGGGGTAGTCATTGTGTCACTAATCCCATCACTGACTGGAAGTATGTTAGATAGCTGGTCATGGGCGGGACTAGTTGTCGCCCCCGACGAAAAGGAGATATCAGAAATGACTTCCCTCGAAGTCTGACTCACCCTTCCCACAAGATGAGTGTCCATCGGACCCTTTACTTCCTTTGATACAGGTGTGGAAGCCGCGATCTTCATCTTTCGTTTTTTCCCCATCCGTTTCCACAACCAATTCTCCCTCAGGGGCGCGCCCCTTTGGCGCACGGCTTCGGCTGTGCGCCGACAGCTGCGAGCCGACCGCTGCGCGCCGCTGCGATGCCATTTAAATAGTCGCAGTGGTGTCTCCTGGATGATGTCAGGGGGGTGGAAGTCAGGTCTCTATCTCCCAGGCTCAGTCCCTTGCGCCCCTCTCCTCTTGGGCGGCTCTTTCTCAGCAAGGCTTCCACTGACCTGGTGCTGCAACGCGATTTAAATAGTCGCAGAGGTCTCTTCCGGCTGACGTCAGGGGGGTGGAAGTCAGGTCTCTATCTCCCAGGCTCAGTCCCTTGCGCCCCTCTCCTCTCGGGCTGCTCTTTCTCAGCAAGGCTTCCACTGACCTGGCGCTGCGACGCGATTTAAATAGTCGCAGCAGTCTCTCCCAGATGATGTCAGGGGGGCGGAAGTCAGGTCTCTATCTCCCAGGCTCTAGTCCCTTGCGCCCCTCTCCTCTCGGCAGCTCTTTCTCAGTAAGGATTCCCTGGCTCTTGGGTCTTTATGCGGTCCTGTGCAGGGCGTACCGTTGGCCAAGCATCCAGATGTTGCTCGTTTCCTGAAGGGAGCGAGGCATTTACGTCCACTGGTAAGCTCTCCCTGACCATATTGGAATCTGAATTTAGTTCTCAAAGCTCTGTGTGCCCCGCCCTTTGAACCTTTACATAGAGCGACTTTGAAGAATTTAACGTTGAAGGTTGTCTTTCTAGTAGCAATCACTTCGGCGCGAAGGGTTTCCGAGCTTCAAGCACTGTCCTGTAGGGACCCTTTCCTACGAATCTCATTCTGGTGTCTCCTTGCGCATGGTCCCTTCTTTTCTACCTAAGGTTGTTTCTTCTTTCCATTTGAATCAATCTGTGGAACTTCCGTCGTTCTCCGATTTGGATAGGTCGGACCCTCTTTTGCGAGATCTGCGGAAATTGGACGTTCGCAGAGCTCTCCTATGCTATTTGGAGATTACTAATGAGTTTCGAGCCTCGGACCACCTCTTTGTGGTCTGGAGCGGCCCTAAGAAAGGTAACATGGCCTCTAAGACTACCATAGCTCGCTTGTTGAAAGAAGCTATTAATTCGGCTTATTTACTCTGTGGTCGACCTTTACCTGAGGGTCTTCAGGCACACTCGACTTGCTCTCAGGCCACCTCTTGGGCGGAATGCCAGCAGATTTCACCACAAGAGATCTGCCGGGCGGCTACATGGACATCCTTACATACCTTTGCGAGGCATTACAGACTTCATGTTCGGGCACCAGGGGTGGCTAACTTTGGGGAAGGTGTGCTTCGCGCAGGCCTCTCTGGTTCCCATCCCAATTAAGTGTTCGCTCTGGTACATCCCAGGAGTCTGGACTGATCTGGGTATGTACAGGGAAAAGAAAATTGGTTCTTACCTGATAATTTTCATTCCTGTAGAATCACGGATCAGTCTAGAGTCCCACCCGTTTTTTACTGTGTAGAGGTAATGGAGAGTCCGCTTCATCAGCATTGCTTTACATCTCATAATGTTATCCCAATTCTGTTCCCCTGTTTTGGGGTCTGGTTACAGTTGGGGTCCATGCTCTTTTTTTCCTTTTATGGTTTTTTGTATATAGTTAGTTAGCTTTTCTGCTGCTTTGACATTACGTAATACTGGCAGGCTGTGGGTGGCACCTAGGTATATATAGGGCAGAGGCTGTCAAACTTTATCTGTCTCCACCTGCTGGTGCGGGGACAAAACCCAGAAGTCTGGACTGATCCGTGGTACTACAGTAACGAAAATTATCAGGTAAGAACCAATTTTCTTATATGATGTCCAGAAACAGTATAAAGAGGCACAGGTTGTGAAGCCGTCATCAACATCTCTCATCCTCTGTCAGGCGGGAACCCATTTACATGGGCTCTTCCTGGGAAGCCAAAGGATTAGTGTCTTTGGTTGGGACCACTAGTGTGCACTGGAAGCTAGATGTCAAGTGAGGTGCCACACCGGTTTGGCCTCGCTTCTGAAACCTCTTCTGGAAGCAAATGTTGATTTGGTTGAAAAGGGTAATCAATACATCCAAAGATGTGGGAATCTCCACCAGCAAGTTCATCCTTGATTAGTGCCACTAAGTCTTGCCAAAAATAGGTCCCAGAATAAGACTAAGAGTGGGGGGAAAAATAATTCCCAGTTCCACTAATGGTAATAAAAATTGCAATAAATAAATTAAAGCAAAATGTGCACACTTGTATTTTAAGATTCTCTGATGTAAGTCAATGAAAAGGGAACCTGTCTAATAATAGCAATAATGAGAATTATAGTAAGGTAATATTATTTTGATTTATCTCCTGTTTTTGGTCCAGACAGGAGTCAATGTTGGATTCCTGCCTGGACCGAAAGCACAAAATAAATCAAAATAAAATTACCTTACTATAATTCTCATTATTGCTATTATTAGACAGGTTCCCTTTTCATTGGATTACACCCAGGGCTTAATTTGTGGGGGAATGTCGTGGAATGTGTTTCCACCACTTTTTTCAGATTTAAGGGCCAGAGCAATAGATGTATTCTCTGCTCCAGGCTCACCTTCCCTCCCTTCACTGTAGGATGCTGGGGTCCAGGTGGGGATCCAGCCCTTCCATTCTGCAGGGAAGAGGAGAGGAAGGGGTGATCCTGAAGCACACAGAGCAGAGAATAGCCATTCTGCCCCCAAATTCAGCCCTGTCCTCCTATTCTGCAGGAGAGGGGTTGGGGGGTTATCCTGAAGCAGACACTGCAGAGCAAAGAACAGACACAAAAAACGAGTTGAATTAGCACAAGTCTGAAACTGGTGAGCAGCAGTGCCAATAATTAAGGCTTCAGCCCTGGCCTTGAAGATTGGAACTACTGCTCATCAGTTTTGAATTTCTCTTAATTCAACACATTTAATGTGTCTGTTACCTGGGGATTCATTTCTGGCAGAATGACTGAGAATGGGTGTTCTGCTACCTTTTTCCTGGACCCGATGAAGCGGAGCAGAGCTGGCGATATAGAAACATAGAAATGACGGCAGAAGAAGACCAAACGGTTCATCCAGTCTGCCCAGCAAGCTTTCAAACTTATTTTTTTTTTCATACCTTTCTGTTACTCTTGTCCCTTTAAATAACATTTTTGGTTCTATTTCCCTTCCACCCCCGCCATTGTAGATAGCAGTGCTGGAGCTGCATCTAAGTGAAGTATCTAGCTAATTGGTTTGGGGTAGTAACCGCCGTAATAAGCAAGCTACTCCCACGCTTGTTTACCCAGCCTGTGCAACTCAGTCCTTGTTGGTTGTTTGAATATAAATCCTCTTTTCTTCATTCCCCCTGCCGTTGAAGCAGTGAGCTGCACTGGATATGTATTCTAAGTGAAGTATCAGGCTTGATTCGGGGTAGTAACAGCCGTAACGAGCAAGCTACACCCATGCTTATTTGTTTTACCCAGACTATGTAATTCATACGTTGTTGGTAGTTGTCTGAATATAAATCATCTTTTCTTCATTCCCCTTGCTGTTGAAGCAGAGAGCTATGCTGGATATGCATTGAAAGTGAAGTATCAGGCATTTTTGGTTTGAGGTAGTAACCGCTGTAACAAGCAAGCTACTCCCCTGCTTTTATGTGGATGCAAATCCTTTTTTCCATATTTCCTCTTGCCGTTGAAGCATAGAGCAATATTGGAGTTGCATTAACCGTGTGTATGTTTATTGAATAAGGATATTAATCTCCAGGTAGTAGCCGTCATTTTCGCAAGCCACCCCCATGCCTCTTCTCCTCATTCATATCCTCTAGCCTTTATGGATCCACAGTATTTATCCCACGCCCCTTTGAAATCCTTCACAGTTTTGGTCTTCACCACTTCCTCCGGAAGGGTGTTCCAGGCATCTACCACCCTCTCCGTGAAGAAATACTTCCTCACATTGGTTCTGAGTCTTCCTCCCTGGGGTTTCAAATCGTGACCCCTGGTCCTGCTGATTTTTTTGCAACGGAAAAGATTTGTCGTTGTCTTTGGATCATTAAAACCTTTCAAGTATCTGAAAGTCTGTATCATATCACCCCTGCTCCTCCTTTCCTCCAGGGTGTACATATTTAGATTCTTCAATCTCTCCTCATAAGTCATTTGATGAAGGCCATCCACCTTTTGGTTGCCCTTCTTTGAACCGCCTCCATCCTGTCTCTGTCCCTTCCAGAAATCGGTTGTGGCTCCCTCACGGAAATGGAAAGTGAAAAGTGTGTTTGCATATATTGTGTGCAAGAGAGAATGTGTGAGTTTTGGCGACAGAGAGAGTACCCGGCCGTTCACAATGTCCCTGGCCTAGCTCCCTCCCTCCCCTTCCAATCCATCCCCATTCCACAGTTCCACTTCCTTTTTGTCTACAAATTAAGCCCTGATTATACCACAGACTCTTAAAATGCAAGTGTGCATATTTTGCTTTATTTATTGCAATTTTAATTGCTGTTATTGGAAATGGGAATTATTTTTTCCTCTCTTATTTTTATCCTGGAACCTTAGTTGTAACACTTCACAGGCCGGTAGGCATTTGCCTTTGGGGTAATGTGTGTGGTTGTTCTGGCAGTCATACTGGTCCTGGAGAAAAGTGGAGTTGTAGTGGCTCATGAGCCCCCTGTGAAGGCCCAACCAGAAAGACAAGGTATAGCGTGAGCTTGTGAGACCACACAGGCCCCTTCCTCAGCGTAGTGCTTGTTAAAGTGAGTATGTCAAACTAACATGCAACCTCTGCTGGAATCACATGAAAATGTCTATGGCAAGAAAAGAAAGAACTGTGGTAATAGGAGGAAGCAAGATTGAAGTTGAACAAAAGGAATCAGCTTTCCTGAGACCCCGCTGGAGGATGACGCTGTGCGGGGCAGTGCATTCTACCATATGCTTAGGGCCCTTCATTTTCAGTTTAAACTGATTTTCACCCTAATTTTAGGCTGATTAAAGAGCAGCTCCAGAGCTGAGGATGCAGTGTTTCAAGGCTTCCTGCCACGTGCTGCATTTCAAGTTCCGCCCTCCACTTGTGAAAGCGCTCACTGAGAAGACTTTTTAAGTCCCGCCTCTCCTCCCCAGCTAGCCAAAGTAGCTGCTGTCTGGTGCCGCTGATGCGGCATATGAAGCGTGCCGCCCCCACCACCGGAATCCCTTCCCAGCTGGCTCCCTGGCCTGCACAAAAGAGGAAGTGCAGGAGCCACGATAAGCATGCTACCAAGGAAGGAGGGAGGCGGAGCCTGGAGCCATCACCAGTAAGGATGAATACTGTTGCAGTGGAGGGGGAGAGAGGGAGATTCTTGATGGGGGCAGGGAGAAAGAAGGACATGCTAAGTAGGGTAGGGTAAAGAGGGATATGCTGCTGAGTGGGTGGGAGAATCTGCTTAATATTGTTTCACTGTTCTGGCCTTTATCCACCAAAATGAACTTGAATATTTACCCCGAAAAATGAGTCTTTTTTTTTTTTCCATTGATTTTCTCCTGTTTTTGTTCTTGTCGTAATAAACCCTAATAAATTCCCACGAAATATTAAAAAAAAGCATTTCAAAAAACCAAAAATGAAGGTCCCTTGTATGCTCCGTATCAAGCTGCAGATCTCTGGATATCCTGTTCCCTGCTCAGGTGAAAGTGTGCCTTAAATATTTAATCTGTTCTTTGCTCTGTGTTTTGCTTGCAGCGCCTGGGTGAAGTATTGTGCATGCAGGAAAGACCTGAGGGCAGAGATGGAACAGAAGACAGCACAGGCAGAGAAACATTATAATTCAGTCCAGTTCCGACTGATAGTGCTGAACTGGAATGCCTGGGCGAAGTTTCGCAAGCAGCAACATATACGTAAGTTTTTTCCAGAGAACTTTACGGAATCAGAATTGCAAATCTTCCATGAAAGTAAATAGATTTGCCGGTGTGGAAACTGTTGGTCATTTCCATAGCGGCTGGGAAATTGATTTGCAGCTTGTTCTGATGAATCATCTAACGAGTCAGCATTTTGCCAAATCAACAGTTGTGTAGAATTTTTTTTTTTACACTTAGCATGCAGTTTCGTGGATGAAAAAAATGGATAAATGGGTCTTGAAGGACTAACGTGAGATGAGCTAATTTATGATTCTGGGGATGGCCTGGAAAAAGTGAGGCGATGCCTGGCGAATGAAGCATCTGAGGATATGACCCGTGCTCAGCTTTCCTAAGAAGCAGTTTGGCACCTTCCCTGAAGCAGAGGCCGGCTTAGTGGACCTTCACGTCAAATCTGGCTATATCACTCGAGATATTTCCCTGTAGATTTATAGACAGACAGAAACTGTGGCTGATTTCCTGACAGATGCTTCATATTTTTTTGAGAATCTTTAAATCCAGATGTGATGATAATCCCTGGCTAAAAGCTTTAAGGTGGCAGTTTTCAAAGAGCCCAGGTAGTTGTGAAGTAGTCGGACACTTTCAGTGCATAAAGTAAAGTGCGCCTACATGCTCTGTACCTGCTGTTCCTATTCATACCCCAGATCAGTCCAGACAAGTGGGTTTTGCATCCCTACCAGCAGATGGAGGCAGAGAGTAAAACCTTTCAGGCACTGCTACATAACCGAGAGTGCCATCTGCAGTCCCTCAGTATTTCTCTTTCTCAAGCAGATGGCTGAGATGCAAACCTGCAGACTGTTAGAAGTTTAAAACAAAAAAAATTTAAGTTTGAGTTAGGGAAGAAGACGGAATTTAGAAGAAGAGACACTCCCTGAGGTGTTAGGCACATTCGTGGGCCATCCCTCAGGTAGAGCCGGGTGAATTGGGGACTTGGTGATCTCTGTCTGATCTCTGCCAATGACATCTGGAGGGATTGATAGCCAGGGGCCTGGCTCCTTCATGTCTTCCGAGATCTCCTTTCCCATGTTGTCCAGATTCAGGGAAGTTTTTTTTTTCTGAGGGGTTCTTTGGCTCAGGAGCACTGTACTTTTAAGTTAAAAAAAATTTTTTTGGAAGCAGCAGCCTGAAGGAACGGACTGCTGGTGTGTGTTCAGCGGGAGTTGATAGCGCCGTGGGGAGCGTGAGTAATAAGTCTTCCTCAGAACCGGGGCTCCAGGGCTTTGCGGGGAGGGTGATTTGTGCTGGCGGCAGAGCTTTTTTGGCACGCACCACTACAGGCCTGCTTATCTGAGCGGCACTCCAGCCACGTGCACGTTGTTAATGGTGCTGACTTCTTAGCTCAGGGATCTTGCAAGGCTTGTGGTGCGCATTCTGGGCAGCTTAATTCAACCGAGCTCTGCAAGGATTGTGCATCCGGGGAAGAGGGCTCTTCCATGGAGGCAGTTAGCAGGAAATGAGTCACCAGATTGGCAGAGCCTGCAGCAGAGGCCTCTGAGGAGAGTCAGACTTTGATGCAGGACTCTGAGGCATGCGATAGGAAACAGACTATTTCCAGGATGTCCAGGGACTCCCCTCCTCCACTTTCTTCCATGGTGACATCAGTGTACCAGGGTGGGGAGAGGGAGTCTAATGGGAGAGTGTAGGACGAGGAATTTTTCACCAAATTTTATCCTGCTCTTTCACAAGGCCTATATGGCTAGGAAGGGAGCAAGGAGGAAGCAGCCCCTGAACCAGCAACCTTTTTGTCTTTCCAAGAGGGCAATGGTGACCCCCAGCTGGGGGTTTGCTCAGGCTCTTGGGCCCTGGACGATCTTCAATACAGGGCGAAGGAGGATTCTAGTGATGTCGCTGACTGGGATGACCTACAGGAGGATTCGGTGAATAAGAGTCCCATGGATGCAATCCAGTTGGTGATTCGGATCCAGATCCGGAGGCTGATAAAGATGTCCCTGACTCGGATATTCCAGTGGCAGAAGGAGATGACCTGAGAGTTGTCTGTTTGTTCAGGAATGAGGAAGTGCAACATCTTATTCCGCAAATCCTGGGTGAATTAGGGATTAAGGTCACTCAAGAAGACTCAGATAATGAAGGGGTGCACCCGGTTCTGGATGGACTGTGGGATTTACCTAAGGTTTTCCCATTACCCAAGAAGATGAAGAAGTTAGTGAATCAGGAGTGGGATTCTCCTGAGGCAGGCCTAAAAGTTGGCAGGGCAGTGGTGAAGTTATACCCTTTGACAGAAGAGAGCTTGGACCTGTTGGGGATTCCAAAAATAGAAGCTGCGGTGTTGGCGGTGATCAAAAAGATGACCCTCTCAGTGGCGGGGTTGTCCATGCTGAGGGATGCGCAGGATCGTAAACTGAAGATTCAGTTAAAGAGAATGTTTGAGGTTTCAGCTTTGAGTCTTCACACTGTGATATGTGGTAGTCTGAGGCAGAGGGCCTGCATATGCTGGGTGCAGCAAGCTCAAGAAAAGGATTCTTCCTGAACAGCCAATTCCATGCACCCTGCCCAGTTGGAGGCCAGAGTAGCTTACGAGGTGGATGCGCTGTATGATTTGGTTCACACGTCTGCCAGAAATATGTTTTCAGCAGTTGCGGCTCGCAGGCTCTTGTGGTTGCAAAATTGGTCAGCGGATATGTGGTCCAAGTCTCAGCTCTGTAATCTTCCCTTTAAGGGAAAGCTTTTGTTTGGGGAGGATTTGGACCAGCTGATGAAACATCTATGGGAGATAAAATGGAATAGATTGCCAAAGGATAAAAAGAGTGACAAGAAGAATTTTCAGCCCTGTCCCCATTTTAGGCATATGAGGAGTTTTTGCTTCGGCAAGAATTCTTCAGTTTTGGGGCAGAAACAGATCTAGGGAAGCCAGCAGTCCTTTTGAGGTGCCCGCAGACCCTCTAGGGAGTCTTCTGGTCAGGGGGCTGGAGGAGTAAAGTCTACACTGTTCAGCTTGGAGAAGAGTCGGCTGAGGGGGGATATGATAGAGGTCTTTAAGATCATGAGAGGTCTTGAACGAGTAGATGTGACTCAGTTATTTACACTTTCGAATAATAGAAGGACTAGGGGGCATTTCATCAAGTTAACAAGTAGCACATTTAAGACTAATCGGAGAAAATTCTTTTTCACTCAACGCACAATAAAGCTCTGGAATTTGTTGCCAGAGGATGTGGTTAGTGCAGTTAGTGTAGCTGGGTTCAAAAAAGGTTTGGATAAGTTCTTGGAGGAGAAGTCCATTAACGGCTATTAATCAAGTTTACTTAGGGAATAGCCACTGCTATTAATTGCATCAGTAACATGGGATCTTCTTAGTGTTTGGATAATTGCCAGGTTCTTGTGGCCTGGTTTGGCCTCTGTTGGATACAGGATGCTGGGCTTGATGGACCCTTGGTCTGACCCAGCATGGCAATTTCTTATGTTCTTATGTTCTTACACAATGAAGTTAGGATGGTCCAATCCTCCGTAGAACCTGTGGGGGGAAGATTAGTCTGCTTTTATGGGGAGTGGCTCAAGGTCACGTTGGACAAATGGGTCCTGGATGTGATAAGAGTTGGTTACACTTTAGGATTTTCGCACCCAATCAGAGATGCCTTCTTGGAGTCTCACTGCTCATCCCAAAGTAAGCAAGAGGCAGTGCAAAGACTAGAAGCAATTGCTCCAGTACCACCGGTCAAGCAAGGACGGGGAAGTACTCAATTTATTTCGTGGTCCCCAAAAAGGACGGCACTTTTTGGCCCATTCTGGATCTCCAGAAATTCAATTTGGCATTGTGGGTTCCGCACTTTCGCATGAAAACATTGCAAATGGTGATATCAGCGGTTTGCAAAGGGGAGAGTTTCTGGTGTTGTTGGACCTGACAGAGGCCTATCTACATATTCCCATATGTGCGGAGCATCAGAAGTTTCTGAGGTTCATGGTTTTAGGGCAGCACTTCCAGTTTTAGGTGCTTCCTTTTGGGCTAGTGACAGCGCTGCAAACTTTTACGAAGGTGATGGTAGTGGCGGCCCTGAGAAGAGAGGGAATTTTCGTTCACCCTTACCTGGATGACTGGCTCATCTGAGTGAAGTCGGAAGAGGAATGCTCTCAGTCAATTTGATGGGTTATGGAGAGGTTACCATTGCTGGGCTGAGTGATAAACCTGGCAAAGAATCATCTAGTGCCGACCCAGATGTTGGAGTACCTGGGAACACGTTTTGATATCCGGCTTGGTAGGGTGTTCTTGAGTGGTTAAGTTGCAGTCGCAAATTACTCCCCTGTAACGCCTCTCAGTGCCCAAGGTCTGGGATCATTTGTGAGTGCTGGGCTTAAAGGCTTCCATGCTGGACTTAGTGCCATGGGCATTTGCCCATATGCATTCCCTACAGAGAGCGCTTTTGTCCCATTGGGATCCATTGTAAGAGGAGTATCATTGGCCTTTGCCACTGCAGGCGGACAGCAGATCCAGTCTGTCCTGGTGGCTATCTCGTCACAATTTGAAGAAGGGAGTGGATCTGGAAGCTCCAGACTGGGTGGTGGTGACCACAATGCCAGCCTCAAGGATTGGGGGGGCGGTCTGTCAGGGGTGGATGGCTCAAGGTATTTGGCCACTACCCGAAGCATCATGGTCCATCAATCGACTGGAAACGAGGGCAGTTCACAAGGCACCTTTGTCATTTCTTCTGCTGGTCCAAGGAAGAATGGTGAGAATTCTCTTGGACAATATGACAATGGTAGCGAACATCAATTGTCAGGGAGGAACGAAGAGTCGCAGAGTGGCTCTGGAGCCCCAGGAGCTGTTTGCATGAGCAGAACAGCATCTCGAGGGAATAACAGAATCGCACGTTGCAGGAGTGGACAATGTACAGGCAGATTTCCTCAGCAGAGTGCAGCTAGACCTGGGGGAAAGGGAGTTATCCTCGGAAGCCTGGGAGCTCATTTGCATCTGGTGGGGCAGCCCCAAGTTGTACCTGAAGGCATGGCGCAACAATGCCAAGGCGACCTGTTTCTTCAGTTGCAAACTGGAGGTCAGTTCTGAGGGGATAGATGCTCTAGTTCTTCCATGGCCGAGAGGGATCCTGTTGTACATGTTTCCTCCTTGGTCTCTTGTAGGCGGTGTATTGTGGTGCATAGAGGGCCACCCAGGGAAGGTGGTTCTGGTGGCTCCGGAGTGGCCATATCATCCGTGATTTGCAGATCTGGTGTATCTCGTGTAGACAGGCCTCTTAGGTTAGCTCATCTACAGGGATTGCTTCGGCAAGGACCCATCTTTTCGGATTGGGTGGATCTTTTTTGTCTCGCAGCTTGGCTTTTGAGAGGCGGCGCTTGCGTCTGAAAGTGTATTCTGAGCCAGTTGTTGCCACCTTACTCCAGGCTAGGAGGCCTTCCACGTTGACTAATCGGAGAAAATTCTTTTTCACTCAATGCACAATAAAGCTCTGGAATTTGTTGCCAGAGGATGTGGTTAGTGCAGTTAGTGTAGCTGGGTTCAAAAAAGGTTTGGATAAGTTCTTGGAGGAGAAGTCCATTAACTGCTATTAATCAAGTTTACTTGGGGAATAGCCACTGCTATTAATTGCATCAGTAGCATGGGATCTTCTTAGTGTTTGGATAATTGCCAGGTTCTTGTGGCCTGGTTTGGCCTCTGTTGGAAACAGGATGCTGGGCTTGATGGACCCTTGGTCTGACCCAGCATGGCAATTTCTTATGTTCTTATGTCAGAGTATGGAGGGTGTTTGAGTCCTGGTGTTTGGAGGAGGGTTTGGATCCGTTGTGTGTGAACATCCCTCACATTTTGGCCATTTTGCAGAAGGGCCTGTCAAAGGGATTGACCTTGAACTTGCTTCACGTGCAGGAGGCAGCTTTGGGATGCCTTAGAGACAAGGTTCGGGGGAGGTCGATGGCCTCCCATCCAGAAGTAGTTCATTTTCTGAAGGGGATCAAGCACTTACGTCCTCCAGTGCAAAAGTTGTGCCCGGAGTGTAACCTTAACTTGGTTTTGCAGGCTCTGTGTGGTCCTCCATTTGAGCCCTTGGTGAGTGTCCCTAAAGGATCTTACCTTGAAGACAGTTTTTCTGGTGGCCATTTGTCTGGCCAGGCGGATTTCAGAGCTTCAGGCTTTGTCCTGTAGAGATCCTTTCCTGAAGATTGTGGACGATGGTGTGACACTACTACGATTCCCTCCTTTTTACTGAAGGTCATCTCCTCTTTTCACGTAACCCAGATAGTGGAGCTTCCGCTTTTCTGAATTTGCCACGGGAGGCACCACATGCAAGGGCTACTTCAGTTTTTGGATGTTCGTCGGATTCTGTTGCGGTATCTTAAGATCACTAACAGTTTTCGTTGATCGGATCATCCTTTTGTTTTGTTCAGTGCAGCAAAGAAAGGATGTAAGGCGTTTAAAGCCATAATTTCTCGGTGGCTAAAGGAGACTATTTTTTTTGTTTATCTCTGTAAGTATAAATTGGCCCCAGAAAGGTTGCGAGCGCATTCTACTAGGGCATAAGCAGCTTCCTGGGCGGAGTGTCAGTTGGTATTGCCTTAGAAGCTTTGTAGAAATCCTACATGGTCTTCACTTCACACCTTCATCAGATACTACCGATTGGATGTTCAGGTGCAGTTGGAAGGAACATTTGGTGAAAGTGTATTGCGAGTGTGTCTTTTAGGTTCCTGCCCAGTTTAGGGGAGCTTGGGTACATCCCACTTGTCTGGACTGATCTGGGGTATGAACAGGAAAGGAAAATTGGTTCTTACCTGCTAATTTTCATTCCTGGAATACCACAAATCAGTCCTGAGCCCGTCTCCTTGTTTTCGAAAGACTATGGTAGCTGCAATTAGGATCTAATTCAGGGCCTTCTATGTGTAAATATGTTGACCCGATGGAGCTAAGCGGTTTTCAGTTCCTTTGTTGATAAAAGGGCTCCAGTTCAGGGGAATCCAACCCTGGGTTCTCTGTTCGCCCTAGAGGAGAAAGTTTGAGTTGGAGAGTTGTTTTTTTTTCCTCTACGTTGGCTTGAGTACAGGTCAATACTGAGGGACTGCAAGTGGCACTCTCGGGTAGATAGCAGTGCCTGAAAGATTTTATTCTCTGCCTCCATCTGCTGGTAGGGATGCAAAACCCACTTGTCAGGACTGATCTGTGGTATTCCAGGAAGAAAATTAGCAGGTAAGAACCAATTTTCCTTTTTGTGCTAGCAGCTGAGAGAAGAGAGTAAAACAGTGAGCGTGTCTTTGGGAAATGCCGTGTATGCATACTATTTCCTGTGTTCAACCTAAACATGCAACTGGGAATGCCTCTTCATAGGCACTATGGAAGTTCTTGTGTACTTTTAGCCTGGCTCAGGAGTGTGGTTTTCAGATGGTGCAATCTAGGCATGTTCACCTATTTTGATGTTGTTGCGTCATCTTTGAAAATTGCCGTCTAAAACAGGAATGCTCGGAAGGCCTTGTTTGAGTTGCTGGACTTCAGATAAAACATTATGAGGTCAATATTCAAAGCTGACCATTTAAGTAACTTAACTGGCTTTAACTTATCAGACTAAGTTACAATGTTTATTCAGCGGCATGACAAAGCCATTGAATATATGTGTATATGTGCGCACTTTGCCAGCGAAGTCTACCCAACTAAGCTTAGACCTGCTCTATGAAGCATCTAAACTTAGACGTACACTTATATGCCTAACCTTGAATATCTGTAGTTAGGTGTATAAGTTATATGCCTAACTTGCTTCGCCCCTGATCCGCCCAATGTATGCCCACTTTTTTTGTGTATACATTTTAGCCATATAAGGGACTTGTACAGCTAAGCGGCAGCTGCTGAACAGGGACCCATATTAACTGGCCGCTATTTACCCACAGAAAGTCTCACTCTATGGGCGGGATCCTACGGGGCAGGTGGGACTCAGAGAGCATAACCAGAGACTGGGGGAAAAGAACTGAGATCCAGGTGGGGGTAACCAGACCTGGCCCAGGTTTCCAGGAGGATATGCAGCTCCAGTAACGTAACACTGTCCAAACACTGAGCTGAGATGAAGCATAACTGTGAGTACTGAGGGAAGCAGTACTGACCTGTAAGGAAAGAGAGTACTCTGTTCTGAAGGGAAGATAGTCTACTGGTGTGCATGTGTGAAGCTGTAATAAAGATATACCATTTTAAGCAAGGCTGGAATCAGACTAGTTTGTCTCCAGGCCTGTGGGAATCACCGCTTGTTCCCTCACCACACAAATCTTAACTGGTTAAAAATATGTCCCTTTCTCTCCCCCCTACTTACTGGCTAAATTGGTGCACACAATGTTGTGGATATAGCAGTGGACCCTTGGGCCGGCCTGGCAGAGTGAGTTGGTTGGAGTGGTCAACACTCTGCAGCGAGGAAGTAGGCCAGTGGGCGGAGTCAGGACACACAGTGGTCCTGGAGTCTTCACCCTGGAAGCCAGGGGGAGCCCCTGAGAGGAGCCCGTGAGGTCCCTGGCCCCTGGGACTTAGGAGAACACCGGAACCAAGACGAGGACTTCACCCTGGAAGCCTGAGGACCCCCCCCCCCCGAGAGGAGCTCGTGAGGTCCCAGACCGCTGGGACTTAGGAGAACACTGGAACCAAGACGAGGACTTCACCCTGGAAGCCTGAGGACCCCCCCCCCCCGAGAGGAGCTCGTGAGGTCCCAGACCGCTGGGACTTAGGAGAACACCGGAACCAAGACGAGGACTTCACCCTGGAAGCCTGAGGACCCCCCGAGAGGAGCTCGTGAGGTCCCAGACCGCTGGGACTTAGGAGACCAAGAGCTTAGAAGACGATGAGACGATCCGAGGTCGAGGCAGGCGGCAGGAATGGAACCAGGAACAAGCCGGAGTCAAAGCCAGAGAATCCAACCAGAGGAAACAGGGACGGAGGATGCCGGAGACGGAGAAGCTGGAACAGGAGCAGGAACCGGAGGCTGGAGCGGGAATACCAGGAGCAGGAGCGGTACTGGACCACCAGGAACTGAAGAAGGAACAGGAATCCGAAGATCAGGAACTGGAGCAGGAACAACAGGAACACGAACACAACTAGCACTCACCAGGAGAACCTCGTTGCAAGGCACTGAATGGGGGCAGACGCTGGCTTTAAATACTAGCCGGCGTCTGACGTCATTTCAGTGGGCGGGCCGCGGTCTGGTGGGAAAAGCCCTTTAAATTGGGCTTTCCCACGCGCACGCATGCCTAGAGAGGGAGGAGCCGGAATCAGAGGCTCGGCGGCGACTCCCTCGTGGAGACGCCGCCGCGAGAAGGCCCAAACAGACTCGGCAAGCTGCGCGTCTTGCCGCCGACCGCCCGCGGGGCCCAAACCTCCCGCCGCTGCCACCGGGGAGAGCCAGGTAAGGACCCGGTCGCAAGCCTTGCGACCGGAACCGCAACACACAAAACCATTGGAGAGGTAATATTGTAACAACCAGCGTATGAAAATTGGTAAATAGCGCATAAGTTGTTCCAGTTTTCAAAGCAAACCTACATGCGTATCCCACCAAAACTACCCACACACTTGCTAAAATGTATGCAGAATTTTGGGGGACAATTTTTGTGCTTAGTTTTGAAAATCCAAAAATATGCGTGGAAATGCCAACCCCTCCCCAGTGCCACCCCCGGAGGCATACACGCTTAAGTTTATTCGTCTGTCTGGGGTCGGGGAGGAGGGGGCAACTGTATAATAAGCCGTTTCTTAGGGTCAAAGCACTGTTTTACCCATGGAAATGCCTTTGAAAATGTCCCTTTATGCACCCAAATTCACGGTAGCTGATTCAAAAAGGGACTGAGCTAGAGTTTGCCTGGGGCGGGCTTTTCAGATTTTTGCCGGTTGGAGAGCTATTCATTGCTAATGGACTAAATTTATGCAGACAATTCCTTTCACACAAATGACTGGCCTAAATCTAACAAGTAATTATTTAGATAGAATAATATAAATGAATAACATACAGAGCAATGATCCATCTAGCCCAGCATTCTTTCTGTCACAGTGGCCAGTCTGGATCACTAGGAAGTACCCAGCAGATCCTAATGGGAGATTCCTTCCTTCTTATGCATTCCCAGCTTGTCAGTGAGAGGGAGTATCATTTCTTTAGAAGTGTTAAAAAGCATTACAAATGGTACCAAAATAATAAACGCTTTGTGTATCCCCCAGAGGCAGCAGTGAAGATACAGAATGCCTTTAGCATGGCCGTTCTGAGAACGGTGCTGAAAGCCTGGCACCAAGAGGCGCAGGATTCTCAAAAGACCAGGGTGTATTTTGAGGTAAGCTGGTGTGAACACGTGACGCGTCGGCAGCGCCACATGTCTGGCGGACTGAATTTACTGACCGGATGGAAAATCACCTCTGCCTGCAGCAATGCCAGGCCAAGCAAGGGCAGACACTTGTACAGTTTTTACTGCCAGGGACGGACATCTTATAAATTCTGATCTCAGGCTTAAACTGCTCTATAAATAAATCCCAAGTACTTTTATTGTTCTGCTGGTATTGTAAACTCTCAAGCAGAAATTTCCATCAACAAATCTTTTTTTTTTGTTCAGTCTTCAGTAAAAGGACTGTATTTTATATGTATGCCAACGCTTTTAGTTACTTACATTTTTTTTTTTTGTCTTCGCGGTGCTACAAGTCAGTGTATAAAAGCGAAGCCACTGGGTTGCCTGCATGTGATTGCCTCATCACTTTTGGGTAACAGTTTAACATCATTGAGATTTATATTTAAATGTTTTATCCTGTTAAGTTCTGGACTTTGGTGGACAAACCACAGGTTTTGAAAATTCCATCAGATTCACTGACTCTTACTTATCTAGTTAAGTAATTAACCAGCTAAAAACTGGATAAGGCAGGGGCAGTCTGGAGGTGTTAGGTCAGAGCAAAGTTAGTTGGCTGACTTTATGGCTGGCTTGCAACAGACCTAAAGGTAACCAGGTAAACTTATCCTGCTAACCTTTTTCAGTGGCAGGACTCAATGCATGCTAAAAAGGAGGCGCCAGGGAAAATTTAGCGCGACCCTCCTCATTTAAATATTGGATCACGCACCCAGGAGAGGTAGCTGGGTATGCATTAGTAAAGCAGGTGCTCAGCATTGGTGCCCGTTTTCTACGCGCCCATATTGCATCGTCCTGTTAGTGAATATTGGCCTCATACATGCGTATAATTAACGCAGGACGATAAAGTAGGACGTATGTAAAACCTGATTTACGTGCATAAGTTGGTATATTTTAAAACTTGACTGCATAAATGAAATTACCAGTTTACCTATTATTCTGCCAGTTGGCCCAGTCCTTCTCCAGGTCATCGAGACTCACCTGGATCTTCAGCCTGAACTCTCCCCAGTTCACCCAGACCTCCCGCCTAGCCACTACTACATAATAAACTCGTTTATTATCACATATGCAAGATAATTAGCAGATGTAAAATTGGGCAAGTTGCCAAATTTATGTGACTAAATCTCTTTTGATATAGCAACTTATGCATGTAATTATCAGCCCCCTCTCAGAACACCCTAGACTGCCCCTTCTTTTGCGCATATATGTGCGTGCGACACATAATGTACGTGCATACTTTCAATGTTTATAAAATACGGAGTGGGGCAAGTACATGCTAGTTATGCGCGTATGTGCTCATTTTTATGTGCATAACATTTTGAAAATTCACCCCACAGTGTACACATTTCTCTGCTGTAGCACTGGGAAGGGGCATTATCAACTGTTTTTGCTGTGTAGGTGTCATATTGAACAGTTTATCAAATCCTGCAATGACAACTGCAAAATGACATCAGGCATATTTGTATCTGATTGGCCCATGAAGAGTGTGGGATTAATTTGTGATGTGGCTGTCTAGTGTGGGCCAATTAAATCAAATGTGTGTGATTTAATCAGTAACATTGCCAATGCTGATTCACTCAGGGGAGCTGTGGTTGCTTCTGGAGAAAACTTGCACATATTTTCTTCCGTTTTGCTCAGGGGGAGCACCTCACCTTGTTGTGCATGCTTTTAAAATACTGCAGAGTACGTGAAGCCAGAGGCTCATGGGGAGTAAGGCTTCTTTTCTTGTTCTGACTCCTTTTGATTTTGTGTTTTAATTTTTTTTTTCCATACATTTTTTATTAAGTTTTCACTGAACAAATATGCTAATTGACAAACATCCAAATTTGAATTGAATACAAAGATGAAACAGATGGTCTAGTAAGGAAACCCCTTCCCCTCCCTCCCTCCAGGCTCCTAATACTAGGCTTTAAGTCATCTTTATAACCAATGAGGAGTAATATAGTTCCAGCTGCACCAACAATTTCAATTTACTGAGTAGAATATTTCAACTGCAGGTCAGTTGGCAGAGTACCCAAAAATGGTTTCCAAGCAGAAAGAAATCTTTTCACTCGAGCTGGGGGTTTTGCTCTGACTGACTGGGATTCCAGGCAAAGCAAGGCCACCGATTGTTTATGCCATTCAGCTAATGTTGGCCTTCCTTCGTCTAACCAATGCGACAGCATGCATTGTTTCCCAACCAGGCAACTCCGATATATTAGAGTGGCTCCTTCCTTCCCCAGGGATGGTATATTCACGGAATCACTTAAAATACATTCTTCTGCAGACCCACCGATAGATATGGACCACCGTTGACTCAGCGATCAAAATATTTTTTGCCAAAACTTTTGAATCTCCGGGCAATCCCAAAGAGGATGACTTAGAGAGGCCTCTCTGTACCCACATTTAAAACAGTTACCATTGTTGGAAATCCCAGTTCGAAAAGCTTGTTGGGGGGGGGGAAATATACATTCTATTCAGAATTTTAAATTGCATCTCTTGTGTTTTAATTTTGATCTCCTGAGCAGCCTGGACTGCAGGGTTTGTGCACCGCTTGCTGTGGGACCATTTTCTGGAAAAGCGGTATAGAAAAGATTTGAAAATAAAGAAATAAATAAATGCGCTTGTCATTTTTTTAAAATTTACGTTTCAGGCAAGGTCAGACCACATCCTCTTCACTTTTTGTTCTTTTGCTTGCTGATCTTCACTGTCCTTTTTCTGTAGTGCTTGGAAAGAGGAGAGTTTGAAGAGTATCAGGACGCAAATTCTTCCCCGTCGCAAGAAGCCAGTGATGAAGTCTCACAGTTGCCTCTCAGGGCAGTGCTGAAGGTTAGTCTGACTTTTCTCTGCTGTGTTCTGTGAAGGAAAGCAATGGGACAGAAATGGACGGTGGAGGTTGTAAATAATTTTTCCAAGAGGCGCTGTCCTATTCATCACTGTTATGTTTCCTTGACCTGGCACTTCCATTGGTCTTCTGGATAACAAATGCATGCATCTCTGTAAGGTTTTCTGGTGTGTAAAGCCCTCATTTTTTTTTTTCCGTACGTGATTAGCTATGAAGAACCTAAGGCAGACACATATAGAAGCTTGAAAGGGAGTGGAATCCAGCAAGCAAAGAGGGGTGGAGGACTTCCCATTTATTCATAGGGAACACATTTGCCTCATCACTGGCTGGATTACTGTGGATTATGTAGCTTTGCTTTCAGTAAAGGAGTGTTGTAGTTTGTTATGGAGCAGGTAGGCAGCCAGTTGAAAGCGCTAGCTGTGCTAACAGGGATTCCTGTAGGGCAATAAAGGAGTTAGGCACCTAGATCCTATGAGGGGAGGGGGCATGGAAAATTTCAACCCTCATGGCACAGCAGCTAAATATAACCACCGAAAAAATAGGCAGCCACAGAGGCATTCCCAGGGTCGGGGGAAGGGGAACTGGGCCATCTTACCTTACTTTTCAGTGCTAAGTGGTTAAAAGACAGACTTAAATCTAGGCAACCTAAATCTGTCATTCCTACACTTAGGCACATTTTAAACCTCAACTGGATCAGGCGCTCAGTGCCTTTTAAACCTTATCCCATGACTGTAAAGCACTTTAATTTTATTAATGGAAAGGAAAGCTAAAAACCTGTATCTCCTGGGTACTGTGTAATACTACTGAAGTACACAAGACATTAGCGACATTGGCATTATTGGTTAAACGTTTAATTTTTTAATTGTTATTTTTGAAATTCTTTAAGCAACTTTCCTGCAAGTGGCCATATTTGGAACAATGCCGCTGTGATACTGATATGGATCTCATTGGTCCATGGCCTATCTTACTAGATAAACGAAGCTTGACCGACGTGCCGCAAATGCGCAGTAGAGACCAGCTCTACCGCGCATGTGCGGGTGAGCACGTCGGTCTGAGCCAGCATCAGAAAGAAAAAAAATGGTGGCGTCCAGTGGCAGCAGCGGGCGGTGGCGGCGGTACCGGCAGTGGGCGGCGACGGCGGTAGCGAGCGGCGGCGGTACCGGCAGCGGGCGGCGATGGCGGTAGCGGGCGTCGGCGGCGGTAGCGAGCGGCGGCGACGGCGGTAGCGGGTGGCGGCAGCGGGCGGCGGTAGCGGCCAGTAGCGAGGGAGGGAGAAGAGAGAGAGAGGGAGGGACGGACTGAGTGGGAGGGAGGGACGGAGAGAGAGAGTGGGAGGGAGTGACTGAGGTGAGAGGGAGGGACTGAGTGGGAGGGAGGGATTGACTGGGGGGGAGGGACTGAGTGAGAGGGAGGGAGTGGGACTGAGTGAGAGGGAGTGGGACTGAGGGAGGGAGTGGGACTGGGAGAGAGAGGGAGGGAGTGGGACAGGGAGAGTGAGTGGGACTGAGTGAGTGAGAGGGAGGGAGAGAGGGGGGAGGGAGTGACTGAGTGAGAGGGAGGGACTGAGTGGGAGGGAGGGACTGAGTGGGAGGGAGGGATTGAGTGAGGGGGAGGGACTGGGGGGGGACTGAGTGAGAGGGAGGGGGGACTGAGTGAGAGGGAGTGAGTGGGACTGAGGGAGGGAGTGGGACTGAGGGAGAGAGAGGGAGGGAGAGAGAGGGAGGGAGGGAGTGGGACTGAGGGAGAGGACGGAGGGAGTGGGACTGAGTGAGAGTGAGTGGGACTGAGTGAGTGAGAGGGAGGGAGAGAGGGGGGAGGGAGTGAGTGAGACTGAGTGGGAGGGAGGGACTGAGTGAGAGGAGAGGGAGGGTGGGGAGGAGTGGGTGAGGGAGGGAGGGAGGGAGGTAGGGGGTGGTGAAGAGTGAGGGGAGAGAGAATGAGGGGGAGGTGAGAGACAGAGGGATGTAGCCCGTTTTAACGGGCTTAACGGCTTGTAATATCATAAATGACATCACCAACACATCATGAGCTGTCAGGTTTTCTATCCATTGTAATCCTTGATACTATTTAGAATATAGCTGCTCTCCCGGATGTCAAGGGAACTGCTTAAAGAATTTAAATTATAATTAAGGGAAATCGTTAAGAAAGAGGCAGTGAGACATTGAGAAAGGGGAGGGAGTGGAGATGAAACACAGAGATTGGGGTTTGAAAGAGAAGCTGGCAGTGTAGAGGATAACAGAAGGAATGGGCAAGTGAAATGTTTTCACAACTGCAGTAAGTGTTTGTAAAATATTCTGTTTACCGATGTTAAAATCCAGGATCTTTCCATCGAGAACCGCCATACAGGCCATACAGGCCGCGCGTTTTCAATGCGTGTCTATTACCCCTTATACTGTAAGGGGTAATAGCGCCTTGAAAACGCGTGGCCAGACTCGCAAAAACTAATAGCGTTCATCACATGCAAATGCATGTTGATGAGCCTATTAGTCACTCAGGATACTGAAAGTAAAATGTGCGGCTTGGCTGCACATTTTACTCTCAGAAATTAACGCCTGCTATTCTGTACACCCTGGGTACACCCTCTGACTTAATATCATAGCGATATTAAGTCAGAGGTCCCAAAAATAAAAAAAAGCAAAAACTTAAAAAAAAAAAATCTGCCCGCTGGCCCGCAGGTTGGAAAACGGACACTTAATTTTGCCAGCGTCCATTTTCTGAATCCGTGGCTGTCAGTGGGTTCGAAAACCACGCCAGTAAAATTAAGCATCGGCTGTCAGACCCGCTGACAGCCGTATCTTTTGCTAATAAGGAGGCGCTAGGGATGCGCTATTATCCCTAGCATCTCCTTATTAGCACGGGCCTTAATTTAAATAGAGAATCACGCACCCAGGAGAAGGGCCTGGGCGCGCGTCAGGAGAGCGGGCGTTCGCCTTGGAGCGTCGGCTCTCCCGCACTTTATATTGAATCGGCCTGATAATCAGGTAACAGGATGTTGTTGTCTAATTGTATCAGCTTCTGAAAGAATCTTTCTGCCTTGCCTGTTACATTTTAGGGGACAGTTTTCACACTTTTTTTTGTCTCCACATTGTGACAAAGACTGTATGAACTTTTGACCCAGAGGCTTCACACCAGTTCTCAAAGCAAAAGCATGCACATACTTTTTCTTGGAAACTTGCGGTGGGCACAGAGTACGTGCGGTCACATGCAACATTTCTATGGTTAGAGTTTTTGCTGGAAAAAAATACATGTGAAGATTTGAAAATGCCATCTATGTATGCGCATTTGCTCCCTCGACCCAAATGCACCCCTGACCACGTGCCCTCTCAGCACAGCTAGAAGCAGGCCACGTTGCAGAACAACACCTAGACTTGTGGCCGCAATGAAATAGGGTGATATTCAGATGGCTGTATAATGTGGTGAAACGCTTTTTTATCTACAGAAATTGCTTTGAAAAATGGTCCTTCCCTTGTTCAGTTACTAAATTTACATGAAAAGAAATTTTTAACTAAAATCTTGGTAGATTATGAGGTGAAAGTCACAGAATCACCCAAAGGGCTCATTTTTCCACACCATACATAATTGCCAGAGGATCCCTTTAAATAAATAAAATAACTCACCAATTTAATAAAAAAGTGGATCTTCTTAAAATTAAAACAAGCACATTGCTATCAAGTCAAGGGTGTGGGATTGAAATGGAGGAATTCTAGGGCTGGGTGAACATTATTCATATTAAACCTCATCTTCATCCGCACCTTGACTATTTTGTGCAATTCTGGTTGCCCCCACCATCTTAAAAAAGATATAGTGGAACTAGAAAAGATGCAGATAAGGGTGATAAATATGATTAAAGAGACGAAACGGCTCCAGTAGGAAGAGAGACTTGACATGTCAGGGCTCTTTATCTTGGAGAAGAGATGACTGAGAGAAGACATGATAGAGGTGTATAATATCATGATTAGGGTAACACAAGTTGACAGGAAATGGTTATTTACTCTTTCCACTAGTACAAGGATTAGGGGACATGCCGTGAAGCTAACTAGTAGCAGATTTAAAATGAATTCTAGCAAGTATCTTTTCAGTCAAATCATAATTAAATGATGGAATTTGCTGCCAGAGAATGTGGTCAAGGCTAGCAATTTAGCGGAGTTTAAAAAAGGTTGGTTAAGTTTAAGGAGGAAAGGTCCTTTAACCATTATCTAGTTGGATAGCGTTAGGTGTCTCCACCTCCTGCTTCTGGGAGCATCATAGACTGGGTTTTCTATTTGGGATCTCATCTGCCAGATATTTCCAGATGATCCAGACTGGCCACCATCAGAGAAGGGATGCTGGGTTCGATGGATCATTGGTTGGACCCAGCTTGGTAATTCTTACAATAAAATTGTAACAGATCATGACTCAGTTCGGATAATCTGAGCCTTTTGTGGCTCAACCCAAGGCCTGACTGGGTTAACTCTGACTGTCTGTGGCTTGACGCGGTTAAATCCCAAACTATCAATGAACTGACTTGAATGAAGCTAAGTGATCCAAATCTGGTAAACCTGAACCATCCAAACTTCATCACAAGCAAATCTGAGCAAATCATGGCTTATCATGATTAAATCCATGTCATTTATGGCTTAATTCTGGTAAATTCAGGTGGTTGATCTTCTATCAGTCTGAGCCATTTATGGCTTGACACAGGTACATTCATACCATTGGCTTGAATTGATTGTATTTGCCCTGTTTGTATCTTTTTTACCCAATTCAAATTCAAATATTTATAGATTTGCCCTTATATTCAAAATATTTGAAGATTTGCTCTATTCTCAGATAGTTTGAATAATTATAAGAACATAAGAACATTCTATACTGGGTCAGACCAAGGGTCCATCAAGCCCAGCATCCTGTTTCCAACAGTGGCCAATCCAGGCCACAAGAACCTGGCAAGTTCCCAAAAACTAAGTCTATCCCGTGTTACTGTTGCTAGTAGCAGTGGCTATTCTCAAAGTCAACTTAATAGCAGGTAATGGACTTCTCCTCCAAGAACTTATCCAATCCTATTTTAAACCCAGCTACACTAACTGCACTAACCACAACCCCTAGCAACAAATTCCAAGTTTAATTGTGTGTTGAGTGAAAAAGAACTTTCTCCAATTAGTTTTAAATGTGCCACATGCTAACTTCATGGAGTGCCCCCTAGTCCATCTATTATATGAAAGAATAAATAACCGATTCACATTTACCCATTCTAGACCTCTCATGATTTTAAACATCTCTATCATATCCCCCCTCAGCCGTCTCTTCTCCAAGCTGAAAAGTCCTAACCTCTTTAGTCTTTCCTCATAGGGGAGCTGTTCCATTCCCCTTTATCATTTTGGTAGCCCTTCTCTGTACCTTCTCCATCGCAATTATATCTTTTTTGAGATGCGGCGACCAGAATTGTACACAGTATTCAAGGTGCGGCCTCACCATGGAGCAATACAGAGGCATTATGACACTTTCCTTTTTATTCACCATTCCCTTTCTAATAATTCCCAACATTCTGTTTGCTTTTTTGACTGCCGCAGCACACTGAACCGACAATTTCAATGTGTTATCCACTGTGACGTCTAGATCTCTTTCTTGGGTAGCAGCTCCTAATATGGAACCTAACATTGTGTAACTATAGCATGGGTTATTTTTCCCTATATGCATCACCTTGCACTTATCCACATTAAATTTCATCTGCCATTTGGATGCCCAGTTTTCCATTCTCACAAGGTCTTCCTGCAATTTATCACAATCTGCTTGTGATTTAATTACGCTGAATAATTTTATATAATCTGCAAATTTGATTACCTCACTCGTATTCCTTTCCAGATCATTTATAAATATATTGAAATTGGAGTTGGCTGTTATTTGCATAAATCCAAATTTAGGTAAATCTGGATTTTTTAAAAAAAAATTCAGAGTCAGATTACAACTGAGGCAAAACTGACTGATTTATTCAAGTACATCTGAATCAAATATTTGCTGATGGAAATCTGGATTTGGAGTGATTCATTGTTAAATTGTTTACTTTGTTAATATTTGCTGTGTGCTACTTTGTACTAGTTTTCACCATGAAAAGGTGGGCTATACATTTGTGAATTTGATTAAAATTAAATTGAATTAAATTGCATGTATGAATCTTGCCCATTAATAGTGGAGAACAGTTAAAGTTGACAGGCAGTTGAGTAGGTAGCAGCTTTCTGTTGTATTATCAGTCCAGCTGTACCGCTGAAGGCCCCGGGAACCTATGATTACTACTAAAGAAAGTAAATACAAGGGCATCTTTAGGAATGTGAGACCAGCTTTCATCTGTTGAACTTTGCTTTCCAGCAGAGAGGTTTATGTATTTCTGTAGCCTCATATAATTGGAAACAGCATTTGGGAAGGAGACAACGTTTGGTACTTGGCTTACATGGAAGGTGCTCAGTTGAAGCTCTAGGTTTCGCTTGATTCATTTCAGATTCCCCCTATTTATCTCAGTGAGAGCGTATCCTGGCATCATTAAGTCGCGTGTTTCTCGAAGGCCTGTGTGGCTGCAGTGCCACAGGGCGCCTCGTCGGATTTAAACTAGCGTCGGTTACCAGGTGAGAATGTTAATGAGTGCAAAGTTCCTAGCCAAAGTTCTTCCCATTAATTGGAAAGCTGTGGGCTCGCAAAGAACCTGAGGATCATAACTGAAAAAATGTACAGTAATGATGGTTAATGCAGCATCGCATACTTTACAATTTGAAACAATTGGACAGTAGCCCGGTGGTACTGTATGTTGCCAAACAACAGGCAGCTGGGGGGGGGGGACGGAACTATTTTCTTTGCCAGGAACCTCATACTGGGCTTGGGAAAGGCAAAGAGCTCAGCAGATAGTGTTCATCGCCCTTGGGAGTGTCCTCGGGGTCACTCTGCAGCACTGCCTGTTTGAGTGCACTTGAATCAGTGTTATGAAGGGGATCCCATGTGTTCCTCATCAGAAAAATGTTATTATAACATGGTAAAACAGGAGTATAAGTATGTGCCTGATTTGATACAAAAATATCTACCTTGACGTACCGGATTGCTTAAATCTGATCTTGAATTATGATCCACTAAAGCCCTCCCGATGGGAAATACTTGGATTTTAGAAGGGGCCTAGAAGAGAACAATTTGGGAGAAAATGCTGTATAAAATCCGGCTGTAGCCTCAAGCATTTAAATTACAGGGCTAGCTGGTGCAGGAAACTGCTGTTACATATATTTCGGCACTGAGACAACAATGAATCCCATGAGAAGTACAAAAAAGAGATCATAGTTCAAAGCCACACAGTAAGCTGGTATAGCACTGCGTTCTACCGCATGCTGAGAAGTGTGGCATATAAATCCCACAGTTGTCCCACCTCTCTCATTGTTTCTCATATTGTTATCTGTTTGTTACTTTTCTCGCTTAAATTTCCTTAACCTTGTTTTTGTTATCAAAGTTTCAGTTTCATGTACCTCTCTTTTCCTGTTAATATAGTTCTATGTAACCCGACATGATAAGAAATTCCCATGCTGGGTCAGACCAAGGGTCCATCAAGCCCAGCATCCTGTTTCCAACAGAGGCCAAAACCAGGCCACAAGAACCTGGCAATCACCCAACACTAAGAAGATCCCATGCTACTGATGCAATTAATAGCAGTGGCTATTCCCTAAGTAAAATTGATTAATAGCCATTAATGGACCTCTCCTCCAAGAACTTATCCAAACCTTTTTTGAACCCAGCTACAGTAACTGCACTAACCACATCTTCTGGCAACACATTCCAGAGCTTTATTGTGCGTTGAGTGAAAAAGAATTTTCTCCAATTAGTCTTAAATGTGCTACTTGCTAACTTCATGGAATGCCCCCTAGTCCTTCTATTATTCGAAAGTGAAAATAACTGAGTCACATCTACTCGTTCAAGACCTCTCATGATCTTAAAGACCTCTATCATATCCCCCCTCAGCCGTCTCTTCTCCAAGCTGAACAGCCCTAACCTCTTCAGCCTTTCCTCATAGGGAAGCTGTTCCATCTCTTTTATCATTTTGGTTGCCTTTTTTAAGATGGTGGGGCAACCAGAATTGCACAAAATAGTCAAGGTGCGGATGAAGATGAGGTTTAATATGAATAATGTTTACCCAGCCCTAGAATTCCTCCATTTCAATCCCACACCCTTGACTTGATAGCAATGTGCTTGTTTTAATTTTAAGAAGATCCACTTTTTTATTAAATTGGTGAGTTATTTCATTTATTTAAAGGGATCCTCTGGCAATTATGTATGGTGTGCAAAAATGAGCCTGTTTAATAAAAGAACTATGTGTGTCTGTCTCCATACTCAAGCCTAGCCGGTGGTCCCTTTCGGGGTATCCTCCCTGGAGCGTGGTCATCTGCCATCAGCCCAGGGATCCACCCACAACTATATCAGATTCATTACAGATTGCTACTCCTTAGCAAGACGATATTGAGACACTACAAGATTGCTTACTCCTCCCTCTCCAGGAGCCCGCTACACAGAGCTTTCTCTACAGATTGCTCCTCCTATCTGATTGCTCCTCCCATCAAGCATCTTCTCCATAACAGATTGCTAACTCGAGCAACAGATATACAACAGACTCTGACATGGAGGGGGTAAACCCAGTGTTGGAATGTCTGCATGGACCACCGAGGACTTTCCTCTTGCCAAAACAGGTGAAGAAATTGATTGACTGGGAGTGGGAATCCCCGGAAGCCGGATTGAAGGTGGCCAGGGCTATGGCCAGTAGGTACCCCCTGCCTGAAAGCATCTTGGAGATGTGGAAGCTGCCGAAGGTTGATGTGGCAGTATCGACCATTCCAGTGACAAGGTCGGTGGCTTTGAAGGCTGCCCAGGATTGGAAGCTGGAGATCCTCTTGAAGAGGCTATTTGAAGTCTCTGCTCTGAGCCTCAGGGCTACAGTCTGTGCCAGCCTTATGCAGAGGGCTTGTTTGTGCTGGATGCAGAAGGGACAGGAGTCCGCCTGAGGTACCCCTGAGGCTGCTGGCCAGGATGCTCATCTTGAAGCGGGTGTGGCTTATGTGACAGATGCTGTCTGTGATTTGCTTTGCACTTCGGCTAGGGAAATAGTGTCCATGGTGGCCGCGCAAAGGCTTCTGTCACTCTGCAGTTGGTCAGCGGATGTTTGGTCGAAGGCACAACTTGCTAATCTCCCCTTTAAGGTCCAGTTGTTGTTTGGTGAGGACCTGTAGAAGTTGATGAAGCATCTGGCAGATTCGAAGGTGAATAGGTTGCCCAAGGATAAGAAGGGCACTAAAAAGACCCTTCCATCTCCTTCTCATTTCCATGAGATGAGGAGATTTCATGCCAGCAGAAGTTCATCCAGTTCTTCACAGAAGAAAGATTCAGGAAGGCAGCAGTCCTTTTGGGTGACCCGAAGACTGGCCAGAGAGGATTTTGAACAAGGGTCCAGAGGTGCCAAATCTGCCCAATGAAGGCAGGCTGGTCCACTCCTCCCTCATGGCTGTCGGAGGCAGGTTGTCCCGTTTTTGAGGAGTGGACCAGAATTACCTCGGACCAGTGGATGCTGGAAGTTATTTGAGATGGCTACGCATTAGAATTTTCTCGGCCCCTCAAAGAGGCCTTCGTAGTGTCCCATTGTGCTTCGCCTGCCAAGTGAGCAGAAGTGCGGGACACTCTGCAACGCCTGCAGTGATTGGAAGCCATCCTTTCGGTTCCAATCAGGAAGCACAGTCAGGGCAGGTATTCCGTTTACTTCATGGGTCCCAAGAAGGAGGGGTTGTTTCGGCCCATTCTGGATCTCCAAAGGGTCAATATGATGCTGCATGGAAACGTTGCGAACTGTGATTGCGGTGGAGTGCAAAAGGGAGTTCCTGGCCTCCCTCGATCTGACGGAGGCATATCTCCATATTCTCATCAGGGCAGATCATCAGAGATTCCTGCGATTCATGGTGATGGGAGAATATTTTCAGTTTTGAGTCTTGCCCTTCGGGTTGGCTACGGCGCCGAGAATGTTCACAAAGTTGATGGTGGTAGTGGCGACAGCCCTCAAAAGAAAGGGGATACTAATGTCTAAGCCATTTGAAGGGTCTGCTGTGTCAGGGACCAATCTTGTCGGAACAGGCGGATTGCTTTTGTCTCACGGCTTGGCTTTTGAAAGGCGGCGTTTCTGTCTAAAGGGGTATTACAAGCCGATGATTACTACTCTGCTTCAGGCTAGGAGATCCTCCACTTCTTTGGTGTATATCAGAGTTTGGAGAGTTTTTGAGGCCTGGTGGCAAAGGTCGCCCAGGTTTTGGCCTTTTTACAGGAGGGGCTGTTGAAAGGTTTGGCCTATAATTCTCTCAGAGTCCAGGTGGCAGGCTTAGGCTGTTTCAGAGAAAAGCTACATTGTAGACCTTTAGCTTCGCATCCAGATGTGGTGCATTTTTTGAAAGGGACAAAGCATTTGCGTCCTCCAGTTTGTAAACTCTGCCCATCCTGGAATCTCAATTTGATTCTGCAAGTCTTGTGTGGCCCTCCTTTTAAGCCCTTACACAGAGCTTCACTGAAGGATCTTACGCTGAAAGCGGTGTTTCTAGTGGCGATTTGCTCGGCAAGGCAGATTTCTGAGCTCCAAGCCTTATCATTCAGGGAGTCCTTTTTTGCAGAGTTTCGATGATGGGATCTCATTGCGGGCGGTTCCCTCCTTTTTGCCCAAGATAGTGTCAGCTTTTCATCTTCGCCAGACCGTGGAGCTGCCGGGGTTTTCATACTTGGCGCCCGATTCTCACCATGTGAGGGAGCTTCATCTTTTGGATGTGCATCGGGTTCTCCTAAGATATCTCAAGGTGACTAATGAATTTAGGACCTCGGACCACATTTTTGTGTTATTCAGTGGAACCAAGGAAGGGTGATAAGGTGACTAAGAATCCGATCACCCGTTGGTTGAAGGAGGCAAATGTTTCGGCCTATATTTGTATTTATTTATTTATTTATTTATTTGCTTGCTTTAATATACCGACGTTCGTCAGGAATATCACATCGGTTTACAATGTAATACATAAGAGAGACAGTTAAAAGACAAACAGTTACATCAAGAATTAAGAAAACATTCAATTAAAATATACAATGAACATTTTTAAAAAGTAAATGCTAAAGTTAAAAAGTGTGAGCTAAAGGATAGCCGATCCCTGAGGGGTTGTGGGTGCATTCCACTAGGGCTCAGTCGGCCTCCTGGGCTGAGTGTCAGTTGGTGTCGCCACAGGAGATTTGTCGGGCAGCCACCTGGTCCTCTTTTGTACACTTTCACTAAACATTACCGTTTGGATGTTAGAGGAAAGTGTCCTATGTGCAGGTCTTTCGGGATCCCACCCAGTGTAAAGGGGCTTGGGTATATCCCACTTGTCTGGACTGATCTGGGTATGAACAGGAAAGAAAAATTGGTGTTCTTACCTGCTAATTTTCATTCCTGGAATATTACAGATCAGTCCAGATTCCTGGCCCGTTCTGACTATGATTATTTTTTGAAAGACCTCTCCTGATTCTGGATGCTGCTGGTGATACAGAGTTTAAATTTGTTCTGAAGAATACAATTGTATATAGTTCTCACAGTTTGGAGATTTAAATTTTTTCTGGACCATGGTTCAGGGGTCAGTTTGCTTGGGAGTTCCAACTTGTTCCCCAGCTCTTTAGATAACCTGAGGCAGATTACCAATCACAAAAGGTTTAAAAAGAATTTGAAAAGTTTTCTATTTAGGAGTGCCTTTGATGCTATTATTTGTTCTTAAACTATCTATTCCCTTGGCATTAAGAAAATTACCACCATAACATCACCGTTTTTTTAGCTTAGCATTTTTTTGTCATGTTTTTAGCTTGTCTATAATCAAAATTTGATTTTACTTTATTTAATTTTATTTATTTAATTTAATTTTTTTACTATTACTTAGTCTTAGTTTTAGTCTTTAATGTTATTTGATTTTGTTTTTTAATATTATGTATGTAATCAACCTATGTAAACCGCTTTGACCACCTCCTGGTGTAACAGTGGTATAAAAATAATTTTAAATAAATAAATAAATACTGGTGGTTTGGAGTTACACATCTTGGCTTGTGTACAGGTCAATACTTAGGGACTGCAGGTGGCACTCTCAGTTATGTAGCAGTGCCTCAAGGTTTTTGTTCTCTGCCTCAATCTGCTGGTAGGGATGCATAAACCCCACTTGTCTGGACTGATCTGTGGTATTCCAGGAACGAAAATTAGCAGGTAAGACCCAATTTTCCTTTATTCGGGTGATTTCAGAACAGGTACTTTTTCTGACCGTACTTACATCGCTAACTTTAGCCAGGTAGCACTGAATCTGAGCTCTCCCAGGTTAAAATTTTAACTATACCTCTGGAACCCCTCCATCCACTTATTTTTCATCCTGGTAAATTTTGCAAGGGAAATAAGTTACCTGGACAACATTTAACTGGGGAATAGAAGGAGGGCGGAGGAGTAATTTTTAAATCTCAGCTTTTGTGTAGATAATTCCAAAAATTACCTGGACAATGTCTCTGAATATCAACCTCTCTATTTCATTTTCACTCTGTGCATATTTTTAAATTGGGGTAGTTTGGAAGAGTCACATGGAAGTTCCTGAACGGGCACATATGGCTTCCAATTTTTGGACTTGTGTAAGTGTACAATTTGACCTGAGCAGTATCATAAGAATAAGAGGACTGACCAGTTCCAGTGGTAGCAGCACTCTGCTTTGTTCAGATGTAAACATGTTTTTAACAGCAGTTAGAAGGATATTGTATGGGCCAGCCCAGTGCTGTGTACTGGTATTGCAGGGGGACCCTGAGTCAATTCCTTGTGCATGTCTTCTGCACCCTGGGTTGCCTAAGGCTGGGGATACTGTGCAGGCAGCATTCAGAGCCCTGGGGGGTGGGGATGGGGGAAAGGAATCATAATCATTGCACAATGGCTGGATTTAGAGCTCAAGAGTGCAGGGTCCTGGAGAGATCGCCAGTTCATGGCACCTGGCCAAGGCTTTGCACCACAGTGGCTACACTACAACAAACTGGAGGCAGTGGAATGTAAAACTGGGGGGAAACTTCTTGAGTAGTTGCAAATGAAGGCTCATGGGGCCCAATCCCAGCCCTGGTTCCAGTTGAGCGCGAAGCTTGAAAGAGCAGGAAGAATGAGAAAGATATTCTAAGTTAAAATGCAGTCTTGTTGTTTTCTTTAAACTATCCTATATAAAGTTGTGTGGTACAGTTCCATATATCATTACTGACAAAGTTCCAGAGATCATTCTGCTTTACCTTAAGACTCTTGTACCATATAGGCCCAGGGCAGCACATTTATCTTCCTTTAGAATCTGAGTTATTGCATCCATCAATTTAAATATGTTATGTTAAAAGTAAATATTTAAATGATGAGGTATCCTGGTGACCCATACTTAAAAATAGTCTGTTTAAATCTATCCCACACATCAGATAAGTATAATTTTGTGGTACAAGAACTTCTTTCCCTGATTGCCAAATAGTTCAACTTTCGCTCCAGCACTTGAATCATTTGTTGATTTATTTATTTTTAGAAACCTGGTTGCAAAGAAATCATCCATAGCCAAGTGTTTAATTGTGTTTGTTTAAAAAAAAACCAACAACACAGAAAAGCCATATGAAATGTATCATATTGCGCAGGTATACTATTGGTTCATAGCAGCACTGCATAAAAAGAGAGAGTATATCAGCAAAATCTGCCCTTTTCTCACTGAAAATACAGGGGCAGATTTTCAAAGGCTACGTGCGTAACCTGAGAAAATCTGCCCCTGCGTGTGGCGAGCCTATTTTGCATAGGCTCGGTGGCGCGCGCAAGCCCCAGGACGCGCGTGTGTCCCGGGGCTCCGAAAAAGGGGCGGTCCGGAGGTGGGGCGGGGCCGCGGTCCGGGGGTGTGGCAGTAGTGTGGGGGTGGGGCCGAATGCTCCTGCATAGCGGCCTGTGCCGGGACATGGCACGCCGGCAAGCAGCCGGCGCGCGCAAGTTACGCCTGCCTGAGGCAGGCATAACTAATGCAACAAAGGTAGGGGGGGTTTAGGTAGGGCTGGGGTGTGGGTTAGATAGGGGAAGGGAGGGGAGATGGGGGGAAGCGGAAGGAAAGTTCCCTCGGAGGCTGCTCTCCCGGCGCGCGCACAGGCCACTCGCCTGTGCGTGCGATTCTCTATTTAAATTAGGTGGTGCAGTAGAAACGGGCAAAAGGAGCGGCGTCTGTCAGCAGGTTTGACAGCCAATGCTGAATTTTGCCGGTGTCGGTTCTCGAGCCCGCTGACAGCCACGGGCTCGGAAACCGGATGCTGGCAAAATTGAGCATCTGGTTTTTGGCCCGACAGCCGCAGGCCCATTTAAAATTTTTTTTCTTTTTTTTTTTTACTTTTTTTTACCTTTCGGGACCTCCGACTTAATATCGCCATGATATTAAGTTGGAGGGTGCACAGAAAGCAGTTTTTACTGCTTTTCTGTGCACTTTCCTGGTGCCGGCAGAAACTAGCGCCTACCTTTGGGTAGGCGCTAATTTCTTAAAGTAAAATGTGCGGCTTGGCTGCACATTTTACTTTCTGTATCGCGCGGGCATACCTAATAGGGCCATCAACATGCATTTGCTTGTTGATGGGCGCTATTAGATGCCGCGGGTTGGATGCGCGTTTTCCGCTTCTTACTGAATAAGGGGTAAGGGAAAATGCGTGTCCAAGGGCAGGTTAACAGTGCGCTCCGTTGGAGTGCACTGTACTGTATCGGCCTGCATGTGATTTGTTTCTCAATGCTCTTTCCTGCAAAATTGAGAATTCAGTATGAGGGTAAGATCCTCTTCCTGACTGATAAGGAATAGATGCAAAAGTTTGTTCAGAAGCTGCAGCAGTAATCGGGGCTATAAATTAATTGCTTACAAATCTTGCTGGATGGAAAGCAGTTAACATTTAAGAAAGGCTTGTTAATACCTCTTTCAGGCATTGTTATCGTTTAACCTTGTACAGACACTAAAACTCATTGTCTGTTCTTATGGCACGAACAGATCTTTTTCCCGGGCATAGGCACTGACTGTAGATGGCAGTTGGGATTGCGATATTGACTGTGTCATGAAGGCTCCTAAATAACTTTTAGGATTTGGGGAAGAACCTCAGACTATTGTGTCCTTGCAGGAATTTGGAAGAACATTTTGGGAAAGATCATGTCTTTCAGTGCATAAAGTTTATCTTTGGCTGTGATGAAGGGGTTTTCGTATGTGAGTAATTTCAGCTGCGTCACAGCCAGAGTAGATGGATATTCTCAAGTGTAGTGCTCTGCTGTAAATGGCATGAAATAATGCAGGAACCATGTGCCTAAAAAGGAAAGGCAAAGGCTAGCAAGCATTATTGGCAAGCCAGAAAAAATATTACACAATCTCATGAAATGAGGGTTTGTTTCCATGAGCGGGGTCCTTGGCTGCATTTGGCAGAGGGGGATTGTTGAAAGTGCAGATGGACACTTGAGAGCGTGATCCCCTGTGCTGTGGCATGACCTGCACAACCCGGGGGCTGGCTGCGGTCCACGCTGCTGGCGGACAAACGCATCTGGGCATGGGCTGACTGGAACTAGAACACTTTTGTCTTGGAATATGGCTTGAACTTAGAACATAGCTTGAACACTTGAAGACTTTGTGGAACCTGCATACACAGGAAGTGAGACCCAGCAACGCAATGCTGGTCTTTTGGGTAGCCCTCCGGCCACTCCGAAAGCCCTTTAGGACTTGCTGCTTGGGAACGGCTTGAGTGTGAGGATAGACGAAGGCGAGGGCTGAAGAGGACTGTGGAGATGACATGACGAAGGCACTGAAGACTTGGAACTAAACGAAGGCACTGAAGACTTGGAACATGGTGAAGCTCTGGGAGAGCCAGGCGCTTCAGCGTACCCTCACAGCCCATGAGCTGGCCGCAGACCATGCTGATGGCGGTGCAGACTCCGGACTTGGAACTTCACGAGGACTTGGCATCAGGACTTGGAACATGACGGAGACTCTGGGAGTGCCCTAAACCACTGCGCGCCCTACACAAACCATGGACTGGTTGCAGACCACAACAATAGTGGAACAGTCACTAGACACAGGAACAAGGCGGAAGATGGAACAAGAACTCCGAAGATCGAGAGTGGACTCAAGAACTCATACTCAGGAACTCAGACTCAGGAACTGGGAACCAGGGACAGGACCCCGGAATTCAGGAACTCGGAACAAAGCTTTAAAACCAAGGGACTTCCAGAGATTTGGACCAGCAAACAAAGACTCTGGAGACTTTGGAACCAGGAACAAGATGTGGAACGCAGGAATGAAGACTTGGCTTCAGGAATGAAGGCGAGAGACCAGGAACATCCAACAAGGAATGGAGAATGACAAAGACCTTGATGGTGCTATCAAATCATTGCAAAGCAATGAGGAACTGACTGAAGAGCCCTTTTATAGGGCTGGCTGGAGATGACATGATCTGGAGGCACCATGCATTTCCCACCGTGGGCCCTTTAAATACTAAACCGAGGCGTGCATGCGCCTAGGGAGACAGTGCCATGCAGGAGCAGAAATGGAAGTCAGCGGCCTTTAGGTCACAAAGACCAGACCAGTGTGTTGGCGAGGCTGTAATCGACAGCGTTGCTCCAGGCTGCAAAGATCAGGCAGCGCCTCTCCAGCTGCAGAGGGGAAGAATGTAGCAGTGATAGCGGCGGCATCAGGAGGTTGACTCAGCACCACATGAGAGCGACAGCATGGCTTGGCCTGTGGTATGGATGATGTGTGCCTGGGGATGGTTGTTGGGGGGGAGGGGGAGAAAGAGTTCGGGGAAGATAGAGGGGGGGAAGGGAGTGCTGTTAGTGAAGGAAGAGATATGAATCTGCTAAAGAGCAGCAGGGGTGAAGGGTACAAGTTGAAGAGGAGGAAGGAACCAGGGCGGAGGTTTGGAAAAGAGATCTGTTGTGCTCCAGCCCTGCATCTAGGCTGGGGTAAGACTGGGTGGGTAGTTTGCATCTTACTCTCGGAGACAACGAGGAGTGGTCACATTTATTCACAAAGATTTACCTTTCCAAATAGAAAAAACAATTAAAGACCCTGAAGGCCGATATTTGTTTTTAATTGGAATGCTTTTTGGGATGAAAATTATTGTAGAGAATTTGTATGTGCCCAATATATACCCCAGATTTGTTTCTCAAACATTATCTCATTGCTTCTGGGATACTCTGAATACTCTGTAGTGCTGGGTGGAGATCTAAATATTATGGCAGACAGTAATGAAGACTGCAGACCGTTCAGGACCCCTAACTGAAGGGAAAGTCATGGGGGTCAATCTGCTGAAAAGAGAATTGGCAGTATTAGATACTTAACAGTTATTACATCCTGGAGAGAAGAATTATACTTTTTTCTCTAATCTCCATCAGAGCTATTCTAGGCTAGATTACATTCTTATCTCAGAGCGTTTGTTCCCTACCGTTCTCAATGCTTCTGTTGGTAACATTATTATTCTGGACCATGCTCCTGTTTTTCTGGCTGTAAAGTTAAATAAAGAAACTAGGGATCATTTCTCCTGGATGATGAGTCTGGATCTTTATAAGGATTCAGATTTCTGTGAGCAGAAATGGATGGCAATTAAGCAATTTAATGAACCTCCTTAACATATCTCCAATGCTTGTATGGGAATCAGGGAAAGCGGTTATGCGGGGGGGGGGGGGGGGGGGGGGGGAGATAATGGCTTATGTGATAAAGAAAAGGAAGCAGAGAGATATGGAGATTCTGACTCTTTCCAAAAGAGTTCAAGAATTAAAGAAAGAACATATCTCTTCTTTTTCTGGAAAGGCAAAGAAAGAAATGGGTGAGACAAAGGCTTTGTTAAACCACTTACTATACCTAAAAGCCATCTGCTCTATTAACTATTTTTTCAATTTTACAAATTTGGGAATAAGACTGGGAAGTTGATGATCCACTTAGAATAAGATTTTGGAGATATTCGGGACTTACTACCAGGAATTGTATTTGAAGGGAGTGTTGGATAAATCGGCGAGATTTATAGCTTTTTTAAGTGTCTTTCTCTTCCTGAATTGCAAGGGAATCCACTGGATAAACTCAATATGCCTATTTCAGAGAAAGAGATTTTTAGATTTATTAGTAAATTAAAACTGGGGGAGGCCCCTGGAGCAGATGGTCCAAGTACCGAGTTTTACAAAATTCTTAAATTTCAACTGCTGAAGCCATTGAAGGAGATACTTAACCATGCATTAAAATATAGCTTTTTTACTTCTCATATAACCCAAGTGGTTGTAATAGTGCTTCCGAAAAAAAGCAGGGATCTGGGGTTCCCGTCTTCTTATCAGCCGATCTCGCTCCTTAATGTAAATATGAAATTATTGGCTTCCATATTAGCAAACAGGCTGAGTAATGTGCTACCATTGTTATTGGAACTTGGTCAGACTGGATTTGTATCTGGGAGATATGGAGTTAATAATGTTTGGGAAAAATAGGAGTATGGTTTTGAGTTTAGATGCAGAAAAGGCATTTGATAAGGTAAATTGGGAGTATATGTTTTAGGTAGTAGATAAATTCAGTATTAAAGGCCGCTTTGTAGATTGGATTCGGTTATTATATAAAGACTCCAAGGCGTGTATCATGGTAAACGGTTGCTTTCAGGGAATTTTCTGTACAAGGGGTACATGTCAAGGATGCCTATTATCTCCATTTCTTTTTGTGTTGACTTTAGAATCTTTAGAGGCAAAGGAGAGACAAAATCTGGAGATTAGGAACATAAAGGTTGGTAATAGGAAGACTAAAATGTTCCTCTTTGCAAATGATATATTATTGTTCCTGGAAGATGCTCAGGATGCTATAAAGCCCATAATGTCCCTTTTTACTGCTTTCCAATCTTTTGCAATTCTTACTATAAATTATGATAAATCTGAAGCATTACCCTTCAATTAATGACATGCCAGATTTGTGGAATGGCCCTTTTCCTTTTTAGATGGGCTCCTCAAAAGATTAAGAGGTTGATTTTAAAAGCGTTTCTCAGAGGCAGGTCAAGGGTGTTTTCAAGACTGACATCCATAAGCACAACTTTTGCACACACATATGTTACCTGCATAACTTTGCTGAGAGAGAGAGAGAGAGAGAGACCCTGAGCCTCTGTATAGAGTCACTCATACTCTCTTTGTGTATATATTTTGGAGGGGCACTTTGAATTGGGGTAGGTTTTTGGGAAGTGGGTTGGAGTTAGGGGAGGTGTTTTTACAGACACATTCAGAGGTATTTATAGTAAAATTGACATTGGTAAAGAAATGTAGTCCTAATAAGTGATGAAAAGGAGTATGGGGTAGATTTTAAAAAATAGCGCGATCGCGTACTTTTGTTCGCGCACCAGATGCAAACAAAAGTACGCTGGATTTTATAAGATACGCACGTAGCCGCGCGTATCTTATAAAATCCGGGATTGGCGTGCGCAAGGCTGCCGATTTTGGGCAGCCTGCGCGCCGAGCCGCGCAGCCTGCCTCCGTTCCCTCCGAGGCCGCTCTGAAATCGGAGCGGCCTCGGAGGGAACTTTCTTTCGCCCTCCCCTCACCTTCCCCTCCCTTCCCCTACCTAACCCACCCCCCAGCCCTATCTAAACCCCCCCTACCTTTATCCATGGATTTATGCCTGCCGGAGGCAGATGTAAATCCACGCGCGCCAGCGGGCTGCTGGCGCGCCAAGACCCGACCCGGGGGCTGTTCCAGAGGGCACGGTCACGCCCCCAGAACGCCCCGGGCCGAAACCACACCCCCGGGCCCGCCCCCCAAACGCCACGTCACGCCCCTGAAATGCCGCGTCATTTGGCGACGCCCCCGACACGCCCCCTTAAAAAAGCCCCGGGACTTACGCGCGTCCCGGGGCTCTGCGCGCGCCGGCGGCCTATGCAAAATAGGCGCGCGAGGGCCCTGCTTGCATAAATCCGGCCGGATTTACGCGAGCAGGGCATTTAAAATCCGCCCGTTAGTTTTTGGGTACTTGCCAGGTTCATATGGCCTGGATTGGCCACTGTTGGAAACAGGATACTGGGCTTGATGGACCTATGGTCTGACCCAGTATGGCATTTTCTTAATACCATCTGTGCATAAGTCAAGTTCTTAGCCGATATGTTCAAGACAGCTGATCCTGGTTTAGGCAGTATTGCAATCTGGTGTTGGGATGACAAAATTGAAGATCTAGCTGCCACTGTATATAATGACCTCTGTGCCCTTGACGGGGGATCAAGTGGTCTCGATTTGACTCGGTATTAATATTTCCTCATCTGAACCCGAAGAGTCTGAAGAGGTCATAAGCATCTATCAATATACAGGATTGTAAACTCACTTTGTATTCTTCCACTGTTGCTCTGGAAGCATAAACTCATAATAAAAACTTTTTCAGGTACATTTGAAGGCAAAAAGCCAGAGAAGGAAGTCAGTTGGAGCATTAGACGATTGAGGGCTAAAAGGACAAAGCCATAGTAAACAGATTAAATTAATTCTTTGCTTCAGTCTTTACTGAAGAAGATGTGTGGCAGGAACCCATGCCAGAAGTGATATTTAAAGGTAATGATTCAGAAGAACTGAAACAAATCTCAGTTGGCCTGCAATACGTAATAGGGCAAATTGAAAAACTAATGAATAACAAATTAACTGGACCAGAGTGTTGAAAGAAGTGAAAAATTAGATTGCAGACCTGCTATTAGTAATCTGTAAACTATTATTAAAATTAGCTATGGTACCTGAAGATTGGAGGGTGGCCAACGGAACGCCCGTTTTTAAAAAAAGATTCCAGGGTGAACCAAGAAACTACAGACCGATGAGCCTGACATCAGTGCTGGGAAAAATGGTTGAAACTATATTTTATAAAGACAAAATTACTGAACATATAGATAGTCATAGTTTAATGGGACATAGCCAACATGGATTTAGCCAAGGGAAGTCTTGCCTCACCAATCTGCTACATTTTTTTGAAAGCATGATTAAACGTTGATAAAGGCGAGCCAATTGATACAGTATATCTGAATTTTCAGAAAGTGTTTGACAAAGTACCTCATGAGAGACTTGAGGAAATTAAAAAGTCATGGGATAGGAGGCAGTGTTCTATTGTGTATTGAGAACTGGTTAAAAGATAGGAAACAGAGTATAGGACTAAATGGTCAATTTTCTCAGTAGAGAAAGATGAATAGTGGAGTGCTCCAAGGATCTGAACTGGTTCCAACTATCATGTCCTTGCAACAGATTGCCCAAGTGTCCAGCCAG
Source organism: Rhinatrema bivittatum (assembly GCF_901001135.1). Taxonomy (NCBI): domain Eukaryota; kingdom Metazoa; phylum Chordata; class Amphibia; order Gymnophiona; family Rhinatrematidae; genus Rhinatrema; species Rhinatrema bivittatum. The sequence continues at coordinate 41,750,171 of NC_042623.1, read as the reverse complement.
ATGAGCAACTTCTTGGCTGGATTCTACTTTATTTTCTCTTTAAACAACTTTTGGGGAAACTAACATGGAAATCCTGCTGCTCAGCTTTTGAGTTCATTGAAATATAGAATATGATGACAGATAATGAAGACTAAGCTCATCCTAAAGAAAAATAAATAAATAACACCAATGATTCTGCACACTGGTACAACTGTCCTATATTTTAATGACTGAGGAAACTGTCAATGGCTCCTTTGTACCATGAGTGATCCTTTTGACCAGTGCTGCAGCCTGGGAAGGATTCGGCCTGGTCTTTGACAGAGAGAGTCAAATACAGGCAGCAGTAATAGGCTCTGTTTAATTCAGGCTCAGGAGAGTGTCTACATATTTCTATTAAAAAAACACTTTGTACTCTGGGAGAAGACTTAAAGATTTAAATGGCTTTCAGTTGCTCATCGGCATAGGAAGCAAAGCAGTGTATATGCATATGACTTGTTGGTGCCCAAAATCTGATAATGGTGTAGAGAGAAAAAAAATCACCATGCCAGGGTCACCTCTCCACCCTTCCCTGGCATCGACTGGTTCTGCCAAAAACTGGGTCCCATTCCTGGGGCCATCAGCAGCTTACTACCCATACACATCCTACAAAAATCAACACCAGAAATTGCAAACCAAGAAGTAATTTTATTTGAAAGCCTAAATAAGACTGCGGGAGGGGGACTTTCAAAGTCCTGTGGGGGGGGGTTGTGATCACAAATTTTAAAATGAAACTGGGGAAAGTGGGGGCGGGGGGAGATGACCCAGAAATGTTTGGGGTTTCAGGAGTGCTGGGCGAGACAGGAACATTTAATGAAACGGTTGGGAGCCTCAGGCCCTTGGATATCTTTTTTTTAATGCTGACACTGACAGTGCTACTTACCTGGATATCTTTTAAAGATATATGGATAGCTAGCAGGTTATCCAGTTATATGTATTCAGCTAACTTTCGGGCCGATACAGTAAAGTCCGCGGGAGAGTGGGCGAACGCCCGCTCTCCCGGCGCGCACACAGGCCACTCTCCTGTGCACGCGATTCAGAATGCAAATTAGGCCCGGTGGTAAAAACAGGCAAAAGGAGGCGCTAGGGACACTAGCACGTCCCTAGCGCCGCCTTTTGGACTGGAACGGCGGCTGTCAGCGGGTTTGACAGCTGATGCTCAATTTTGCCGGCGTTGGTTCTCGAGCCTGCTGACAGCCACGGGTTCGGAAACCGGATGCCGGCAAAATTGAGCGTCCGGCTTTCAAGCCGCAGGCCGACTTCAAATTCTTTTTTTTTTTTTTTACTTTTGGCAGCTTTCGGGACCTTCGACTTAATATCGCCATGATATTAAGTCGGAGGGGGCACAGAAAAGCAGTTTTTACTGCTTTTCTGTGCACATTCCTGGTGCCCGAAGAAATTAGCGCCTACCTTTGGGTAGGCGCTAAGTTCTGAAAACAAAATGTGCGGCTTGGCTGCACATTTTGTTTTCTGAATTGCGCCGGAATACCTAATAGGGCCATCAGCATGCATTTGCATGTTGTGGGTGCTATTAGGTTTGGGGGCTTGGATGCGCATTTTCGGCCCCTTACTGAATAAGGGGTAATGCTAGCGCATCGAAAACACGCATCCAATAGAGGGTTAACAGTGCGCTCCGTCAGAGCGCATTGTACTGTATCGGCCCGATTAAAACCTAACTAGCTGTATTCAAACATAGCCAGTTATGTTTTAAAATTAGCTGGATACATGTGGCTGGATAACTTTAAACAAGTATATTCAGCAGGACTTTTATCTGGATAACTTCAGCTGGATAACTTGACCATTAAACGGCCTACTGGATATTGGCCTCAGAGTGGCTGGAAATTGCAGGAAGACCTTGTGAGACTGGAAAATTGGGCATCCAAATAGCAGATGAAATTTAATGTGGATAAGTGCAGAAAAATAACCCATGCTATAGTTACACAATGTTAGGTTCCATATTAGGAGCTACCACCCAGGAAAGAGATCTAGGCATCATAGTGGATAATACTTTAAAATTGTCGGCTCAGTGTGCTGCAGCAGTCAAAAAAAGCAAATAGAATGTTAGGAATTATTAGGAAGGGAATGGTTAATAGAGCGGAAAATGTCATAATGCCTCTGTATCGCTCCATGGTGAGACCGCACCTTGAATACTGTGTACAATTCTGGTCGCCGCATCTCAAAAAAGATATAGTTGCAATGGAGACGGTACAGAGAAGGGCAACCAAAATGATAAAGGGGATGGAACAGCTCCCCCTATGAGGAAAGCCTAAAGAGGTGAGGACTGTTCAGCTTGGAGAAGAGATGGCTGAAGGGGGATATGATAGAGGTGTTTAAAATCATGAGAGGTCTAGAACGGGTAAAAGTGAATTGGTTATTTACTCTTTCAGAGAATAGAAGGATTAGGGGCACTCCATGAAGTTAGCATGTAGCACATTTAAAACTAATCGGAGAAAGTTCTTTTATACTCAGTGCACAGTTAAACTCTGGAATTTGTTGCCAGGGGATGTGGTTAGTGCAGTTAGTGTAGCTGGGTTTTAAAAAGGATTGGATAAGTTCTTGGAGGAGAAGTCCATTACCTGCTATTAATTAAGTTGACTTAGAAAATAGCCACTGCTATTACTAGCATCAGTAGCATTGGATAGACTTAATGTTTGGGTACTTGCCAGGTACTTATGGCCTGGATTTGTCACTTTTGGAAACGAGATGCTGGGCTTGATGGACTCTTGGTGTTACGCGCGCTGGCCGCAGCAGACTCGCGGCTTGGCCCCCTCACCTCTTTCAAAGTGATCCAGCATCTGGTCCCTCGTCTCTGGCAGCTGTGGGCTGCCAGCTCCGTCCTCGGGCCGCCCCTAGGGCCTCCAGCTCTGCTGCAGTTCCTGATGCTCTGCGTTGGGCCTCTCCGCATGGCCCGCGGAGAGACGCCGCCCCGACCAGCGCCGCACCTCACCCTAGGCGCGCGCGCAGGTAGTCCTTAAATAGGTCCTGAAGCAGGAACCTGGCCGCGGCCCTGGATGATGACATTGGCTGAGCTCCAGTATATATGCCCGGGCTCCGCTCTCTCAAATTGCCTTTGTAACAGGTCCCCTCGCTAGTCAAGTACTCGTTGCCTCTTCAGTTCCTGGTTCCTGATCCTGATTACCTTCGTTCCTGTTTCCTCATTCCTGTGATCCTGGTGCTTTGTCTCTCCTTCGGATTGCTAACCTGGTTTGACCTCTGCATTGCCTGACTACTCCGTTGCCTCTCTCCAGCCCCAGACCTCTGCATTGCCTGACTACTCCATTGCCTCTCTCCAGCCCCGGGCCTCTGCATTGCTTGACTATGCCATTGCTTCTCTCCAGCCCTGGACTTCTGCTTCGTCTGACCATCCTTTTGACTCTCTCCTCGTCTAGACCTCAGCCTTGCCTGCCACTGCTTCCAGACTCCCGCCAGCCCTGATCCCAGCTTGCTTAAAGACACCTCTTCAGCTTTTGTCCTGGACGTGGTTCATTCAGGCTTCGGCCTGCTCTTGCTCAGGCGCCCTCTGTCAGATTGTGTTCCTGTTGGCGCCCGGGTCTCTGGGACTCCGCCTCGTCCAGTACAGACTGATACCTACACTAGTTGCTGCCTCTGGGCTGATCTTGATCCACCCATTGACGACCACTGACGGAGGCCACCTAAGTCCAGCCGTCCCCGGCACCCAAAGGCTCAACCCGCGGGGAATGAGGGCTGGTATTGGTGAAGCACCAGCCGGCCTCCGTCAATCAGCCCTCTCTGCCTGCCAATGGTGGGGACCCGTAGGATCCCTCCTACGGGTAGCGTCAACTCCACCTCGGCCCAAGGGTCCACCTATGGCGCAACACTTGGTCTGACCGAGTATAGCATGTTCTTATGTTCTTATCTTTTCCCAGATATGGAGAGAAGTTTTTTTTTATCCTTATAAGTTTTAATTATTGGGTGTTTATTTGATGTGTCAGTTATTTTGAAATATTTTATTGGTGTTTGGAAATTTTTTAAAAATGTGTGTGAGTTTTTAATTATTAGATGTTTTCTATTCATCAGCTGTTTTTGAAATATTCATTTTATTGGTATGGTTTTACTATTATGATTATGTTTTATATTTCTTAATTTTGTTGTTTGATGTTTGTTTAATGTTCTGTGAGGAATAGTAATGTTTCAGTTTTTTGATTGTTGAATTGCATACAGAGTCTGGCTTGTTGAGGTTTCCATTAAGCCACTTTATTCTGTATTTGGTGAGGGACTGCATGTATGATTGAAATGAGGTATTCTGCTAGATAGAGTTTAGTTTTTATGTAGGGATTTATAGCAGCCTGGCCTGTTCTGTTTTCCTAATAGGGGTGTATTGGCAAGAAGGGGGGAGGGAGTAAGAGACAATTTTCTCTGTTCCTTTTTATAATTTTGTTTTTATGTAAGGAAAAACATATCAGTTTCAATTATTTATTTATTTATTTAACATTTTTCTATACCGAACTTCATGACAGGCGTCATATCAGGCCGGTTTACATCAAACTTAGGGGTTAACTTAGCAAAAAACCATATAACAAGAAGGCCGAAGCGCAGATACAAATAACAGGGAAAAGAACTTGGAGGCTAGAGTAGCCAGGAAATAAAGGACAGAAACAACTGGAGAATTTTTTACATATATTTTTACATAACTCAAATATTTTAACTGAAAATTAATTAAAATAAATGTTCAAGATTTACCTACAGTACCTGAATGTAATCCACTATGAAGTGCCACAAAAGGTGGAATATAAATATATAAAGTTGTATGAAAGGAATCTAGTGGATCAAGGTGCCAACCAGCTTGTGGCACTTGAAGACCAGAATTACCTACCCCCGATTTAAATCTTGGCACACCACTTCAAAGATGTCCTTTTGTGGATTGCAAACTGGTTAAAAGACAGAAAACAGAGAGTAGGATTAACTACATAGAAACATAGAAACATAGAAATGACGGCAGAAGAAGACCAAACGGCCCATCCAGTCTGCCCAGCAAGCTTCACACATTTTTTCTCTCATACTTATCTGTTTCTTTTAGCTCTTGGTTCTATTTCCCTTCCTCCCCCACCATTAATGTAGAGAGCAGTGATGGAGCTGCATCCAAGTGAAATATCAAGCTTGATTAGTTAGGGGGTAGTAGGGGTAGTAACCGCCGCAATAAGCAAGCTACACCCATGCTTATTTGTTTTAACCCAGACTATGTTATACAGCCCTTATTGGTTGTTTTTCTTCTCCCCTGCCGTTGAAGCAGAGAGCTATGCTGGATATGCATCTAAAGTGAAGTATCAGGCACATTTGGTTTGGGGTAGTAACCGCCGTAACAAGCCAGCTACTCCCCGCTTTGTGAGTGTGAATCCTTTTTTCTTCTCCCCTGCCGTTGAAGCTATGCTGGGTATGCGTGAAGTATCAGTTTTTCTTCTCCCCTGCCGTTGGAGCAGAGAGCTATGCTGGATGTGCATCGAAAGTGAAGTATCAGGCACATTTGGTTTGGGGTAGTAACCGCCGTAACAAGCCAGCTACTCCCAGCTTTGTGAGTGCAAATCCTTTTTTCCACATTTCCTCTTGCTGTTGAAGCTTAGAGTGATGTTGGAGTCACAGTAACCATGTGTATGTTTATTGAATAAGGGTATTGTGTCCAGGCAGTAGCCATCATTCTGGCGAGTCACCCACTCTTCATTGGCGGCCTCTTGACTTTATGGATCCACAGTGTTTATCCCACGCACCTTTGAAGTCCTTCACAGTTCTGGTCTTCACCACTTCTGATCTGTTTTCACAGTGAAAAAAGGTAAATAGTGGATTTACCTGGACTGGTGCTTTTTAATATATTTATAAATGATCTGGAAAGAGGTACGACAAGTGAGGTGATCAAATTTTCAGATGACACAAAATTATTCAGATATCACAAGCGGACTGTGAAAAATTGCAGGAGGATCTTCTGAGGCTGGAAGATTGGGCATCCATGTGGCAGATGAAATATAATGTGGACAAGTGCAGAGTGATGCATATAGGGAAAAAATAACCCTTGCTGTAGTTCCACGATGTTAGGTTCCATTTTAGGAGTTACCACCCAGGAAAAAGATCTGGGTGTCATAGTTCATATTATATTGAAATCATCAACTCAGGGTGCTGTGGCAGTCAAAAAAGCAAATAGAATGTTAGTAATTATTAGGAAGGGAATGGAAAATAAAATAGAGGATGTCATAATGCCCCTGTATCGCTCAATGGTGAGACCGCACCTTGGATACTGTGTGCAATTCTGGTCGCCAAATCTCAAAAAAGATATAGGTATACTAGAGAAAGTACAGAGAAGGGTGACCAAAGTGATAAATGGCATGGAACGGCTCCCCTATGAGGAAAGGCTAAAGAGGTTAGGGCTGTTCAATTTGGAGAAAAGACGGCTGAGGAGGGATATGATAGAGATCTAAAAAATCATGAAAGGACTTAAATGGGTAAATGTGAATCGTTTATTTACTCTTTCAGATAATACAGGGACTAGAGGGCACTCCATGAAGTTAGCAATTAGCACAATTAAGTTCTGGAATTTGTTGTCAAAGAATGTTGTTAAGGAAGTTAGTGTAGCTGGGTTTAAAAAAGGTTTGGGTAAGTTCCTGGAGGAGAAGTCCATAAACTGCTGTTAATCAATAGGGAATAGCCACTGCTTGTTGCCGGCATTCGTAGCATAGGATCTATTTAATGTTTGGGTACTTGCCAAGTATTTGTGACTTGGATTGGCCTCTGATGGAGACAGGGTACTGGACTTGATGGACCCTTGGTCTGACCCAGTATGGCATATCTTATGTTTTTAAGATTTTGCCTACCTCTGTACTACTCCTGGCTCTGATATTTACAGCCATGTTCCCCACTCTGCCACAGATATGTATTTTTGCATCTAGACATTTTACTAATGTGTAAATGCTTGCCATTAACTGCTTTGCTGAGCAGGTTTTTATATTTAGGACAGCAATAGTTCATGGGCTGTCAAAGATGCTTCAAGTTGCCAATTTGGTTCCATAAAGCTATACTAGCTTTATACAGAGTTTGGCCAATGGCTGAGGCCTATAACTCTCCATGTGCAGCCAAGCAGGTAAAAGTGGCCTTGCCCATCTAGTGTGAGATCCCAAGGTGGAGGACATTTTTCTAAGCAGAAATGCCCAAGTAAGTTGATGCTTGTGGTTGTACACTTTAGTGGTTTGCACACTGTTTTGCGTGATAACGCAAAATCACTCATTTGCATAATTAATTGCTCATTAACATACAGGGTGTGGAATATTGTGATGCTGGAGCATTAAATTCCATTTATGCACCCGTAAAATGGATTAACCCCAAAAATCAATCAATATTGAAATGTCAAAAATAAAAAGAAACATATTCATTAGTGCCTCAGATGTGAGTGAATTTGTGAATTATATGACATTTCAGTTTTGACGTACTTCAGAATTTTGCTTTACAGTTATTTTTGCTGTGGTTTAAGGTTCCCAAAATAGCTGAAATGATATTATAATTTTATGTTGTAAGCTGTTCAAACACCACATGAAATTTCCCAAACTTTTTCATGGGTCCTGGATGAAACCAGACATGAAATTATGGGATTTGGACTCTGTGCTGTAAAGCGTAGGATTTTGGCTTTGGATAGTGAGTGACCCAGGTTAAAAAATAGAACATTAAAGTAAGAAAATATCTGGGCTTAATTTCTAAGCATAATTATTTTTGTCTAAAAATAAAGAAGCATGCGTGGGCAGTCATTTGAAAGACAGCACAATCTGGGCAGAAAATCACAAATATGTCTAGAAATGTTTAATGGGATTGACCACGCATTGCCAAGGTTTTTATTTATTTTTTATTATGCAAGCATGTAGGGTTTCTTGAGCTCTCAAAAGACAAACAAGGCATTCCTCCTAGAACAAAAAAAGAAAGATTCAGTGAGTGGGTGGTATTGGTTGTTGCTTTATTTCTGTAGATGAATTGTGACATTTCCTCCCTAATGAGAATCGGGTGATTGGGTCATGATGTTAGATTGTTAGTGTATTTTTTTTATCATCATTATATATTATTTTGCTATATATTGTATTTTATATGTTATTTGTTATGTACTGTATTGTCTTGATGTATTATATTGATATGTGTTAAATTTGGTTGAGGAATTGTACCGCCCATTTGTTGTGGCTCCAGTTTGGGTGGAGTGTGGGGAACACCACCTCTGGAGTGGCGCAGGATGTCAGGGCAAAGCTGGAGCAGTCTGATATAGCTGAAGAAAGGCTTGGAGTGGAATAGAGTGCAGGTAAGACTGAAACTCAGGAACTATGTGCTGGCAGGACTGGAACTCAGGAACAGAGTGCAGATAAGACTAGAACTCAGGCTGGGACAGAAACAGACTAAGACAGGACAGGACAAGATAAGGATAAGGACAGAACAGAACATGAAACATAAAGGCCCGAAGGCAACATTACAGGAAAGTCCTGAGGGGCAAGACAAGGCAAAGCCTACACAGGCCACGGGGCAGAGACTAGAGCAGGAAGGACCTTAGGCCACAAGCAAGACAAGAGCAAGAAGCCTAGAGATTACAAGGCAAAACAAGGAAAAGCTTGAGGAGGCCTCAAGGTAAGAATGGCTAGAGCAAGGAGCCAATAGAGACTTGATGCAGAAGTATTGAAGCAAGGGACAGACAGAGTTAAGTAGTGCTGGAGTCTTGATGTGGTGCAGACAGGAAGGCGGAGTTTGGCCAGCCTGTAGAGTATACTCACTGGGGTCCCGTGGTGGAGGGGAGGCTGCATAGCAGCTGGAACTGCAACAGTAGCCCCCCATTGACCCTCTTCTTCTGGGTCCCATTTTCCACGGGGGTCATAGCAAGGCGAGGTTTGGCTGAGAAGTTATTTGCCAGAGTAGGCACTTCTTGCAAGGCTGACTGGCTGTGGACTGACTGTGGACGGATGCCCTCTCCTGGGCAGACTGGCTGCGGACATGCGCCCCCTTCTGAGCAGACTGGCTGTGGACAGGCGCCCCCTACTGGGCTGTTGGGCTGGCTGGAACCTTTTGCACTGTAGAAAGGTAGATTAGATTAGATCTTGGAAGAAGACTTCAAGGAATAAATCTTCCCATGGTCTTTGTTAGTTTTTCTTTCTCCATCTTAGCTTGTTTTATTTGTATGCTTGCAGGATTATGTAAAACAGCTCTCTTGATTGTAACACTTTTCCAAAATTTACAGATATGGAGTTTACATTTACTAAAATGTACAGCTGTAAAGATAAATTGCATTTTCTGCATATTACTTTTTTTTTAGTAGAAACCCACTGCTTAGTGCTTACTTTCTTGTTGTTAGGGTAACTGGGATTTTGTATCTGTAAAATAAGGGCCTTTTATACAGGAAAGCTATACATTGTTAAAGAAGCTAACATGGTATATTTATTATATCTAATTTGTATCAAGTTAACTGCAAACAGTTATTTGTAGACTGATGCTACCTAAAATATTACTTTCACTATAAAGATTACAACTAACAAAGGTTTGGTGGGAAGAAGGGGGCAGTAGAAAGTTTCAGCTGGTATCATTAAGATTCTTTGCTATTCTGATTTTATTTTTCAGGCGATATTATTAAAGTGTTTGAAGCATCCTCTGCTTAACCCTTCCTATCATTATGAATGGTGCTGCTGGAATGACCCTTATCTGCTGTTGCATTTGGGGCTCTATACTTACAAATTTCTGAACAACATAAAAACATAAAATTGCCATACTGGGTCAGACTAAAGATCCATCATGCCCAGTTAAAGTAGCCTCCATAGCTACTTTATTATGTTCTGTCACACAAAACACGTAAAGGTAGATATTCAGAAAAGTTAGCTGGATAAACATGTTTGGTTAAATTAGCTGGAATATTCAGTGACACAGTAGTGCTGCTGAATATTCTCAGATAACTTTGAGTTATCCAGATAAGTTTAAGTTACCTGACTAAGGGGGTAATTTATCAAAGTGCTGTATGGTGTTTTTGCATGTGTTAAGCAGAGAGACAGAGAGAGACTAGCCATAATGCCCTCATACTAGGTAGGTATTTATACCTCTATATGAGGCCCACATAGTTACTCGAGGTGGGGTTTAGGTAGGAGTGTAGGGGTTAGGGGCCACTTTGACATTCAGAGTGAGACATACGAACATCCTCTGCTTAACCCTTCCTATCATTATGAATGGTGCTGCTGGAATGACCCTCTCCTTCTGGGTCCCATTTTCCTCGGGGGTCATAGCAAGGCGAGGTTTGGCTGAGAAGTTATTTGCCAGAGTAAGCACTTCTTGCAAGGCTGACTGGCTATGGACTGACTGTGGACGGATGCCCTCTCCTGGGCAGACTGGCTGCGGACATGCGCCCACTTCTGAGCAGACTGGCTGTGGACAGGCGCCCCCTACTGGGCTGTTGGGCTGGCTGCATCTGCTGGACTGGCTGGAACAAAGCTGGAACCTTTTGCACTGTAGAAAGGTAGATTAGATTAGATCTTGGAAGAAGACTTCAAGGAATAAATCTTCCCATGGTCTTTGTTAGTTTTTCTTTCTCCATCTTAGCTTGTTTTAGTTGTATGCTTGCAGGATTATGTAAAACAGTTCTCTTGATTGTAACACTTTTCCCAAATTTACAGATATGGAGTTTACATTTACTAAAATGTACAGCTGTAAAGATAAATTGCATTTTCTGCACATTTCTTTTTTTGTAGTAGAAACCCACTGCTTAGTGCTTACCTTCTTGTTGTTAGGGCTAACTGGGATTTTGTATCTGTAAAATAAGGGCCTCCCAGTTCGCTCCAATTAAGGAGCGGACTGAGAGGAAACTTCCCTACCCCCTACCTAACCTCCCTTCCCCTTCCTGCCCCCTATCCTATCTACCCCAGATTTTTTTTTTTTACCTTTTGCTCCTCAACAGGAGCAGTAGCAAGTTGTGCATGCCGGCACAGTGCCAGCGCACGCTTCCCCGGCACAGCAGCAAATAGCCGCTGTACCGGCTGCCTCCAGCCCCGCCCCTCCCTGCCCCTTGGACCGCCCCTTTTGCTGGGCCTGGCACGTATTCACATACCGGGGTTTATGCGCGTGGCTGGGCCCGTTTGAAAATTGGCCTGGTGTGTGTAAGGCCCGGCCAAGCGCGTAAATCCCAGGATTTACGTGCGCCCATGATTTAAAACCTGCCCGAATGTTCCTGCCTAAGGTGGTGACGGACTTACATCTTAACCAGTCAATAATCATACCAACATTTTTTCCCAGTCCTCATGCTCACTAAGGTGAACAAGCCCTGCACAGTTTAGACTGCAAAAGAGCTTAACCTTCTACCTTAACCTTCTGTGTGGAGCGGACATAATCCCATAGACAGTCCACCTGCTTTTTGTTTCTTTTGACCAGAACAGGCTGAGAATCGACGTTGCCAAATGGGCAGTATCCATTTGGCTAGCAGACTGCATCTTCTTCTGTTATGCCCAGGCAGGATTGCATCTAGTGGGTCGTGTTAAGTCTCACTCTGTTTGAGCCATACCAGTGTTGGTGACCCAGTTGCGAGCAGTCCCTATGTAGGAGATCTGCAAAGCTGCAATGAGGAGTTCCATCCAGTCATTCTCATCACGTTACTGTATGGACAGGGGTGGCCAACGTGACATCAGGTTTGGCCAGTCTGTCACGTTTGAAGTTTAGAACCAAACTCTGTTCCCACCTAGGGCCCATTGTTTTTGTTCAGGCAGACCCCCACATAGGCTATATGCATATTCAAAAAAGACTTGTTGCCAACAAAAACATTATTTTTGGTGCCCATTGGCACCTATTGTTCCCACTTTTTTGATGGAGGGCTGCCTGTAGCTAGGGATACACTCATGGTGAGGACTGCCCTCCTCCCCAGGAAATTGGGTCTCTAGTTTGTAGGTTTTTCTTATAATTCTGTTATTAAACTGAAGGAACCCCATGTGGACGCTTGGTATAATGCATGTTCAGAGAAGCTCAGTCAATATTCTAGAAACTCTGACATAAGTTTTCCATGCTGGGCTCCTTTGTATGATGTCACCCATTTGTGAGGACTGGCATCCTGCTGTCCTCAGAAAACATCTGTTACAGGTAAGCAACTCTGCTTTATTCTTTCCCCTTACAATTTTAGGTTCTTTTTGAATTACTAGTCTCTAGTTTGCATAAAATTGTCATGTAAAGAAAAGCCCTGTCCAGGTATTGCATATTCTGGAGGCCCCAGATCGGGGAGAGGGGCACTGAAATACTTTGACTTGGTCTGCTTCTTTGCTTATTAGACTTTTTGTTTTCCTTTGCACCTTTTTTTTGACTACAAATATTTCTGTTTATTTTTAACCTAGATCTTCAGCTATATCAATATTGTTGACCTGGCCAGGTGTGCTCAAGTTTGCCGATCCTGGAAGATTCTAACTCAGACAAGCTCTCTGTGGAGTAGTGTATGTAAGATGACCTAAAATTATAAAATAGTGGCGTCATTTTAAACTGTGTTAAGCTGCGTCCCGTGGGCTGTCATGGTTCCCGGGTAGGTGTGTCAAATAAACAGGCCAGAATCAGGAGCAGTATTCATATAGATCTCTGCTTGGGAGCTCCTTGCTACTGAACTTTCCATTGCAGAATTGTTCTTGCAGTTTCAAGTACCTTTCTCTGTTCAAGTTGCTCTGCCCTTGGAATGAGTGCATTGAAACAAAAGCAACACGGCCCTCGAGGTAAGGGGATTGGCCGAAGCCAAGCTAAAAGGGGTTGCCAAGAACAGGAAGCTGTTCACAGCACTAGAAGGCTACCCCAGCTCTCTTATGCAAGTGAGCGTACCCCTGCTGTGGTGAAACTCTTGCCTTCTTTCCTAGTTTACCTGGCTTTGTTCCAGTTGCCTTGCCTGGTTTCCAATCTACCTTACTGTGCTCCTGTTGTTTTGCATGGTTACTAGTCTGTCTTGTCTTCTTCCAATTGCCTTGTCTTAGCCTTGCCCCCTCCCTCACTTCGGTTGCAATCCTGCCTAGTTTCCATTTTGCCTTACCTAGTTTCCAGTATGTCAAGCTACAGGTGCAGCTCCTTGTTTCAGCTGCTGGAGAGTTTCTGGCCTGCCAAGCTGCAGCTCCCTGTTACTGTTTATCAGGCCGATACAGTAAGGAGCGGTAGGAAGAGCTGCGTTAGTGCCGGGCGCACCCGCGTTTGCCGCATGCACAGTCCGGCTCACCTACGGCTCGATACTGTATTAAAATCGCATGCAAATTCAAGCTGCGTCCAACATGCGTCCATGAAGCGCAATCCATTTTACTGTATAGGCGCTTTATACAGCGCCTATACAGTATCCTGGGTGCACTGGTACCTGTCATTTCAAATGACATTTGAAATGACAGGCACCAGGAAGTGGATCCCAACTTTAACCAAAGAAAACCTAAAAACCTAAAATCCCCTCCTCCCGAAGCGACTGGACATGTAAAATATGTGAATAAGTGTAACCAACTTACTTTTTGTTTCTTTTTCAGCCCTTTCAGCCTTCTCTGCCGTCCTCCGGAGGGAGCAGCCGGTGGGGGCAGCCGGCAGCGAAAGCGGCTTCCAGCAGCCCCCGCCGGCGAAGACGGACGAACGCAAGCCCGTAGTGCACAGGTGCTCAAGCCATGTGCTTTCGCTGGCTTGAGCGCCCGTGCACTACGGGCGTGCGTTCGTCCGTCTTCGCCGGCGGGGGCTGCTGGAAGCCGCTTTCGCTGCCGGCTGCCCCCACCGGCTGCTCCCTCCGGAGGACGGCAGAGAAGGCTGAAAAAGAAACAAAAAGTAAGTTGGTTACACTTATTCACATATTTTACATGTCCAGTCGCTTCGGGAGGAGGGGATTTTAGGTTTTTAGGTTTTCTTTTGGGGGAAAGTTTGCATTCTACCATTACCCCTGCCTCTAACGCAGGGGTAGGGGTAGGCAGTAAATTAGCAGGTTAAACGCGTGGCTAAACTGCAGGTTAAAAAGGCGATAGTCGGGGCGTGCGTTACTGAATGGGGGGGAATAGCTAATCCGATCGTTTACATCTCATATACATGCCGCGGGCGGAAAGGGGTACCCGTTGATTTAAAGAAGCGGTAAGGATGGGTTAAAAGGGATAGTGAATCGCGGGTTGGGCTAACACGGCCAAATTGTGAGTAGAAAGCGGGTTAGAAGCAGGGTAACCGCGGCCGCACTTTACTGTATCGGACTGTATATTTGTTACACATGCTTCCATTGACACTCTGTCAAAGATGCATTTGCTGCACATGCTCACCAGTTAAAAACTAGGAATGTGCTCTCATTATTAAACAACAGGAAAATCATATTTGTTATTTCATTATTTTTATTTTCCATTTGAAATGACACAGAATACATCAGTTTCCTCTAGTGGCTTGGAGAGCAAAGCACAGGTCTTCCTTCCAACCAGATCCCCATATCGAGATCCAGAAAGGGCTGACCCTGACAGAGAGTCATTCTGGACTTTCTGCTTAAAACCCTGATATAGCTCTTAAAGTGTCCAATCACAGTAAGGGAAAGAGGAATCCCAGGAGCCTTAGCCTATCTCTGCTCTATGAGCAACCTTATCACAGTACACAGGGGTCAAAGGTTTCTCTAGCCAAAAATTTCCAATATATTTTTTCATTAAAATGCTCATTTTTCATCTGGTTCACATTTGTGTATTTTTCCTACAGTTTTTATTTAGGAAGGGCGATTTTCATAATCCCCACAGTGCTTGCACATGGGCGTGTAGCCCAGTTTTCAAAAGGAAACTCCCCAGGGAGTTTCCCTTTGAAAATCCCACAGCAGGATGGTGCCACAGGGAGTCTACATCTGCATACCTTGCAGGTGCAAAGTACATGGGGTAAAATCATGAGGGGATTTAAAAATGAAATTTCTGTTCATACTTTACTTGGCCTGCCCTAACCTTTTCCTCAGGGCTACAGCTTGCTCCTCCGAGGAAAGTACACACACTATGGACAGCTGGGGCAGAAGATTTCCCTGTGTATTGAAAACTAGACATGAAGGTGGAAACAGCAAAGGGAGAAGGGGGATGTTAAGATTAATAAAGAATTGAGAAGCAGTGCAGGGAGAGAGGAACCCCTGGTGTGCCCAGACACGTTGAGTTCTTGCTGAGTCTTGAGCTTTCTCCTGAAAATGTTTCTTTCATGCGGTGCCTGGCTTTAATCATAAATTACACTACACAGACACACATATACATTTTTTGCTAGATGTAACAAAGGGCCTATCAAGTTTTACCTATCCAGATGTTTACCTGTGTCAGTCAGCCTGATCCCATGAATCTCCCATCATAAGTCGTGACTGATTAATTGCCTAGCCCTTAAATACAGCTGCTCTGCAAGCAGAAACTCTTAATTATATCACTGACACAAAACTTGGCACCCTCTGGAATTTTATGAGACTTGCAAACTTCCCTTTCTTGTAGTTTGTTAAGGAATCTAGCACCTGGACATGCTAACAACCTTGACATTCACATGTTGACTACTGGTTATCAGGTAACAAAAGCCTGCCTTTGAAAGTACTATTCAAGAAGATAAGACAATCTTCAAGCGAGGAAAGAAAGATTTTGTAGCAAAGTAAAATAAAGTAAAATAAAGTAAATCCTCTATGTTTCCTCTTTGGACCTCAATGGAGACAACATAGGAGGTGGTTTACAATTGCACCAATCAGTGCTACACATAATATAAAATCAACATCAAGAATTACAGACAAACTCAATACAATAAAAACACACTAAAGAAACTGAGTCTCTGGAGTTTTACCCGGAGACTCAGGGAAATTGTATTAATTGTTGGGTCTCCAGAGGAACACTAGAAAGCCCCAGACCTGTCTGTTTATTGCTTCAGCCATGCTCCCTTCTCAATAAGCCTGCAGGGAAGAGGAAGTGAGGGGTGAACCTGGAACAGACTGTGCAGGCAGTATTTGAGGAGAAACAGGAGAGATTCTGCAAAAGACGCAACTCAGTTTGCAGCTGTGATTCCAGGACTTGGGGCTCAACTGAGGATAGAGGGAGAGTACAGAAGTCAGGGGGCTGTGACCTGAAGGGGATGGGAGAGAGTGCTGGGATCAGGGAGGAAAGAAGAGGAAGAATGCTGGGATCAACCCTGAAGAGGGGAAAAGTGATGGTGGGGAGACAGCGAGAGAGTGTGAATTTGTGTGGGGGATGTGTGTGGAAGAGAGAATGCCGATATGCATTATTCCTTTCCTCCCTCTCCCCACAAAAGTTCCAAGATTGCCACTTCCTCCAGATGACAAATCAGGGTGGCCATTGGCACTAAAAACCTAGAGCCTAGAGTTTTCAGCCAATAAGGCCTTCTTGGCCCAGCCACACTGCCTATTGGCCCTTGTCTACTGCATCATTGCAGACACTACTTAATGTCTGGTCACATTCTGGGAAAAAGAAATATAGTACAAGGAAACGCTTACATCTGTACTCTACTTGCATATAAGAACAGCGTACTTATTACCCTGTGGATAACCTGCATGCATTTGTTCATGTCTTTAGATCGATTTCTCTGCCGTGAGGCAGAAGATCCAGGACAAAACAGTGGTGAATATTTTGCAGAAATGCCGTCCCTACGTGATCCGTGTAAACTTTCGATGCTGTTCGTCTCTTTGTTGGCCTAGCTTTAAACGTATCAGTAAGTTTTATTGTTCTTCTTTCGCTTTATTTTCTTCTTTTACTTTTATACTCTTTCATGGATTCCAACAGTAGTTTGATTTACCTAGCCGCCACTTTGTGCAGTTCTCAAATTTATTCCAGTATACGTGAATGTCATTTTTAACATGCAGTGCTATGTCTGGAGGCATGCTTTACTGTGTACCTGTGCTCCATAGATTTGTGAATATGTTATTTAATCATCAGGATTTTGTGGAAGCCACCAAGTATCTGTAGGATAACATAGCATGGAATATGTGTAAATACTTACTAATTAAACCCATAACATGGAAAAAATGGCAAGCAGTACAGTATTCGAGAAAATTGTGAGATGATTGTATTCAAAGTGGCTTCTTTCAGACTGCTCGGTGTGCCAGTACTTCCCAAAGGAACACTTTCCTGAAGTAGACTAGAGAAAGACTTGGTGTCCATTTAAGTTCAGTGGATTTGATATCTTTTTTTTTCTGCCATATGACCTGCTTGGAAATTAGCATCAGTAGTGTAGCCAATTTAAAACAAAAATAGTCATATATAGTTATCATAGTCTGCAGTCATTTTATTGTTCTGTCTCTGAAAAGCAGATTCTTACATTAATAGCTCTTTATTTATTTAAAAAAGAAGTCAGGGAAAAAATTCATGGGATCTCCAATAGAGCACACATTTTTATTTTGGGACAGGGGTCAGGGGAATACAAACAGTAATATTCTATTTCTCTTTCTCTCTGTCAGGTAGCCGGCCTCGAAAGGCCTTGCATTCTGTTACGTAACGGGTGTTTAGTGTGCCCTTAGGCCTCAGCCCGACTCCAGACGGATCCAGGACTGAACCGAGGGTTGATGGCGTGTTCCAGCATGGTTGAAGGGCTTACCCTCTGCCAAGCCTGCAGGCTCCCAAAGCCAACAACATGATGATGTTGGAATGTGAATGGTCCTCCGACCATTCCGAGCCCTTTCGGACCTGCCGCTTAGATCGGCATGGAGCAGCAGGCCTGGCCTGAGTTCGAGGGCAGACGGGCCTTGACACGAAGACATGACACCAGGGTCGATGCAACGGCATCGCAGACGAAGGCATGACACCAAGGCTGATGCGGACAGCATCAGAAACGAGGGCTGGCACAAGACATGACACCAAGGTAGCTGAAGACAAGACACTAAGGCTGATGCGAAGACATCACGGACCAATGGTCGATGCAATGGCATCCCGGACATGGGTCGATGCGACGACATCAGTAACAAGACGTTGACATGATACCAAGATTGATGCAATGGCATCCAGGACGAGACGAAGAACTTGACAAAGTCCAGACGAGACAAGAAGCTGGGCGGAAGGACATTGGCACTGTCTCTCAGGGCGCCTTTCACAGTCCACCCGCGGGACTGGTCGCGGACCACCCTGTCCCACTGCGTGCCCTACACAGCCCGAGGAGGCTGGTCACGGACCACGCTGAGAACGGGACGAGCGCAGGGAAGAATCCAGCCGAGGTAGAACTTCGACAACGGAGCCATAAGTCATCCGGAGCTCCGCAAAGTCTGGCAGGACATGACGGCTCAGGAGCACAGGACACCAGTCCACCTGTAGGCTTCTCCACGCTCGGGAAAGATGTCATCCGAGAGAGCACGACCTGACAGGACCAAAAGGCTCAGGAGCGCTGAAGCAAACACCAAGAAGGGCAGAACATCAAAGAACCTGGGACATCAGGAAGTAGAAGATCAAGACGAGTCACCAGGACACCTGGACAAGGACCTCAGGCACGAACATGACGTGACATGAAGAGACAAAACGAAGAGGAGCTCCATGAAGAAGACCTGATGGAGCTCTGGCAGGCAGGAGCCTCCAGAGTGAAGTAACTCCGAAGCAAGGCGAAGACTGAAGTAACGGAGCAGCCCTTTATAGGGCTGGAGCAGGAAATCCAATCTTAGGTGGGGTCAGCCACACTTCTTGTGGCTGGACCTTTAAATTCTGTGAAGAGGCGAGGCCGTGCGCCTAGAGGGAAGCAGGAAACTTGTGCAGGACCACGGACAGTGGCCTGCACCGACGTCCTCGACGCAGGAGGCAGGGCTGGCCTGAGAAGCAGGCCTCGATGACGGCAGCGGCTCCAGCCGCTGCAGAAGGCCCCGAGGGCAGCTCCAGCCGCTACTTGAGCCCGGGGATGCGGCCTCCGCGCGCGAAGATCACGTGCCACCGGCGGCGGCTCCCAGCCGCAAAGATGGTAGGATGTCTGTGGCTCCGGCAGCGGTGAAGACAGAGCGGGCAGGGTGGCCTCTGGGCCGCAGGAGGAAACTTAAGTCCGCGGTTCCAGCCGCACGGCAAGGCCCGACATCGGCGGCGTCTGTGCCGTGTCGGGTGAAGACAGCAAACGGTGAGCAGTGCCTGCTCGTGGGGAACCCGTGGGCAGGGGCCATGACAGTACCCCCTCCTCAAAGACCCCCTCCTCAAACCTCCTCTCAACAATCCAAGGAAAAGGGTATCAGTCCATACCGGATGGAGGTATTCGAGGGTCCAAAAAATGGAAGCTGGTATATCCAGGGACAGCATGAAACAGAGCAAGGACAGTAGAAACACAGAACACAAGAAGACAACGACGAGAGACCAAAGAGCACGAGACCGACAGAAGACGAGACCGAGGGAACACGAGACCGAACGAGCGGTGACCGAGCGAACACGAGACCGAGCGAACGGTGACCAAGCGAACGGAGACTGCGCGAACGGTGACCGCGCGAACAGTGACCGTGCGACCGACAATACAAAAAACACAAAAGAGGGAGCAAGGGAACGGAGAGCAAGGGAGCAGAGAGCAAAGAGCAAGGGAGCGGAGAGCGAGCAAGCAAGGAGCAAGAGAGAGGAAAGTGAAAGAGCGAGTCGCGAGAGAGCTAAAAGCGAGGGAAGGAGAACGAGGGAACGAAACACAGGAGCGAGGAGTCGGGAAACACTCAACCGGGAAGCAACAAGCGGAAAACAAAACAAACAATGAACAAACAGAAAACAGGACAAACAAGCAACAACAAAGACCAAACAAGAAGCACCAAGAAACACCAAGAAGACCTGGGGGAGGGAACCCAGGGTGGGCAAGCAAAGCCAGCAACACCAGTAGGGGTGCAGGCGCCTCCTGCAGGTTGTAAAGACCCCAAACTGGCCAACATGACAAAAAAGTCTGGATGCAGGCGCCTCCTGCAGGTTGTTACAAAAAGAAATCCAGACAGCTGGCGCCTCCAGCAGGTCGTGGCAATGGCAAAGCTGGCGCCTCCAGCAGGTTGGTTAAAAATATCCTGAAAAAACATTTTCTGTCCCATAACCAGTCCAGGAACAAACAAGCTCTGGAACAAGGTGGATCCATCGGCAGAGCACCACTGTCGGGCACATGGCCTTGCATTCTGTCAGATAGCCGGCCTCGAAAGGCCTTGCATTCTGTTACATAATGGGGTGTTTAGTGTGCCCTTGGGCCTCAGCCCGACCCCAGACGGATCCAGGACCGAACCGAGGGTTGACGGCGTGTTCCAGCATGGCTGACGGGCTTACCCTCTGCCAGGCCTGCAAGCTCCCAAAGCCAACAACATGATGATATTGGAATGAGAAGCAGGCCTCGATGACGGCAGCAGCTCCAGCCGCTGCAGGAGGCCCCAGGGGTGGCTCCAGCCGCTACTCGAGCCCGGGGATGCGGCCTCTGTGCTGCGAAGATCACGTGCCGCCGGCGGCGGCTCCCAGCCACCAAGATGGTAGGAAGTCCGTGGCTCTGGCCGCGGTGAAGACAGAGCAGGCAGGGCGGCCTCCGGGCCGCAGGAGGAAACTTAAGTCCGCGGCTCCAGCCGCACGGCAAGGCCCGACGTCAGTGGCGTCCGTGCCGCGTCGGGTGAAGACAGCAAACGGTGAGCAGTGCCTGCTCGCGGGGAACCCGCGAGCAGGGGCCATGACACTCTTGTCTATATGGAGACTTCAGTCCCAGCTCTTGCAATGTCATATACAACAGGGAAATCATTATTTTCTTATTTACTCTTGCTCATTACTCAAAATTTTAGTGATGGCTTATAGCCAGTTTAAACAGCTTATAATACAGTATGCAAACATCATTGTCAAAACAATAACCATGATCATTGATCTCAATAATAGTCAACTGAGCTTGCTCAGGATCTTCCCAGATGTTATAGAAGCAAACAGGGCAGGCCCTATGGAGGTTAGGGAGCTAGGTACAAATGCATCATCATGGAGCCTCTTCTCAGGGAGAGGGGAACATGTCTGAGAAGGAGGCCATGCGTCCTGTCAGCGCCTTCTACACACATACATGAATCAGTGACCCAATCCAATATTTTTGCATCCAAAATGGCAAGCATGGGGTCCCATTAAACAAAGGGGTAGGGGCAATCACCTTACTCCCATCTCTTTAAGACTGTCCCTGAAACCAAGGTTAACTTTTTTGACTGACTGAGCTTTTAGTCGGAGCGGCCTCGGAGAGAACTTTCCTTCCACCCCCCTGCACCTTCCCCTCCCTTCCCCTACCTAACCCCCCCCCCCCCCCCCCCGGCCCTATCTAAACCCCCCCTAGTCTTGCTGGGCAGACTGGATGGACCTATTGGTCTTCTTCTGCCGTCATTTCTATATTTCTGTGTTTCTATATAACTGGGTTTAAAAAAAATGTGGATAAGTTCCTAGAGGAGAGGTACTATTAATCAATAAGGAATAGTAGCTTGGGATCTATTTGATGTTTGGGTACTTGCTAAGAACTTGTAAATTGGATTGGCCACTGTTGGAAACAGGATGCTGGGCTTGATGGACCCTTGGTCTGACCCAGTATGGTATATTTTATATTCTTATGTTCTACCTAAGTGATCAATAGTGAGATTTCATGCCACCTTGGAAATTAAATTAAAAAAATAAATAAATGGAAACTTTGGAGTAGATTTATAAATCTACGCGCATGCGTACTTTTGTTCACACACCAGGCACAAAGAAAAGTACGCTGGATTTTATAAAATCCGGGGTCGGTGCGCGCAAGGGGGTACACATTTGTGCACCTTGCGCGCGCCGAGCCCTGCGCGCGCTGCCTGTTACCTCCGAGGCTGTTCCGAAATTGGAGCGGCCTCAGAGGGAACTTTCCTTCCACCCCCCTGCACCTTCCCCTCCCTTCCCCTACCTAACCCACCCCCCCGGCCCTATCTAAACCCCCCCTACCTTTATTCGAAAAGTTGCGCCTGCCTCTGGACAGTAGTAACTTACGTGCGCCGGCTGTCTGCTGGCGCGGCAGGCCCCGACACAGGCCGCTGTGTCGGGGCACTCGGCCACGCCCCCGGACTGCCCACACGCCCCTGAGATGACACCACGCCCCCTGGCCACGCCCCAGACCGCCCCTTTTTGCAAGCCCCGGGACTTACGCATGTCCCGGGGCTTGTGCGCGCCGCCGAGCTTATCAAAATAGGCTCGGCGTGCACAGGGGCGTTTTTAAAAGGGTTACTCGCGTACCTTATGCACGTAACCCTTTTAAAATCCGGCTCTTTGTTTTTGGCAGTTCCAGTTTTCAAGTTATTTTGTAATTAGACTTTTTTTTTTTTTTTTAGCAATAACTGATTTTGGCATGTTAAAGCCAAGCAGAGCCAATATATATCATAACCTGTCATATATATCATAACCTGTCATACTATGTAAATTTCATCCAGTTTCCTTGGCAGATTTCTTTTAGAACTTCATGTCTGTGTTACACTGACTATAATCATTAATTTGCACTTCTGTTTACTCGGTGTTACAAAGCATAGCCTTACCATAGCCAATTCGTATCCTCTTTTTCCCAGGCTTTCTTTGCCTTAGGTTACAGTTTTAAAGATATTTTTACTATGTGTTATAATTGGATCAGTACATGTCATCACTTTTATGCATATTAAGGTAAAGTTTAAAAGCCTGATGCATGCTGAAATTAGTGGATGTACAAATACGTTGAGCCAGCATGCGCTGAGCAGATTTTAAAAGCCGGCCGGATACACACATACTTGCTGCTGCTGCGCGCACAAATCAAAATAAAAAAAAAAGGCCGGGGCGTGGGCAGGGCACGGGCATTCCAGGATTTAACTATGAAATTTGTGCGTAAAGACTTATGCGCACGGCGGGTTCCCCTGCTGCATAATTTTATTTCTGCTACGGATGACGTGTAAGTAGCAAAATGAAATACTATAAGGCAAATCAGCAGGGCTTTAAAGCTCAGGGCTAACAGGGGCAAGGGAGGCTATTAAACTAGGGAGGTTTGGAAGTTCTATCCCTTAACTGAGTGAACTGGGAAAATGACCAATGGCATCGGCACGCATGGCTATTAAAATTCCCCCACTTGCGTGGTAGCAGCAGCATTTGTGCGCACAGGTTCGTGTCCACTTAAAATTGCATGTATATGTGCTGTTTTATAATATGTGCCTATATATGCTCATTTGTAATAAAATGGCCACGTCCCTGGGTGCGGGCCAATGAACATGTGCACATGTGCGCCCACACTCTAGTTTAAAAGTTACTGTTTAGATTTATGGTCATCCCATTGGTCCCATGTTTCACTTGTATGCATGTTCGGTCACCAAAAGATACAGTAATCTTTTGATTTTCAACTTTTTGTCAAACAGCTGGAAATATTCAAAGGTGATTGATCAAAAACTTTGAAATGGCCTCTTGAATTTTTCCTTTTTAAAGTATGTTGGCTTCCACATATACGTTTTTTGTGTTAAACACACTGCCACTGTCACTGCAGCAAAGAAGTATCTGCTGCAAGCAAAAATCAATTTCTTCACAACTGATTAAAATTTAGGGATGTGCTCTCATTATTAAATGATGGGAAATCACAATATTTCTTGTTTAATTATTTTAATTTCCCACCCTAAATGACAAACAAAATTGCAAATGTTTCGTTTTGTTATAGCACAATAGATATCACCCTCACTAGGATTGTCAAAATTACCCAACTCTCATTTTAGTTCACGTATTGGAGCCTACTGCAAGAGGATATTTATTTAGATTTCATTTTATGTTTTAAGCTGAACCTCCTAGCAAAGCAAGTTCAAGGGTTGCAAAACAAGGACTCAGCTGCAAAGTCTACATCATAAATCATGAGCAAAGATTCAAAATTAAATCCTCCGTGCATTATCTGCCAGCTCCACCTTCTTCCTGCTCTGCCTCTTTGCAACATGGGTAGATTTAGCACAAGTCCTCTTACTTGCAAAGGAGAGGCCAATTTTCAACCAGCAGTTCACTTACCCGGGTAAAATTGTCCTTCTTTGGATCAACCAGTTCTAAGGAGCATTCAACCAGTTCTACGGAGCATTCAACAACAAACTATTTCAAGAAATAATTTACATATTATGACAAAGGTTATAGTGCTGAGTTGCATGAAACTCTTGGGCCAAGCAGGTAGTTTTTCCACTCTGCAGTAGATATAATTATTGGAGCTTGCTCTTTTATTTATTTTATTTATTTAGTGCTTTTTTATACCGACATTCATGATACAGATCATATCGTATCGGTTTACAAAGAACAAGGGGGAAATAACGTTAACATAAACACTAGAATAGCGGAAAGTTACAACAAAACAGGGGTACTCAAACTGGGAGGAGGAGGAGCCAGTGGCAGAGGTAACTCGGAACTAAACAAAAAATCAGTTATAATAACGGTAGTGGGGTGCATTGACTAGGGGGCTCTGGAGTGTGACTGTGGCTGAGGAGGTCCCAGATTAAGGGAAGGCTTGTTGAAATGTCAGTAGACAGGGTTCTTGTCTGAGGTCAGGGGGCATAGCATTCCAGATGGTTGGCGCCGCTGTCGAGAAGGCTCGTTCTTTGGTGGCTGATTGGATTGTGGATTTGGCTGGGGGGGGGGGGGGATTTAGCAATCCCCTGTAGGCTTCTCTGATGGGTCTTGAAGAGGTGTGAAGTGTGAGTGGGTATTGGATATCGATAGGGGTCCAGTTGTAAATGGTTTTGTGAATGATAGTGAGACACTTGTGTAAGATTGTAAAGCTTACAGGGAGCCAGTGCAAATTTTTGAGGATGGATGTGATGTGGTCTTTTCTATTGGAATTTGTTAAGATTCTAGCGGCCGAGTTTTGAAGCATCTGAAGAGGTCTGGTGGAAGAGGCGGGAAGACCTAGTAGAATAGAATTGCAATAGTCTAATTTGGAAAATATAATGGCCTGGAGTACTGATCTGAAGTCCTGAAAGTGTAGAAGCGGTTTGAGTCTTTTTAGCACCTGAAGTTTGAAGAAGCTATTTCTATTTATTTTAAATAAATAAATAGAAAAAAAATTAGACTGGAGAGGTATGCACTAAGCAAGAACCAGTGCATTAAGTCTGAGAGAAACCATGTTGAAGATATAAAAAAAGCCCTTGAGAAAGGACATTATTCAGTCCGAAACACAGCACTGTGTCGGGCAAGGAGATCGTAATACATGGGCAAGGAATTCAACAGCATTTAACAGAGAGTTTGGAATGAACATGAAGATCGCAACACCATGAGAATTGGAATATAAGATAAGTTAAAGTTCTCATAGAGCATGGACGTATAACATAAGTTCAGGAGTTAATACATATTTTAATATCATGGGTGATGAAGCACAGAAAAATATAAAAAAATTATTCAAGGTGATAACACTGACCTATGATTATAAATAAGGCAGAGTGAAAAAATTGCTGAGAAGCATAACACAATGATGCCTATTATGATGGTCAAGATCTCTAGCGTTCCAAGTTTCGTTAAGACGGGAAAGTAGTCATTACTATATAGTATTCATTAGACCGACTATTCCCACACAAAAAAAAAGGGGCTGTGCAGCACCAGAAGTTATAGAGTTCATAGTATTCTGACATTGTTTACCAGTCTTCTGTTATAACAAGTTATATTCATCTTATTATAGGGCCTATTTACTAAAGAGCATTAATACTAATGCAGGAATATTTACATTAAAGAGGCATCAATGCACACTGAGTTTCTATTTACTTTTACATGTTTTTTCCCATGAATGCTGATTTTTTTGTGCTAAAATTTAAATGAGCTGATTAATATGCTCAGTTATGCTATTTAAATTCCGTGCAGATCATGTTACACAAAAATTTACATTAATGCCATCCTTGATTCAAAACTTTACACCTCTAAACAAGCTGTGCACTTAACTTTGTTTAGTGAATAGGCTTCTATATCTCCAGGCTGCTCTTCTTAAAAAGGATTTGATGTGTAGAAGATTTCTTTAAAGGTAGATTTTAAGAGTCGCGCATGTGTGCGCATTTACTGGTGCGCAGACATGGACGCGCAGATTTTATAACATGCGCTCGTTTATGTGCGCATGTTATAAAATTGGCTACACGTGCACGCACAAATTTACATTGACATGCACATGTGTGCGCAAATCCCATCTCAATAGCATAAAGTGGGGGGGGGGGGAATTTTAGTAGGTACATGCAGCGACGCGATAGCCCCATTTCCCAGTTCCCTAACAGTTCACCCCTGACTACCCTAGATGTTTTTGTTTTTATACTTACCTGCAGTCCGTAGCAGCAGCAGCAGCAGGTTACGATGTCCTCGGATGTCCTCGGATCCTGGCGCGCGCTTGGGCATTGATGGCGCTGTCCTACCCCGCCCATGCCCCGCCCCACCCCTTTTTAAGAAATCCTTCACAGTGCACTTACCAGGAGATACGTGCATGTCTGTGGGTGTCTTAAAATCCTCATGGCCCGTGCACAGCCGCGTCACGCGGCTGTGCACGGGCCATGAGGCGAATGAGGCGAATGAGGCGAATGGCCATGAGGCGAATGAGGCGAATGGCCATGAGGCGAATGAGGCGAATGGCCATGAGGCCATGAGGCGAATTTTACAAGCCCTATGCGTGGCCAATCCTGAATTGGCCACGCATAGGGCTTGTAAAATTCGCCCTTTAGTCTTTAGGTGCTGCTGGTACAATGCAAGCTGACAGCTTCCCTGCTATGGGGTCATAGGATCATCATCTCACCAATTCCTTTGAGCTTTGCCATCTCAGAGTAGAATTCTAAAGGCCTCTCTGGGTCCAAATTTTCCATGCAGTACTGGAGTAAGGAGCAGTTTTGCATAAATACCATGCTATACTTCTCACCCACTGTTATAAAATATTACATTACAAATGATTTCATTTTCTCTTTTCTGAAGTGCAGGTATGATTTATTAAAAACAAATATAGGTACAAAATGTAAACTGTACAAAGGCCTACAAACTTTACAGTATTTATAGTAGCAGATTAAATATACATACGAACAGCAACTAGCTACTGATGTTTATAAAGTGACTTAGATAGTGTAATCTCATTGGTTAAAGAAACACGTAAACTCATGGATCTATAAATAAATGGTGGATCGATGCGCAGAATACACACAAATGAAGTAAACAAAAAATATAGGTGTGCGTTGTATTAATGTTCAATCTGGTTGCATATAGACAAGAAAATTTCAATAATTTCAAGGTTAGATGCCTCTCACCATAGACAGGAGAAACAATATTCTTTTAATCAGAGATCCTGATTGAAACCCAGATTTTAATTTACTCAAAACAAATCCCCAGCAATATACTGGTTGAACAATTGCTCAATAGTCCATTTGAAAATTCAGTACCCCAATTGCTCAATAGTATATTTGAAAATTCAGTACTCCAATTGCTCAATAGTATACTTGAAAATTCAGTCCCCCGACACGGGCCCATGTTTCGCAAGGCTGCATTAGGAGGGAGAAGTCCAGACTGAGCAAATATCAGGTTTCTCTTCGAAAGGCACCAAAACTGTTTGTTGGTCAGAATGATGTCATCAAGCAAGATGTTAAATCCAATTCACAGAAAGGGCAATAGCTTACAGTGTGTAAATGGGGAGGTTTAGAGGGCATACTGAACGCGAGCTCAGAAACAAATGTCCGTTATTGAAAGCTGAAAAGGGCTTGAAGCAATTGTGAGCCGGGGCTGCACTGAGCGTCCGAGAGCGGGTTATCAAGTGGCTTAGTTATTACATTACTGATCTATAATCTGAATTCCTCTTTTTAAAGGAGGTGAGTTATTTCCTATATGCAGTAACTCTCTTTGTACATGCTCCCAGTCCCATACTGGGTTGAGTGGATTTCCTGAGCTTGGCTTTGCTTGGCGTATGAATGCATACTAAGGAAAAGTCCAAAATGCACAGACTTTAAGGAGTCTAATGGACATAGACTAAATCAGACCCTGTGATTTGGAATTCAGACTAACCATCATTAAATCTTTGATGCTTATTACAGATGTACAATAGGTGTTCAGTCTCTCATGTGTAAAAAAAAATCAGTTGTGATTGGACCTTCCAGGCAGCAGATAATGGACCCAGACATAAGGAAAACACTAGCCTAAGATTAATGCATATCGGTTTTTTTTTCTTAACTGTAAAGAAAGCCACTTTTATCTAGGATAGGTTTGTTGCATCTTAAATGGATGCAGCTTATAACTGTCGGTCATTGTACTAGGAATAAGAAGTATTCTTCTCTTAAGAAGGATTTTTTTTTTTTTTTGTATCTTTGGCTGAGGTTTCCAGAACATTTAGCCTCATAAGTATATATAATGCTGATCTTTGCTGGGATGACAAGGACAGCATAAGATTAGTTTGCAAAAAAAAAAAATGGGATCACATCAAAGGTGCAAAACAGGCCTAAGAACAAACGCCTGCAAGATGTTTTAAGGCCACTTTCATAAATTATTGTTTTTTAATGTGCATTTTTTATATACATTTTGTTTTGCTATGAACATGTCTAAAAATTTTGTTCATGCTTTGCAAATCAGATTGTGTGCAGAGATCTTGGTTTGAAAAGCAATCAATAAGATTGTGGATATGATGAGCTCCAGTGCTAACTCATTGATGTTATTTATTTGCAGTGTAGCTGGTTCTGTCTTAGCTTGGGGAAAGGAGGAAGGATAGGTTGGATTCTTTTTTTTTTTTTTCAAGGATTCCTGAGTAGTATTTGCACCTTTCATTGAGGGGTGTTCATTCAGTAAAGAGCGATTCTTCTAATTCATGAAAAGATATGCATATGTGATATACATAAATACCTATCAGTTCCTCATTCTAAGTGTGTACTTCTGTGCTGTATACAAATATACATACTCACCGACATTTTAAGAATGATCCAGGGGTAGAAGATTAGCAGTAAAACAATTTATAAAGAAAATTGTGTAACAATTTGTATTGCATTTTCAGCTGACGTAGAAAAAGTTTGCTTATGCGGTTGTCCCTTTCTGGATAAACAATGCAAATACGTCCAAACATTAATGAGCCTGATGTAGAAAATGCTTTCTTCCATTTTTTGTGTCTATGGAAAAAAAATACTTAGTACGCAAGGCTCAGATACTTAACAGTAAGAGTAAAAAAAAAGGCTTAACTTAACAAAGTGAGCATGACGCTATGGTGTTGTTTAACAGTCTGAATTTGCCTTGCATGTTCTTGCTGCCGTTCTTTTTCATCTTCTTCCACGTCCTGGTCCGCATGTGCTGGCAGCTTGTCCTTTGGACACTCTTCATAATAACTTCGAACATATCTTCCGACATACCATCCTTTGTACTCCTCTGGTGTTCTGCATTCCAGCCCGTTGTAGGTGACGCTGTAGTGGTGCTTTAGCCAGTAGAACAAGTAGTGAATGTGATAGTCGCATCTCCAAGGGTTGTCCCTAAGCCACAGTTTTTTTAAAAAGTACAGATCTTCCAATACTCCATATTCAAAGTTTTGCAGGTTGTTGTTAGATAGATCCAGCTCCTGTAAATTCATGAGTCCTGAAAAGGCAGCTGATCAAAGAAAAACATTATTAATTTTTTTTTTTTTTAGGGAAAACTGTGTTGTTGGAAGATTTTACGGGTTAAGAAATAGAAAACTGATATGAGTGAAATGTGCTGGATTAATGGTATAGGTAACTGCTGTTCTCCATTTATGCAAGCTGGGTGTAGAACAGGTAGTTATAACACAAATTTCGCCACACCCTCTGCGTGGGTACGTTTTCCTGGGAAAATTAACTCTGGGAACAGAAGACAGTTGACTTTTTCATGTTTACTTATTGACCCATCTGCTAAAAGAAGCAGCTGGAGTACTATGAATGATGTTGGTTTAATTGATGTGAGAACCTTTTCGCTATGAAGCCACCTACTCATTTTGCTGACTTTTGGTCACTGCTGTCCTGTGTCAGATTTGAAATGTTACCCTGTAGATGAAAGGTTCAGGGTTTGGTTTTTTTTTTTCACTTTTCTGAGCTGTGCAAAAACGATGTCACTTTAAACAGTAAAATATAATCTTTGTTTTGTTAGGACTAGCCCCAAGCCTTGTAAGACAATGCCTATTGAAGACATGGGCCTGCTTAAAAAAAACCAAGGACTATTGAATTACTACAATCCAGATATAATCCACATCCCAAAAATTGCAAGAAATGCAAACCTCGAATTACTGGTGTGGTTTGATTCACATTTTATTTGATATGGTGGACTTCCTCTTCCCACCCTGCCGTGGAAGAGGAGAGGATACAGTCCTGGTTGGAATTCTTCCATCCTTCTCTCAGGAGAGATCACTATTCTCTTCGCAAAGAAGAGAATAGTGATCTTTCCACTGTAGGAATCACCCAAAAGAATCGCAATCACTGCTCAGGAGTGGAGACAAGTGACCTGCAGTTCACTGAATTTTCAGATTGGCCCATTGCAGGTCCCGACCTGTGAATAGACAGTTCAGGTGGCCCAAAGCATTGGAACGTGGCAAGTGGCAACAGTATTGGGAACAATCAGAAATCAAAAGCCGTGGTAATAAGTAAGCTAAAGGGGGCACACTAATCGTTTCCTGTGCTGATATGACTCTGTTTGAGGAACTGGAATAAAGAGACAGAAAATCCCAGAACACAGGAAATTCCAGATTGCCAAAGTTAAAGCTCTGAAACCATTAACACTTAAGCAAGGGCTGGAGAATTTGTGGCACAAAGACCTGACATGTGTTTCAACTCACTTGGCGTCTGCACTGGGGAAATGTGGCCGAGGGTTGTGGGCTGCATTCCCAGTGCGCACATGGACAGCTCACGCTGGTAATAAATTTGCAGTGCTGAGCAGGGCAGGCGGAGGGGGAGA
Organism: Rhinatrema bivittatum; assembly: GCF_901001135.1. Lineage (NCBI taxonomy): Eukaryota > Metazoa > Chordata > Amphibia > Gymnophiona > Rhinatrematidae > Rhinatrema > Rhinatrema bivittatum. The sequence continues at coordinate 41,719,461 of NC_042623.1, read as the reverse complement.
GCAGTAAGGGATGGAGGGGGGGAGGGCCAGAGATGTAGAGCAGAGAAGGAGAAAGAAAGGAGAAAGACCAAAAGCAGGGAAGGGGAAGAGGAAGAGAAAAAGCAGAAAGGGCAGAGAGGGTGTGGAGAGAGAGATAAGCGTACAGAAGGAAAGTCAGAGCAGGGATCGAGGGAGAGCAAAGGGAGAATGTAAGGAGAGGTACAGAGCCAAGAGGAGGGAGAAAGAGGGAAAGAGAGCGGTGGATGGGAAAGGCATAGATCAAAAGCTGGGAAACAATCTTTTAAAGGAAACAATTAAAATTGAAAAAATAAGTTAATGCAGGCAGCATAAAAAAGCTAATTAATGCTGTTGTATCAAAATGTATTTTTGAAATTGCGAATGAGGCATGCATTTTACTGAGAGCAATACTGTACACAGGGAGGGCCATTTTCAAAGGCATTTCTGCAGGGAAAACAGTGCTTTCCCTGCAGAAATGGCCTAATTGCTTGCCCGATATTTGGGTAAGCCTAGGCGTGTAGTGTCTCTTCACATGTAAATTTACCTAGACTGAGCAAAGCTGGTCCCAGGGGTGGAGGTGGGGAAGGGGTTTGCACTTAGGCTCACACTTTTGGATTTTCCAAAGTATGTGCATAAGTTTGCCAGAAAATTTCTTGTGCACAGATTAGCAGCTGTAATTATGTTGCATGTAGTTTGGTGGGATCATTTTCACAGAGAGCACACGCGGGTACGTTTACCTTGAAAATCGGTATAACATATGCTTATGCTTTACGGCTTTCTTAGGCTACCCCCATAGTTCTGAAAGATGTGTACCCAAACTAAACTCATTCCACACACTGGGGAAAACAATTAAAGGGAACACAAGCCACATCCACGTTCCACTGAACACCACCATAGCTTAGTGGTACTCATCAGTGAGGGGACTCCAGGAGAATAAATCATGTATACTCGGGTTTAGGACTAATCAAATCCCGCTGCCGCTCCGTGCGACCTTGCGCGATTCACTTCACCCTCTGTTGTTGTCTCAGGTACAAAACTAGAGAAAAACCTACCCCCACGGGGGGGAGGTACGCTGTGAAGTGGCAAAAAGCATAATATAAAAATTTAAATAAATAACTAGATGTCAAATCACCTGTGCCAGACATCAAGCAGACAGCAGGCAGGCTGCAACACAGACCTCAGAGTCAGTTCATTGCCCAGTGGCATCTTATTTTCTTTGTCCTCACGTGAGTTCTCAGAACACGGAGTGTAATTAGGAACGCCACTGAACCCCTGTGGTGAACTACTTTACAGTAGATAGCAATAGGGACGTAAACATTAGACAAAGAAGTTCTCTATGGTGTGTTCCAGAACATCTGGATGTCGAGCTGTTCCAAACATGTACATTGACAAGCATGTGGAGAGTTCCCAGAACCCACAGCTGCATTTCCTCTGATGCAGACACCAAGTAGAATGGAACACACACCAGGTCCTGATGCCCCTATTTAAAAGCTTAAAGTTTTCAAATATTAGGCTTGGCAACTTGAATTTTCCTGTATGCAGAGTTGTCTGCCTTTGACCCATGAATACAGCAATACCAGCATTGAAATACTCTAAATTAGAGGGGTTTTTTAAATGTACTGAACTCTTGCTTTGCACTCAGATTGTCACTCAGCCTATCCTATGACTTATTTTCATACAACCAAATCATAAATATTGCTTGCTCAACTATGAATTAAAGGCTTATTTTGCAATTATACATTTTAAATTACTATTTTAGGCAGCAACTGTACAGTCTGATTGTTCTACTCCACAATTCCAAAGTATGGATACTTTTAGTGGAATACAGTGCTGAGAAAAGGTTTGTGAATCCCAAATATAATAGAGTATTACAAGTTCTTACCATGATACGCTTGTTTAATTGAAACCAGTCTTTCCTTATGCAATAAAAAGGGTATAAATTAATTCCATGTTTCTTGTGTCACAGTAATGTACAAAATTGGAACAATAAGATTCATTTAGAATCAGTATGTGTGAAATAGTAATTGCCTTAGCTCAATTAATTGGCTAATTAGACCCTTAGTACAATGATCCCAAAACCTGGTTGGGATTCTATGTCTTCTGGCTCATACAGGCCACTTTCTCTTTTAAACCTAGATGTAAAATTGTTGGCGAAAATTATGGCCAATAGGCTGGCATGGGTGATACCACTGCTAATAAGACAGGGCCAAGTTGGCTTCATTAAGGGGCAGATTTTAAAAGCCCTACGCGCGCTGAGCCTGTTTTGCATAGGCCTGGCGACGCGCGCAAGCCCTAGGGCTTGAAAAATGGGGCAGGGCGGGGGCGTAGCCAGAGGCCTATGTAGGCAGGCGCAACTTGCAAAACAAAGGTATGGGGGGGTTTTAGGTAGGGCTGGGGGGGCGGGTTAGGTAGGGGAAGGGAGGGGAAGGTGGGGGGGGGCAGAAGGAAAGTTCCCTCCGAGGCCTCTTCGATTTCAGAGCGGTCTCGGAGGGAACAGGGAAAGCCATCGGGGCTCCCCTAGGGCTCGGCATGCGCAAGGTGCACAAGTGTGCAACCCTTTGCGCACGCCGACCCCGGATTTTATAACATGCGCGTGACTGCGTGCGCATGTTATAAAATCGGGCGTACCTCTTAAAATCTGGCCCTAAGGGAGAAGCTCTGTCTTCAGTGTACGCAGAATCATTGCCTCTAGGGAGGTTAGCAAGTGGAGACAACTTCCATCCCTTTTATTGAACATAGTAACATAGAAATGACGGCAAAAATGAACCAAATGGTCCATCCAGTCTACCCAGCAAGCCTATGGCAGCACCTGCTGCACTGTGTAGGTTACCCCTATGCTTATCACTTTCACAGACAGAAAAAGTCAGGACCCTCGTTGGTTGCTGTTTGCATCCGGTTCCCCGCTACCCCCATGTTTACCAGTTTCCCACATTGTAAAATTCGGAGCCCTCATTGGTTGCTGTATGAATCCAATTCCCCCTTTCCCCCTGCCATTGAAGCAGAAAAGAATGCATTGAAGATAGAAAGAATTATTTTTCAAAAGAAGCCAGGTATTGCTCTCTCCACTTTAATGAAGAAGTGGGACAAAGGTGGACTGGTCTCTCCAATTTGAAGTTCTAAAATATAGCATATAACATTCGTCATTTAGGAGACTGGCTGATGAGTAAGGATGTACAATCAGAAAATTCTGTTTTCTTTTGCAGTTAGTTTAAGTTTTTATTCATTTTTGTTTAATGTTCATTTTTTATTAGAGTGAACTATTTTGATTTAGTGTGCATTGCTTTGATTTCATGCACACTAAAGCAAAATACTGTGCACTAAAAAATGAAAACAAATAAAAACGAATGTGTAAGGGAAAATAGAGATTTTGCTCCAGGTTTCCATTCCAAGATTTTTACTGAATGGGGATCTAAGGGTTAAAGAGCTTCAATAAGAATATGACCTGGAGCAGAAACAATTTTATGCATATTTGCAGCTTAAGCACTAGAAAGTGAATTTTAAAATCCTGACATGCATATCAATTAGGGGATGAGCGAATATGTTGGATTGGTGCGCGCCAAGCATATTTTAAAAGCCACCCGGATATGTGCATACTTGCCGACAAATGCGTGCACATTGTGTCCATGCACCAGTTTTCAGGTTACCATCCCTGCATATTCCTTGGATCTACAAGAACTGTTCCACAAAAATAAGGAATTACTATTGAACCTCTTTGATCCTGAAGATAGGAAAATTGGTTCTTGCCTGCTAATTTTCGTTCCTGTAGTACCACAGATCAGTCCAGACTCCTGTATTTTGCCTCCCTTCCAGCAGATGGAGACAGTGAAAGTTTCACAGGCACTGCCTCTTAACCCAGTGTGCCACCTGCAGCTCCTCAGTATTACTCAGTACACAAGCATAAAATATTTAACAAAACGTCTTATTAAATCAACTTTATAATATTCCCAGAACGAGCAGAGGAAAGAGAAAACCTCATAATTGAGAATTATAACCAAATTTGGAACCTTTCTTGCAAAGACTAATGAGAAACCAGTGCCATACTTCAGAATGTTTTCAGAAAATCTTCCAAAAACTCCTCTTCCCCACTGGGCGGGACTCTGGACTGGTCTGTGGTTCTACAGGAATGAAAATGAGCAGGTAAGAACCAATTTTCCTTTCCTTGTACGTGCCCAGATCAGTCCAGACTCCTGGGATGTACCAAAGCTTCCCTAACTGGGGTGAGAGTCCCACTCGAAGCACACTTTCATCAAAACTACCGACATCCAGAACCTGGACGTCCAATCAGTAGTGTCTGGCAAAGGTATGTAAGGGCTTCCATGTAGCCGTCCTACAAATCTTTTGTGGCAAAACCAATTGGCACTCTGCCCAGGAGGCCACCTGGGACCAAGTAGAATGAGCCCTTAACCCCTTTGGGACATGACAGATTTAAGCGGGACCGATAGTCTCCTTCAACCAATGCGCTGTTGTGGCCTTTGAAGATTTTTGACCCTTTTATTGCACCACTCTATAGCACAAAAAGCTGATCCAACAACCAAAAACTGTTAGTGACTTCTAAATACCCTTCTGACTTCCAAACTTCTCAATTCCTTAGCTTGAGGCATATCAATCTCCAGATTTGTAAAGGCCGGAAGTTCACTGGTTAAGTGAAACACCAAAAACACCTTCGGCAGAAAAGATGGAACTGTCCTTAAAGAGAGCCCGGAATCCGAAATCTACAAAAAGAGTTCTCTACACGACAGGGCTTGAAGCTCAGACACCCTTCTGGCTGAACAAATCGCTACTAAGAAAACCACCTTCAAAGTCAGATCTTTTATGGTGGCCCTCTTAAGAGGTTCAAATGGTGGTTCTGAAATAGGCCTAAGAACCAGGTTAAGACTCCAAGAAGGACACAATTTACGAACGGGGGGAGGGGGGGTGTGTGTGAAAATGCTTCTCCCCACAAAGGAAACGCACCACATCTGGATACGCAGCCAGAGTTGTTCCATGAACTTTGCCCCACAGGCAGCCCAAGGCCGATACCTGCACTCTCAGGGAACTAAAGGATAAACCTTTCTTTAGGACTCTCTGTAGAAATGCTAAAATTTGTGCCACCGATGCTTGCCAAGGATGAATCCCCTGCTCCATATACCAAGACTCTAAGACCCTCCAAACTAGTCAGAAAAGTTAACTTTTCAATCACAACAACAAATATTTTGTTTGGTGAAAACTAAATACTTCCTTTCAAAGTAAGAATCTCATCCCGACTGTCAAGCATGTTTTTGGAGGTATCATTCTGTGGGGCTAGGGCCTGGATCCCTTGTCATCCTTAATGGAACCATGAATTCTGCTTTATGTAAAAACATTCTAGAGAAAAATGCCAGACCATCCATCCGTGAGCTGAAGCTGAGCCTGAAGGTGGGCGCCGCAGCAGGACAACAACTCTAAACATTCAATTAAACCTACTACAGAATGGCTGAAGACGAAGAGGTTTTGTATTTTGGATCATCCAAGTCAAAAGTGTCAACCTGAACCACATTGAAATGTTATGGCAAGACCTGAAGGAAGCCCTCAAATGTCTCAAAGTTCAAACAGCTTTATACGGAAGAATGGGCCAAAATTCCTCAAGGGTGATGTAAGAGACTGATCAACAGTTATCGGAAATGTTTAGCTGAAGTTATTGCTGCTCATGGAGGTGCCATCAATTACTGAATGAAGGGTTCACATACTTTTTCATAAAAAGGATACTTATTGTTGAATCTTTTTGTTGAATAAATAATCAGAATATACATAATCTTTTTTGTCTAGAGCTATTTTTTTCTCTTATTAGGGTCTAGATTAAGATATAATCACATTTTCAGTAGGAATTGTGCTACAATACAGACCATCCTAGCAGGTTCATACACTTTTTTTTCTCAGCACCATATGCCCGCTACATTGCATGTATGTCTGGGGAAATTTTGTGCAAAAGAAATTTGAAATTCTGAAAAATTTTTCTGACATTATTTGTAAAATAATAATAATAATAATAATATAATCACTGAGTAATAAATTTAAAATGCACTATAGAAAATAAAGTTATTACTCAGATACAGAATTTTAAAAATTGTATGCAGAAATCCCCCATGAGTACTGTAAAAGACCATCATAAGGCTGAGCACTTCACCTCCAGCACTTCACCCCCGTCTCTCTCTCACCTCTTTATCCCCTATCCAAGTTCAACAACCCCCTGTCCCAGTTTTAATCCCCTCCCCTCAGCTTTCTCTTTTTCTCACTCCAGGGTTCAACCCCGCCCCCTCCGGGGACAATTTTTAGAAAACAAGTAGGTCAATTTCCCAACCAGCTGCACCCCCATGAGAGCAGGTAACAGCTGGCAGCTTCAGAGTCCACAGGGTGCGTATGAGTCAAGCCACAGGGGAGAAGCGGGAAAGGGCAGAGGAGTGCTGGAAAGGTAGAGGCAATGAATTGGAAGCTGGCACTAGCCAGACCTATGCAGTCACCTCCCTTCTCTTCTAGCTGCCTGGGCAGATGTTCCAACTGCTGCTCCTTATCCCTCAGCAAAATTCTGTGCGCTAATTAGAAAAGTCTGCATGATTGGGGAATTCTGCATTGAAACATAGAAATGAAATGATGGCAGAAAAGGACCAAATGGCCCATCCAGTCTGCCCAACAAGCTCCCACACATATTTTCCTATACTTATCTGTTTCCCCAACCACCAAATTCAGGGCCCTTGTTGGTAACTGTTTGATTCGAATTTCCTGCCACCCCCTGCTATTGATGCAGAGAGTAATGTTGGAGTTGCATCCAAGATGAAGCATAAGGCTTAATGGTTAAGGGTAGTAACCGCCGCATCAAGCAAGTTACCCCAATGTTTGTTTACCCAGACTGCACAGATCAATGCCTTGTTGGATGTTGTCTGAATGTAAATCCTCTTTTCCACATTTCCCCCTGCCAGTTATGCAGCATTCCCCAGGAGTGCATGTTGAACTAAATGCTGAATTCCCAGTTAATAAAACTGAATTAAGAGTCATTATTGGGCTTAGTAATTCTTAAAGGTGAATATGTATGAGTTAAATAGTTCTTACATAAAGAAAAGCACAGCACAACTGAACTTTGTAGAAATTCATTTCTGATTGCCGTTGAATTCACACACTATATATATATATTTTATGATATCTCTTTAGTAGTTTTAAACTGTCCATTTAATTTATAGCTTCCTCTCTGTAGTATGTCTGCTTTCCTGCACTTTATGTTCTGCACAATGCATATCCTTGTTACAAGGGTCAGCCTCTCTGTTTAAGTGAAAATATTACCATGTGTGTCCTGGAGGTCTCAGCTGCATTCCATCTCCAGCTTCTGCCCCTGGGGACATCTTGAAATAAGAACAGTATAGAGCCAAGAGAAGGGAGACAGTGCATGCACATCTATCTCATGCATATTCAGTGAAGATAATATCCTGGAAACCTGACTGGCTCGGTGTGTCCTGAGTACTGGGTTGAGAACCCTGTTGCAGATATCACTTTTGCAGTGACACCTACTGATGGATTCGAGAGTGACAGTGGCTGGACTCCAGAAAGTGAGCCACGTGGTCTTCCCCTCAGCTGCAGGGGTCAATGTCTGTTTTACAGTGTGGTGGAAGGGGGAGATGGATAGAAATTGCAGTAATATGGTAATGTGGAATGTAGCAATATATTCCTCTTTATGAGGGTCTGACTGCTGTTTTTTAAAGGAAGAATTTATTATGGAGGTTAGGCCAAGATTTCAACGACAACTATGCAGCTTTACTTTGGAGCGCTGATTTTCTACATCTACATTGTTCATCTGCTTTTGTGTATATTTCTTTTTTCCCCCTTCATCTGAAACGATCAGATGTTGGGATAATTGTTCATTATAATTGAATTCTCTTCTCTCTCCATCTCTTTACAACCCTATAGCTAAATTTAACAGTGTTTATAGTTTTCTAAAGTAGAGATCCCAGGTGATTTATATCTGTTTACATTTTCTTGAATATGACTTGACTTTATTAAACCTAAGCAGTAGCTTCCAGTTTCAGTATAAAACTATTTTTAAAAAATGTACTACAGTTAAATTTAGCTCTAGCAGGGAATAGAGAAAGGAAAAAGAATAAACACAACTTAATACTAATCTGTTGCTTTGTGTCAGATATTGGCCGGGGAGTTGGGGGGGGGGGGGGGGGAGGGGGAATGTACCCAGCAAATAGAATACGTGCAACAGAAGAAAATAAGCAGAGGTGAAGATGTACAGAAAAATGTAGTTAGTATTTTGTTGGCAGAGTAGAAGGGAAGAGGTGTGGGGCAGGCAGGGGTAGGCAACCTCCAGTCCCCGTGGACACCAGTCAGCTCGGGTTTACATGCTATCTCTCTAATGACCTTTAGCTAGCAATGAAAAGGCATGAGCTAAATAAATATATAAAGTGAAGAATATGCATGAGATAAGTTTGCATATAGTTGAAGCACTGTGCATGCAAAGCTATCTTTTGCATATTCACTACTGGCATCCTGAAAACCTGAGTGGATTGGTGTTCATGGGTCTGGATGTTGCCTATCCCTGGGGGTAAGGCAGGTAAAAGGGAAAGGCTATTAATTCAATTAATTTGGATCTTGCAACAGTAAGTAGTGGTGGAGGTAGGTGGAAATATATATAAAGCAATAAAACTGAGAGTATGATGAGAGTTACTCTCCATTATCGCTGAGATGGTTTCCTTCCTTCTATTGCTGTAGTTTATTTTTATCGTATATCACAGACCTGCTGAGGTAGACTCAAGAATCAAGCTGGGAAGAACCGAGGTCAATAAATATATACCTAAGTATGTATAAATTATTATGAGGTCCATATTCAAAGAGCTGGTGAGTAGGTAGGTTATCCAGATAACTTTATGTGGAAATTCAGTGGGACATATCCAAATAAGTTTGCCGCTGAATATATCCAGAGAACCTTTTCCGGATAACCTTAGGACAGCCTTTCTCTCCAGTCAGACTTACCCACATAATTGTAGCCAGACAGTGTTGGCTAAAGTTTTACCACACTCAGGAATGCTTCCAGCCTCGCCTCTTTTTATGCAGATAGATTTTGTGCAGGCAACAATTTGCCCAGACAAAAATGACCTGCTTCGGGGGTTACTTTAGCCCTGAAGATCTGTCTGGCTCTCCCAAAGTTAGCCAGATAAATATTCTGAATATGGACCTCTCTATATGTGTTTACCTTTTATTTACCATGCAAATTCAATGAAAAGGTGAGCAATAAAACTAAATGAATGCTAAGCAGGTGTAATAATTCAGCAGTTTGGCAAGGGCTAGACAGACTAGGGAGATTTGAGAAGAGGCATAAAGATATTTAAAGCCAGATGTGCTAAAGGGCTTTTCCCATTTTATGTTTATGGGGGAAAAAAAGCTTAGTACATCTGGCTCTAGTGGAAGTAATAAAGACAGCTGGAATACAGAGCTGACTTCATCAAAATGAAACAAGAAAAAATGAGCTGAAACTGTACAGAGCACGGGAAGGTTGGGGGCTAGACTAACAGAGACTAGGATACTGAACAGAAACATAAAGGTGTATGGTAAAGAGAGAAAAGGTTTTGAAAGCATGCAGTGAACATCTGTTGAGAGGGAATATAAAAGGAGAGTTTCTTTAGCGCAGAGTCTGAGCAGTATGCGACTGGCAAGGAGTGGAAAAACTGTGAGGGATAAGTCTGGCAGCAGCATTTCAGAGGGCTTGGAAGAGCAAAGGAGAGAGCCAGCAAGGCATAAGTTTCTCCTCCTGATGCAAAGAGACATAACTAGAGTGCAGATGGGCAGTGTGGGGCTGCAGAAAATAAGGAGTGCAGATGATTTTGAGCAGATAATCTTTGCATGATTCTTATGTTGATCTAAAAAAAAGTGCTACAACTTCAAAGCATCGTGATGCCATTTTTAGAGTATAAGGAAAGAATAGACTATATTATATCTTGGAATTAAAACCACGGAATATTGGGGGAAATATTCTGAGGAGAATACTTTTCTGTTTCTAATACATTCTGTGTACTTTTTTGTTTTATCTTTATTTTTAATGGTGTTTTTAGCTCTGTTCTTTCTTCCTGTTCACTTCTAGCTCAGTTGGAAGTGGTTTTTATTAATCTATGGCAGGGGTGGGCAAGGCCGGTCCTCGAGGGCTGCAAACCAGTCGGGTTTCAGGATACCCCTAATGAATATGCATGAAATAGATTTGCATACAACTGAGGCAGTGTGTATGCAGGTCTCTCTCATGCATATTCATTAAGGATATCCTGAAAACCTGACTGGTTTGCAGCCCTCGAGGATCGGAATTGCCCACCCCTGGTCTATGGTGACATGAGACTTGGACGTTGTTGCTGTCACGGAGACATGGTTCATGGAATCTCATGACTGGGATATGGCAATACCAGGCTATAACTTGTTAAGGAAGGACAGAGAGGATAGGAAAGGAGGAGGAGTGGCTCTTTATGTCAGAAACAATATCCAAGCTTCTGAGCTGCAAGGAAGATGGGGCAATGAAGAAGCACTATGGGCCGACCTAAAAAAAGATGGGGCATCCATTTTTATTGGAGTGGTTTACAGGCCTCCAAACCAAAAGGAAGAGCTGGACAGAGATCTGGTTGACGACATCCAAAAGATAGGAAAGAAGGGAGAAGTGGTGATCATTGGAGACTTTAATATGCCAGATGTAGACTGGAGAATCCCATCTGCAGAATCTAACAAAAGATAGGAAAGAAGGGAGAAGTGGTGATTGTTGGAGACTTTAATATGCCAGATGTAGACTGGAGAATCCCATCTGCAGAATCTAACAATAGTAGAGAAATAGTGGATGCCCTGCAAGTAGCTTTGTTCAAACAAATGGAAATGGAACCCCCGAGAGAAGGAGCTATACTCGATTTAGTGCTCACTAATGTCCAGGTGGGCGCCCACCTCAGCACCAGTGATCATCAAACGGTATGGTTTAATATCACAAAAAGGATACAGAAAAGAAGCACAAAGACCCAAGTTTTGCAGTTCAAAAACACGGACTTTGATGAAATGGGGAAATACCTGGGGGAAGAACTAGTAGGCTGGGAGAACAAGAGAGATGTGGAACAACAGTGGACCAATCTAAAAGGAGCAATTACAAGGCAACTAATCTATATGTTAGAAAAGTAAAGAAAAGCAAAGGAAAAATGAAACCTATCTGGTTCTCCAAGGAGGTGGCTGACAAAATAAAGGCTAAAAAAAAAGCGTTCAAGAAATATAAAAGATCCCAAAGGGAGGAGCACAAAGAAGAATATCTGGTAGAACTGAGGGAGACGAAGAAAGTAATCAAGACGGCAAAAAGTCAAGTGGAAGAGAGGATTGGTAAAGAGAGGTGACAAAACATTTTTCAGATACATCAGTGAAAAGAGAAAAGTTCAAAGTGGTATAGTGAAATTGAAGAAATGGCAGAAATATTAAACGAATACTTCAGTTCTGTGTTCACTAAAGAGGACCCTGGAGAAGGACCGTTGCTAGTTAACAAATTAGAGGGGAATGGAGTAGATGTAACTCCATTTACAGTAGAAAATGTATGGGAAGAGCTGAGGAAACTGAAAGTGGACAAAGCCATGCGGCCTGATGAGGTTCATCCCAGGATACTGAGGGAGCTCAGAGATGTGCTGGCGGGTCCGCTGTGTGACCTGTTCAATAGATCCCTAGAAACGGGAGTGGTACCGAGTGACTGGAGAAAGCGGTGGTGGTCCCGCCTCACAAGAATGGGAACAGAGAGGAGGCTGGTAATTACAGACCGGTTAGCCTCACTTCGGTGGTGGGAAAGGTAATGGAGTCACTGTTGAAAGAGAGAATAGTGAACTATCTACAGTCGGGAGAATTGCTGGACCAGAGGCAGCATGGATTCACCAGGGGAAGATCCTGTCAGACAAATCTGATTGACTTTTTGGACTGGGTAACCAAGGAATTGGATCAAGGAAGAGCACTCGATGTCATCTACTTGGATTTCAGCAAAGCTTTTGATACAGTCCCGCACAGGAGACTGGCGAATAAAATGAAAAGCTTAGGAGTGAGTGCTGAGGTGGTGGCTTGGATTGCAAACTGGTTGACAGACAGAAGACAATGTGTGATGGTAAATGAAACTCTCTCTGAAGAGAGGGCGGTTTTAAGCAGTGTACCGCAAGGATCGGTGTTGGGACCGGTCCTGTTTAATATCTTTGTGAGCGACAGAACGGGATAGAAAGTAAGGTTTGTCTTTTTGCGGATGACACTAAGATCTGCAACAGAGTGGACACCCCGGAAGGAGTGGAGAGAATGAGACGGGATTTAAGGAAGCTGGAAGAGTGGTCGAAGATATGGCAGCTGAGATTCAATGCCAAGAAGTGCAGAGTCATGCATATGGGGAGTGGAAATCCGAATGAACTGTATTTGATGGGGGAGAAAGGCTGATGTGCACGGAGCAGGAGAGAAACCTTGGGGTGATAGTGTCTAATGATCTGAAGTCGGTGAAACAATGTGACAAGGCGATAGCTAAAGCCAGAAGAATGCTGGGCGGCATAGAGAGAGGAATATCAAGTAAGAAAAGGGAAGCGATTATCCCCTTGTACAGGTCCTTGGTGAGGCCTCACCTGGAGTACTGTGTTCGGTTCTGGAGACCGTATCTCCAAAGAGACAGAGACAAGATGGAGGCGGTCCAGAGAAGGGCGACCAAAAAGGTGGATGGTCTTCATCAAATGACTTATGAGGAGAGATTGAAGAATCTAAATATGTACACCCTGGAGGAAAGGAGGAGCAGAGGTGATATGATACAGACTTTCAGATACTTGGAAGGTTTTAATGATCCAAAGACAATGACAAACTTTTTCCATCAGAAAAAAATCAGCAGAACCAGGGGTCACGATTTGAAGCTCCAGGGAGGAAGACTCAGAACCAATGTCAGGAAGTATTTCTTCACGGAGAGGGTGGTGGATGCCTGGAACGCCCTTCCGGGGGAAGTGGTGAAGACTAAAACTGTGAAGGATTTCAAAGGGGTGTGGGATAAACACTGTGCATCCATAAAGTCTAGAGGATGTGAATGAAGAGAAGAGGCATGGGGGTGGCTTGCAGGAATGATGGCTACTACCTGGAGATTAATATCCTTATTCAATAAACATACATACGGTTAATGCAACACCAACATTGCTCTATGCTTCAATGGCAAGAGGAAATGTGGAAAAAAGGATTTGCATCCACAAAAACGCAAGGGAGTAGCTTGCTTGTTACGGCGGTTACTACCCAGAATCAATTAAGCCTGATACTTCACTTGGAATACATATCCAGCACAGCTCACTGCTTCAACGGCAGGGGGGAATGAAGAAAAGAGGATTTATATTCAGACAACAACCAATAAGGACTGAATTGCACAGGCTGGGTAAACAAGCGTGGGAGTAGCTTGCTTATTACGGTGGTTACTACCCCTAAACAATTAGCAAGATACTTCACTTAGATGCAACACCAGCATTGCTATCTATATTGATGGCGGGGGTGTAAGGGAAATATAAGTAACTTTTTGGTTCTAAGGGTCAAGAATAACAGCTAAGTATGAAAAAAATAAGTGTGAAAGCTTACTGGCAGACTGGATGGGCCGTTTGATCTTCTTCTGCCATCATTTCTATGTTTCTATGTCATTTCTATGTTTCTATGAGTCTTATTTCTGTTGTATTTGCCGGCCTTAAAAATAGACTCCATGGCCGGCTTCACTTATCGCCACACTGCCGCAGCAGAGGCAGGCCTGGGTTCTCTGGCAGAAGAGAGGAGCTGCTGCCGATGCAATACCCCTGCTTCGCAGCACTGAACACCGCTGTCATTCTTTTTGGCTCGGGCCACCAGCTCTGCTCCATTGTCCGTTGTGGCTGGAATGCCACCGTCTTCCTCTGCAGCCCGAGTCCCGAGGCGCGTGTGCACGTCTCTCTGCCCAATTTAAAGGGCCTATGGTGGGAAAACTCCCACGGCTCTCATTGATAAGATCACTGCTCAGGGGTTATATAAGGCAAGCCCCTGTCTACAGGCCTTGCCTTGGCAATAGGTCTCCACGCTCCTAGTGTTGTGCTTTGCCGTTCCTGAGTTCTTCCTCATCCACAGCCTTCTTTCTCGCTCCTTGGTTTGACTTGGCTTTGACTTTGGACCAGACATTGACTACGAGCTACGCTGCCTGCCACAAACCCTGCCTAGACATTGACTACAAGCTATGCCACCTGCCATGACCCTTGCCTGGACATTGACTACAAGCCACTCCATCCATCTCGATCCTTGCATGGATCTCCCCTTGGGACTTTATCTCCTGTTCCAACCTTGGCCTGTGCTACATTCTCCTCTCTCATCGGGATTTCCTCCTCTGCGGAGACCCCACAATAAGTCCATCCGGCCCCAGCACCCGAGGGCTCGACCTGAAGGGAATGCGGGCTGGTAGTGGTGAAGCTCCAGCGGGATCTCTGCGCCTCTTCCGCCTCGTCTACTGACGGGGGCCTGTAGGGCACCTCCCCATAGGCAGTGCCAACTTCCCCTCGGTCCAAGGGTCCACCAGCATAACATTTGCAGGGCTGTTCCCTATTTTATTACTCCCCTACCCCCACCAATCCAGTCATTGCACTCAGGCCACAGACCATAGCTTCCTACAGAGCTTGGCTAACGTGAAGCCCAAGTCCAGCCAGTAGGTGTCACATTCAGCAATGTCCATGCTCACTGCCTCCTCAGCGTCCCCAGAAACAGAAGTGAACCAGTATTTGAACCCAGGCCTTCTGCATGGCAGAGCACAGCACTTGCTACCCAGCTCTGTTTTTTTCTTTTTTTTTCCTGTTACTGTTGATATTGCAGTTTATTCTTTTATGATGTTATGAAGCTAGTATCAAACAACAACTCTCCTCTCCAGCTAATTACATTTCCTTTGCTTTATTGGTGTCAATACATTTTCCTTACCAGGGTCTATCTGTTCCATTCCATTGTTGCTGAGGTTTAATATCTCCAGATTCTGAGCTTCATCAAACTCCTTTGATCGTAAGATCTTAATATTATTGTTGGATAGATCAAGCTTAACGATGTCCCGAGGGATGTCAGCTGGAATGTGCTGTAAATCTTAAAGAATAATAATAAAAAAAAGATATGTTTTAAATAATATCTGGGTCATTAAGGCCATTTGTTGTTAGTAATAAAATGAGGGTTTGATTCTTAAACAGTAAACATGTAAAAGCAACAAATGGAAGTTTTGAGAAAAAAAAGCAACACGTGGAAGGCAATTTTCAAAGGGATCTAGCAGTTTGGAAAACGTGCCTTGCTGAGTTTTAAATTTAGTTGCTTAGTGAAAAAAAATGTATTTTTTCCTGGAAGTGTGAGGCGGTCAGAGGAATAAACTGTGTACATTTATTATATTTTTAAATATGCACACATGGTTCTCCCTGTGCAACCCTAGCTGCAGATAAAGCAGGGGCAAGACACACGTGTTACCCATGTTATCTCACTGCTAAGCAGCTTACTGAAAATTGCCCCTTATATATATTTTTTTTTTAATTGCCAAAAAATGTGAGTTGGCTTGTGGTTTTAATCAGGATCATAAAAGCCATATTATAGAGTCATTTTTGTACATTGTCTGCTTTTAATAAGCAATTTAAATCAAAGAGAGTTACATAGTGAGGGGAATTACTGTGTGGTTCAATGAAGCTGGAAGACAAAGTAGCAACCATATAGCAAAAAACAGTATAGTAAAAGTCTGGTCTGCTATGGAGAGCAAGGACTTTTAAACCATTTTCAGATCTTTTCATTTCAACAAGGTAAAATGCTATCAAGTAATACGGCAGGATCAGAATTTGATTAGTTCAGTAGCACCATTCATGAAAGATTTCACAGTTTTAATTGCTTAATGTATCCATATTTGTCTAGACTACTGGTTAACATATCCCCACCAGCAGATGGAGACACCTAACTAAAGAACACCATAGACCACAAACTCTTATCTTACCAAAATGCTTTCAGTGGTTTTCTCTGTCCAGCAAGTAATGTGAATAGCTAGTTTTATAAGGCAGCGCTCTAGTAGCCGTACTGGCCCTGGAGAGAAACAGGTTCTTTTTAAGCTGGGTTATCTTTTCTCTGGACTAACATAAGGGTATCTAAAAGATGTTACAGTACAAGAAATATTGAGATCACCCTGGGCTCTTCTTCAGATGCTACAAGCCTCATCTGCAGAGGGAACCCACCTGGTCTCAAGAACTCATGTACTGCGACATTGGGTTACCCTTATGATAGTCCAAGAAAAGTAATCACAGCATACAAATAATCAGATTAACATTATCAAAGGACATTTTTCTTTGTTACTTTTTATTTTTTGCTTACATTTTGCTTACTTTTATTTATTAACTTGAGATGGACAAGATGAAGGGCCTGACTTACTAAGGCTTTTTTCCCATTCTGTGTCTATGGGGGAAAATGCTTATAGGTGAATTTTAAAAGACCAAAGCGCACATCGATTAGGGAATGTGCGTGTGCTGAGCGGATTTTAAAAGCCACTGGGATATGGATGTATATGCCCTTTAAAATCCCCCCGTTTACGCGATAGAAGTGGCATTAGAATGCACAGGCATGTGCCCTCTTAGAATTGAGTGCACATGAGCGTGCAGTCAAGCTATTTTATAACATGCACGCATATACGCATGTGTGTAATAAAATAGCCTCATCCCTGGGCATGGGCTGACTAATATGCACACATGCCTGTATGCTACTTTGAGAGTTACCATCTTAGTATATGAGGCCCTTTGTTAAGTATCTTTTAGCAGATATTTTACCTTTGTCACAAAGAAAGTAAAGTAAGCCCATGGTCATTTGGGTAATATAAAAAATAGCTATAAGATTTTTCTTTTTTTACTATTCCATAATTTATATGTTATGGATAAAGTAAGGCATTAGATAATGTTGGATAATGTGAACAGTAACTGAAAACTCCAGTGTGTAATTGTGATGATTTAGGTGTGTTGGTAGTGGTCGTTGCATGAAAAGACAACCTTTAAGCAACAGGCAGCAACCGCTTGAATCTGGGTTAAATGAGTACACCAGTAGGACTACAAATCCCAGGATTCCAGTTACCTAGTTTGAGAAAGGTAGTGTACAAAAGGAGCTGAGTTAGAGGGAGGGGAAAAGCAAAGGGAGAGGAGATAGAAATAAAGGGTACTTGGCAAACAATGGAGTACAGTGCTGATGAGGATGAGACAGAACCAGGTGGACACTCCCAGTCTAAGCTAAGTCTCTTGCCTAGAAACAGCAGGAGAATTTGGCTAGTCCCTTGGGGATTTGGGGACTGTTTAGAAAGCAGCAGATGGTTAGACTTTGAAGCAAAGTATTAGAAACTGTTGCCGAAGGTTAACCTGGATAGAATACAACTCATGAGAAACCCAGAGATGGACAGCTCTAAAAGAAATAAAAGGATAAAAACAGGGAACTCAAGGAGAGGAGCTTTTGCTCTACTTTAAGTTTAAAGTTATTGGCTAGAACTTAGTCTGAGAGAGAGAAGCTCAGCATTAGAGACAGCAGAAAGACTGAGCTGTATACACCCAGACGTGTTAGGCTGAAGTTACCTTAATCAGTGCTGGAGCAGCTTGCGTGTGTTTTGTTGATTGGTTAATTTGTGCTTTGAAACCCCTAATGTAGGGAATGCTGAAGCCAGGTAGTGATAGTTCAGTACCCTGGAGCCATGCTTGATCAGCTTTTGGGGAAATTGTGTTGTTTAGAAAACCCTGAACATTTAAGTTTGCAATGTATTCTGTCACTAATTGTCTGTAACCTGTGCCTCAGGCTGTATAAATTAATACTCCAGACTGTAAAGGTTACCCTAGTCAATCTCATGGAAACTCTGGCATGGAATCCTTTCAGTCTGTTCAAGCCAGCCCAGGAGCAGTAGGACTATGATGCTTTTCTCCTCTTGCTTGAATCTGCTTGGAAGCTTAAAGGTTGAGCTGCCTTAAGTCTTGCTACATTCCTCTGTTAAACTGCTACCGCTATGCTCGAGTGTTAGCTGTTACTCAATAAACAGAATCTGGGGAACTGAATTGTGGCTTGGCTTGGCGTCATTGCTAAGGACTGAAATGGTGCAAGCATTGTTGCCAGTGTTAAACTCATGACACACAGGATTAGCCACAGGCTAGGGATAAGAACCTCTTTTGCCTTACTGTGAGAGGTTTAAGACTTATATGCAGGGGAGATTTTGGCAATAGAAACCCCACTTATGTACAGAGGGCACGCCACCTCCTTAAAATCCTAAGACCCAGAACTTGAAATTGCTCACTCTAACCGTAGAAACCAGCCCCACAGACACCCTGAGACTACGCCCCTCATGAAGTAAAGTCTGTTGTCCTTATGTTTGGTTTTGGGGGGGGGGGGGGGGGTTTGCCCGGTAGTTCCTCCTTTTATTTTTTTTCTTTTAATTCCAGCTCACTTGGAACTAGGGCTGGGGTTCTGGCACCAGGATCCTTCATTTATATCTGGGATTTCCCCCTTGTTTCTAATCAACCTTCCCTCCCACTGCCGCAACGATTCTGAGGCTGGGATCCATGCACACCAGAGCTCCTTCTGGAACCCTGTATCCCGGGCTCTAAATCTGACCACCAGGTGTTGCCTTTAATGATGGCCATGACTCCCTCCCCCACAGGGGCTGTGAATGCTACCCCTGCTCTATCCCGCCTCGAGCTTTGATTATGATTGGGCTGTAAATCTTAAATAAATGAGGGATACTCTGTATGGCAGCTGGCATCGCTGCCACTGAACCAGCAGGCCAACCCTTTGCAGAGTAATTGAAATGTTTCTCTTTTTTTTTTTTAAGACTGATCTGGGTTTCTTCTTTTTCTGCAGGAATTTGTTCTACCCCCTTCATCTCCTTTCCTTCTCTTTACTTACATAAGATTTGACTCGTTCAGACGGTCTCTGTTTTATTAGAGGATTTGCCTTTCTCATTTTCACAAACTCAGTTTATATTTCTGCCTTCTTTACAACTCAGATTTGCCATTTTCTGTCCGGCATATGGTTCCAGCAAGACATTTGATAAGTGCACTCAAGCAAAATCTACAAGCCATTCACCTTGTTAAATGTCCTTGCACATTTCAAACATTGAGGCTCTATATGACCAAACAGAAAACATCTTTTTCTCTGCTCCTTCATTTTCTTTGTTATATCACAACGGATGGCAATGCCTTTTCCCCATTCCGTTTGCTACTTCAGAGTTACATTTCGGTCTTTTTTTCTTTCGGTCTAATTTTATGTGGCTTGCTCTATCCTACTCAGTCATCTCATCCCCCTTTCCCAGTTTCAGTCCCTGAAGAACAATGGTGGGCAATTCCAGTTCTGTAAATTGGTGTTGTCTTCAGGATATCCACAGCACATGATTTGGCTTGTACGGCCTCATTTGTATGCCAATACATCTCATGCATATTCACTGTGGATATCCTAAAAAGCAGACCGCTTTGAAGTCCATATGGACTGGAGTTGCCCATCACTAGTCTAGAATTTATCACCAGGATCATATTCTTCTTGTGCACCCTGCTTTTCCTCTTCCTCTTCTCCTCTTCCTAATCTTCCTTTTTTCACCAGGATCGTATTCTTCTTGTGCACCCTGTCTCAATTTTCCCCTTCTCCATTGGTTTCTCATTATTTTCTTTCTCACTGCTGCACGATAATAATTTTTGAATGAGCCGAAGTTCCCTATTTAGACAAAGGCTAATAGGGAAGCAGGAGGCTGGCAAACTATAGCCATGGCTGGCCCTGACTTCCTGCTCTGGGTGGGTACTTCATGTTTCTCTGAAGCTGATAGGACAGTGCCAATGGAGGCCAGGGACAGCCACGGCTGTGATTGATAACCGATTAAGTCTGATGAGCCTCCTGACAACTGTTTTGAAATATTATTACTGTGGATCTCTTACTGCTCTTTGCTTCTGGCACACTACCCTGTCTCTATACACCATATTCTCTCTTTACCTCCCTGTTCATGACATCTTTTGTGCCATTCCTATGAGGTGATCTATATGCAACCTGACTCCTGCCTCCCCACGTATTTAAATAACAACATAATAAATGTCACATTGGGTCAGAACAAAGATCTGCCTAGCATCCTGTCTCTGTAGGTTGCCAGTCCAGGTCAAAAGTATCTGGCAGGATCCCAAAGAATAGATCCAAATCCTCTTTGCTCATAACTAGGGATAAGCAGTGGCTTTCTCAAGTTTTTAGGGCTAATAATGGTGTATAGACTTTTCCTCTAGGAACTTGTCAAACTGTTTTTGAACCCAGTTACACTATAACTGTTTTCATCACATCCTCTGGTAGCAAATTCCATAGTTTAAATGTGCGCTGAATGAAAAAAATACTTTCTCAGATTTGTTTTAAGTGTGCTAATTATTAGCTTCTATGAGTGACCCCCTAGTCCCTGTACTATCTGAAAGAATCAATAATTATTTTATTTATTTAAAACTTTTATATACCGACATTCATATGCATATCACATCGGTTTACAAGTAACTAGGGGTGTAATACCTTAAAATGAGAGAGGGAAAAATAAAGTTACATGTAACAGGGATATCAAAGGAACATGGGGAGAGTAAGAAAATAAAAGGGTCAGAATGACCTAGGAAAGGCATTAATAAGAGAGTGAACAATAACTATATTACAAATGCTTATAGGTTTTGGTTTTGGGGGGGGGAGTGGGAAAAAAAGGGGGGCTATTAACTCAGGGGGGGAAAAGAGGTTTTAAGTATAGGTTTGTTTGAACAGCCAGGTTTTTAGCTTTTTTTGGAAGGTCGTTGTGCAGTGTTCTTGGCATAGTTCGGGTGGCATAGAGTTCCATATTGTTGGTCCCGCTATGGAAAGCGCACATTCTTTGGTAGAGATGTGTTGGTGAGTTTGTGAGAGGGTGTAGACAGGGACCCTTGGTAAGTGGATCTAGTGGGTCTGCTGGAGGTGTGGTAATGGAAGGAGTCATTAAGCCAATGAATATTCTTATATAGAAATGAAACAGAAATGACGGCAGAAGAAGACCAAACGGCCCATCCAGTCTGCCCAGCAAGCCACGCAGTTCATCCATTTATTTATTTATTTATTTATATATTTTTTTTTCCCCCACCCTTTTTCTCCCTCCCACCCATCACCCATTCTTGTTGTGCAAGGTTTGGTGGATAATTGTAAGACTCTTGTGGAGGATTCTGGATGGGATCGGGAGCCAATGGAGATCTCTAAGGATTGGAGTGATATGGCCTGATCTGCGTGAGTTGGTGAGGATTCTAGCCGCTGCATTTTGCAGCATTCGGAGAGGTTTGATTGAGATTGAGGGAAGGCCCAAAAGTAGGGAGTTGCAGTAGTTGATTTTAGTAAATAGGGTGGCTTGGAGGACAGTCCAGAAGTCGTTGTGATGTAGTAGAGGTCTTAATTTCTTAAGTACCTGCAGTTTGTAAAAAACAATCTTTGGCCGTGTTATTGATATATTTTTGTAAGCTGAGATGATTATCAAGAATGACACCTAAACCTCTGACATGTTGGGAAAAGGAGAAGGGATGAAATGAGGGAGGGGGGAATGTGGCGAGCTGGGAAGATGAAAAGGAGCTCAGTTTTTGATCTGTTTAAGGCGAGATTGAGGTTGGTGAGGAGGCAGTTGATTGAAGTGAGGCAGTTGTCCCAGGTTTTGAGGGCATTGGCCACAGAATCGGTGACAGGGATGAGTACCTGTACATCGTCTGCGTAGATATAATGAGTAAGACCAAGGTCAGCAAGGAGTTGGCATAGGGGCAGAAGGTAAATATTGAAAAGGGTCGGGCAGAGGGAAGAGCCTTGGGGGACCCCATGTGTTAAATTAATGGGGTTGGATTCATGGTTGCCAATTTTGACTTATTCCGTGTTTACCTATGGTACCCCACTTATGATTTTATAAACCTATATTGTATCTCCTCTCAGGCTGAAGAATCTTCACAGGCTAATTTTAAAATGAGATGCACATGTGCCCATGCACGCACATATTGGCATGTGAGCGAAGATTTGCTAGAATTCTAAATTGTGTGCACAAATGTGCAATACATTTTAAAATACACCGTGCATAAGTATGCTCCTAATTTTTTAAGTGGTTACTCGAGCAAAGCTAGTGTGCAGGTGTCTTCTATAGGACTTTGTCAGCTTTTACACGTGTATGTAAGCGGATTTTAAAACATACTCGCGCAAAGGACATTCACAGTTTTCCAGTTAGTCCACCAGTTTGTTTAGTTAATATTGATGTCTTCCAAACCCCTCTGGCTCTTCATCCTGCATACCCCCCACCCCCCACCCCCAGTTGACCTGGACCCCTCACCCTATCCCATAAATCCTAAAATGCAAGTTCTGCAGATTTGCTCCTCATCAGGAGCAGCAGTAAAGTTACGCGGATAAAAAGCCTACACACATTGCGGTTTCCAGTTTTAAAATACAGAATTATGCATGTAAGTGTTGGCCCCGCCCCAAAACTAAAGATAGACCTTACCTGCTGTGTTTTAGCATTGGTATTTTGCTTAGGCCAAAGAGCTACAGTTTTATTTTGATTTTGCATTCTTCGGGGGTACACAATTACAAATTAATCTTGAAAACCTGAAATTTCCTTCAAGAAAGAAAGCCCTTTAGAATTCCTTCTCCCAATTAAGTTATACAGCTATGATAAATGCCAGTCACATTCAGTTACCGTGTTGTTCCAAAAAAATCTTTTAGAAAGGAACTCAATTTTCCCCCACCCTATCAGGCATTCACATTTTGTATTTGGCACCATGCTGCTCTGATATCTCTTTTGGGTTGAATTCCTGCATCTATCTCCTCCAAGCAAGAAAAAGTAATAAACAAGTTTAATGTTTTCATCCTGTCTTCTCCCTTTTACTCTTTGCATGTCTTTTTCTTCTTGTCTCTACTTGTTTTTTCTTTCTTTCTCTTTCTGTTTGCCTCTGTGTTATCACTGTTGCTCTTATCTTTCTTCACCCATATGTCTTTCCTCTAACTCCTTCCTCGCTCCCTTGGGCTGTTTCTTATCTGTCCTGCCCTTTTTTTTTGCTCCCTCCCTGCCTGCCTCTGGGTTCTGGTATCGCTCCTCCCCCCCAGCTTCTCAAATGCTCTCCCCCCCCCCCCCAAACCTTTAACTTCTTCTCCCGTTTAACCCTAGAGTCAGTGTTCATTACATGGGGCTCAATTTACAATCTTTCTAAATTGGGTGGGAAAATGTTCAGAAGTTACACCAATTTTCAAAGCAGAGTTACGTGTCTAAGTCGACTTTGAAAACTGAGCCACCAAATTTGACTGCAGACACCTGGCTATTATGTGCACGGATAATTTTCAGGAAAATTTAAGCACATGCTTTCAAAAATCCAAAAGTATGCATATAAGTCCAAACCCATCCCCAGTTTTATCTCTGGGAGTGCCTTTTCTCAGTCTGGGTAAACTTACGTGTGAACAGGACATAAGCACATAGATTTACCCAGATATCAGTCAGGCTGTTTTGCAAAAGGCCATTTTCATTGATAAAACTGAATTTTACCCACAGAAATGCCTTTGAAAATGACACTCTAGGTGACATTTGACTGCGATTGATATAGTCTTCAACAACTGCTCCTCCCACACCTTCACATATTAGCTAGTAGCTGGGAGAAGGAGCTTGCCTGGATAACCCGCCCCCATCCTAAATTGCATCATTCCACCATTGTCATCTATCAAACATCTTATACCCATGCAGCGGCAGTCAGTTTCTTAAGAGGCGTTCGAGATCAAGAAGTAAAATTGAGTGGAGTTCAGACATGCATTTTGCAAAACCCGACCTCAAGCAATTTGGGGTTTGGGGTTTTCAAACCCAACCAGCTCCTGTTTTGTCTCAGACTCTGGAGCCTTCAAACCTCCCAAATTTGACTGTGTTTGGATTTCAAGGGCTGGTTTTTCCCATAAAGTGAGCTTTAAAATGTGATCCTTACAATGGAGAAGGATGGAAACAGTTGTATTTCTGAAGGAAGATAGTTCAACCAAAGAGATATTGATAAATTAAATGCATGAAACCTAGTCAGGAACCTGCTGGATGTAACATAGGAGCCTTTCCTCCTAAGCCACATTATATCACTGGTAAATCCACATTATGCAAGGAAGGAGACCTTTTACTAAGCTTGATGCAGCTGGATTGGGTCCTGAGGCTTGAAAAGAGCTCTCTGGGAGCAACACCGTGTTCCCAGGAAATTGGTGGCTGCATGGCCATGTGTGGAGCCCAGATAAGGAGATCCATGACCCTTGAAGTGAACCTGAATATTCTGACCTGTTAAACTTCTATAAGTATGTGTGGAAGTAAACCTGAATATCCTGACCTTGGACAAGAATTGTTGTGGATATAGTTAACTGAGCCTGCTTTGAACATTACAAGAGGCTGTAAATCCTGTACTGATCCCAGAAAAGAGAACTGTGGTTTAAGTAATTCAAGCTAAGAAGCTGTCTCAGGCACAGGGTGAGTGCAGCAAGGAAAAATCCATTTGGAGGACAGAGAGACCACAATAAAATATAAAATTCATATATGTATTGGGATAAAGCCAGGACTAACTGGGCGTCTTCTGGTAATGTGCACGCAGTCGATAACTCTAATTCCCAACTCATCTGTAGTGAACCACTGAGTTTCTGTATTGATAATACTACTACAAACCTTTTTTTCTGCAATCCAGTGTTGGTGTAGGGAACATATAAATGTGGCATACAGAGGAATCCACAATTGGTTTAACAACCCCACTGCTCAATGCCATTTGGCTGTAGGGTTGTATGTCTTCTTCTAATGGACATAGCAGTTCAGATCGTATGACCTTCAGTTTTTGGTCTTTAAATTGCAACGGACTCGCACATTTGGCATAATTTCCCAGGTTCCTGTTCCTCGGAACTTGCAGCATTGTCACCAGAGTGTCCATCTCACAGCTACAGTGCCAAGGGTTGTCATAGAGGCGCAGGTAATTTAGACGCGGCAGATAAATAAAAACCTCCTCAGTCAAAACTTTAATTCGGTTGTGCTGCAGTAGTAGTGTTGTAAGTTTGCTTAAACCAAAAAAGGCCTGGTCCTCTATTTTTGATATGTCGTTCTGCTGCAGATCCAGGCTTTTGAGTTTTCGGAATTTGGAAAACATGTTATTCTCCAGCTTGTGGATCCTGTTTCTGGCTAGTAGCATGTGCATTAAATCCTCAGGCCAGTCGGGCAGAGCAGAGGTCAGTTTTCTCTCCTGGCAGTCTAAGTATTTTTCATGAAGATAGATGTACACATCACATGGGAGACCCGGGGCGTAGCGCTTGACAGTGCTGGAGCCTTTCCGAGAGCGGCCAGCTTTACCACCGTTGCCTGCTCTGTTTCTGGAGCTTCCATTTTTTGCCCTCCTAAATTCGGCGACCTTACAAAAGAAGAGTAGCACTATAAGGGCAACCACTCGCATCCTGACATCCAGCTGGCCCCAATTACTTTGTGCGACAGCTGGAGCAGCAGAAATGTTTCTTTGAAACCTGAATCCAGATGGTCTTGATTGGTGCGGTTTTGAGATGATGATGAGGCACAGCTGAGGTATGAGGAATCCCTAGATTGGAAGAGAAGATGAAAATTAAGAAGACAACTCCAAGGCAAACCTTTTAAGACAGTGTTGTCTGCGCTACTATGAAAATGATGTGCTCAGCAAATCTGTGCCTCACAGAGCTAGTTAAAGAAGGAAATTGCCGAGACACTGAGAACCGGGGCATCTCTTGTTCTTAATTTGTTTTATTTTCAAAGTGCTCCCTGTTACACACTTTTGACTAAATACAGCAGATCCTTTCACAAGTATAATGTTAAACACAACACAAGCCCGAAATTTAAATCGCCAGTGCGCATAAAATCTGGGGGTTACACGCATGGCTGGGCCCTGCACACGCCGTGCGCATTTTATAAAGGGGCCCGGTCATGCGCGTAACTCCCCGTACGCGCAGAAGTGCCGGGCCTCAAGAAAGGGGCGGGGTGGGAAGGTGGGCCAGGACAGTGCCATTAGACGCTGTGCCGGGGAAGTGTGCGCCAGCAGCCGGCCAGCACGCGGAGTTTACTTCTGCTCCGGAGGAGCAGTAAGTATAAAAACAAAAAAATTGGGGATAGCTAGGGTAGGTTTAGAGGTCATGGAGGAGAGGGGAAGAGGAGGAAGGATAGGGTAGGGAACTGGGCAAAGGCTCGCTTGCGTCGCCACTCGATTTAAAAAAAATCCCGCCCCCCTGCGCGTGGAGGAGGCCACCTGCCCACACATGCGTGCGCGGACATTAAATTCCGGCACGCATGTGCACGCAGGCATCACATTTTATAACATGCGTTCGCTGACACGCGCTTGTTATAAAATAGCTGCGTCCGTGTGTGTGGACGCACGTACGGGCCTTTTAAAATCTACCCTATGGCTTTTTCTTTATAGTTGCCTTATAATCTCCTCTTTTTCTTTGCTTCCTTCTTATTTTTTTTTCTTATTTCACAATGGTTAACAATAGTTGTTGATTATATAATTGTTTTCTTATGATATTTCTTTGTTATTTCCATTTAAGACTCTGTACAAAGTATTGTATACGTGCTTTGATTTATAAAATGCCAATAAATAAATAGAAAAAATATATATATTGCACAATGTATTGTGGTCATCCCATGACACATTACTGTTACAGCTATTTTCCCTGTTTAGTTTGTTTTTTTGTTTTCTGCAATGTGAAGCACAGATATCTACTACTTAACATTTCTTAACCTTTCTATAGTGCTACATGACATACGCAGCAGCGTTGTATATCTAAGCACATGCTCACAATGTGACCCATTTTCCGGAGGGAGGTCACTCTTGTTTTATTATTACATCCCCTCTTGATGATGTAAGGTGCTGATTACAGATGGAAGAAACAGGACTACAAATATCTCATTGTTTTGGTATAGAAGTTTAAAAATCAGGACTGGCCCAAAAATCTCCCTGGGTCACATCAGATCCCTTTAAGCAGGACATAAGAACATAAGAAATTGCCATGCTGGGTCAGACCAAGGGTCCATGAAGCCCAGCATCCTGTTTCCAACAGAGGCCAAAACCAGGCCACAAGAACCTGGCAATTACCTAAACACTAAGAAGATCCCATGCTACTGATGCAATTAATAGCAGTGGCTATTCCCTAAGTAAAATTGATTAATAGCCATTAATGGACTTCTCCTCCAAGAACTCTTCCATTCTCACCGTCATAACCACAGATAGGAAGTCAGCAATAAGGCCTGTTTTGGATGAAGAGATAACTTATTTTCCCAATTTCTCCCCCTACCCTTTGTAGAGTGTCTTTACCTATTGACTTGTAATCTTATCAAGCTCCCAGTGCTGAATAACAGATGGTAAATAACACAGAAATCTCTGGTCTTTCTTTGCATTGGCTAGTTCATTATGTTTTTGCAGTGTCTACTTTTAATAGGGGAGCTGGGTAAAGTGAAATGAGGAGGGTAATGGAAAATCTAAAGTTGTGAACCTTACCCATGGTAATAAATATAGAAACCCTACTTCCATCTATTCTCATAAAACAAGGATTTATGCAGATAGATCATCTCTGTCCACATAAAGTAGATTTTCAAAGGCTAAAAGGACCCATTAAAAGGTCCCTCAGACCCTATGGGACCCCAGACCGAAAGAAAAGCAGTATCTCTTCTAACTCCTTCCTGCTCAGCATCAGTGATGATCTGCTACACTTAACAGAATCTCCTTGACACGTAGCTTTCACCTCTTGTGAAACTGAGGAACTTGCTTGTTATTCCTGGCTTTCTGATTTCGACCATTGGTTATGCTTTCTGGGGCAGGAATTCTTAGCAAGGGCTGCAAACAGGTCTGAATACTTAACAGATACATCTGCGTACATATGATCTGAGAACCATAATTTGTTTAGCTTGATTACTCTGAAAACCAGACCTGTTTGATAAATCCTTTTCTAGGGTGTTGTGTCCGTCGCTTCTCGACGCCCTCTCTCCGCCCTCCTTACCTCTTTGGCGACTCCCTCTTCGCCCGCGGGAAGTTTGGCTGCTGCGGCGTCCTCCTGCCGAAGTCCTCCGGCGTCCCCGGACCGGCTAGACGCTGCAACCCGCCATGTTTCCTGGAGGCCTAGGGGCGCGCGTGCGGCACAGCCCCGACTGAAGTACTGGCACTGGCGCGAACCTCAGGGGCGTCCCCCTGAGATGACGTCATCCGCTACGGATATATAAGGTCTTAGAATTTGCTAACGGATCGAGTTAGCAAGGGGAATCGTACTCCAAGCTATTCTGCCTCTTTGGACTTACCAGGGGTACCTGCTCCTCGGGGGCCTCGCTCTCTCTCTTTATTTTCAGGTTGCAGTCTGGAACTGGTACTCGCTCCTCGAGGGCCCACGTTCGCGGACTTGTTCCTGTATTTACTTCTGTCTGGAAGTCATCGCTGCCTACTACATCTGTGAGTTACCATCGCTCTCTCAGAGCTTTCCCTGGAACCAGGTACTCGCTCCTCGAGGGCCTATACATTCCAACTCCTGGGCTTCTATGAGACCTATCAAGGTTCCTTATCTGAACTCTGCATACCCTGCCTACTCACTATATTCAGTTTCTCAACAGCTCAGCCATCCAGGGATCGCTGTTCCAGTGCCTGAGGGACTACAGCCCTGCCGGGCACTCCAGCTCACTACTGCCACCTCTGATGGTTCAACATACTAGTTAATAAAAGAACTAGTGTGTGTCTGTCTTCATACTCAAGCCTGACTGGTGGTCCCTCTCGGGATCTTCCCCTGGGGACGTGGTCATCTGCCACCGGTCCAAGGATCCACCCACTCTCCAGCATATCTGATGGCTAACTCCCTAACAGATTGCTTCTCCAGTAGCTCCGTTAATAACAGATTGCTACTCCCAGCTTTATCATCAGAGCTCTAATAACATAGGGTCAGTGATCTTTTGCATGGGGCTCAATTCACTCAAATTCTCTTTGGCTTCTGGAGGACAAATAAATACTAAAACCTGAACGTCAATTGTCATAAAAGCTAATATTTAGCCAAAAAAAAAAATTTGACACAGTCCCTAAAAGATTTTTGGAGCATGCAGAAGGAGTAGCGCCATAGATACTCTGTTCATGCTCTCTGCTGTACACACAAGCATGCCCGCCAACATCCATTCACCCAAATTCATTTGAGCCTTCTCTTCACCTTTGCAACCATTCAGATCTGAGCATATTCACTCCTGCATAAGGCTGGGATAAGTATAGGCTAGAGCACGGCTGTTGTTGTTCAGATCCCATTACTTCCTATGGAAGAAATTTGAATACTTTTGTGCTTGAGGGAAAACAGAAAAGTTGATGAAAGAAACCTTCTTACCCTTCACAGCATTTGCATTATCTTTCTTCTCTTAGTTTAAGTCTTTTTCTCTCTTTCTTAATTTTCTGTACTCTTACAAACTTATTGACAGCAATTTTCAATGGCCCAAGTATATTGCACCAGTTTCTTGGAGAGAAACGATCATGTTCTCCTTTGAAACCTGAGTAAATGCAAAGTATGGGGCCGATGCAATACGGTGCACTGAGCCGAGCGACCTGTTAACCTGCAGTCGGACGCGGGTAGAATAGGCGCTAATCAATCCCCTAATGCAACAAGGGGATTAGCGCATATTCAACGCGCGTCCAACGCAGAGTGAATCTAATAGCGCTCATCACATGCAAATGCATGTGAATGAGGTTATTAGGCATTCACTCCCGATGCCAAAAAAAAAAAAAATGTGCGTCTTGCACCAAATTGATAGTCGGACCCATCACGAAAACCGAATTTATCGGCGTCGGTTTACCTTACCGGCGGACAGCCATGAAAACTGACGCCGATAAACCCGGTGTTGGTTTTTGTGCCAACCGTTCGCCCTCTAATTTTAATATTGCATGGCGCTCCTTGGGGGCGCCATGCGTGCGTTAAGAGAGTGGGTGCTGGCTGTTCAGTCATCGACTTTATTGCATCGGCCCCTATGTGTGTTAAAATGTTCACACACTTTGCTCCTGCTGTTTGTGTGGATGGCTGACCAGCAACAAAACAGTGCACATACCTTTGCAGACCTGAGAAAGGAGAAGAAACTAGCCACTTCCTATCCCCACAACCCTCCCTTTGGCTGGCAAAAATTAGCTGGGCTTGACTTTTACCTTCTTTTTTTTCTGTAAATAAACCTGGTCTGTTGTTTATATAGAACTTTTGTGTTGCCAGTTCCTGTGGGTTGTGCTGTGTATGGCAGAAGGAATATCAATAATGACAAGTAATTGGATGTGTAATGAGTGTGGTGTGAAAGAATGGTATGAGTGATGTATGTAAACAATGAAACCCTAATGTCGTCCTCTAACTTTTAATTTGAGAAGGGAACCAGTGTAACTTATGTAAATAACTCTCAATCCCCACACCTCTTGATGTAAACAATTAACTGCGCATTCCTAATAGACCTTCATAATAGGCGTCATTGTGTGGCAATCCATGCCTGTCAATCACTCTGCCTTATGTTTAATCATAGGTCAGTCCATAGTACATTTTTTTAAGGATTTTTATAGTGCTGTAGTGCTCCGTGTGTTTAAAATACTAAAATTATCCACTGTGCTGTTAACACCTCTAACCAAGCTTTTTATCTTCTTAGTACTTAATACTCAGTTCTTTGATACTTAGCTTTTAGTTGCGAAATCACAACTCCTGCCCAATTTTTCCAATCGGATAATCCAGCAATGCGACCGATACCACATTGCTAAGTCTGTGCCCAACGCTGTACAGGTTTCGGACGATGTCGTCCTTCCTCAAGGGCAAAAATTCGTTACTGCATCATAATGGCTCTCGGTGCACAAAAAAAACGCCGAGAGCCATTATGATGCAGTAACGAATTTTTGCCCTTGAGGAAGGACGACATCGTCCGAAACCTGTACAGCGTTGGGCACAGACTTAGCAATGTGGTATCGGTCGCATTGCTGGATTATCCGATTGGAAAAATTGGGCAGGAGTTGTGATTTCGCAACTAAAAGCTAAGTATCAAAGAACTGAGTATTAAGTACTAAGAAGATAAAAAGCTTGGTTAGAGGTGTTAACAGCACAGTGGATAATTTTAGTATTTTAAACACACGGAGCACTACAGCACTATAAAAATCCTTAAAAAAATGTACTATGGACTGACCTATGATTAAACATAAGGCAGAGTGATTGACAGGCATGGATTGCCACACAATGATGCCTATTATGAAGGTCTATTAGGAATGCGCAGTTAATTGTTTACATCAAGAGGTGTGGGGATTGAGAGTTATTTACATGAGTGATGTATGTGTCATTGAGATTTTATTGGATCAAAGTAGTGCTGTTTAGTGCTATAAATAGTATGAATGAGTCCTGCTTGTTAATGTCTTTATAGTATTTGCCAGTGCAATATGTGTCTTTTGATAAAAGTACAGACCTGAAGATCCATATTATCATGGATGCATGCTGCATGACAAAATGAGAGGTAGATATATAGAAGAGGTTTTGCAAGAAGTTACAAAGTATGCCAAGTACAAGTGTAAATGACAGAGATCTGCATGAGAAAGAGAGAGGAAATAACAATGTGAATTCTAATAAAAGCAGACTTGTAAAAAAATTGGGAAGCAGATGTGTATATTTTATATTGTAATATAGGTGTTAGTACTGAACATGCCAAAGTGTTTTTTTTTCTAGATAAACACCATGGTCCCCGGTGGGAAAAGCAGAACTCACCCTATACCAGCAGTTTTTGCATGAGAAGGATACAAAAATCATTTTTGTGTATTGACTGTTAGAGTAAAAGAAGTAGGTTTATTCCTGCTTCATTTTCCTATTTTTCAAAATAATGTATAACCTTTTAAAAGAGTCAGAATCATTGCCATAAGACGTAATGAAAGTGCAATATTCTGCCCTGAATTCATTTGTGTCTGAGGTTTCTCAGAGGTGAATTAAAAAGTGCATTTATTTATGAGGGAATAGGTGTTGGCAAATCTGTGGTCAGAATGGAGGACATTAGTGGAGCATTTATGGTGGTTCTTTACACTCCAGCTATCTAAAATCAGGCAATTATGAATGATCTTTTAAATCTTGAGCCTACTTAATTTAAATCTTAAACCCTGGCTTTCCCAGATGATAGCCTTGCTGTTTTTGACAAACAAATACATTAGTAAATTTTCTGAAACCACCTCTGACTTTGATAATTCTTACCCCACTGACTTGAAAAATGTGTCTGCCCAGAATTCACAGGATACTCCAATGTAGCCTTGCAGAAAAGGGCTGGCTCTGCAGGTGTTTCTGAAGCAGATTTTCAAGTTAGTTGATCGATGTGAATTTTCCGGTGCTTACCAGCTAAATTTTGCTGAACAGCTACAGTCGCACAAATATCTGCCCTGAGTCTACATAGAAAAATTTTGTCTGTCTAGATTTAGGGGGAATTTTTAGCAACAAGCCTAGCCGGTTAAGTTCGCCGGAAAATTTGAAAAAAATTAACTAGCAATTTTTTCTGCTCAGCAGTTTATTGAAAATTGACCTCTCTGTATCTCAACTAGATTGCAAGCTCCATGAAGCCTTGCCTGTGTAGCTGGACAGCGTTTCATATGTCCAGTAGTGCTTTAGAAATGAAAACTATTTGTGATAGTGACAGCAGGTTTGTGCCAAATATCTTTTTTTTTTTTTTTTTTAAATAAGTTACTATTCTGCAAGCCCCAAATACTTCCCTCTATTGTCCTCAAAGGGCCAAAAGGTGAATCAGATCCTCCGTGAATAGCTACATAATGAAGTAAGTGCTTGAATGCGTTTGACTTCATAGTTCTCAGACTACTTGGATGAGATTGTATTCTGTGCTTTAGATTTTTACATGTCCTAGACAGAAAGTTTCAGGGTGATTTACATGGCCAAAACCCCAGCTCAGCCAGTAAGATGAACTAATTTGGGATTTTGGCTTAAAGCATCCTTTATGGTTGATTTGTATCTGGCTTGGGCTCAGCCTGTTGAAAATCATGGAACTCATTCATGGAAAATCTCAAGGCTTACAAAAATTGAGACCTGGGTATGGTCACTTAAAAGTGTCCCCATTTTTCCCCTTTTGTATTTTAAATGGGGAAAAGTGATTGCCTTGCATATCTCCAAAGTAGAATGGATCTGGATTCAGACAAACTGAATTAATCTAAAGGAAAACCCTTGGAAAGTCTGAAAAGGCTATGTGCAGGCAACAGCATCCCTTAATCATGTGCACCAGCATTTGAAGGCTTCTGAGACAGAAGTCTGGTGAGAGAAAGATGAGGTGAGGGGGAGTAGCTTAATCTCCCATGACGTGTGCTAGATGCAGGATGAGACAGTGGAAAAATGATGACTCTTTTTTTTCTTTTTTTTTTAATACAAAATAAGAGTCAGTCAGTCACCATGCTAAAGTTGGAGAGAGGAAATCTGCTCAAGTAATTGATTGTGTGCATAAGTACTAATAATTATGCAGTTACTATAGCACCTGTATAGTTGTTTTGTGTCTGTGTGATGTTAGAACTGCAGAGTGGAATTAAATTCTCACGTAATTGGAGTCTTCTTTCAAAAGAACTTTCCCATAGACTAATACTTACCTTGTAAAAAGCCATGGAGCCAGAGCATGTGCGATAGATGCTGAATCATGGGATACCTCACTGATTTAGCTTGAACAATGATTTACTTAGTAACTCAGCACCATCCCCAGGGACTGATCAGCATTGCATAATTGGTTATTGTGGCTGAAAGTTACAGGATACTGTATTTTAATGTAGCTCATGCTTATAAATCTTAGATGAACCTTCCAATCATAGCTTCAAACCAATCAACTAATCCACCTCCCTCTGAAAATACTATCTGATAACACACCTGAGCCTCTCTCCACTCCTTTCATGAAAATCCCCCTATTCAGTCATACAGGCAAATGCATTCTTACATACGTTTGGAGCTTTAAAGTCATTGCTATTTATTTTTTTCACTTGGTTTCCATTCTAGCAATGCAGCCAGCCAAGCTGCAATATGGCGATATCGCATAGTAAACAGCACATAACATGCGTTAAATGCCTTTTATCTTGCAATATCGCCATATTGCAGCAATATCTCACAATGTAACTAAATATTTCCTCCCCTTATGGAAATAAGCTGCTTTGCATAAAATAATGCAACTGAATTAGAAAAAAGTTAGCCCCATTATTTTATTGCATTTGAGGGAGCATTGAGACACTAACGCAGGTCCCCGATGCTCTTGCGGAAAACTGGAAGGGCTAAGGTGCCCAATGCACACACCCCTAAAGGCATAAAAAATTCACCTCGGGGGCTGATGGTCTTGCCCCCCGCCACTGCCTACCAAGGCCGGCTGTGGCACCCTGAATGTAAAAAAAATACTAATGCATGGTGATGGCCCTTTCCCTCCTTCCCCCCATGGCAAAAAAGCCCATAGACTAAGGATTGGCCCCAACTCTACTGGCCCATCCTTATGCCCCCATTTCAAATGATAAAAAAGTCCCTGGTGACTAGTGGCCCTCCAACCCCTACCCTCACCCCCTACCATAAAAAATAGATCCCTGGTGGTCTGAGGGGTGGGCAACTAGACCCCCATGCAATTCCCTAACCTCCCCCCGTACCTGAAAAAGATGTCTTTGATAGCTTGCTGGGGGCCCGTGGCGCTGATCGGGCCCAGGGCTAGGCAGTGCCCTGGTCCACCAGTGGGCTATGAAAGACATCTTTTTGAAGTACTAGGGTTAGTAGGTTGGGGTTGGAGTCTACCTGCCCCCCAGACCACCAGGGATCTATTTTTTGGGATGGGATGGAGGATGGGTTGGGAGGTGGGGGAGGGCTCATCCTTAGTCAATAGGCCTTTTTGTCTTTCATTGGGGGGGGGAGGCAAAGGGCCATTGCAGTATATGTGCCATAAGTATTTTTTTCCATTTGGGGGGGGAGGTCAGTAGGCGGCAGAAGGGGGCGGGCTGAGGTTGCCATCAACCCCTGGGATGACTTATTTTGCATTTGGGGGGCAACTTTTTTCGGGCCACTGGCCCTTTAAGCAATGGCAGCCCCAGCTGAGGTGGGCCACCGTCATGTGGGAATGCGTACTGTACCATGTCGTGGTAATACCGTGATAATTTGTTAGGGAGGGGCCAAGTATCACAGGGATGTCCCTCCTACAATATTTGGCCCCACCTACAATAAACTATCGTGGCTTACTAAATCTCCCCCTTAGACTGTAAGCTGTCTGGGGATAGGGAAATGCCTACAGTACCTGAATGTAATCCACTTGAAATGCCTGAAAAAGTGGAATATATATCAAATAAATCTTTCCTCTTTGTTGCTCAAGAAATATTCATTGGGACTAGTTCTTCAGCTACAGCAAGCTCCTTAGTAAATGATGAATGGAAACAAAATGCCACATTTACTGTGGTTCTTTTTAGTTTTTTTTTTTGCATCAGCCTTGTAAAACAGGGCAATTCCACACCTCTAGCTGTTTTTCTAGGGTACTCAACCCCTTGGAAATGTTCCTGTCTAAATTCCAAGAGGCCAATATCCAGCCCCATTTGTCTAAGTTCAGCTTTTATCTGGCTAAAACGTTATCCAGCTAACTTAGGGGTGGGCAGGCATTCCGGGGCAGAACCAGTTATCCTGTTAAGGCCTAGATTTACTAAGACACGTTATGACTATAATGCAAATTAAACAGCATTTATCTCGCTTTAAGTGCTGTTTATATCACGATATGGCCATTTCGCGGCAATATCATATGATTTTTGGGCCCCTAACACGCCCCTATTACAATAAGCTACTTTACATGCGATTTGCATGTATGAATTTTGCAAATACATGAAAAATAGCTAAGGTATAACTAATTCTATGCAAATAAAATAGCGTGGCTGACTTAGGAAAAAAGTCATCCCCATTATTTTATTGTGTTTGAAGGAGGTGTAGATATTTTACTACTGGTGCATCAGGATGCTAGCATGGGTCCCGATGGTCCCGCTGCAAAATTTAAAGGTCACAGAGGCCCAAATTACACCCCTACCAAACCAGTAAAAATGCCCACCAGTGGGTCTGTTGAGAACCCTGCCCACTCCCCGCTGCCTCTCAAGGAGGCAAGGACCCTCAAAATTAAAAAGAAAAATGCAAAGTTATGCGATGACTCCCCACCCCCCTTCACAAATCCCTCCCTTTTGTCAGAAAACCCTTCTCTCTCAGCCTCTTCAACTCCCTCCGGTCCCCCTTTCCCAAAATACACATAATCCATGGGGCCTAGTGGGCCCTCCTCCCCCCCCTCTCTCTCATGTGATAGAGGCAAAGGCCAGTCAACACCATTTTGGAAGATGGCGTCGACTGGCCTGGAGCTAGGGGTTGCTTTGGGCTGACCTTATACAACCAGTGAACTTTCTTATAGGTAGGGTTTATTTCTGGGGGTGGGGCAGGGGTTCTGGGGTCTCCTTAGACTGACTTTGCACCTGCTACAAAGTAAGTGCAAAATCCATGGGTACTAAAGTACCTGCGATGCCGGCTGGTCCTGCATTTTCTTTTTTTTTTTTTGTGTTTAATTCTTTATACATTTCAAAACTTTACAAGTATCTTTAACTTGTAAACAGAAACATTATGGGAGCATCATATAAAAGGAAGGAAGAGAAAAAACTGAAGGAAATAAAAGAAAAAGTAACATACATGGCTCTCATAAAACATTATCAATAGCAATCCGAGGAGGTTGAAAATATAGGAGAATAAAGGAATTCGGAAAGAAAAAAAAAAATGAAATAAATCAAGTCCCTGGCAAAGTCCAGCTACATCAAGCAGGCTGTAGTTGAGCTCTAGCATCTATAAATGCTCTCAGTTGTTCAGGTGAGAAAAAAATATAAACATCATTTTGCTTTTTTTATGATACATTTACAGGGATGTTTTAATAAAAAGGAAACCCAAAGACAAAGCTTCTTGGCGCATAGAAAGAAACCCCCCTCTTCCCTCCTGGGTGACCTTAGAAACATCTGGAAACATTCTATTGCTTTGACCATGGAAGGAAGAATTAATATGTCTAAAATATACAGACATAATTTTACTAATATCGTGCTCCAGAACAAGAGAGACAATCAAAGGAGAACGCTCAATAACTTCATAACCAGACTGCTCTAAGAAATCAGTTAAATTCTCCATGTCCAGGGAAGCTCTGGATGAAATGGGACAACGGCGTCCTTCACCAGCCGATATCGAAAGGAAATACACTTTATTAATAGGAGGAATCTGATCTTCAGCAATAAGAAGAACTTCATATAGGTATCTCTTAAAGGTAAAAAGAGGAGGTTCCCCCATAATTTTAGGAACATTTGTCAGTCTCAGGTTTAGGCGTTGGTTCCAGTTTTTCAAGACTTCAATTCTCCTGGACAGATATTTTTTCTCTTTTTTAGAAACAGCAGTAAAGTTATGGATCTCACGTATCTCAGATTCTATCTTATCAACAGAAGAACGTAAACCTGAGAGAGCTTCATCATGAGATTTTACCAATGGGTCCAACTGATTAGTTAATGAATCAGTTTTAGCATTAGAGGCCTTTACAACCTGTGAAAGCCCAGCTATCGTTTCCCACAGGGTATCAAGCATCATAACCGCTGGCTTAATGGGAGAGATGAATAACTCACCCTGAACTGGGAGAGTCTCCACAGAGGGGAGAGACATCGGGAATTCCACCTTCATCTGGCACACCAGAGGCGCCAGGGCAAACTGGGGGAGTTGACTGACTTGGAGCGGCAACACCATCACCGGCCCGAGCCCAGATACTCAATAGGATCGCTTCCTCACTCTCTGCTCGGCGAGCCCCCTCCTCCTCCGACTGGAACCTGACATCATCAGTCAGGGACGCAAGAAGCGAGACCAGAGCAGCATCTCTCCTCGCAGGCGGTGGCTGGGGATCGGGGGGGCTGAGGGAGACCTCGTCCCCAGGTGACCGTGGCGCTCCTCTGTCGACAGTCGCAGCAGGGCCTACCCCCTCGAAAGTTGCAGAAGCAGTAGTCATATAAGATTAAATAAGCGCCTGTTCAGCAAGGTGAGTTGGAATGGAGGGAAAATCCCACACCTTGCCCTTTCTCTTTGGTGGCACCACAATGAAGGAAACAGAAAAAGAAATGGAGCAGGCAGAGCAGGGCTGTGTATAACTCCAGTCAGGAAGCCATCCTGCCTCCTTTCATACGACCTGGTCCTGCATTTTCAAAGGAAAGCTCCACAGGGGCTGTTCCTTTGAAAATGTGCTTGTAGGCCCATAGGTAAAAGCCATGTTTAAAGGTTGTCCCGTTTATGTATACAGTACCAAATAGAACTTAGAATTAGTGCATTCTAATACTGAAAAGAAATAAAAGATCTACCATCTTGGAAGTTGCAAGTGCAATTTATTGGTACCATCAGTCGTACAGGGCGGAGGGAAAGTTGCTTGTTTAGTTTGATTTATTTGGGGGACGTTTGTAATAGTTGTGAAAGTACAAATTCACAGCTTTTTTCACTGTTAGAAGCTACTTGTGGAGTATTTTTATGCTTCTGCATCACAGCATTTATTCTTCACTGTATTGAAACGGATGCTTTCTTCGGGCCTCTCTGTCCATCCCTGTGTTAAATGTCCGTAGCGCTTTGAAGTTAAACCCCCCCCCCCCATTACTCTGAGACATCCCCAGTGTTAGGATAACCTGCTTGTCTGGTTTGAGGAGCTCTAGCTAATTGTTAACTAACATAAAACTGTTTTTTGTTTCAGATGAGTGCAAAAACCTACAAGACTTAAACTTGTCTGAGTGCCAAGGCATAAACGTAAGTGGTTGTTTTTTTTTATGGCTTCCAACACTGTAGTGCCAGTTTTGCTTTAGAAACTGAATTACTAACTACATTTGGAGTAAACGTCAGTAAACAAGTTGCAGGTGGTGCCCGCACAGTTGAAATATTTTGGTGGTTTGCGGTGTGTGCGCAGGCACTTTTAACCTGTGTACATTGTACGGGAATTAGCAAGCACAAAGCAAGCAGGTACAGAGGGCGTGCACACTTTGCATCTCCTGTGTGCGGGGGCGGCTGAGCTGGGGTAAAGTAACACATCTGCACTGGAAAATCAAACATGTGTGTGGGCTGTTTTAGGTCCTTGCTCTAAACATGCTCTGGGGAGCTTCTTTTATTCCACAGCAACAGGTTTGTGTACCGTGGAAGCCAACATGTACCTTTTAGCTGAGCAGAAAAGGGCAATTTTTTGCCAAACCAATTTACTAGGGTAAATTGCTATTTATCTGAGGTCAGTGGCTTTTTAAAAAATTGTTTCTTCCTGTGGTTCTTATATATGATTTGCATGGGGATTTATTTTCGCTGATGACTGCCAACCCGAGTTATCAGGAAAAAATATTCATGTTAAGAATTGGCAGTAAAGTGCCAGCCATTTTGTTACCCTGTAATTTGCATGCTACGAAGAACTATGGATAATATTTTATTTAATGCAGCTACTTTGGTTAACTGTCCAGACAGGGTAATTATAAGGGAGCTTAATCGGTCCATATTTAGCAGCTTTGTCTGCGTACTCTTAAAGGCACATTTTCATTAAGGCTCCTAGCAGACTAAGTTACACGTGTACTCTCGGAGCCCGCACACACCAGCCTGGTCTCCAAATACAAAGTAACTGTGTAGCTTGTGTTTGAAAATCAGATTGTTAGAAGATAAAAGTCCGCATGTACCTTAAGTCATCTCAAATAAGGGCGTAGTGTACATGCGTTAAGAACGAATACATAGTTTTGAAAATGGAAGATCCCTGCATACGTTTCTCTCCTGTCCGGTTAGGCCTCCCCCTAAAACGACTCTTTTTTTTTTTTACGGTGGCTGAAAATCCGCACATTGTGAAAGTCCTTACGTGTTTTCCCTTTGAAAATTGGTGCAAAGACCCCAGGGGGGAAAAAGTACCTGTGGCCTTTTCACCAGTGCAGGCAGAAAAGTTTAACCATATAACGATTCTATAAAGATGGCCTTTCAACAGATTTAATTACAATTAGATAAGAACATACCTCTTTGTCTTCTGCTTCTACTAATGCATTACCTGTTGCGATCCCGGTCGTTACACTCGCGACCGGGCTCTTACCTCCACGGCTGTCCCCAGGCACAGGCAGGTCTCCTCGATCCAGTGCGAGGCCTGTACAGGCCTTTCCCTGCCGCGGCGTCTCCACGAGGGAGACGCCGTCGAGCACTCCAGCTTGACCCCGCCCACAGTGTACGCGCGTGCGCCAGGAGGCAGCTCTTGAAGCTGCAGGGGTGGGAGACCTCGGCGAGCCCCCGGAATGATGTCAGACGCCGGCAGGGGATTTAAACCCGGTTCCTGCTCCAGATGATCGGCTTGCAACGAGGTCACTCTCTGTGAGTATCTAGTTGCTGTTCCGTTCTTGTTCCAGCTTGTTCCTGCCTTAGTTTATGTTCCAGCTCGTTCCTGCTTCAGTTCTTGTTCCAGCTCGTTCCTGCTTCAGTTCCTGTGCCAGCTTGTTCCTGCTTCAGGTCCTGCTCCAGCTTGATCCAGCCTCCGTTCCTGATCCAGCTCCGCTCCTGGTCCCAGCCAGCCTGCCTTCGGATTGTCTGCCTGGCTTTTGACCCTGGTCCGTACCTGCTACTTTCCTGTCTGCCGCCAGTCCTGAACTGTGTCTGTCTTCCTGGCTGTTGAGATTGCCCTCCGGGGGATCCTCCTAAGTCCCAGCGGTCCGGGTCCTCACGGGATCCTCCCGGGGGGACCTCGGGCTTCCAGGGTGAAGCTACCGTCTGGTCTCTCGGCTTGGTGCCGCCTCCCGGCCTTTCCATCTCTGCGGAGTATCTCTCACGTGCTGACGTCACTCCGCACGGCCAGCCCAAGGGGCCACTATTCCAGTCATAACATTACCAGTACATTAAGGAGGGCATTTTGTAACAGCCCACATAATTTTAAATCAAATATGTGCACAAGTCACACCAATTTTTACAGGGAAAGTATGTAAATTATCCCACCAAAACTACAGGCACATAATTACACCTGCTAATTTGTGCACAGAATGTTTTTGTTTTTTTTCAGGAAAAAGTATACAAATGCTTTCAACCCCTCCCCCCCAGGGACTACTTCAGCTCACTGCAGATAAACTTAGGTGCAGGCAAGCTATACCCGTATATCAGGCAGGCAATTTTGTAACAGGACAAAAAGATCTGCTTTAACCCAGATGGAAATGGGTTTGAAAATTACCCTTTAATTGCAAAGTCTGTGGATGCTTTTTACCTGCCTTCTGTGCGCCAGTTTTCAAAGGGAAAGTACACGGGACATTCACGTTGTAAATTGTCTAAGGAAAAAGTGTCCACCCACATTTGCATCCCCTTTTTTCTGTGGATACTTTTTTGTGACTAAAACAACGCAGGTACGTTTGAAAAGCCAAAAGTGTGCCTGTAGTTTTTGTCCTCGACCTAACTCCGCCCCCTCTGGGAATGTCTCCATTGCAGTGCGGTAAAAGTACTCGCCTTGTGGAACTTCACGCACAACCATGGATGGTGAGCCATTTTCAAAGAGCTCGTTTTTACCCATGGAAATGGTTTTGAAAATTGCTCCCGAACTATAAAGGGAAACCCGAACCATACCTTTCCCATAAAAAAGGTGTCAGTTTCTACTTTTACATTTAGTAGTAATATCCACTGAAAATGTGGCTTACGGGCCAGATTATTAAGGGGTCGATATCCAGCTGTAGCAGAATGGACATATTTAACCAGTTAACTTTGTCTGCATATTCAGCTACACTTAATGGGTCAAGTGTGCTGCTTAACATCAGGTTAAATCTAACCACACAAAACTTCTGTAGTTTATTTAGGACTGTCATTTTTGTAGGCCTGCACAAATTTAACCAAAAATAGCACTTTGTTATCGTGCTGATCAGGTAAATTTGAAATCCCTGTCCCAAGTGAACCCTAACCTGGCCCCGTTTTTTTGTCCGGCTAACTCTGTGCACACAGCAATTTTGTGCACAGAAAATTTAGCTGAACAACAAGGTGAATATTTAGATTTTGTATGGTGCTGAAAGGGGAACTTTCTTGCAAGCATTCTGTAACTTGAGTTACAACTTACCATGAAAAACACTCTTTTAAATAAAGGTGTAAGGGCTTATAGACCAGCGGCATTTGGAGCACTGTAAAACAGATTTGGTGCTGGTCCTTCCCAGCACTTTCAAGATGCTGCTTGTGAGAACATTTCACTTGGACGGAGTAGGCAGTACCCATTTCATCAGGGCAGCATGTTTGCAGGGAGAAAGTCCCTCTGTTCCTGCATCCTTTGGGGCCGATGCAATACAGTGAGCTCAGCCAAGTGCACTGTATAACCCGCAGCCGGACGCGGATTAAATAGGCGCTAATCCACCCCCTAATGCAATAGGGGGATTAGCGCCTATTTAACACGTGTCCAACGCGGAGTGAATGAGAGAGCCTCATTCACATGCATTTGCATGTG
Organism: Rhinatrema bivittatum; assembly: GCF_901001135.1. Classification (NCBI taxonomy): domain Eukaryota; kingdom Metazoa; phylum Chordata; class Amphibia; order Gymnophiona; family Rhinatrematidae; genus Rhinatrema; species Rhinatrema bivittatum. The sequence continues at coordinate 41,677,052 of NC_042623.1, read as the reverse complement.
ATGAGTGCTATTACTCATTCACTCCAATGCAAAAAAATAAATGTGCGTCTCAGACGCACATTTATCGCTCAGCTATTAACGCCTGCCTGGAGCAGGCGTTAATAGCTGAGCGCAATGAAAAGTTAAAAAAAAAAACAACCTCAGCCGGCCGAATTGAAGACCGATGCCGATATGCTCGGCATCCGTTTTCATAACCAGCCTGCTGCGTTATGAAAACCGACGCCGATAAACTCAGCATCGGTTTTCATAACTGACGGACTGCATTTATGAAAACTGACGCCGAGTTTATCGGCATTGGTGTTCATAACCGGCAGACCGCCAGTAACCGCGGGGGTCGGGTTACCAAGGAGGCGCTAAGGTCGCACAAGTGACCCTAGCGCCTCCTTGCTAGCGCGACTCCCTAACTTGTTTATAGCCTGGCGCCCCCCCCCCCCTTGCGGGCGCCATGTGCGCGTTAAGAAAGCGGACGCTGAAAAGTCAGCGCCCGCTTTCCACGATTATTATAGCATCGTCCCCTTTGAGGAGAACCTCCTTCCAACCTCCCCTCCCCATGCACACGTACATACTTCTGCACCCAGGGGCACTTAACAACAGTTAAATCCAGCCCTGTGAGGGATGTAACTATTTCCCTTCAGAAACTGGATCACTTAGAAGCTCTGCCCAGTTTAGGTGTCTCACAGCACTCCTCACTCCTGCAGCTCCGGAAGCAGGAGCCGTGGCTCCTTCAGGAACCATAACACAGGTCCAGCCTAGGCCCAGGATTCCAAAGGATCTTAGGGGTCATTATAGGGGTCCCCCCCAACCTCTCCCCCCCCCAATCCTCTCCAAAAGCCACTTTGTACCCCAGCTGAAAAAAGAGAACCTCTTGCCTCTCCTAACAGGATGAACGTCTAAGTGCTGGTAGCTGTTAGCTGTACCGGCACTTAGATATGCGTTTATTCACTTCACTCAGGCCAGGATTGGTTCGTTCACTTGCAGCTGACCAATCCCCCTTCAGAACTCAGAGCTGCTCCACAGTTTTAAGAAGGGGAAGGGGGAATCGTGTCACTCAGTCCAAGTAACTTTAATAGAATACATTCAGCGGAAGATATGTTCTGCTGAATATTCGTCTAAAGTTATTGGGTTAGCGTTACTCGGATAACTTTACCGCTTGTAGGCTTACTGAACATTGACCCCTTAGAATTTAAGGGCCAAATGTGCTAATGGTTTTCCCTCATTTTTTGTCTATGGGAAAAGTGCTTAATCCATATAGCCCTCAGTGCATTTCTCCTGTGTACTGTGCACTGTAAGTAGTACCAGTCTAACATTCTTTCATAGACTGAGGATTGGAATCCACTTTGTTTGTGCAATAATGCATTGTATTCAGCTGATACAGTTGAGTCAATGAAGATTTTCTTTTGCAACATTAAGAAAACCTGCGCTAGAAATGTATACTTGTGTTTCAAAAGCAGGTGGGAGCGCTCTGAAGATACTGTGGATTCACTGCTAAAGAGTATCATCCTAGGTCTGCTTAGTTTTATGCACTGGTATATTTAACTGAAGTTGGACCACATCCAAAGAATGGCAAAAGAAGGTGCAGAAGGAGCCAGCTTTTCTGCAGTATGCACTTATAGTGAAGAGTTGAAATGTGGAAGATGATTTTATGTTTCTCTTTAATATACAGTCTAACATCTTCCAATGGTTGTTTTTTTTTTCTGGGACTAGCTTTAACATTTAATAAGAGACAGATTTTATCAAATCATGGAGGTTGATGCCAAAGTGTGTTTTTTATATTGTATGAGTTATTTGTATGGCATTTAAAACTTTCCAGTATGGATACCGTCATGTTTAACAACCGCAAGATTAGAATTAGTTTGTTTAAGATCATTTTTAAAAAAGTATTCAGATCTTTAGGCATCTCGAGACAATTTTTAAAGGGGGTCAACTTTCAAACTGTGCGCAGAAATGTAAAGTCTGCAAGAAAGCTTTCCCTTTGAAAATTGAGTTGGAAAAAGTACCCACACAGGCCTGCACCTGCATACACGTTTTCCAGGAAAATATGAATGCGTACTGTAGAAACTTCACAAGGACATGCATAAGTGTTTAATTCCTCTTGACACCAGGAACGCCTCACCTATCTGTAAAATTAAACCTGCCTAACTTTACATGCAGATAGGGTAGGCAGTTTTCAAAGACTCCCATTTCCATGTGTATAAGATTCACCATCAGGGAAGGCTTTGAAAATTGCTCCCCCCCCCCCCCCCCACCACCTGAGTATCTTTCACAGACCTGCAAGTTAATGTTCAAAGGGAAACTCCCTGCAGAGTTTCCCTCGGAAAATTCGGGCCAGCAAATGTCACGGGTACCGACTTTGCACTTGCTTTATCACAGGTGTAACGTACAGACGAGAGAGTTCGCATGGGGATTGCAAAATAAAATCTCCATGCATGCTGTCCCTTCCCTGCTCCCCCCGCCCCCAGCTCCATTGCTCAGAGTCCGTGTTCTGTGAAATTTGCTTTTATTTGCTGAAGGGAGGGGAACCTTCAACTGCGGGGAATTACTGGAGTAAGTCTTTTTGGGTCTGTTTTTTAAAAGGTTTACCTGGTTACCTTCGTAAGTTAGCCGATTAAACCTATGACTTTGCAAACATTTCTTCTCTGACTGGCTAAATTTGACCACCTAAAATATATAGAACACATTTAGCCAATCAGAAAAAGGGATGGTTCTGAAGCCATTCCCAGGGTGGGCTTGCAATGTCGTCGATCAGCGTGAATTTTCAGCACTAACCAGCCAAACTTAGCTGACAACTTCAGCCGCACAAATAGCTGCCCCAAAACTAACCGGCTTTAGCAGCTGGCCAGTTAAGTTTAAAGGGACAGTCTTAGCCACACAAATAGCCAGCCCTAAATCCAACCCATCAACTTTAGAGTCATTTTCAGTTGAAAACCTCCTAAACACAATAGGGCAAAATTAGCCATTGACCTTATCTGCTCAGAGTGCCCTTCAAAACTGATCCCAGTTTCCTAGGCAAATATGTTTGAAATTACCCTCCCTGTATGTTTCACTCTTAAAACTGCAGTGTTAGGTAGATCATTCCAGAGCATCAACTTGCCTGTTTCTTCTTGTTTCCTCTGAAGGTTTCCTTTCTAAATCATCTTTATTTTTGTATTAATATAGTTTATTTCCTTCTTTTTTTTTTTTTACACTTTTAGTAGTAACTTCACAAATTTACCCACCAGTGAATTTAGGCTAACTGGCTTATTTTTATTAGTCTCCTTTTTTATTTTTTCCACTTTTATGAAGAGGGATGACGTCTGCTCGTTTCCAGTCCTCTGGCACCACTCTTATCGACAAAGAATGATTGAACAAAGCTGTCGGTGAAGCGGCCAGAAGCCCTCTCTAAGCTCCCTTAATATCCTTAGGCTGTGTCCTGTCTAGCTCCATTTCCTTGTCCGCATTCAATTTTGATAATTTCCAAATGAAACCTCTCGTCTGTAAATGGAGTGGTAGCTACCCCTCTATCATACCTACACCTTCCATCTGTCTGAGGTCCTTCTTGGCTCAGTATTTCTGCATTCTCCTTGCCTCCTTCCACAACATTTCACCTATTAGACCGACAGTCCCATGTCTACACTTTGAGGGCAATTTTTAAAGGCATTTCTGTGGGCAAAACAGTGCTTTACACGTGGAATTGGGCTCTTTGAAAACTGTCCACCCTCTCTGTGCCTGAAAATACATTTAGCGTGCCAGTACACATGTACTTTTACACGCAGAAAGAGGAGGCGATCCTGGAGGGTGGAGTCAGGCAGGGGTTAGCGTTTACATCCTTATGCGCACAGTTACGCACATAATTTCGCTGGAAAAATTACCCATACAAATAGCAGGTGTGTGCGTGCGCTCTTTCCATGTCAGATTACAATGTAAAGTCTTCAGGTAAAAAGTACCTGCTGCTGACTTTACACTTCTGCACATAATTTTAAAATTGTCTTTTTTTTTTTAATCCTTTCTCTATGATATCTAAAAAAAAAAAAAAGTGAGGTCCATATTCAGCACCACTTAGCCGGATAAGTTTTGACTTCTCCGGCTAATTGGCAGCGGCTGAATATTTGCCCGTGATCAGTGGCTGCCACTTAACCTGATGACTACTTATCTGACTAAATAGCCGACTTAAGTGGTGGGCGAGGCGTGGGCGTAACTGGAAGGAGCTGAGTTAGCTGGATAAATTATCTGGCTAACTCTAGTCATGCCGGAGACCTGTCTTAAGGTTAGCCGGATAAACTTATCTGGCTAATTTACGGCCTGATTTTAAAAGGGCCACGCACGTAAAAAAACAGGGGTTACTCCGCGTGGCCAGGGGCTCGCGCGGCGCACACATTTTAGAACGGGCCTGGCCATGCGCGTAACCCCCGTTATGCGCCAAAGTGCCAGGCCCTGCAAAAGGGGTGGGCTGGGGATGCGTGGCCTGGGCAGGGAGGGGTGGGGTGGGGTGTGGGTGGGCCGGGACAGCGCCATTAGCCGCTGTACGGGGGATGCGCGAGCCAGCAGTCGGCCAGCGCACAGAGATTACCTCTGCTCCCAGGGAGCAGTAAGTATTAAAATAAAAAAAATTAGGGATAGGTAGGGTTAGGATAAGGGTCGGGGAGGAGAGGGGAAGAGGTAGGAAGGATAGAGTTAGGGATAGGAAAGTTCCCTCTCAGTCTGCTCCTTAATTGGAGCGCACCGGGAGGGAACTGGGGAGGCACCATTGTGTTGCCGCACGTATTTTGCTAAAATGCCCCCCCCCCCCCCCCCCCCCCCCGTCGCAGGCCGCCCGAACATGCTTGTGGCCATTGGATTTTATAACATGCACGCGCTTGCATGCGCATGTTATAACATCGGTGCGTCCATGTGTGAGCGCCGGGAACTGCACGCGCCTAGGTCTTAAAATTGACCCCTTAGACAGGTATGTTCAGCAGTGTGGCTGTACCACTGAATATCCCAGCTAAGTTAGCCGGATAGGTTTATTCAGCTAACTAGCTCAGCCGGACAACGGCTGACATAGATCTCAGTATTGTCAGCTTGCTTTACTGCATTAGCTGCATTTTCCTCTGTTTGTGCTTGTGCAGTCCTTAAGACACACCTCCATCTTAACAAAGTTGGTACTCTCGAAGCCTGGGACCCTGACCTTTGTGCGACTCATCTCTGCCTTTGCTCTTATATTAAACCACATTGACTGGTGACCCTTGGACCTCAGAAACATTTTCTCCAGTTGTCAGGTTCCAGGTCCTGTATCACCCTCTTCCTTGTGGGAAAGGTTTACCAGTTGTCTGAGCTGCATTCCTTGAAGTGGGTCCAGGATCTTCATGCCTCTGTTTCTGCATCAAAAAATGCTCCAGTCAACACGGGGCAGATTAAAATCACCCCTCCAGCAGCCAGATGTCTTGGATTGAATATCTGTTCAGCTATTCTGCTTGTGCTGGAGGTCTGTAGGTCACACTGGTGTAAATCACACTTTTCCCCTCCTGGAGATAACCCGCAGTGCTTTCTTCCTTCCCCACACCCACTGCGTTTCAGTTGTTTTCAAGTAATTTTATGTGCATGAAGTGCAACTCCTCCCTGCTTTCTGCTTCCCTGTCTTTCCTGATCAGATTATAGCGTGGTTAGGTTATATCTCAGTCATGGGGCTCATTACATGGTTTCTCAGTGATAGTAACGATATCCAAATCTGTCTGGGTCACTGGGGCTTCTTCTGAGTCTGAGGTTTCATTACCCTTCCTATGGAAAATTCCCTTCACGCTTCACTTACTCATGCTGTACTCCTGCTTTCCATGCCTGCATGGGACGGCACAACAGTGCCCCAATATTCTTAGATTCATAATGGTTTCAACATTTTTATGTGCTCAAAAATGAAATTAAATGAGAACAGAATTGCTAGTTCTTTTAAAAAATGCTTCTGATGTTACTACTTTAAAATAAAATATTTCATAGAGCCCAAATTAAAGAGGGACACTTTTTTTTTTTAATTGCTTAGGATGAATCAATGAGAGTTATTTTAGAAGGCTGCCCGGCGCTGCTCTATCTAAATTTGTCTTACACAGATATAAGCAGTGGGACTCTACAAATGTTGTCAAGGTAAGGACATCTCCTCCTCACCCTCTGTTACTTGCACTTACGTTTTGCATCTTTACAGTCTGCTGATGATCCCTAACCCCTTCTTTCTCCTCCCCTCTCACAGGAATGAAATGTGACCCATTTCTTTGTTTCTTTGGGGTGTTTTCTTAATGACCCTGTTCTTTGATGCAATGAGTTATGTTTGTTGGTCTGTATTTATGGAGCATCTGGGAGCGATTTCACTGCACCCCGAAACAAGCTGATGCAACACCGTGCACTCGCTGCAGCGCAAGGCTCAACCCGCAATTTGGACACGCGTCCATAACCCCTGATGCAAATGGGTTAGCACATCCAAAATGTGCATCCAATCATGCGAGTAGGTAATAGCGCTCATCACTTGCAAATGCATGTTGATGAGGCTATTATCTATTCCCCCCAATGCCAAAAAAAAAAAATGTGCGCCCGACACACACATTTTTAATCGCCAAAATGAATGCCTGCCCCGAGCAAGCGTTAATTTTGGAGGAGCCCAAAGTATATAGAAAACCAGAAAATACTGCTTTTCTGTACTTCCTCCGACTTAATATCGTGGCGATATTAAGTTGGAGGAACTAAAAAATTAGAAATGTCCCAAAAATAAAAATATAAAAAAATAAGTGTGCCGACGGTCAGGTTAGGAAAAGGGACACTCAATTAACTAGCATCCATTTTCCTAACCGGTGGCTATGGACAGATTAGGAAAAATGGAGGCGCTAGGGCCGTGCATTTTACCCTAGGGCCTCCTTTTTACCATGGCAGTCCAGTTGCATTTTGCATTGGGCGCCCCGGAGAGGTGGATCGGTGCACGTTAAGGGAGCGGGCGCTCAATCATGAGCGTCCATTTAACGCGTGCCGATATTGCATCGGCCTGTATGCCTCCTTTCCTTACTACTTCAGAGCTTGGCCAGAGTAAGAGGAAGAACAGCAAGCATCTGTTCCAAGCTGCAATTTACCTAAGCAAACTTACTACTGTTACACTCTTCCTAATGCCAAAAATAATTGTAAATTGGATTCTTCCTACCATGCACTTAAGGCAAAACCATTCAGGCCCAATTCTGAATGTGTATTCCAGCATTTATTAGCACAATAGAAGGACTATTTGCACAGGAAGAGCCCTCATCAGCCAATCAAGCACAGATCTAGGCAATACATAAAATCCCTCTCTCTGATGTTACAGATATGCAGACATTGCAAGCTTTAAATGGGACTCTTATTGATAGGGCACATAGAAATAGTGTGCCACACATGTGCATTGCATATATGCAAACCTTGGACTAAGCAATTAAGGTTGTCACTTTGGGTGTTATAAACATACAGAGTAAACTAAGCATCCTGCAAGCTCCTGTGTTCCTCCTTGAACTGAATTGCTAACACTGTGATGGCCAACTTTGGTCATCAAGGGTTACAGACAGATCCAGTTAAAGGGTTACAGACAGATCCAGTTAAAAAGTATGAGATCTATCTGTGCACATTTGATCTCACAGCCAGGTATATTTGCATATTTTAGTAATCCTAAAAACCAAATCTGTTATTGACCTTGGAGAGCTGGAGTTCGCCATCACTTTCCCTGGTTTGTAAGCTTCTGAATAGTTAGAACAGGAGTTTATTGCTTTGACTTCCATTGAATTCCTGAGATGTTAGTGGTTTAAGTGTCTGAAAGTTCCTCCTACTTAGCCATGCCCCTTGTGCCAAATGAAAGTAAGTCAGAAGCTGCTACGCAGGCTCTCATTAGAACCCCACATGATCCACACACCAGAATGTACAAAGGTAGTGATGTACTGAATTGGGCCTCTGGGGGCACATGCAAACACCTTCTTAAATAGGGTGCCAGTTGCAGATCTTGGGCCGGCACTGGCCTAATGGTAAAAATAGTACGCAGAAAGAGAGTGTAAACAATATGGAGGAAGTTCTCTCTTGTGCCTCCCATGCGGGGATGAGAATTTGCTCCTTGCAATATACAGCATTGCCATTGAGCATGTTGCTTATATCATTAGGCCGACGCTAGCCTGGCCTGGGCTCCCTAGCCACAGCTGGAGTCCACCCATGGCCTTATCAGCAAACATAATTCTAATTTAGTTTTTTCTTTTTGAGGAGGGGAGGGAAACAAAATGGCACAAACCAAAGGGGAGGAAGAGAATAATCTTATTTTCAAACCCAAGCTTGTGATACAACAATGGCAGCAGATCACTGCACAGAGAGCTGAAGGATAGATTTAGGAAATAATAGGGGCACAGCCCAGACCATGAAAGTTTTCTTTGTATCCATGAGCCACTGCAAATATTTAGGAGCCAGCCACCTCCCTCTTTCCCTCATCCATCCCTAACCGGCAATCACTGCCTTCCTCCTTCCTCCCCTGCCAGCCAAGCCCCCAGCCAACCATCTTCTTCTCCACCACTTAGGCAGCCATCTCTCTCCTCCCCCCCAGCCAGCCAATTAGTCAGTCACTCCCCACCCTCTGCAGCTAGCCAGCAATCACTCAGGCAGCCAGCCATAACCCCCTACCCAATCAGCCCCCCCCCCATTCATCCCACAGCCCGCCCCCCCCCTACCAGCTAGCCAGCCCCAATCACCCCCAGCTAGCCAGCTCCAGTTACCCCACAACCAGCCAAATTCACCTGCCCGTACCCAGCTGGCTTCAGCTAGCCACCACCCCAGACTTCAGCAAGTCACCTCTCCCCCTCACCATGCTGGCTGCTGCCACTGCCACCGTCCCCAGAACAGCTATTTCCATCAGTCCAGCACTCTGCAGCTCACAGTAAATTTAAGCCAGGTGATGTTCGAATACCTGCACTGGTCTTGGGATCTCATCAAGTCTTGCGAGACTGTGAGATCAGTGCAGGAGTTTGGGCGCCGCACAGCTCAAACGTACTGAGAGCCACGTGGTGCCAGACCAAACAGGAACAACTATTTTTGGGGGTGGTGGCAGCTGCTGTGATGAAGAACATTCGGGACACGAAAATACTAGGCACCATAGTGATGTGATGCCCAGGATTTGTCAAGCCTTGGAAAGGTGCCGACCTTTTATTTCAAAAGAATGTGCAGATATAAGGAAAAAAATGTACCAAGACTAAAAGAAAGGGTACCTGACAATAAGACCAGGAAAGGAGACAATAGATCCAAGAAATAGACAAATCAAGAATCTAGTTAATGCATCTAAAACTGTACTTTAAGGCTGTACATTTAAGTATAGGCTGAGGGCATAATGTCAAGTAAGTAGAAGTGACAAACTCCAGACCTTCTGTAATCTGCCATGGAGGTTCCTGGACTTCTTCACAACGCTGAGTGCTTGCTGGTTAAAGTTTGCAAATGTGTTGCACAGCAAAGTAACAAGCTACAAATAGACATATATGATAAACTACTTGTAATTAGTTTCTGAGTATGGTACTGCTGTGATTAAGGAGAATTCTAGCTGCATTAATAATCTTCTTTGGGGTTTGATCCGCATAACAAAAGTTACTCAGTTTACCTTGTAACAAAATTCAACAGAGTAGAGGATGCATTTTCTGCAAAGCTTGAAAAACTATTCATAAACAGTGCATTATGTTTTCTACATTCTCTTGATATGCAGTGAGGCATTTTTCTACTATCAGGATATTAAAAAAAAAAACCAAAAAAAAAACCCTCCTGTGATAAAAGTGGATTCTAATCTCCCTGCTTTTTGCCTTTGGGTTTCTTTTAATAACTCATTTGAGAAAGAAATAAAGAGGACCCAGACCATGCGCCAGAAAGGCTTAGCACTACGCTTAAGGGCTCTGCGTGCTTTCCATCTTTTGATAGGGTTCTGTTTTTTATTTCCAAAAGACATAGCTTGTAACAACAATGGCAGGAATGGACAGCCACAGCAGCCTGTGCAGGCAGCCCCGAGCAGCTTTTCTCCCCAAAAATCCCCTGCTCCTTCCAGCAGGCGGTCTCCCAGATGCATTTTATCTTAAATACTACCAATACACTCCAAATAGCTTCTGTAACCAAAGAAAAGTTGGTTTTGAGCTCCTGCAGCCAAGGTACCCCTCTTACTTTCTGTTAATTCTAGTTATTTGATTTTGTTGTTGCATAAATACCCTTTACTTGGCTTTATATACAGATGCCCTTTTTTTTTCTCTGTAGATGCTTCCAAAACTTACAGTACCTCAGCCTAGCCTATTGCAGAAAATTTACAGACAAAGGGTTACAGTACCTGGCCACGGGGAAGGGATGCCACAAGCTCATCTACTTGGACCTTTCTGGCTGCACGCAGGTTGGTCTTTCATTCCTCCTGTCCACGAAGTGGGAGCAGGGATCCTTGGTAAGAGTTGCTATGGGTAGGACTCATTGTGCACTGAAACAGGGCAAGCACTGCAGCAAACTTTTCCAAGGTTTTAAATTACAGGACCGCAGCTGCTTAAAGCTTCCTCAGGCACAACACTATAGGCTCTTGGCTCCGTTCCAACACGGTGTCATTTCTACAACAGTCAGTACTGACCGGAATATGAAAGCAAACATTAGTCTTCTGGACTTCCAAGTGGACTAATTTTGAATTGTATTCTATAATATATCTCAAAGAATGTGTGTGTGTGTATATAGTCTACTTTGAGATTCATAATAGAGAGAGCTTGTAAACTACAGGGCTTCTACCAAGATAGCAACAGAGAAAAAACCTATGTGGGAGAAGTTGCAAAGGATTTCCTGAAAAGGAAATTAAACATGCATGTGCTGCCTAATGCTGAATTCAAAGTGATGTAAAATTAAAATCAGCATAGCGTACATATAAACCAGCTCTGTGAGTCCAAAATGTTTTAACTGGACCCGAATGACTTCATATTACACTAATATTTTAAACTTTTTTTTTTTTTACAGTTCTATTACTATAGAAAAATACCAACAAGCTGTTATTACTATTTATCATTTCTATAGTACATTAGATGTATGCAGTGCTGTACAGAAACACCTAGAACCTCTTTGTGTTGGACTATGTCTAAGGAAGTACACAAGCATAACATAAGTATACAAATACAACATAACTTAAGATAGTCCCTGCTTCATGAAGCTTGCAATCCAGTCAAGACCCCCAGACAAGACAGGAAATGTATTTATGTAAGACTCATCCGGCCTTTTCTGGAAGTGGGTGTAACAGTAGGCGTGTCCATGGCACATCTCCAGACTGAGAAAGGGAGAGGCAGCATGCTTGCTGGCTCTCTCCCTGAGCTGCAGGCAGTTAGAGAAGTCTCTTTTCTCTCCAGTGGGGAGAAATAATAGTGATTCTCTTGTTTGATGTGTTTTAAGTGTTGATGTTGAAGTTCAAAGAGCAGCACCTGAATGAGTCATCCTAGGAAGGAAATCTATCCCATTCCAGAGGATCAGAGGCCTCACCAAGGAGCTATTGCACCAGCAAGGTCCTATTGTGACCTAGTCTAAAAGGGCAACAAAATGCCAACAAATGATAAGCATTCAGGAAATTATATCAAATGTTCAAATATTAAGAACATAAGAAGTTGCCATACTGAGTCAGACCAAGGGTCCATCAAGCCCAACATCCTGTTTCCAACAGTGGCCAATTCAGGTTACAAGTATCTGGCAAGTACCCAAAACATTGAATACATCCCATGCTACTAATTTATTTATTTATTTATTTATTTTTCTATACCGACATTCGATCTGGCATATCATATCGGTTTACATATAACAATATGTCTAAGGCGGACCTTATAATGTACCATATCATTACAACAGCTTAACTGAGTAACTGGCTACATATAAATAACGGTTTTACAAGATATTATTATTATAACATGCTTGATAGCATAACTTAATACAGAATATATAAAAAGTTTAGTTAATTAACTATGTACAGCGGAAGGGTTGGGGAGCAGGGGCGGCTAGGGGTTGGGGGAGGGTAGGGCATGATATTAGGTGGGAGGGGGGACTGTGGCAGGATTATTTGTCTTGAGTGAAAGCTTTCCAGAAGAGCCAGGTTTTGAGGTTTTTTCGGAAGGTAGGTGTAGAAGGATCAATTCAATAATAGCAGTGACTATTCCCTAAGGGGTAGATTTTATAAAAAAAAGCACGCGCGTGTACTTTTGTTCGCACACCAGGCGCAAACAAAAATCCGGGGTCGTCGCACGCAAGGCTGCGCAAAATCGGCAGCCAGCGTGCGCCGAGCCGTGCAGCCGGCCTCTGTTCCCTCTGAGGCCGCTCCGAAATCAGAGTGGCCTAGAAAGGGAACTTTCCTTCCACCCCCCCCCCCCCGCACCTTCCCCTCCCTTCCCCTACCTTCCCCACCCCCCCCCGGCCCTATCAAACCCCCCCACCTTTTTTGCACAAGTTACGCCTGCCTGAGGCAGGTGTAACTTGCGAGCGCCAGGCCGGCCGCCGGCGCGCCATAGTCCAGTCCGGAGGCCGCGGCCACGCCAGCCACGACATGCCCCCCCGACACACCCCCGATGACGCGCCCGCCACGACATGCCCCCTGACACGCCCCCCCAGGAAAGCCCCGGGACTTACATGCGTCCCAGGGCTTTGTGCGCGCCGGCAGCCTATGCAAGATAGGCTCGGCGCGCGCAGGGGGGTTTGGGGTAGGTTTTCGAGGGTTATGCGCGTAACCCTTTGAAAATCTACCCCTAAGTCAACTTGATTAATAACAGTTTATAGATTTCTCCTCCAGGAACTTATCAAAACCTTTTTAAACTCAGTTATACTAACTGCCCTAAACACATCCTCTAGCAATGAATTCCAGAATGTGTTGAGTGAAAAAGAATTGTCTATGATTTGTTTTAAATGTGCTATTTGCTAACTTCATGGAGTGACCCCTAGTCCTTTTATTATCTGAAAGAGTAAATAACTGATTCACATGTACCCATTCTAGTCCTTTCATGATTTTATAGACTTCTATCATAACCCCTCTCAGCCATGTCTTCTCCAAGCTGAACAGCTCTAACCTCTTAAGCCTTTCCTCAAAGGGGAGTCGTTCTATCCCCTTTATCATTTTGATCTTCCTTCTCTGTACTTTCTCCAGTACAATTATATATTTTTTGAGATGCGAAGATCAGAATTGCACATAGTATTCAAGGTGTGGTCTCACCATGGAGCAATACAGATGCATTATGACATTCTCTGTTTTATTCACCATTCTCTTCCTAATAATTCCTAATATTCTGTTTGCTTTTTTGACTGCTGCAGAATACTGAGCCAATGATTTCAATGTATTATCCACTATGACACCTAGATCTTTTTCATTGGTGATAACTCCTAATATGGAACTTAACAACAGCATGGGTTATTTTCCTCTACATGCATCACCTTGCACGTATTCACATTAAATTTCATCTGCCATTTGGATGTACAATCTTCCAGTCTCGCAAGGTCCTCTTACAATTTATCACAATCTGCATGTGATTTAACTACTTTGAATAATTTTGTGTCATCTGCAAATAAGATGCTAAAGGACCTTCATAACACTTGTATGTACTGTTATGTTATGCACGAAATGCCCAGGTCATGCTTAATCATTGGCTCTGGCTGAATTTCATTTTTTAAAATGTTTTAAATTTTTGCAAATAAAATTACTGAAAATGAATTACTTCCCTTAAATCTTCAGAGAGAAGGTACTTTATTCCAAAGCAGCAAAATGCCTCTATCGCTCCATTGGTGCAACCCATCTTGAGTATTGTGTACAATTCTTGTTACCACATCTCAAAAAAGATATAGCAGAATTAGTAAAGGTATAGAGAAGGGCGACCAACATGATAAAAGAGATGGAACGATTCCCCTATGAGAAAAGGCTAAAGAGGTTAGGATTCTTCAGCTTAAAGAAGAGAAAGCTGGGAGAAGATATGATAGAGGTCTATAAAATAATGATTGGAATGGAACAAGTAAACGTGAATCGGTTGTTTACTCTTTCAAAAAGTACAAAGGCCAGGGGACACACAATGAAGCAACTAAGTTATACATGTAAAACTAATAAGAGAAAATATGTTTTTTACTCAATACATAGTTAAGCTCTGGAATCCATTGCCAGAGGATATGGTAAAAGCCTTTAAGTATAGCTGCATTTAAAAGGTTTTTGGACAAATTCCTGAGAAAAGTCTATAAATCATTATTAAAGTAGAGTTGCAGCAGAGAATCTGTCTATCCTATGGGATCCTGCCAGGTACTTGTAACCTGGATTGGCCATTGTTGGAAACAGGATACTGGGCTTGATGGACCTTTGGTTTGACCCAATATGGCAATCTTATGTTCTCATGTTCCTAGCCAGTTAGCAACTGAAAATAGACCTCTCAGTTTATAGAAACATGGATATACTCGCTTCAGGAGAAAGTGTTTCTCCTTATAGAAATGGCTGGAGTGTTGATGTGCCTGGTAAGATCCCTATTGCAGCAGGATCAGGTGTCAGCAAGGGTGATCTTGGTTATTCTTGGCCACATGGCCAAAGCAGTGCATGTAGTTCCTCTGACTCGTTTGCGCATGCAGGGCTTTCAGGGGATCAGCTCTATCATCCATTATTCCATCAAATTTCTTAAACCCCGAGGTCAGAGCATTCCTTCAGTATTGGTTGGACCCAGAGATTCTAACAGTGGGTCTCTCATATGTCCCAGTGCGTCAAGTGACCCTCCAACAAGGGGTGGGAAGAAAACCCTATGCTGCATGGACTCAAGGGTCATGTTTCCTAGCAGAGTATCATCTGCAGATCAACCTTCTGTAGTTGCAAGCCATCTGGTGTGCTCTAAGGGCTTGCCTACTGTTGGGCAAGAAAATCTTGATCCACACAACCAGGTGGCCATGTTCTACTTAAATAGAAAGACATGTGTTCATATGCCTTCTGCAACGAGGTCCTCTGATTCACAACACTGATTTCCAGTATTATTAGCAGAAATGGATATTTAAGTTGCAGCGTTGTGAGCAGAGATGGATATTTAAGTTGAGTACTGAATCAGGATATAAATTGGTCTGTGTTTGATTGAGTTGAGGAGTTTCATTGGTTTGATTCCAGAGAAGGATGTGCTTTTGATTGGTTGACATGGTTTGTCAATCTTGTTGAGTGTTATATCAGGGGATTGTGTGGCCATGTTCATTTAAATGGTTCAGAGATGCTATGTCTGATATGAATAATGTGTGTTGATGTAGTATTAGAGATTTTCATTGTTTGTTATCTGTAACATATATTTGCTGTTTTGTTTTGCTTCTGTGTTTTGTAGTTATGAGTCCCTTTGATCCTGAGGCAGGCGATGGATCTTGCAAGTTTGTAAGGAATGTTTGAAGTCTTCAGTGCATTTTTGAGAACTTTACATTTTCCATTTGAAACGTTCATGAAATATGTACTATATGTGGGTTGAATGTGTGCACGTTGACATTTTGGTAAAGGTCTTTTGGTAGTAAATGATTTGAGAATCAGTGTCTTGTATGATACTGTTTATAGGCCCATTGCAAGCAAAAGCCAACGGATTCCAAATTGTTGCACCTTAAATTCATAAACCTCTTTGATTTACCTTTACCTCTATATTTGAAATAGTGAAATGTTTTTGCAATGCTTTGGATATATGCAGAGAAGAAGAGAGAGGAGTTGAAGATGATCCCAGGGGTGCAAACTGAAGGGATTGGGAAAAAGGAGGAAAGTGAGTCTGAGAGAAAAGATCAGAAGTTTTATCTTGACCATTAATGTAGTGATGAGTCATCCAGGCAGCAATGTTAGACAAATGGATTGAGATTTGGGACTGGATTTTGGGTGAAAGCTCTGGTGCAGACTACTAGATCTAGGAGTCATCGGCATAAAGATGGCATGGGAAGCCATGAGAGGAGGTCAGAGTACCAAGAGAATGAGTATAGAGAGAGAAGAGAATAGGGTTTAGGACAGAACCATGGAACACACTGCCTGATAATTGGATATAGCATGGAGGAAAGATCCACTAAAAGTGTGATGAAAGAGGGAAGAAGAGAACCAGGAAAGAGGAGAGTCCCAAAATCCAAATGAAGACGCAACAGTATCGAAAGCAGCAGGTAGATCAAGTAGGAGAATGATCGAGTAAAGTTCCCTGGTTCGGCCATGAGATCTGTCTGTCTGTCTATCCATTTTACGTCTTATTTTTGTATGGGTGTTTTACTGCTTGGAAGTCTCCAGATGCCACAAATGGATCACTGTGTTCGGCCCTCTAGTACAGGGCTGCTGAACATAAGGCCTGTAAGCACGTTTAGGGGTGCAGGACCTGTCTGCTACAGGAAACTTCCCAATTGCCCTCCCGCCTTACTTCATGATCATAAGTCAGGAAAAAGACAACATGTTCTCCTCAGAAATAGACTTTTATTTATCAGATTTGGCAGGATATAGCATTTAGAAAATAACAGCAATTCCTGTCTCTAACATCCTGGCCACTAAGCAACAGTTTTCCCTAAATAAAGTTGTGTTACCTTGGGTGGTAACAAATATGCCATAAACCTTAGCCTGCTTAATATATTAATACTTAAGGCTAACTTACTTACCCCCTGGTCTCAACTTCAGGCAATACCCCTCTGTTGACCTTTGAAGCAGATGCTGGCTGGAGGTCTGGAGAATGTGTGCAGGGAAGGACTTGCTTCCTCAAGGCCTACTGCCCAGGAGAATGTGTGCAGGGAAGGACTTGCTTCCTCAAGGCCTACTGCCCAGGAGAATGTGTGCAGGGAAGGACTTGCTTCCCCGAGGCCCTACTGCCCAGGAGGGAAGGGTTAGGTCGGCCGTCATAGTTGGTGATTCGATTATTAGGAATGTAGATAGCTGGATGGTTGGTGGGCGTTGAGGATCGCCTGGTAACATGCCTACCTGGTGCGAAGGTGGCGGACCTCACGCGTCACATAGATAGGATTTTAGACAGTGCTGGGGAGGGAGCCGGCTGTCGTGGTACATGTGGGCACCAGCAACATAGGAAAATGTAGGAGGGAGGTTCTGGAAGCCAAATTTAGGCTCTTAGGTAGAAAGATTAAATCCAGAACCTCCAGGGTAGCATTCTCTGAAATGCTCCCTGTTCCACGTGCAGGTCCCAGAGGCAGGCAGAGCTCCGGAGTCCTCAATGCGTGGATGAGACGATGGTGCAAGGAAGAGGGATTTCAGTTTTGTTAGGAACTGGGGGAACCTTTTGGGGAAGGGGGAGTCTCTTCCGAAGGGATGGGCTCCACCTTAACCAGGGTGGAACCAGACTGCTGGCGCTAACCTTTAAAAAGGAGATAGAGCAGCTTTTAAACTAGAACAAAGGGGAAAGCCGACAGTCGCTCAGCAGCGCATGGTTCGGAGAGAGGTCTCTTTAAAGGATACTAATGATGCATTAGAATTAGGGCATCCCAACAGTGAGGTTCCAATAATTAGAAAAGTAGTCCAAGTGCCTGTAACTAAAAACTTACCTGAGCTAAAAAAGTCTAACTTATCCCTATCAATTAAAAAGCAGAATGAAAATACAAACAAAAAACAAACTTTGAAATGTTTGTATGCTAATGCCAGAAGTCTAAGAAGTAAGATGGGAGAATTGGAATGTATAGCAGTAAATGATGACATAGACTTAATTTGGCATCTCCGAGACATGGTGGAAAGAGGATAACCAATGGGACAGTGCTATACCAGGGTACAAATTATATCGCAATGACAGAGAGGAGCAGTCGGGAGGAGGTGTGGCACTTTATGTCCGGGATGGCATAGAGTCCAACAGGATAAACATCCTGCATGAGACTATATACAAAATTGAATCTTTATGGGTAGAAATCCCTTGTGTGTCAAGGAAGACTATAGTGATAGGGGTATACTACCGTCCATTTGGTCAAGATGGTGAGATGGACAGTGAAATGCTAAGAGAAATTAGGGAAGCTAACCAAATTGGTAGTGCAGTAATAATGGGAGGACTTCAATTACCAAACACAAAGATTCTCTTAATGGGAAATCCCACAATTGGAATGAACTTGTATAAAGACGTGGTATTTGATAATTTTGAACAATCACAACGCTATATAAATTTTTTTATCAATTTTTATAATGTATATTTAAGGACCATCATACCACCCCCAGTGCTCACAAAGCACTGGGGGTGGTATGATGGTCCTTAAATATACATTATAAAAATTGATAAAAAAATTTATATAGCGTTGTGATTGTTCAAAATTATCAAATACCACGTCTTTATACAAGACTTCAATTACCCCAATATAGACTGGGTAAATGTATCATCGGGTCACGCTAGAGAGATAACGTTCCTGGATGGAATAAATGATAGCTTTATGGAGCAATTGGTTCAGGAACCGACGAGAGAGGGAGCAATTTTAGATCTAATTCTCAGTGGAGCACAGGACTTGGTGAGAGAGGTAACGGTGGTGGGGCCGCTTGGCAATAGTGATCATAATATGTTCAAATTTGATTTAATGACTGGAAAAGGAACAGTGTGCAAATCCAAGGCTCTCGTGGCTAAACTTCAAAAGGGAAACTTTGATAAAATGAGAAAATTGTTAGAAAAAAACTGAAAGGAAGCAGCTACAAAAGTAAAAAATGTCCAAGAGGCGTGGTCATGTTAAAAAATACCATTCTAGAAGCCACAGTCCAGATGTATTCCACACATTAAGAAAGGTGGAAAGAAGGCAAAACAATTACCGCATGGTTAAAAGGGGAGGTGTGAAAGAAGCTATTTTAGCCAAAAGATCTTCATTCAAAAATTGGAAGAAGCGATCCAACAGAAGAAAATAGGATAAGCATAAACATTGGCAAGTTACATGTAAGGACATTGATAAGACAGGCTAAGAGAGAATTTGAAAAGAAGTTGGCTGTAGAGGCAAAAACTCACAGTAAAAACTTTTTAAAATATATCCAAAGCAGAAAAAGCCTGTGAGGGAGTCAGTTGGACCGTTAGATGATCGAGGGCGTTCAAGGCGGCACTTAGAGAAGATAAGGCCATCGCGGAAAGATTAAATGATTTCTTTGCTTCGGTGTTTACTGAAGAGGATGTTGGGGAGGTACCCATAATGGAGAAGGTTTTCATGGGTAATGATTCAGATGGACTGAATCAACTCACGGTGAACCTAGAAGAGTGGTAGGCCTGATTGACAAACTGAAGAGTAGTAAATCACCTGGACCGGATGGTATACACCCCAGAGTTCTGAAGGAACTAAAAATGAAATTTTCAGACCTATTAGTAAAATTTGTAACTTATCATTAAAATCATCCATTGTACCTGAAGACTGGAGGATAGCAAATGTAACCCCAATATTTTAAAAAGGGCTCCAGGGGCGATCCGGGAAACTACAGACCGGTTAGCCTGACTTCAGTGCCAGGGAAAAATAGTGGAAAGTGTTCCAAACATCAAAATCACAGAAACATATACAAAGACATGGTTTAATGGAACAAAGTCAGCATGGCTTTACCCAGGGCAAGTCTTGCCTCACAAATCTGCTTCACTTTTTTGAAGGAGGTTAATAAACATGTGGATAAAGGTGAACCCGTAGATATAGTATACTTGGATTTTCAGAAGGCGTTTGACAAAGTTCCTCATGAGAGGCTTCTAGGCAAAAGTAAAAAGTCATGGGATAGGTGGCGATGTCCTTTCGTGGATTGCAAACTGGCTAAAAGACAGGAAACAGAGAGTAGGATTAATAATGGGCAATTTTATCAGTGGAAGGGAGTGGACAGTGGAGTGCCTCAGGGATCTGTATTGGGACCCTTACTTTTTCAATATATTTATAAATGATCTGGAAAGAAATATGACGAGTGAGATAATCAAATTTGCAGATGACACAAAATTGTTCAGAGTAGTTAAATCACAAGCAGATTGTGATAAATTGCAGGAAGACCTTGTGAGGACTGGAAAAATTGGGCATCCAAATGGCAGATGAAATTTAATGTGGATAAGTGCAAGGTGATGCATATAGGGAAAAATAACCCATGCTATAATTACACAATGTTGGGTTCCATATTAGGTGCTACAACCCAAGAAAGAGATCTAGGTGTCATAGTCGATAACACATTGAATCGTCAGTACAGTGTGCTGCGGCAGTCAAAAAAGCAAAACAGAATGTTGGGAATTATTAGAAAGGGAATGGTGGAATAAAGCGGAAAATGTCATAATGCCTCTGTATCGCTCCATGGTTGAGACCGCACCTTGAATACTGTGTACAATTTCTGGTCGCCGCATCTCAAAAAAGATATAATTGCGATGGAGAAGGTACAGAGAAGGGCTACCAAAATGATAAGGGGACTGGAACAACTCCCCTATGAGGAAAGACTAAAGAGGTTAGGACTTTTCAGCTTGGAGAAGAGACGACTGAGGGGGGATATGATAGAGGTGTTTAAAATCATGAGAGGTCTAGAACGGGTTAGATGTGAATCGGTTATTTACTCTTTCGGATAGTAGAAAGACTAGGGGGCACTCCATGAAGTTAGCATGGGGCACATTTAAAACTAATTGGAGAAAGTTCTTTTTTACTCAACGCACAATTAAACTCTGGAATTTGTTGCCAGATGATGTGGTTAGTGCAGTTAATATAGCTGTGTTTAAAAAAGGATTGGATAAGTTCTTGGAGGAGAAGTCCATTACCTGCTATTAAGTTCACTTAGAGAATAGCCACTGCCATTAGCAATGGTTACATGGAATAGACTTAGTTTTTGGGTACTTGCCAGGTTCTTATGGCCTGGATTGGCCACTGTTGGAAACAGGATGCTGGGCTTGATGGACCCTTGGTCTGACCCAGTATGGCATTTTCTTATGTTCTTATGTCTTATGTTTCCTGGGTTTGGTACTGGCAGAGCTGGTGGCTATCCAGGAAGGAGGACTGGCTTCTGGCTCTGGTACTTGCCAGGCAGTCTGGGGCTTGCTCTTGGCTCTCACTGTCTCAGACTCCATGTCACTTTCCACACCTGAGCAGGATGTCTCCTCTCTCCAGTCTCCTCTCCACGGTCTGCTGGCCACACCTAGTCTTCTCCCTCTTACATAGGCAGGAGGGTGCTGGTCTGCTTATGGCCTCCCCTTTCAATCTTCTGGTTCCTTTTCTTTCAGGGGTCCCTTCTCTGGTTTCAGGGATTGCACTTAGGGTTCACTATTTCAAGGTCTCACTCCCAAGGTCGCTTTTTTTCTCCTTATTTGCCCCCCTGTCTTATACTTTCCAGCTGATAAATATGCATAAGCTCATACATAAGCATATGGTGGGTGATGGGTCTTTGCCTCATTGCAGGTCTTTTCCCCGTCTCCATTTCTTCAGGGGGGTCCTGCTACATTGCAGGTCTTTCCCCTTCCCCATTTCGGGGGCAAACAGCCACGTCTATATGCCAAGCTGTTATGCCAGAGTGTTTTTCTCTGTCTCAGACTGCCCCCCCCCCCCCTTCCAAAGGTGGAGATCTTTTTGACCTCTGGACTTGCTTGGCCGGTCCCTGACTCCTGCTTATGAGTTCTACGTATTGCTTAGTCTCTCTGTCTGCTTTTTTATTTAAACAGGCACTTACAAATAGGAAGATCTAGATAATGTATCCTTCATTGTAAAGTTCTCATCAGAGCAAGGTCTCCTATTTTGCCACTGAGACAGTGTTTTTGAGGCCTGCCAGTATTTGACTACATACTACTTTGGCTATTATGATTAATATTTGGTGCTTTCAGTGGTAAAACATGGGATATCTCCCTACAGGCCTGGGCATCGCCAGGGGCCCCTTAGTGAACTCATTGTGTTTTTTTTGACAGTACAGAATTCTTACAAAGGCATAGAACAGACTGTAGTTAGAAGTTAGATTTTATAACTGAAAGAAGATAATATAATGGTGACTTTTTAAAACTCTGTGTGTTGTAAAATTGCTCATGGCATGTCAGAAGTTAAATACTGCTTCTCTGTACTAATAGAGACAGTGAAAAATTGAATTACAAAACTGATTCAGGTAGGGTACTCTAATGACACAAACCATGAGACTTAAAATTTGGTATGAAATCCCTGAGTGCTTTATAGTTTACTCACATCTGTCTTGTTTGTATTTTATGTGATACAGTGAATCTAACTTTTCTTTTTCTAATATAAAATCATCTACCTTCTTTGATCGCTATCCACCAGTTAGCCTTCAGGGTGACTTGGCCTATCTTCTAGCTATAAATCATGTAATTTTCTTTGAGGGCTATAGAGAAATTATAAATTCCATCTGTGTATTATAATGTTATAATCTATAGATACAGTATGGTACATCAGAAAAAGGAGAACATGACATCCAGAAACATTTGGAGAACATTTTGCATTGGTTTTTTTTTTTCATAGACATAACAGAAGTTTGGCACAAGTACCGTACTACATTTTCCAACAGTTGTGATTATATCAATCAATCTACATATATTGCTAATAAAAATGGTGACTTTTTTGGATAGTCTTGGAAGCTAGCATTCAGCCCTGAAATATGATCTGATTATGGTAATGTTTGGGTTATGCCTAGGAGGGAGCTGATGCCTCAAGAAGAGAGAAATCCTACAATCATTATTTAGCAGTGCTTAGTTCAAAGGCAGAACAAGTTTGCAGAAAGGCGCTCACCACAAAATGCTATAAATCTTTGCCTTGCCCGAACATGAAGTTCAGTGGAATTTGATTCGTAGTCAAGGCAGTGGTGTATCCAGAACATGATGTTTTGGCAGGGCCTGAGCTTAACATGGGTGAGCATGGGCTGCCTAAGCTTAGACAGAGGATTCTGACCTGTTGAGTTCTTCTTCTGGTTTCCTCTACTGTGGCTCCCAAGCGTAAAGGAAAGGTGAGGTTTTTCCAGCTGAACCCTCTTGACTTCCCGGTCAGCAGACTATCTCCTCCTTTGTCTTTGGTATGCCCGGTTGCCCCGAGGAATTCCCCATTGCAGTTTCCACTGAGGGAGCAGTGTTACCGCCAGGGGAAGAGGTCTCCCTTACTCCTCGGGAAGCAGGATCTACTGCCAGTGCAGCACTTCAGTCACTCCGAGGAAGCAGCGCCGGCACCGAATGATGACGCGCTCCGAGCATCCGCACGGGAGGAGGCCGAGGAGTCCACTTGAACCATCGGCAAATTCCAGTAGAGAGGCCGTACTGATTTCTTTAGTTTCTCAGTCTGGCTCCTCTTTTAACTCTGCTGTCTTTGGCTCCTCAGTGGATTTGGCTCCAGGTGAATTGCTCTCTAAACTAAAAAAAAACAACCTCATGTAGTTACTAAAATTCTTAGTGTTTCTACCTCCAAGATTGATTTATATTGTCTAAAACTGGAACCTCAAGTATCTAACCACGAGTCTCGAATTCAGGATATTGACGTTCAAATTGACTCCATAACATGAGACTTGGGGAAAATTCAAGCTGTTCAAGCCACTACTATCCAGGGAGCGTGGCTCTATGTCATGTCGTATTGAGTTTTTTTGAAAACTCTTTACATAGATTAAATTTGTGGGGAGAACTACCTCTGATTACACTAAAAAGATATTTTCTTGAGGTGTTAAAAAATTCCTCAGGATAAATTTTCTTCTATAAATAAAATTTCTTTTTCTCCAGCTTCATCTTGCTTCCCTAATTCAGCTAAGAATGCTCAAGCAATTTATCCAATTTGACTAAGTTCTTGGAGACATCTACTTTAGAGATTATTGATTATGCTACTCTTCTAGTTTCCTTTATAGCTGATTTTGATACTTGGTCTCGTGATGTTCTTCTTATTTTCGGAATTTGGATGTAGAATTTCAGAAGATCAGAATTTTCCCCCCACATCAGCAGAGTTACCCAAGAAAGAAGAAGGGGGTTCCTGACTTTGAGAAAAGAGACGCTGGATATGTGGAACTACTTTTACAATGCATTATCCTTGTAAATGTTTGTTAAGTATCGTTCTGATTTTTTTGTTTTCTTTTCCCCAGAACAGCTTAGAGTCATTTTAAATGCCAGGAAAGTTTTGGTTTCACCCCCTCCCCTTTTCCCAGTGTCTTAATATCCTGCATTTATGTTCAGACATGATCTCTAGTTAATAGCCTTGTGCTTCAGTATTTTTTTTCTTTTTTTTTTCCCTGTGCACTCTCTGCCCCGTCTCTTTGTTTCTTAATATGATCAGGATGTAAAATAATTATATTATCAATATCTTGTTTCTTTTTTGTTTCTTTGTATGTATATCTTCATCAAGTTTTGTTTCTTGACTCCGTGTAATTTCCATACAAAGTTGTGAGCTTTATTTATAAAAATGTAATAAATAAATAATAATAATAATAATAATAATAAAAAAACGTAGGGTGAGCATTAGGAATAAGGTGTGAGCTGTGCTAGCTATACTTTATCGGCAAATCCCGTGCTGCCACCACCCCCACCAGCAGTCTCTCTCTCTCTCTCTCTATTTTTCAGTATCCTTCCTTCCATGATGAGAGCAAGAGTGACACATACAGTGGTGGGGAGAAGAGCGTTGAGAGAGACTGCTGGGGACAAGGTGAAGCATGGGGAGGAGACTCATGTTGCTTTTCTCTCTCTCTCTCTCTCTCAACCCCCTTGTCCCCATATTCTGTCTCTCCTCTCTCTCTCTCTAGTTTCAGCCCTGTCCCCTGCAGTCTCTCTCTGATCTCCCACCTTGTCCCCAGTAGTCTTTTAGTTTCCCTCTCAATTCATCACAATCTTACCTTGTCCGCAGCAATCACTCTTATCAAACAACCTCCCTTCCTGCCTCTCTCTTAACCGAGCGTGCTGCCAAGTTCTCCCAGAGGCATTGCTAGCTATTAAAAGACAGGGTTCAGACCCATAGGCATCTGTGAAAATTGTGATAACAATGGAACCAATCATGATTCCCCCTCTCCCAATAATGATCCTGTAGGTACATATAATTGGACATTATGCTTTTAAATATAAAACTTTAAATGAATATTCAAATTCTGGAGATGCTCCAGTAACAGGAACACAAACTGCCTCCACTGCCAGGTTCTCAACACAAATCCCTGCAAAAAAAGTCTCTCAGGACCTATAGATCGAATCTTCTATACCATAACAGTTATATCTCCCAGAACTCACACACAAGGCCACCTTGTTTGAATCTTATCAGTTATAAAGGGAAATATGAACCTCTGAAATTAAATTAAAATTTCCTATGAAAGACAGCACTGCAAATATTGCAAAAGGTCCAGAACACAATATACCTCCTGTTGGGAAAACAGAATTTCCCTGTACATACCAGGATCAGTCCAGACTGCTGGGTTATGCCTCCCTTCCAGCAGATGGAGTCAGAGAAAAGCTGAAAAGCACCCCCTAGATATACCGGTGTGCCACCTGCGATCCTTCAGCATCTCTCTGACTCCAGCAGACGCAAGGGAGCATAACTTCCAGCATAAACTTGTCAAATTTTACAGATTTATATATTCTTTCTAACAGGTTTGGTTTCTGACTCTTGAGTAGATCAACTTTAAAAAAAAAAATTAAAAAAACCTGGTTCCGTCCCAGGTACTGGAATTTCTAGAAGTGCACTTCGACAACCGCGGTGGCAAGGTTTCCCTACCTCTGGCGAGGATGGAGAAGTTGATGGACTCAGGTTCGACACCTGTTGGCCCTTCCTTTGCCCACAGTGTGGGATTATTTACAGGTTCTTGGTTCTATGGCATACTACCCTGGAGTTGGTCCCGTGGGCCTTTGCTCATATGCGACTGTTGCAGAGGCACTCCTTTCCCATTGGGACCCCAAGTCGGAGGAGTTCCATCTGCCCTTGCCATTGCTGGAACCAGCAAGAACCAGCCTGGATTGGTGGGTTGGTTCCGAATCACCTGTAAACTCCCAAATGATCATAGACACAACAGATGCCAGCCTGACAGGGTGAGGAACAGTCTGTCAATCTCGGTCAACACAGGGCTAATGGTCCCCTATACAAGCCAAGTGGTCCATAAATCACTTATAAACCAGGGCAGTTCGCTTAGCGCTGTGCCAATTCTTCTGCCACTTGTCCAACACCGGGCGGTCCGATCCTCTCCGACAAGTGTAGCCACCGTGGCTTACACAAACCATCAGGGCGGTACCAGGAGTCGGCTGGTAGCCTCCGAAGCGGACCAGTTGATGGCCTGGGCGGAACGCAATCTGTCCTGCATAGCGGCGTCTCATATAGCCGGAGTGGACAACATTCAGGCGGATTTTCTCAGCTGGCAGTGGCTAGACCCCGGAGAATGGGAACTGTCTGATGAATGCTATGCGGCTTGTTACACGCTGGTGGGGGTTCCCTCGGCTGGACTTGATGGCGACTCGCCTAAACACCAAAGCGTCTTGTTTCTTCAGTCAAAGAAGGGAACACGGGTCGGAACGAGTGGATGCTCTGGTTCTACCGTGGCCTCTAGACATTCTCCTATACGTGTTTCCTCCTTGGCCTTTGGTGGTAAAGATTCTACGATGCATAGAATCTCATCGAGGGCCGGTTATTCTGGTAGCTCCGGAGTGGCTGAGAAGGCCATGGTTTGCAGATCTGATCAACCTAAAGATAGAAGGACCTTTGCATCTGAGTCATCTACCGAATCTTCTGCGCCAGGTCCAGTATATTTCGATCAGGTGGATCGGTTTTTTTTAGCGGCTTGGCTTATGAGAGGAGGCAATTGAGAAAGAAAGGCTATCCAGAGGCGGTGATTACAACCCTTCTGCGGGCACGAAAGACATCTACTTCTCTTACCTATGTTAGAGTGTGGAAAGTGTTTGATTCCTGGTGTAGTGGGTTGAAGGTGTCCCCACGACAGGCCACGATAGTTCACATTCTTGCCTTCTTGCAGGACGGCTTGAAGAAAGGTTTGGCATATAGTTCACTCCGAGTCAAAGTAGCAGCGTTAGGCTGCTTAAGAGGTAAGATTGCGGGTTCCTCCATCGCGGGTCATAAGAACATAAGAACATAAGAAATTGCCATGCTGGGTCAGACCAAGGGTCCATCAAGCCCAGCATCCTGTTTCCAACAGAGGCCAAACCAGGCCACAAGAACCTGGAAATTACCCAAACACCTAGAATATCCCATGCTACTGATGCAATTAATAGCAGTGACTATTCCCTAAGTAAACTTGATTAATAGCAGTTAATGGACTTCTCTTCCAAGAACTTATCCAAACCTTTTTTTAACCAGCTACACTAACTGCACTAACCACATCCTCTGGCAACAAATTCCAGAGATTTATTGTGCGTTGAGTGAAAAAGAATTTTCTCTGATTAGTCTTAAATGTGCTACTTGCTAACTTCATGGAATGGCCCCCTAGTCCCTTCTATTATTCGAAAGTGTAAATAACCGAGTCACATCTACTCGTTCAAGACCTCTCATGATCTTAAAGACCTCTATGATATCCCCCCTCAGCCGTCTCTTCTCCAAGCTGAACAGCCCTAACCTCTTCAGCCTTTCCTCATAGGGGAGCTGTTCCATCCCCTTTATCATTTTGGTTGCCCTTCTCTGTACCTTCTCCATTGCAACTATATCTTTTTTGAGATACGGCGACCAGAATTGTACACAGTATTCAAGGTGTGGTCTCACCATGGAGCGATATAGAGGCATTATGACATTTTCCGTTTATTAACCATTCCCTTCCTAATAATTCCTAACATTTTATTTGCTTTTTGACTGCTGCAGCACACTGAGCTGATGATTTCAATGTATTATCTACTATGACGCCTAGATCTCTTCTTGGGTGGTAGCTCCTAATATGGAACCTAACATCGTGTAACTACAGCTACAGCTATCATCCGGATATTTTTTGAGGGGAGCTAAACATTTGCACCCGCCGGTGCGGGCAGTTTGTCCTTCATGGAGTCTGAATTTGGCACTCCGTGGACTTTGTGGTTTCTCCTTTTGAGCCTATCAAGCGGGCCTCATTGAAGGATTTAACTCTTAAAACAGTATTTCTCGTGGCTATCTGTTCGGCTAGACGCGTCTCCGAATTTCAGGTGTTGTCATGTAGGGAACCATTCTTACAAATATCAGACTCTGGAGTCTCACTTCAGACTGTGCCTTCTTTTCTGCCAAAGGTGGTCTCGGCGTTTGACATCAACCAGCCTGAGTTACCAGCTTTTCCAGAGGTGGATAAGACTTCACTTTAGGGACAGGATATGAGGAGGCTGGACGTACGACGGATTCTTCTGCGGTATTTGGAGGTGACTAATTCTTTTCGGCTGTCTGGATCATCTTTTTGTCTTATGGAGCGGTCCAAAGAAAGGGTGTAAGGCTTCTAGGACTACCATTGCCCGATGGCTAAAGGACGCTATTGCTTCAACATATATATGTCATGGGCGACAGGTGCCAGATGGTCTTAAGGCTCATTCTATCAGATCGCAAGCGGCATTGTGGGCTGAGAGCCAATGTGTTTCACCTCAAGAAATCTGCAGGGGCAGCTACTTGGAAATTGTTGCACACATTTGCTAGGCATTACCGTTTGGATGTCCGAGCTCCGGATGTGGATTCCTTTGGCAGCAGTGTGCTTCGAGCAGGACTCTCCGGGTCCCACTCCATTAGGGCAGCTTGGGTAGATCCCAGCAGTCTGGACTGATCCTGGAACGTACAGGGAAAGGAAAATTGGTTTTCACCTGCTAATTTTCGTTCTGTAGTACAAAGGATCAGTCCAGGCGCCCGCCCAGACATGATTTGTCCAGGAGAGTCCGCTCAGCTGTTTGTTGTTTTCTGTTTACAGATCTTGGCGCTTTTGAAGTATTGTACGTGCACTTATACATAGTTTTCGCTGTTTCTTGTTTAAAAAAAAAAAATGAAAGAAATAGGGCAGGTTGTTTTGCTTGATCTAGCCATTGGTTATTAAATTTTCTTCATTCTGCTTTGATATTGATTATACTGAAGGATCGCAGGTGGCACACCGGTATATCTAGTGGGTGCTTTTCAGCTTTTCTCTGACTCCATCTGCTGGAAGGGAGGCATAACCCAGCAGTCTGGACTGATCCTTGGTACTACAGGAACAAAAATTAGCAGGTAAGAACCAATTTTCCTATGCTAGACTGCTACAGATCCCTACACAGGAACTACATGCTGGCAGAATCCCTCACCTTGGTCACACGCAGAATAAGGAACCATTAATTAGAAACAGAAATATGTAGACAAAATTTCAACTGGAAACCACCAGACTCATAGGCAGTGCAACACTGGGGAAACAAACAGAAATGCTGAAGAAAATATAAAGATATCAGAGATGCACATTCCCAAAATTGACTTGATCCTATTGCTAAATTAAAAATAAGATGCTTTTTCTACCTCTCTTGTCTGGATATTTTCTGTTCTAATCTCACTTTCCTCTGGTCATTCTTCATACTCTTTTTCCAGAGTCTCTCTCCTATTTTTCTCTCCTTCATTTCCTCCCCTACATCTCCTTCACACATTGATCTTTCCCTTTCATGACTTTTCTCTTCTCTGCCTTTCTGTCCATTCAGAGTTAGATTTCCCACCAATCTCCTTTTCACCTCTCACCTATCCAGCTTTCCATCACTCTCCCTCACTTCTTCCTAGTTTTCTCGCCACTCTCACCACCTACTCAGCCTTTTCATTCCCTCTCCCCACCCCTGTCTCTCACTCCTCTTAGTCTCTTATCTCCCCTGTGTTTCACCCATTCCCAGTTCCACCTTTTGGTAGTCACTCCTTCCCAGTCCTCATATACATTATTTTGCTTCTTGTCCCCTCACTAACTCCCAACTCTTTCCCTGTTAGTAATTCTCTCCTCTGCCTGCAGCCATTTTCTTCTGTCTCTTATCTCCTATCCAGATTCCCATTACCCTGTTTACCTAATGAAGGATATGATTGATCAGATACGCAATATTAGGAAGGAAAAATACCCAGATGCCTCTGCTGTACTGTGGCCTGTCAGAGGTGAATGAACTCTGAGTGCCTTTCTGAGCATGACTTGCAGAATGTCCCTGAGATAGACCTACTGGCACCAACAGGAAGAGGCCTATTCAAAGGCAACATTTACTTCATAATACAATGAAGCTGGGTTCGCATGAAACCAGGATGCAAGCTTTTGTCTTACAAATGCATATCTCAACGGACAGGAGCCAGGTGAAAAGATTCTTCTTTTAAAGTTACAGTTTTAATTAAGTCCTGGCTCCAGAAAACGGAATTCATGCCGAGCTTCCTATTCAGGCCAGAGACTTGCGATTTGTTTACACAACAAAGAATATCAAGAGAAGAACAGAAGAACAAAGTGCATCAAAGCCAGGGTGATAAAGGAACTTTTATGGTGGAAGGGTGGTTTCAGGGAAGACAAGTAAATAGTATGATTTTTACAAATGAATGGAGGATGTCCTCACAAGCATTTTCTATGCATAATAGGTTATCATGACAACAGCATCATGTGTTTTTTATAAAAGAGTTTTTGGGCAGTGACTTGATTCCAGAAACTTCGGCAATGACATGTCTTTGATTATAAATGAGAGCCATTTCTGTTATTCTGGGAGATGCTGATGATTTTGAAAAGATAGAGGGCATTTATATCGCATCTCCCAGGAACACTTGGTAAAGCCAAAATAAATTTCACTTTGTACCTTTGTACTGAGTCTGAGTGTTCTTGTTGCCCTGGACAAGTACAGAAATTATAGACACTCCTCCCCAGCCCCATTTCTGTCTCTCACCCTCTTCACAGACCTATATCTTTTTACTGCCTCTCACCTCTCTCCATCATTCACAGCATTTCTCACCCCTTGTTACCCTTCCGCCCTTCTCTTACACCTATCTCAAATACATCTCAAAGCTCCAGCTCATACCCTCCCAGCCCATCTAATACCCCTCTACACATACCCCCACACAATTGCCAAATCACCAGTTTCCCCACACCCTATTCATTCTCCAAGTCCCTGCTCTCTCTCCAAACCTAGCATCCCCCACCACGCTTCCCATCAATCATCCAGCCTTAGAATTCCCACTCTCCCTCCAGTCCACACTTAATCCAGGTCACCTTTCTCCCACCACACCCACCCAATTCCCAGGTAATAACTGCCCCATAATCAGTCAATACCCGAGTACCCCACTTCCCTTCCCCCTATGCCCAGTAAACCCCTGGAGGCTCCACTTCTCCCTCTCCACAAATTCCTGAGACCCCAATATCCTCTGAATATTCTATTCTTCCCCCCCCCAAATCATTAATCGCCCTCGTCCATCCCTCTCTCCCCAACCCCGGAGTCCCCATTTTTCTGTGGTCCCTATTTATCTCCCTACCTCCTGGAGCTTACGCCTGGTATCACTTCTCATATCTTCCTTCTATAATCCTGTGTCAGGACTCCATACGTGAAATGCTACAGCTCCTCTAGCAGCTGGCACCACTCCTCACCATTCCCATGTGGTTCAATGATGTTTTGTTTAACCATGCAGTGCTCCTTATCTACAGAACCCCCAACGATTCAAACTAAAATAATAGAACTGCGGGGGAGAAGAGACGTGATGCTGGTTACTAAAGGAGCTGCATTGAGTCCCCGGCATAGAATTACAGAATGAGAAGGGGGCTGCTCTCAGGGCCTAACGTTGTTCCATATCTCGGCTCCTCTTCAGCAAGACCCTGCATCCTGATTGCTGCAGACTAGTGTGGTGCAGGCCAGAGTGCTGTGTCACTTCTGAGTCTTAGGGAGGGTCCTGCCCACATGCTCTGCTGCTCGGAATGCTCCTCCTTCTGACTCCTCTCAGGCAGCGAGCCAGCATGCCTCAAGAGCCTTCTCCCCTACCACTGATCCTGCTGCTAATCTAGTTGACTGCGGCTGAACTGAGCCAGTTAATTCCTGATGCACAGCCTGGTAAACTTTCTATATTTCTTTTTACTTCCCTGGGTGTCAAATTGCTGCTGGCTGATTATTTCCTATTGGCTCCTAGCACCCGTGAAATAATTGGGTGGGTCTGAATGAAAAGTGGGTGGGCCAAGGCCCACCCATAGCTACCTCACTAAGTCAAGGTTGCTTACTGTATATCCTCAGCTAATTATAAGAACATGCAGTAGGGACATCAGGGGCATCCAAAGGGTCAAAATTATAAGGAGGAAGGCCCTGGTAGGAGAACTGAAATGTTGTGTATATATTGGATATAGATTATGAAATGTTGTCACTTCTATTCTTTATTAAGGTGTGCTTGAGATGTTGTTTCTATTATAGCTTCCAAACGAGGCCAGGAGAAGGGCAAGAGAATTACAAGGGATCAGCTTAAATAATTAAAAAGAAATAATAATTCAAAGTTAAATTGTTAAATGATACAGTGTGAGTATGATTTCTTACTTCTGAAATAGTGCAGTCACAATCTTGCTGTAAGTCTAGAGGGGGCACCTGTAGGGGTTGCACGCTAGTCTGACAGCGAGCTCAGATCTACGTATAGCCCCTTTCTACCAGCCGAGTCTAGGAAGGGGGACTGTGTGTTTTTTCAGTATTTACAAGGGAATCAAATCTGTGGAGAATGAATGAAGAGGGAAAGCTCTTCTGAGGAAGGTGTGCCCCTTGTGAATTGAGAGGCGCACAGATCTCGCGGCTCATTCCTTATCCGTGATGGGATTACCCTTTGGAAGCTGAACGTCCTCTGGTTGGAAGCCACCATCTGCAAAGTTTTGCTGGGTACAAATGAAATAGTGTGGTTGCTGTACTAGTCCACTTGGATACCTAGAAATAAGGGTCAACAGACAAGCTGTGGGTGATACTCTTTTTCTTGGACTAACTTAATATATTTGTGACTAGTTTTTGCATGGACCTGATTCTGGCTACTAATGGTAAATGTTAGAGCTGAGAGATAAAGCATAAAGAGAAACTTCCAGTCAGTCAGTTATCAAAATATGACATAGCACTCATACAGTGTATGAATCCAAAGCAGGGTCAGTCAATAACTATCATAACATCCAGTCACTAAATCCATCAATGCTGCATGATAATACAGAAGTTTATTTACTAATGATTCACTTCTAAACTGTGTAAAATTACAAATGTAAGCTGCCAGGAACAAGTTAAAAATATTTTCTTGGAGTCATACCTAATTTCTTCTGTACAATGGCCTCTCTGGCTAATGCCGTAATGATTTTTGGCCGCATATTTAGTATAGGCACTCAGCTGCTGCTGTTTGTAATACTGGTTTGACCTTGCTCGGTTTCACAGTTTTGCAGGAAAGAGAGAAAAGAAAGTCAAACAATTTGCAATCTGTTTCATTCTCCGAATTGTTTATTCAACTAAAAAAATAACCATTTCAGTTGTGGCCTTGAGCTCCTGGGGCAGGATATTAGAAATTAAAAATGCTAAACTATAATTGAGGAGAGCAGACAGCATCTGTGATCTGGAAAAAAATAATCCTCAGTTTAGATTCCATAACTTTTCCTGTCTAGGGGTTGTCAGTGAGATTCACAAATTGGTCTGGTTTTTCAGGATATCTACAATGAATGTTTATCAAACATATCTGCATATGAACTAGTCTTGCTGTGGCCTTCGAGGATCAAAGTTGAGAATCCTTGCCCTAGATTAAGAACATAAGAACATAAGAAAATGCCATACTGGGTCAGACCAAGGGTCCATCAAGCCCAGCATCCTGTTTCCAACAGTGGCCAATCCAGGCCATAAGAACCTGGCAAGTACCCAAAAACTAAGTCTATTCCATGTAACCATTGCTAATGGCAGTGGCTATTCTCTAAGTGAACCTAATAGCAGGTAATGGACTTCTCCTCCAAGAACTTATCCAATCCTTTTTTAAACACAGCTATACTACCTGCACGAACCACATTCTCTGGCAACAAATTCCAGAGTTTAATTGTGCGTTGAGTAAAAAAGAACTTTCTCCGATTAGTTTTAAATGTGCCCCATGCTAACTTCATGGAGTGTCCCCTAGTCCTTCTACTATCTGAAAGAGTAAATAACCGATTCACATCTACCCGTTCTAGACCTCTCATGATTTTAAACACCTCTATCATATCCCCCCTCAGTCGTCTCTTCTCCAAGCTGAAAAGTCCTAATCTCTTTAGTCTTTCCTCATAGGGGAGTTGTTCCATTCCCCTTATCATTTTGGTAGCCCTTCTCTGTACCTTCTCCATCGCAATTATATCTTTTTTGAGATGCGGCGACCAGAATTGTACACAGTATTCAAGGTGCGGTCTCACCATGGAGCGATACAGAGGCATTATGACATTTTCCGTTTTATTCATCATTCCTTTTCTAATAATTCCCAACATTCTGTTTGCTTTTTTGACTGCCGCAGCACACTGAACCGACGATTTCAATGTGTTATCCACTATGACACCTAGATCTCTTTCTTGGGTTGTAGCACCTAATATGGAACCCAACATCGTGTAATTATAGCATGGGTTATTTTTCCCTATATGCATCACCTTGCACTTTTCCACATTAAATTTCATCTGCCATTTGGATGCCCAATTTTCCAGTCTCACAAGGTCTTCCTGCAATTTATCACAATCTGCTTGTGATTTAACTACTCTGCACAATTTTGTGTCATCTGCAAATTTGATTATCTCACTCGTCGTATTTCTTTCCAGATCATTTATAAATATATTGAACAGTAAGGGTCCCAATACAGATCCCTGAGGCACTCCACTGTCCACTCCCTTCCACTGAGAAAATTGCCCATTTAATCCTACTCTCTGTTTCCTGTCTTTTAGCCAGTTTGCAATCCACGAAAGGACATCGCCACCTATCCCATGACTTTTTACTTTTCCTAGAAGCCTCTCATGAGGAACTTGTCAAACGCCTTCTGAAAATCCAAGTATACTATATCTACAGGTTCACCTTTATCCACATGTTTATTAACTCCTTCAAAAAAGTGAAGCAGATTTGTGAGGCAAGACTTGCCCTGGGTAAAGCCATGCTGACTTTGTTCCATTAAACCATGTCTTTCTATATGTTCTGTGATTTTGATGTTTAGAACACTTTCCACTATTTTTCCTGGCACTGAAGTCAGGCTAACCGGTCTGTAGTTTCCCGGATCGCCCCTGGAGCCCTTTTTAAATATTGGGGTTACATTTGCTATCCTCCAGTCTTCAGGTACAATGGATGATTTTAATGATAAGTTACAAATTTTTACTAATAGGTCTGAAATTTCATTTTTTAGTTCCTTCAGAACTCTGGGGTGTATACCATCCAGTCTCATTTGATATTAATATTACCTGCTAACGTCCTCTCTGTCATCTATCTAAGTTGCTTTCTGATAAAGATTTAAATTTACAACTCCCCTGCTCCTATCCGATTCCAAACTCCCATCCCCCTTCAGTTTTCCCCACCTCTCAGCTATTCCCAACTCCCATCCCCTTCAGCTCTCTTTATTTCCTATCTCCTGCTTCCATTCTCCTAAATCAACTATTCCAAACTCCCATCCCCTTCCTCAAGCATCCTCTGCTCCCATTCCTTGGCCTACTGAGTTATCCCCAACTCCCATGTCCCTCCTCAGTTACTCCTAGTTCCTTTCTCTTTCCTTCTATTTCTTAACTATTTTTTTCAAGCAGGTCTGGAACAGAATGTGGGCTTTGAGCGTCCAGCTCTTTTTTTTTTTTTATTTAATTTAATTTTTTTTAAAGGGTTTGAAACAGGGCTTATTAAGTAGTGATGACAACAATTTGCTGTTACAATTTATAAAACTAGAGCTCCTCATCTAGCTGCAGTTGTAACAGCAGAGCAGCTTTTTTAAAGCCTTGGCCAGAATTTGGCATCATGAGAGAGGTAGTTCAGGAATCTGCATTTCTCCAAGGACAAGCAGGATGGTAGTCCTCACACATGGATGACATCATCAGATGGAGCCCTGATGTGGAAAACTTATGTCAAAGTTTCTAGAACTTTGACTAGGCACACTGAACATGCCCTATACCACGCATTCATGTGGGGTCCCTCTCCAGTCTCTCTTTTTCTGCAGAGCTATAAGCATCATGGTGTGAGTGAGCTCACTTTGGCTGTTTTTTGGCCTTGTGGAAACTATTTTTCTTGCGATTTTCACAGGTTTTTTCTCATTGTTCCATCGCTGGGTCCCTCTTGGTGCCTTCCTGTAATGTCTCGTATTCGGGGTTTTCAGAGATTCGAGTAAATTTCCTTTCGCGGTCCATTCCCCCGGCCATCAATGCCCCACCGCCATCATCTTGCATTAATGCCCTTTTGTTTCATCCATCATGGCCATGTCTGATTTTCAGTGATGCCCTCGGACCATTTGCATCACGGATCCGCATGAGACATGTGCCCTCTATCTAGGGGCATCGCATGATATCCAGGGTTGTCGCTTATAGCCCAGATGTCCCCGAAGGAAAGTTGACTTCAACTCGACAAGATGGAGCAGCTTTTCAAGTCTAAGATGTCCAAGTTGGCAGCATTGACATCAAAGGACCAAGGAGCTGCACTGATGACCACCAAACTATCAACATTGGTAGGACCATCGGTTTGATGTCACTGGTGGATAGGGGCACTGGAGACTGACCATCATCGATCTCCTCCAGGCCAAAGACATTGAGTTCCTCATCATTGGCCTCTGCCCCGGGGAAGGTCCAGGCCGAGCATCGAGGGAAGCCACAGAAGCATCAACACTGGTCCCTGTTAATGTATAGTGCCGAGCATGGGATGCACTGGCTTTTGCCATGATGACCCCGAAGCGACTCTGCGGTGAGGAGTACCAATCTTCCATTGGTGCCGGTGGACGGTCTCCACCGGTCCTGACGCCAGTCACCGATCCACCTCGAGGATCCGGAGAAGATCTGGCTGCCCCTCCTTCCTCCCAGTCTTGGCATTGGCCATGTTCAAGGAGGTGTTAGAGTGTTGCGTCCAGCTAGTGATGAACTAGGTGCTGCAGGACTTTGGTCCTGTGGCACCGATGTCACTGGACCCAGTGCCGCCTGTCCTCATACCGCTTCTGGAAAAGCTCAACGTGCTCATCAG
This sequence comes from Rhinatrema bivittatum, assembly GCF_901001135.1. Taxonomy (NCBI): domain Eukaryota; kingdom Metazoa; phylum Chordata; class Amphibia; order Gymnophiona; family Rhinatrematidae; genus Rhinatrema; species Rhinatrema bivittatum. The sequence goes on along the minus strand of NC_042623.1, from coordinate 41,640,231 downwards.
TGTATTACTGTAACAGTTGGCATTGGTTCCCATGACAGCATCGGTGCCTGGTGGGGCACAGAGGCCTTCCCCTACCGTGGTGATCAACAGTTCCTCCTCTGAGGAAGCTCCACAGAGGCTGGCAGAGACACTAAGGCCTTCCGCACTCCGTCCAGTTCTATCAATGCCCGCACCTCTGGAGGTAGGCTGAGCACCTAGGGACCCATCTCCTGTTAACTTCAATGAAGATGAGGAACCCTATGACCCCTGGGAGCATGACATTTTGGAGTCATTCTCCAAGGGCCTCCTTCACACCCGTCTCCTCCAGAGGAGCGAAGGAAGTCTCTGCCTAAGGACTTGACCTTCTCAGGGTTTGTGAGAGTGATGGCGGAGGAGGTTGCCAGGCACAAATTGCTTGAGATCCTCCAGTTTGTGGAGCCTCCTGAGGAGATCTTGGTGGTCCCAGTAAACGAGATCTTTAAGGAGTTGCTGCTGAGGATATAGGAACACCCCCTCACAGTGCCTCCCGTCAATAAGAAGGCAGATGGAATTTACCTCGACCAGAAAGCTGCCAGATTTGATAAGCGTCAGCTGCCCCACCAGTCGATGGTGGCCGAATCCGCCCTCAAAAGGGCCAAGCACTGTCGGATTTATTCCTCGGCATCCCCGGGGAAGGAACATAGAGCCTGCATTGCGGCCTACCAGATCTACATGAGCCAGTACTTGTGGGAATCTAGAAGCAAGTGCAGGAGGTGACTGAGCAGCTGCCTCAACAGCAGCAGGACACCTTCATGTCACTGGTACATAAGGGCCTGGAGTGCGGAAAACACGAAGTCCATGCGACCTAAGATGTTTTTGAGACAGCATCGAGAGTCTCTGGAATCGCATGGCTGTGGGCCTCGGATCTCTGACCAGAGGTACAGGAACAACTCACTGACGTGCCGTGTACTGGAGAGAATCTCTTTGGAGATAAGGTGAGGGATACTGTGGCCCAACTTCGGGACCACCACGAGACCCTCCAACAACTCTTTGCTAGTACTCCGGACCCGTCCTTTTCATCCTGAAGGCCGGTGAGACTGGGGCCAAGAAAGTCTTTCACCAAAGGAAGTACTATCCTTCCCCCCTCCTTGCTCCCGTCAACACCATCTGGGCTTCCGCGGCCGGCCCAGGAAGCAGAGAGTCCCCAAGCCCCAGCCAGCTCCTCAGTCAACTCCAAGGACGGGGTTTTAACTGAGCCATAGGGAGCATAAGCCAGTTGCCCATACCCTCTGGTCAGAGGAAGGCTGCAGTTCTTTGCAAACCGGTGGCCCAGTATAACCTTGGACCAGTGGGTTCTGTCCATCACCTGTTAGAGGTACCAATTGAACTTATTAGGTGTCCCACCAAATTGCCTCTGTGCCCATTTTGGGGGCTTGTAGCGCATCAGGAGGTGCTACTAGCGGAGCTCTCCTCCCTCTTAATGGCCAGAGCGTTCAAGCCCATACCACCAGGGCAAAGAGAGCAGGGATTCTACTCTGGGTACTTCCTGATTTCAAAGAGAACAGGAGGACTTTGTCCCATCCTAGACCTAAGGGTCTTGAACAAGTTTCTAAAAAATGAAAAGTTCAAGATGGTTTCCCTGGGCATCTTGATCCCCTTCTTGCAAAAGAGAACTGGCTATGCTCCCTCGACCTAAAGGATGCATACGCTCATATCGAGATCTTTCCCAGTCACAGGAAGTATCTCTGATTTATTGTCGGAAAACAGCTCTTCCAATATCAGGTGTTGCTGTTCCGGCTCATGTCAGCCCCACAAGTCTTTACAAAATGCCTAGCTGTGGTAGCAATGCACCTCTGCAGGCTGGGAGTGCATGTTTTCATGTACCTAGATGATTGGCTGGTCAAGAGCACATCTCAGGCAGGGACAACCAGGTCCATGCGCTTCACCATCTATTTATTTATTTATTTATTTATCTAATTAATGTTTTTCTTAACCGACATTCATCAGAGATATCATGCCGGTTTACATGTAACAGGGGAAAACAAAGTAGGAGAAGAACAGTTACAAAAAACAGGGTAAAGAGGAACTGGAAGATGCATAAGAAGAAAGCACGGCAGAAGGAGAGCATTTCTGGGTGTTGGAGTCACTAGGGTTCTTTATCAGCTACCTAAAGTCCCATCTCAGTCTGTCACTTCAATTGGACTTCACAGGAGCCTGCTAGACACGACTCAGGCCAAGGACTTCCTGCCTCGCCAGAGGGCTGTCTCCTTGACAGCCATCACAGCAGAGATCCAACAGAGCCAGTAGGTGTCAACTTGGCACATGTTGAGTTTGTTGTGCCATATAGTTGCAACCATCCATGTCACTCCCTTGGCACATTTACACATGTGCAGAGCCCAATGGACCTTGAGGTCGATTTGGTGTCAGGCCACTCAGAACCTCCAGGATTGCATCTGAGTCACCCTGTCTCTCCAGGACTCTTTGTCTTAGTGGCGGGTACTTTCAAATCTGGAATGGGGGATCTCATTTCGAAGTCCACCTACCCAAACTGCCCTAACCACGGAAGCATCCAGTCGTGGGTGGGGGGCTCATGTAGATGGGCTCAGCATTCAGGGTCTCTGGTCCACCCAGGAACACTCTTGTCAAATCAGCTTCCTGCAGCTTCGGGCGATCAGGTACACACTGTTTTCAGAGATTGGCTGACAACAGAGTTATCCTGATCCAGATCGACAACCAAGTAGGCATGTGGTATGTCAACATGCAGGTAGGCACAGGAATATATCTCCTGTGTCAGGAAGTGGTCCAGATATGGTCGTGGGCCCTTTCCCATGGGATGGTGCTCAGGACCATGTACCTAGCTGGGAAGGAGAACGTGGTAGCGGATAGGCTGAGTTGAGCCTTCAGAACCCACGAGTGGTGCCTGGACTAGAGGGTATCAAATCGGATATTCCACTTTTGGGGGAGCTCAGACGTAGATCTGTTCACATCTCCCCCTGCAACAGGAAGGTGCCTCAGTTCTACTCCCTCTACAGGTCAGATAGCAAACCAGCCTCAAATGCTGTCATTCGTCATTGGTGCAAATGTCTTCTGTATGCGTTTTCTGCAATTACCTTAGTGGCAAACACTCTCTAGAAACTTTGCAATGACAGGAGGACTATAATCCTCATAGCCCCAAATTGGCCAAGACAGGTCTGGTTTCCACTCCTATGGGAGTTGTATATCTGGAGACCGATCAGTCTGGGGACTTCCCTAGATCTCATCATGGAAGATCAAGGCAGGCTGCGACATCCTAACCTGCAGGCCATGTCGCTCACAGCCTGGATATTGAGAGGTTAATCTTGCAGTTGCTTGGTCTTTCAGAGGATGTGTGTCAGGTCCTGTTGGCTTCTAGAAAGCCTTCCATTAGAAAGTCATAAGGACTGAAGTGGAGGAGGTTTTCCACGTGGTGTGAGCAGAAGACCCTAGATCCGTTCTCCTGCCCCACAGAAAAACTGTTTGACTACCTTCTACACCTATCAGAGGCTGGCTTAAAGGTCACAAGGAGCAACAGTGGGATTTGAACCCTGGTTTCCCTGGGTCATACCTTGCTGTTTTAACCACTAGGCTACTCCTGAACTCTGTTAGAGTTCATCTCAGTGCAGTGGGCACATACCACCAAGGTGTAGATGGTACGCCCATCTCTGTACAGCATACAGTTGTATGTTTCATGCATATTCACCTTATATTAAGTTTTACCGTGACAGTCTGGTCTTATGTACACACCCTAAATTCCTGCCTAAGATGGTGATGGATTTCCATCTTAACCAGTCAGTCGTCATGGCAATATTCTTTCCCAGGCCCCATTTGCACCAAGGCAGACAAGCACTGCACAGTTATATGTTTTGGCCTTAGAACCTTTGGCTATTAAATTGAGAAATGAGAATTTTCCAGGTACTTGCCATTAAAAGCAAACAGGTAAAACTTTGCAGATGATATGCTGTTGTTTATAGGCAAGCCCAGAACATGTCTAGTTGAAATTATTCATACCATTCAGTTGTTTGGGTCTTTTTTTAAGATTAAAGATTAATTATAACAAATCTGAGGTGTTTCCTTTAGACCGTACTTTACCAGTTAGATGGACGGAATCATTTTCCCTTAAATGGTTTTTGGATAAATTTCGATATTTGGGTATTTTGGTTCGCACATACTGTTCAAGATCTTTATAAATATAATATCCTAGATAACCTGCATAAAATTAAAGGGCCTCTGAATAAATGGATAACATACCCTTTGAACTTGATGGGAAGGTGTGCAGTCATTAAAATGGGTATTCTTCATAAAATCCTATATTGCATGCTAATGTTGCCCATTTGGATAAAGAACAAGGAAAGCAATAGTTTTCGATCCTTGCTTATTTCCTTTATCTGCAGTGGTATATGTGCACACTTGAAATTGGATACTTTAAGCTGTGATGAGTGTCTTTACAAAGTAAATTTGATAGCGAAGGGTTATTACAGGAATGGACTTTGCAGTACAGAGTTATCAATCTTTTGCATAAACCTAGGGCGAGGCTGCACTCTTTGCGGATTTCTGGATTCTGGGTCTTTGCTTTTTGGAGAGCATGGAAATGGTGGAGAAAGAATATTCATAGATCATGTACTGTCTCCCCATACTTATTTTTAATGGGTGATGAAGATTTTTCGGTTGGCATAAATAGCACACTTTTTAATACTTGGCTAAGGAAGAAGTTATATTATCTGGACCGTTTAAAACACCCAGAGCAGAGAACATTGTATTCTTTTCAGGAATTGCAGGAAAAATGGGACCTTTCTGGAAAATATTTTTTTTGCTTATTTGCAGCTAAGACATTATTGTCTTAGTATTTGCAAAGGGAACGTAGATCTAATTATGTTTTCAGATGATGAAGAAACCTTTCTGGAGTCATTTTCCAAATTTAATAAAGTTGGAATGTGGATGATGTCTCATAGAAAGCAGTGAAATGGAGTGCGGATTTTGGCTACTTAATAGAGGAGGGTAAAATTATTGCTGCATTTGCTGCAACTTGTGGACTTATATTACCAGCTAATTTACGAGAGATTCAGTATAAAAAAAAACATTGCATTTTTATTATAAGAATAAAAGGTGTTACAATGTGACTTTGGAGTTCAGATCTCTGTCTGAAGTGCATGCACCGCTCTGGTTCTCTCTGTCTTATTTTTACGCAATGTGGTAAGTTACACTCTTTTTGGTATTCATTTGTGACCATTGTTGAGAGTTTGCTTGACGTCTCTATAGATTGGAATGATAAATTGTTGTATTTTCATTTGTTCGATTAAAAACATCGTACCTGCTGGGGAATAGGGATTTATTGCTATATCTATAACGACACAGTAAAGGCATTGCATACAAGAATGATTCCGAAAGAAAATATAAGTGTGTTCTAGAGTCCTTGAAACCACGATTTGGCTACAGGAAAAATCTCTCCGAGGTCCTGAAGCAGACAAATAGTTGTCGAAACACAGCTGATGTCGGGCAGGCGGCTTCGACTCAACAGAAGTGGCAGGAATTTACCCACATTTATAGAGACCGATAAGTATTGACAATAAGAAGTGAAACCGCTCTAAGAGGGTCGAGCTGACCTCCAGGGAGAGTGAAAATCAAGGACCAGATATGTAATAAACAGAAAAAAGAAAAATATTAAAAAATCATTTTGAGAATAAAGACGGGGGCTATACAATGGGATAATCACAGAGTAGTTATCTCAGATATAGCTACCGCACATCACCACACATTAGGGTGTTCCCTTGATGGTTAGTAGTTTATGATCTTTTGAAAGAGGGAACTGAGGTTTGGTTGTTGGTAGTGATATCTATAATTCTGGCAAAAAGATTAATCCTTCATTATTGGAAGGATGAAATTGTGCCTTCTAATCAAGAATGAAAGCAGGCAATGTTAAGTTATGCAGTTATTGAAAAGCTGTGGAGCAGGGACATTTCTCATTTTAAGACCTTATCAAAATTGAGAAATTATTTTAATTTGTAGGACAGAGTCTCTGTAATATTGTAAAGATGATTGATACAGAAGCAAGTGGGCTAGATTGTATTGCGTTATAATTGTCACCGATTAACATTAATTTGACGCTGGTGCGAATGATAAGGGATGTATGGTGTAAGTACGATTGGTGTGTGTATTACTGGGTATATTTAAGGGGGAATTAATAAATGGAAGGAAAATGGAAATTGGTGAACAGAATTCAATGTGAATTAACATGTTCTGTTATATAAGATGTTCATTGCATCCTTTGTACAACATGTTTGATAATGGTTTAAGAGTATATCTTTGTATCTGTTTCACCTTTAATAAAAAGGATTACAGAACAAAAAAACTTCACTTATTGCTAAATATGGACAGGGTAAGAGTTGTAAATAAACTGGGGGAAGTTCAGGCTGAAGAACTAGGAGGGTCTCCATGAACTGCAGATGGACTGGGCCAGTTGGTTGACTAAATGGTAAAACTGGTAATTTCATTGCTATGCGCATGTTTCAAAATCTCCTGACTTCAGGGGGTAAATGCATGTAAATTACGCAGGGAGAATTGGATGCAAAAATATGGGCGTATATAAATTGCATTCAACTTATTCAGATAAAATTCCAGTTTATCCGGCTAGATCTTGAAAGCGCTACTTATCCGGACAAGTTCTGATTTATCTGGATAAGTGGTGGCAAAGCACGGCTTAGCCAGATACATCCTCTAATGCTACTTACTGTATCTGGCTATCTGACTTACAGGCCGATACAGTACAGTGTGCTCCAACGGAGCGCACTGTTAACCTGCCCTTGGACGCGCGTTTTCCCTTACCCCTTATTCAGTAAGGGGCAGAAAACGCGCGTCCAACCCGCGGCACCTAATAGTGCCCTCAACATGCAAATGCATGTTGAGGGCCCTATTAAGTATGCCCGCGCAATACAGAAAGTAAAATGTGCAGCCAAGCCACATTTTTTACTTTAAGAAATTAGTGCCTACCCAAAGGTAGGCGCTAGTTTCTGCCGGCACCGGGAAAGTGCACAGAAAAGCAGTAAAACTGCTTTTCTGTGCACCCTCCTACTTAATATCATGGCGATATTAAGTCGGAGGTCCTGAAGGGTAAAAAAGTAAAGAAAAAAATTTTTTAAATGGGCCGGCGGCTGTCGGGCTGAAAACCGGATGCTCAATTTTGCCGGCATCCGGTTTCTGAGCCGTGGCTGTCAGCGGGCTTGAGAACCGACGCTGGCAAAATTGAGCGTCGGCTGTCAAACCCGCTGACAGCCGTCGCTCCGGGACAAAAGGAGGCGCTAGGGATGCGCTAGTCAGTCTTCAAAGGGGCTGACTTAGATGCTTAATTCACCAAACAGTTAATTCTTGAGCCCCTTTGAAATTTGACCTTTGCATGCCCATGGTCTGCACAGTTTTCAGTAAAGAGGTCAAGGAAACAAAGCCTGGATTGCTTTAAACATCATTAGCGCAATTAGCATGGCTGTTTATTTTGCAGTTCTAATTGAGACTTTCATTGAATTAAACTTTTCAAAATAATTTTGTTGTTGGTCGTTAGCCAATTTCATTCTGGCTGAGTGGGTTCCACCATTCCTACAGATATAACTCAGAAAATAAAAAGACAACTTTCAAAACTGCTTACGTGCGCCTATATGCACGTGTATATGGGCACACGATAGTTCACTACTGTATTTTATCACTACGCAAATGATATGCGCAGGTTATAAAATACGAGTATATCTGTGCACATGCAAGCTTGCGTATGTAAAAACCGTGAGCCGCAGAAGTTCGGACTTACCCAGAAACGTAGTGGAACGTATCCGGATAAAGTTCCGATATATGCAGCTAAGTAGCAGCAGCACTTAGCTGGAGAAGTGTGAAAAGCGCTACTTATCTGTCTAATTAGCACTTTTCTGACTTATCCGGGTATGTAAGACAGCCAGATAAGTCTAAAAAAAAGTACTATTTATCTAGATAAGTTCAAATTTGTCAGTCTAAGTAGCGACAAAAGCACTACTTAGCCGGATAAGTTAGAATTTAGCCGGATAAATGTGTGAAAATGTTATACCCGCATATTTGTACTTCGAATTTTAAATCAATATGCAAATAGATTTTCCTTGTGTTATTTACATGCATTTAGCCCTCCCCCCAGGTAAGTTGGCTTTTACATGTGTAATTCAGGGGATTTTCCAACATGTGCGTGGCAGTGAAATAACCAGTTTTGCCAATTAATCTATCAGTTCGCCCAGTCCATTGGCAGCTTTTGAAGACCTCCATTTCACCCAGACTCCCCCACCCAGTCATTGTTTTCACTGTTGAGATGTTTACAATCACTTACACCAGATACTGAGCAGGTGTAAATATACACAAGTAAAAGACTTGCGCGCGTCACAAATAGCAACTTACGCACGTAAATGTCGGGCCCCCCCTCCCCCCTCCCCGGAACGTCTCCGTCCCGCCCCTTTTCTTTTACACGTGCAAATGTACTCGCTGCCCCTGATATACGTGCATAGGTTGTGGATTCTAAAGTAGTAATGCACTCTCATCTGTGCCATTTCACGCGCATACGTGAAATGTGAAATAAAATTCACTTTATTTCATATATTTATTTGGCATTGCTTATTTTTATATTTATTGCTACGTTAAATAGTTATACTTCTTATATTTAAAATATTATATTTCTTTATTTATTTCCAGTTAAACTATTATCACTTTATTTAGTATTATGTTAAATTGTCAACCAGTTATATTGTTCCATATGTTCTACGGTTCCATGTAAAGCTCCGCTCTCTGTTGAGCAGTTCTTCGTTTTATGTAAATCGGAGTGATTTGTAGTCCCTACAAGAACTTCGGTATATAAAAATTAAAAATAAATAAATAATAAATAATACGTGCTATTTTTTTACATGCTCATCTTTTGAAAATTCACCTCTAAGCTTTCTTTCTAACCAGACGGCTGCCTTTTTGAGCCGATGGCTGAGCTAAAACATCTAATAAGCTGCGCCTTCCCAGGGCCTAAAAAGAGCTCCTCTTTTTTGAAGATCCATGTCTATTTGCAAGAAAGCTAGATGTCTCTGAGGGCTGCCGTCTGGAAGATCTACCCTCTTTGTTGATTGTCTTAACTTAACTTTTGTCTTTTTTTAAAAAGTAAGAGCAGAACATTAAAACATGTCTTGAAATGTTCCCTTGTGAAACATGCAAAACTCTTTTTTTGTCAAACTTGTGTCGTGCCCTGTTAGCACTGTCTGTAAGGAGACGAATTACAAATATATAACCCGCCAGGACTAATACTGTATTTTTTCTGGCACAGGAATGCCTGCTATTGCATTTATTGCATAAATCCTCTGACCAGGACACACTGTTGCAATCCCCAAGTACTGTGCTTTCTTACATCAGGAAATGAGTTACTTCTAGTCCGATTCCCTGGTGCATAATTTGCTGCTCTGTTGGAAGTCTAAGAGTTATAACATTGAAACAAATAAACTGTATCGGAATTCTTTTCTGAATAATGTCCATTTTCTTCCGGCAATTATCTTTGCTGTGCAAGAAGACCAAAATGTAATGTTTTCTTCTCAGATATATGTTATTTACTGCACTGATTGCACAGTTTTAAAGAACAATGTTCTTTTCACGTGGATATCATGGTGTCATGACCAAACCACAACTCTTCTTTTATGTTAGCTTCTTCTGATTAAAAGGGAAGAACCATAAGCAGCAAATCATGACAACAAAATCCTTAACTCAGGAATGCCTATTTGTAATCTCACTAAACGTTTGTGAAAAGCTCACTAAGCTTCACCTTAGAATTAGACTGCAAAAACGTCCAGCAAGGGGAGATTCCAGTCCGTCCTCGGAAGGGTGGGAATTTACTCTAAGGGGCGGATTTTCAGAGCCCTGCTCGCGTAAATCCCTCCGGGAGGCGTAAATCCCCCAACAAAGGTAAGGGGGGGGTATAGACAGGGCCGGGCGGGTGGGTTAGGTAGAGGAAGGGAGGGGAAGGTGAGGGGAGGGTGTTAGAGGATTCCCTCCGAGGCCGCTCCGATTTCGGAGCGGCCTCGGAGGGAACGGGGGTAGGCTGCGCAGCTCGGCGCGCGCCGGCTATACAAAATCCATAGTCTTGCGCGCGCCGATCCAGGTTTTTTAGTAGATACGCGCGGCTCCGCACGTATCTACTAAAATCCAGCGTACTTTTGTTTGCGCCTGAGCGCAAACAAAAGTAGGCCTATTCGCGCTCCTTTTAAAATCCGCCCCTAAGGTTATAAAGGTGACTCCATGGGTCACTGGGGACTTATTGACTGGGGAGCTGAAGGAAAGTGGCTGTGCTCTCTGGGGCTCCAAATTGCCTTTTCTTCCCACATGAGAGAGTGTATTTGCTTTCCTATATGGGTTAGAGGGAATTCCAGGAGGAAGAACTCAGAAAACAATACTCTGGAGAGTTACCTTCCCAAGTTCTGAGGGAGGAGGAGATTCAACTGAGAGGCTGAGTGGAACCAGCCAGGTATGGTGATACCAGTTGTCAGTGGGAGAAGAATGTAGTCTGGGCCATCACTGCTTTCCCAAGACCCTCTGTTGCCTTCCAGGTTTCTTCTAATGTAAAAACCGGCAGCCTTTCTAATTTGAATTAAATTGGTCTTCCCTGTAAAACATTCTGAGGAAGTACCTGGGTTGCAACAAAGCTTTCATCAGTTCCAACTTCATTATTTTGCAGAGTCTTTACCCCTGCCGTGTTCTCCACCCTCCTCAGTCGTGCTTACTCCGCTGACATTATCCTCCAGCAACGAGGCATCCACCGCTTCAGCGGCTCGAGCAGCAGCAAGGTCCCCAGGAGGTATCCTTGAACTGGGGCTAAGTGAAATGCTAGGGCCAAGAGGAGAAGGGGGCCCATCAAACCCCCCCCCCCCAAACCTTTAAGCCAGCCTCCGATAGGCTCCTGCCCTGAGTCAAATATCGCTTTTTTCACAAATGAATCCATTGGTCCCAAAGTTGGAGGGTTCGTCGGCGGTATAGGCTGCATTTGCAGGTAAATTTAAAGGAAAAGTTAATGGACTCGAGGTCTGATAAGCAAGGCCACTATTGAGATGCCATCTTGAAACAGTTAAAGCTTTATCAATCTGTTATGTTTACACTTATAACCTGCCATACCATAGCTGTCCTCTGATGGTAGCAACAGGAATGATTAGCATGATGCCATCTTACGATAACATACAAGATAACATTTTGCCTGGTGCTGACTTTTAATGTATTGATGTTTGAGGCCCAATAACCAATTAAATATAATACACAAGCCGTAAAGCCCATTAAAACGGGCTACATCCCTCTGTCTCTCACCTCCCCCTCATTCTCTCTCCCCTCACTCTTCACCACCCCCCTCCCCCACCCACTCCTCTCCACCCTCCCTCTCCTCTCACTCAGTCCCCCCTCTCCCTCACTCCCTCCCACTCAGTCCCCCCTCTCCCTCCCTCCCACTCACTCAGTCCCCCTCTCCCTCCCTCCCTCCCACTCACTCAGTCCCCCTCTCTTCACCCACCTCCATTTCCTCCCGGCGCCGTAAGCGCGACTTCCCGCAACCCTCACCCGGCTCCATTAACTCCTCCCGCTCCTGCCGGCAGATCTCGGGGGGGGGTCACTCCCGCGCGCGCGGCAGTGACCCCCCCGAGATCTGCCGGCAGATCTGGGGAGGAGAAGTAGCGGCACCGCGCGCGCGCGGTGCCGCTACTTCGCCTCCCGCTCCTGCCGGCAGATCTCGGGGGGGGGGGGCGCGAGAGTGACACCCCCCCCCCGAGATCTGCCGGCAGATCTCGGTGGGGGGGGCGCGGGAGTGACACCCCCCCCCCCCGAGATCTGCCGGCAGATCTGGGGAGGAGAAGCAGCGGCACCGCGCGCGCGCGGTGCCGCTGCTTCTCCTCCCCACCGCCATTTTTTTTTTCTGATCGACATCCTTGCCCGCACATGCGCAGTAGAGCTGCGCTCTACTGCGCATTTGCGGGCCGTCGGTCACAGGCCATTTATAAGGTAGATTTTTCACTGGATACCAGCCCCATCTATCCAAAATGTGCACAAATGGAGGAGGCAAAATTATATAGCTATGTGATCCCAGGGGAATATCAACTAAGTTGGCCACTTTGTGGAAATGAATATCTAGGAAAGCCAAATTTTAGCTCATCCAGCCCTTGTTTAGATAAGCCATGTTGTACATTGCCACATGGTGCCTGCGAGGGAAGTGCACAAATGAAAAATTGTCAAATTTCCCATTCAGAACAGTGGAGCTAACAGGGCAGAAATCAGTCTTAAGGTTCTGGGAGGGCACAGTTTAGACTCTCTGCTGGTCAAATCTACTGCTTAAAGAAATTGAACTGAGAAGATAACAAGAAAGCTTTATGTATTAATAGTGAACCTGAACTAAAAGTAAAACTGATCATGCAGAATACAGCGAAAAAAAAAAAGTTTTAAATATTGCAATTATGTTAATTTGAAAATAAGGTTTCCATTATGTTCCAAAATTGTTACAGTAAATCATCTTATTAAGTGATAAAACTGTACAGTGCTTTGGCTGAAGTTCATAAGTAAGCTACATTACATCCAAACGACAAAATGTAATTGCTTAATTGATTCATCATTTAATTGTTACAGTCTGGTGGGACTACCTTGCATGGGCCTACATGTTTTTCCTCTTCTGTCATAGTGATCAAAAGTGGAATTGGGTCACTGTAAATCCTTGTATGATTGAGTAACTTAAAAATTTAAGAGAACAAGTTCCCAATAGCAGCACTGGAATGGAAAAGGAACACGAGCATGCAAAGATACCATGCTTATATATTGAAACAGTGGATACCATGCTTATATATTGAAACAGCTCATTATGTGTGGTTAGCATCTCTTTCTGTTGCTTGTGCTTAAATTTAGTATTACTTCTCTTTAACGCTGCTTTTCAGATGGAGAGTTGAGCCACTGTGGCGGTGCTTGTTTTCCTTTTTTTTTTTTAAATTTCTTTATGATTTTTCAAGGATAACCAGTAAAGCGACAACCCTGGAGTGCTACAACATGCCATTCCACTTACCTGTACTAGAGAAGTAGAGCCAGTAAATGGAACATTTTAAGTTGCCACACTCCTAGTAGAAAATCACCTTCAAATTTCACACACTAGAGCAGTGTTTCTCAAGATGATCCTAGAATACCTGCTCTCCAATCTGATTTGTAGGATATCCACATTGAATATGGGATGAGATAGATTTGCAAACAGTGGAGTGCATATAAATCTCTCTCATCCATATTCAATGTGGATATCCTACAAATCAGACTAGTGAGGGGGTACTCCAGGACTGATGTGAGGAACACTGGACTAGAGGAATTGGTGTCTGATGTAGCTTGAGGCATCTTAACTGTGGCCAGTCAGAATGAAGAGATATTGTGCTGAAGTCTGAATAAGGTTTCTTGATGACCATGCTTATAGGGTGATCTTATAGCTTAAGAAGGCTTTCTTCTTGACTGGGTTGACTGAAGTCAAGCTTTGATGGATTGATCCACTCCAGAGTTCTGTTCTTAGGTGGAAAGCACTTGTTAACATCACCATGTCTGTCCATACACAGATACACATGTATTGGGAGCCTTTCCGTGGAATTTGCCTGAATTTGATAGGATAGTTTATACTGAGGTTTGTTCCAGCTCTCCTACCAAATTTCATTCTAATATGTCCATGGGGAGTGCCCTCCATAGATGTGCTGGTGGAGTAGGGCTAGGCCTGAATTTGCTGGAGCTATCTTTGTGCTCTGCTCCAACTTTTCTCAATGTGTTTAAATCAGGAGTTCAGGCCCCAAAATACAGTGGAAGAGGCTGAACTCTCTATGCGATGCCCAATGTATCTGAAGTACACACAGTAAGCACTATACTTACCCTTTTTCAGGGAAACATTTTACTGATAAAATAATGTTTGTTTAAGAGGACAGTTTTCATAACTGTGCATGTAAACAGCGATTTACTCATGTAAAACACTGTTTTTCCTGCAAAAATAGCTTTGAAAAATTACCTGTGGGCCTGATTTTCAAAGTTTTATTTGTGTAATTCGCTGTTATAAAGCAGCCTGGGACTCAGTGTGCATAAATGTATGCACACAACCCAATCTCACTTGTACCTTTACACACACCAGAGAGAGGCATTCTGGGGAGCTGAGTTGGGTCTTGTATTTTGAAGGTCATGCGTGTAAGATCAGCTGCACAAGTTTTGCTGCGGAAGAGCAGGAGTAACTTTCTGTGGTAAGTTTGTGCATGTTGCAAGCACAAATTTTGAAAGAAAACGTACATGCATAAGTTTGCTTTGAGAATTTGGGGTGAAGTCTGTGCGTGAAAGTGGACTTCATCACAACACGTACAGTTATTAGATTACTCTACCTAGGTATACTGCTAGAATGCTTCATTTGATAAATAGGCTTGTTGAAATTGGCTTATCAAATACTACTCTTCAATGGTTTGAATCTTATTTAAAAAACAGATTGTATAAAGTTAAAATTGGGGCCTTTAAATCTGAGCTAATTGATCTTATCAATGGAGTACCTCAAGGATCTTCTTTATCCACTACACTTTTAACATTTACATGTTACCACTGTGCAAGTTATTAGCCGGTCTAGGAATAACGCATTACATTTATGCGGATGATGTCCAAATTTTACTTCCTATTATGGACTCCATTGAAAATACACTTAAATTTTGGGAAATCTATCTCACATCAATACAACAACTTCTAACACACATGAGTCTATCCCTAAATCAAACAAAAACAGAGATACTACTAATTTGCAATAAATTGAACGAGAGAACTAACTTGGAAATTAAAACTTTACAGCCCAAATATACCATAGTAAATGAGGTAAGAGATTTAGGAGTAACTCTAGATAGTGAAGAAAACTGGAAGAAATTTATCAATACTTTAATAAAAGATGATTTTTTAAGATTCACATATTAAAGAAATTGAAACCTCTTCTACATGCTAATGATTTTAGAATTGTTTTACAAGCATTCATTTTCTCAAAAATAGATTACTGTAATGCTTTGCTACTGGGCCTTCCAGCATCTGCCACCCGCACTTCAACTACTTCAGAACGCTGCGGCCCGGTTATTAACAAATACCAGAAAATATGAGCATATAATTCCAATTTTGAAAGACCTACACTGGCTGCCAATTACTTTTAGAACTCAGTTTAAAACCTTAGTTTTAATCCACAAGATGATATTCAATGAAAAAATCGAATGGTTCAATGCAGCATTACACTTTCATGCTCCATAACGAAATCTGCGTTCTGCAGGAAAGGGATTATTAACAATACCGTCTCCAAAATTGGCCCATTTAAACTCAGTAAGAGAGAGAGAGCACTATCCCTAGCAGGACCAGGGTTATGGAATGCACTACCACCCGAATTGAGGCTAGAAGCAAACTTACAGACATTTAAAAAGAAATTGAAAACATGGCTATTCCAGCAAGCATTTACGTGATGACAATATATATTTTGTTCTTATGATGAAAGTATTTTAGTTTAGTGTTAATTGTTTTAAAAATGTTTTTTATTATGATCTTATGATTTTCTGTTTATCTTTTAGAATAATTACATATTTTATTTACAATGTTTATTTAATTTTATCACTTTCATTTTATGTATATTTAATGTTATTATTTGTATAAGTGATGTAAACCGGTATGAAGCTACCATGAATATCGGTATATAAAAATAAATAAATAAACAAATTGTTGCATCTACTATATCACTGTGTAAGTCAGTGCCTTGCAACATAACTCAATTTTAAGGCAGGATGTGATCACTCTCTCGGAAAGGATCACATCATCGGAGGACTTGACTTGGGCCATCATGGCTTCACATAGCAGATGCCAAGGGCTGTTTTTCCTCTTGGGTTAGGGCACTAATATCGGTATTTATTTATTTATTTATTTATTTACTTTTCTTTGCCGACATTTGTGAGGCACATCATACCGGCTTACCTTGAACTGAAAGGAGGAAAATACAATGAACAGAATAACATGTCATAGTTAAACGCAAATGGTGTAAGATATAAGCATCGTAAAAACATTCTGAGATTATATATAATAACATAAAAGAACTAAATAGCTATGGAGGAAAAAGGTAGAAAGAAAGAAAGAGAAACTTTGTACAAACTAAGAAAACTTTATCTTTAACAATGAGAAAGTGGTATAGGGGTTATGAAGTGCAGTAGTGGTACAGGGGTTATGAAGTGCAGTAATGGTACAGGGGTTATGAAGGGCAGTAGTGGTACAGGGGTTATGAAGTGCAGTAGTGGTACAGGGGTTATGAAGGGCAGTAGTGGTACAGGGGTTATGAAGTGCAGTAGTACTCTTCAGGTTCTTTAGCAGAGCGTGGGTGCCTTTAGGCCACCTCTTATTTAGATTTATTGCCGAATCTTGTGTTCAGATGATTTCAGAAGTACCAGTAGTGTGTTTTGTTGTATTTCATTGAGTTTGTTTCCATTTTTTTATGAAGCCTATATTGGTTTGTATTTTCTCCCTTTAATCAGATCTCAGTTGATGGCTTCAAATTCATAGCAGTTGGTTGCAATAAACTTCAGTACTTGAAAATCAATGACATGATAACGCTTACAGACAGCTGTATCCTAGTAAGTAATTGAAAAATAATAAAATATCACCATGTATCTCTTTCTTTGTCGTTTGACAGCTTGTTCATTACTTACCATATGTCTTCCTGTTTTATATCTGCTACCTCTATGGGGAGGGGGGGGTGATTTCTAGGGGGTAAATTTGAGCAACATGGCTTTCAGTTATGCAGTGCATTAGCACTCTCCGTTTTATTATGGTTGCATTTTATTATGTATTTGGTGCATATCTGTTATGTTCTTTGCCAATAAAAGTTATAAATGAAAAAAAAAAATAAATAATAAAATATAATATGATGTATATAGTCATCATCTGTGGTATTGTGGAGTGATTTTTTTTGTGTGTTTACACAGTACTAAATCCTTTCAGCTTTCGATTCCTCTATGAAATTTTCTTTTCATTTCCATTTTTTTCTCATTTGTGTATCTTCCATCTTAGTCCAAGCTCACATTTTTTGTTTCCTGCTGACACAGAATGTGGTTGATGGTTTTGCTTTAGTTTTAAATATGGTAGTCTCTCTTACTAGGTAAAATAAAATAGAGAAGATCACACTGATAGGAATTTCAAAAAAAGACACATTTTTTTTACTCCTTGCTTAATTAAACAACCAGGGCCAGATTTTATAAGCCCTGTGCGCGCCGAGCCTATTTTGCATAGGCCTGGTGATGCGCGCAAGCCCCGGGACGCGTGTATGTCCCGGGGCTTTGAAAAAGGGGCGGGAAGGGGCGGGGCACCAGTCTGGGGCGGTCCGGGGGTGGGACCGAGGCCTCCGGCACAGCAGCTGTGCTGGAGGATTGCGCGCCGGCAGCTGGTCGGTGTGCGCAAGTTACGCCTGACAGAGGCAGGTGTAAATAAGAAAATAAAGGTGGGGAGGGATTTAGGTAGGGCTGGGGGGCGGGTTAGATAGGGGAAGGTGGGGGGGAAGGGGAGGGAACGGGGAAAGCCATCGGGGCTCCCCTAGGGCTCAGCGCGCGCAAGGTGCACAAGTGTGCATCCCCTTGCGCACGCCGACCCTGGATTTTATAACATGCGCATGGCTGCGTGCGCATGTTATAAAATCGGGCATAGATTTGTGCGCGCTGGGTTGTGTGCACAAATCTACGCCCGCCCGTAAGTTATAAAGTCTGGCCCCCGGTGTTTTGGTCCCAAAAGGCTTCTGGCAAAGTTAGAAAATATGGTGAAAATTATTATCCATCCTTCATGAATCCAAAAGACCTCTCCAGAACTGTGCCACCATTCTGATGATGTGATGAGGTCAAGTAACCCAGAAACAGAGTATTATGCATACCTTCTCTGAAAGAAACAAAGCAATTGGTTAAATGTGTCTCCTAAGGATTCTTTGAAAATATCACTGTAATTTCATTGTATAATTTAGTACATTTCCCTTCTATTTGTTTTTTTTGCCTGAACATTCATAATGCTTTCTTGTAAAAGGAGTCATGTCATTCACCAAAGTAATAGTCTAATGATATTGTACATGTACAAAACACTAAAGCATCTTGGGAATTGTAGTCTGTTTATACTATCTACCATTTATGAAGTTCAGTCAGGGGGTAGACAACCTCCAGATCTTGTAGATACCAATCTGCTTGAGTTTTCAGGATACCCCTAATGAATATGCATGAGATCGATTTGTGTGCCCACTGCTTTAGTTGTATACAAATCGATCTCATGCATATTCATTAGGGATATCTGAAAACCCAGGTGAATTGGTGCCCACAAGGACTGGAGGGTGCCTACCCTTGAGTTTATTCCTATCATGTGGGATAAATCCAGTCACAAGCCCCCTCACTATCACATGTAGTCTCAGTGGATGCTCTTTTTCAGGCGAATTTTAAAAGCCCTGCATGCGCCAAAAGTGGAAGATACATGCACAAGTCAAGCCAGAACACACCAAGCAGATTTTAAAAGCTGTCCAAGTACACTATGGGGTAGATTTTCAAAGGGTTACGCGCATAACCCCCGAAAACCTACCCCAAACCCCCCCTGCACGCGCCCAGCCTATCTTGTATAGGCTGCCGGCGCGCAGAAAGCCCCGGGATGCGCGTAAGTCCCGGGGCTTTCCTGGGGGGCGTTTTGGGGGTGTGTCCAGGGCGTGTCGCAGCTGGCGCATCATCGGTGGTGTTCCGGGGGCGTGGCCACGGCCTCCGGACCAGCCCCCGGACTGGGCCATGGCGCGCCGGCGGCCGGCCCGGAATGCGCAAGTTTTGTCTGCCTCGGGCAGGCGTAACTTGTGCACAAAGGTAGGGGGGGTTTAGATAGGGCTGGGGGGGTGGGTTAGGTAGGGGAAGGGAGGGGAAGGTGCGGAGGGGGTGGAAGGAAAGTTCCCTCCAAGGCCGCTCCGATTTCGGAGCGGTCTCAGAGGGAACAGAGGCAGGCTGCGCGGCTCGGCGCGCGCAGGCTGGCGATTTTGGGCAGCCTTGCGCGCGCCGACCCCGGATTTTATTAACAGATACGCGCGACTACGCGCGTATCTATTGAAATCCGGCGTACTTTTGTTTGCGCCCGGTGCGTGAACAAAAGTACGCGCGCGCGTAGTTTTATAAAATCTGCCCCTATATGCACAAATAAAAAGTTTCCAAAAAGGGGCATGGGCAGGGCACGGGCATTCCTGGATTTCTCAATGAAACCAGCGTGTAAATAATTACGTGCACAGGCGCGCCGGGGTCCCCTGCCACGTAAATTTACTTCTGATATGGATGCAGTGTAAGTAATAAAATAAAAAAAAATCTAGGCATGTCAGCGGGGTTTTAAGGGTTGGGGCTAAGAGGGTAAAAGGAAGGCCATTAAACTAGGGGGTTTAGAACTGGTGAAACTAGCAATGGCATGGACACCTACCCCTTTTAAAATACCCCCCCACTTACGCGGTGGAAGTGGGATCTGCGCACACTTGCGCGCGCCCGCTTAAGATTGCGCGCACACGTGCACGCGCTGACCCTATTTTATAACATCCACGCACGTTATGAAATTGCCGCATCCATGGATGCAAGTCGGCAAATTCGCACCCGTGTGCCCGCGCACCTGCTTAAAAGTTACCGTCTTTCTGTATGGCGCTTTCTTGCATTCACATTTTAAAGTTTATTATGTAAAAAAGCGGAATAACGATTAAGGAGGCACAGAGCCAAATCAGATAACTTAATACTGCACTGTATGCTGTGCTCATCAGTTTTCATCCACCTATGTTATATTTTCTTTTGAAGCCTTTGATGGAGCAGTGCCAGCAGCTGACATCCGTTTCACTCCTTGGCTCGCCACATCTTTCTGATGCTGCTTTTAAAGCCTTGGCCCAAGGAAAGAAGCTTACCAAGATCAGAATCGAAGGTGAGAGATGTCACTGGTGTGCAGGGCAGTTCATTGCAACTAACACAATCTGCATTTTTTAAATTGTGCCTTTTGATGCCGACTGTCCATCGATCTTTACCAACAGGAAATAATTGGATAACTGATTCAAGTTTCAAGTTCTTCAGCAAACATTGCTTGGGCCTCACTCACATTTATGTGGCTGATTGCCAGAAGCTTACAGATCTTGGTCTTAAGGCACTGGCCTCAGTGAAGGGTGTTCTGGTTCTGAACGTAGCGGATTGCATAAGGTAATGTTATGCACGCCGAATGTTGCAACCAGTTCAAGGTTCTGCTGGTGATGCTTTTAATTTAGTTCATGTCAGTTCTATCCTTCATTTCCAGGTATTTGTCCACGTCTGACCCTATTTCTAATAAAAAGTTTTATCATGGATGAGCATGCTTAAGCCTGAAATTTCGATGGCCCGTGCACGTAAAATCTGGGGGTTACGTGCTTGGCTGGGCCCTGCGTGTGCCAAGTGCATTTTCAAAAAGGTCCGGCCACACGCAGAAGTGCCGGGCCAGGGAAAAGGGGCGAGGTCTGGACGGGGAGGGGGCCGGCCGGTACAGCGGCCATTAGGCCCTGTCTTGGGAAAGCTTGTGCCGGCAGCTGGCCGGTGCACATAACTTACACCAGCTCGAAGGAGCGGGTAAGTTAAACAAAAAATTCTAGCATAGGTAATTAGGGGTTAGGAATCGGGGAGGAGAGAGAAAAGGTAAGAAGGTTAGGTAGGGGTATAAGAAATTCCCTCCCAGGCCACTCCTTAGTTGGAACGAACTGGGAAGGAACTGGGAATTTGCCGATCACGTGGCAGCGCAAAATGGCCCTGTCCTGGCTGGCACCCGCCCTTCCCAGAACCCGCTCCTGTTCCACCTCTTTTTAAATTCCTGGCACTTCCGTGTGTACCAGGAGATATGCGCGTGGCCGGGCCGTTTTGAAAATGCACTCCGCGGGCGCACGGCCCAGCCACATGCATATCTCCCGGGATTTCCGAGCACCGGGGATTTAAAATCCCCCATATATCTTTTAAAATACACGTCCCGTGTCTAAGTGTGCACGTAATCTTAAGAGATTGGCAAAGAAGATTCTGAAATGTGCAAATATATATTGAACAAAATTGACGGAGGGTAACTTCTTAAATAAGGGTGATATGTAGCCCAAATAATGATAAATCATGATGTATTTTGTTTGTGCATTTCTTTTCGATATGGTTTCATATGGCACATATTGGGGTAGGTTTTCATAGGTTCGGCGGCGTGCGCAAGCCCCAGGATGCGCGTAAGTCCTGGGGCTTGAAAAAATGGGCGTTCTGGGGGCGGGACCGAGGCCTCCGGAACAGCCACCAGGCCGGGGGATGGAGAGCCGGCACGCGCAAGGCGTAACTTCTTCAATAAAGGTCAGGGGGGTTTTTAGTTAGGACTGGGGGGCGGGTTAGATAGGGGAAGGGAGGGGAAGGTGCGGGGGGTGGGTGGAAGGAAAGTTCCCTCCGAGGCCGCGTACTTGGCTCGGTGCGCGCAGGTTGCACAATTGTGCACCCCCTACGCGCTGACCCTGGATTTTATAACATGCGCGTGGTAGCGCGCGCATGTTATAAAATTGGGCGTAGATTTGTTTGTGCCGGGTTGCGCGAACAAATCTACACCCCGCGCATGTTACAAAATCTGGCCCATAGATTTTATATGGTTTCTTGAGCAAGATAAAGTCTGTCTCAGACTGGACATATACATGTTCTGAGAATGCAAAGATGAAGCACAGATGCATTGCTTAATCCACATATTTCAAGTTTATCAGTAGCTGTAAAAATTGACTTTTTTTTTTTGTTTAGACCTGTTAGAATATGTTTATTTTTCTTGCTTAAATTGCCACAAAGATGTCAAAAAAGACAGGAGTTGAGTGGCACTTTATAGACTAACTAATTAATTAAAGCATGCTCATTCTTTAATAAATTAGTTAGTCTATAAGGTGCCACTTGACTCCTGTCTTTTGTGCTACATCAGACTAACATGGTTGTCATTCTGAAGATTTTTCACAAAGATGTCAGTTCACCATAGACATTAACTTCATTTAAACTCTTTTATACTGCCATTCAGACAGTGTACAATTTGTATATATAGCATACATATTAACAATATCACTATAATATAAAAAATACATATAAATGAACAGTAAATCCTAAAAAAACAATTCATTATACAAGAGCATAATATATCCCTAGCCTATATATTCTATGATTCCCCAGCCACATTCTGCTCTATCAAGAACAAACCCGCATACTTGGTTTCCAGTCTCATTTCTTTGAGCCACTGAAAACACTCTGTTCCTAGTATGAGCTTTGCACACCTCCCATTTCATGCCTATATTCAAGAGCGCTTCTTGGTTAGAACTTAATATCCTAATTGGTTGATATCAGCTCACTTTGCCTACGAGATACTTTGGCATCTCACATGTCACAGCAGGAAACGTTAGTATTAATATTTTAAAATTGATCAGACTTGATAGACTGGAGTTCTGGACCTCTTGAAGGAACACTTTTTAATCTTGCTTTCAAAATCCATTGCGATTTAACTGTAAAATTAAATTCAGAAAATTCATCTACCTGGGAGACTGATTGGTTCTAAAGCTGGACATTTTGGGTTATTTAAACATATAGGGTAACTCCTTTTTCATTCTCCCCACCTTACATGCGCTTTTTCAAATGGCTCTCTCTGCTGTGCTTTACTTACCCAAATTTGATTAGACTAGTTCTGATCATAGTTTATCTGTGGTGTTACTCAAAAGTCAACTATGAAGGTCAACTATGAAGTGTGTAAAGAAATACACACAAGACAAAGCAAAATATCCTCCAAGCTAGCCCAAATGTTTTTTTTTAACAGTTGAGGAACACTGCAGCAGGTCAAATATATCTAAATATTTGGCCATTTTGCACGTTTTAAGAATTTTGCAGAGCAGGTGCCTAATTGAGTTAAATGATTTCCACACTGCATGCATATAAGAATGTCTTTGTGATCTAGAATCAGCGATCCTGGGGTCAGACATTTTCTTGAAGGAGCTTCTGGTCCAAAGATAAGAGAATTGAATTTGACAAACTGTGTCCGTGTCAGTGATACTTCTCTTCTACGAATAGCACAGAGGTAGGTAGCAAAGTCACTGTTTACTTGGCATGTGCTATTATCCATTCTTGCTTTTTTGAAGGTTTTCTGCACCAATTATTGTACAAATGTAACCATGATTTCTCAAAGGGCGAATGTATTCTACAATCTTCGTGAAACTTTTTTGACCATGCGATTATTTCCATGCTTTAGAATTTTAGAGTCTCAGACGTTAAGGAACCTCTTTTGGAATTTCTCCTGATTTGTTATTAATATGCTTAAACATATTAATTGAATGGGGCCCTTAACCTTGAAATAATCTCTAAGGGGTGGATTAAAACTATAACGGCCAGATTTTAAATCCGCCCTGCGTGTAAAATCCGGCCTTTATGCGCGTGGCCGGGCATTGCACACACCAAGCCTATTTTCAAAATGAACCGGCCACGCAGATAAGGCCGGTACGCGTATACGTGCCGGCCTTCCTGCAAGGGGCGGGCCCAGGAGCGGGCCGGGCTGGGACAGCAGCATTGATTGCTGTCCCGGAGCCTCGCGTGCCGGCAGGTCAGGCCCTGAAGTAAGTTGGGGGGGGAAAAAAAAGAAAAAAACCAAAAAAGGTAGGACTTAGGGGTTGGGGAAGAGAGGGGAAAGGGAAGGGAGGTTAAGGTAGGGGGTAGGGAACTGGGGAAGGCCGCTATGCGTCGCCGCACGAAACTAATAAAAATCTACCCCCCCCCCCCTTGCGCGTGCGGATTACAAAATCCGGCGCGCATGTGCGTGCGGCCCACTGATTTTATAACGCGTAAAATCGGCGCGTCCATGTGTGCGTGCCGGGTAGCATGCGCACACCTGTTAAAATCTTCCCCTAAGTGTGTCTGATATGCAGCAGCACATTTCAGCAGTAGTCACTGAAAAAAGTCACACTGGCTGATTTGTTTTTTTCTGGCAAGTAAAATTCCACGAATAATTTGAAATGGCTCTATAATCTCTTAACATCTTTAAATAAGTTTGAAACTATGAACCAGCATCTTCACACAGGAGGTGTAACCCGGTAGTGAGAGCTCAGAAAGTGATTTCAGGTCCTTAATGGGCATTGACTGGATGTGGACATGGAGTTATTTACTTAATCACTCTGGTCCTCAATTTTCTCCAGTCCTGTGATTGTCAAGGTTTTAAATTCCATATAGACAAGGCTATTAGCTATTACCCGGCGATTCAAAAAAAGTCTCACACGGCCAGTGCGCCCGTTGTAACGCAGCAAATTTAATGACAGCCTGGGAGCTGGTGTTAAGGCTCCAAGGCTCAACCAAAAATACAAAAAAAATCCTACTTCCTCTGGTTCCTCCTAAAAGTATCATCACAATACAAAGTAGGAGGAACCTCAAAAAACAGAATCGTGCAAAAAAAAAATAAATTCTGGGAGCCCAATATACCCGCACAATTTACACGGTCCAGGCCCTGTGTTTTGTGCCGGTAGTAGGAGAAAACGGATGCTCATATTGGGGTAGATTTTCAAACCGCGCAAATTGGCGTACTTTTGCTGGCGCATCAGGCGCAAGCAAAAGTACGCTGGATTTTAGTAGATTCGCGCGTAGCCGCTAAAATCCTGGATCGGCGCGCGCAAGGCTATCGATTCTGTATAGCTGGCGCGCGCCGAGCCGCGCAGCTTACCCCCATTCCCTCCGAGGCCGCTCCGAAATTGGAGCGGCCTCGGAGGGAACTTTCTTTTGCCCTCCCCTCACCTTCCCCTCCCTTCCCCTACCTAACCCACCCGCCCGGCCCTGTCTAAACCCCCCCCCTTACCTTTGTCGGGGGATTTACGCCTCCCGGAGGGAGACGTAAATCCCCGCGCGCCAGCGGGCCGCTAGTGCGCCGGGACGCGACCTGGGGGCGGGTACGGAGGGCGCGGCCACGCCCCCGGACTGCCCCGGGCCGTAACCACGCCCCCGGGCCCGCCCCCAAAACGCTGCCGACATGCCCCCAAAACGCCGCGCCGACCGGGCCCGCCCCCAACACGCCCCCGACACGCCCCCCTCGCCAAACCCCGGGACTTACGCGAGTCCCGGGGTCTGCGTGCGCCGGTAGGCCTATTGAACATAGGCACGGGCGCGCAGGGCCCTGCTCGCCTAAATCCGCCCGGATTTAGGCGGATTTAGGCGAGCAGGGCTCTGAAAATCCGCCCCATTGAGTGTGCGTTTTCCTAACCCGCACTGACAGCCACGTCTCCTGGGTGCCCGATGCCGAGGAGGCACTAGAGATGCACAATTTCCCCAGCGTCTTCTTTTTAGTGCTGCGGTTCATTAGCCTACTGCATCGTGTGCCCAGGAGAGGTGGATGGGTGCGTGTTAGAAAAGCAGGCACTCAATCAGGAGCCCCCATTTTTCGCGCACCAATATTGCATCGGCTTGATAGAAGGCATGAGGTCAATTTTCAGCGAGCCGGTGAATGGCAAATTTATCTGGGTAAACTTACATGTGTAACTTTGCACGATATTTAGCAGGACTTACCTGCTGAGAAAGTTACACATTTAGGGGCAGATTTAAAAATCTGCGCGTGCGGGGTACATTTGTGCGCGTTCAAGGGGGTGCACACTTGTGCACCTTGCGCGTGCCGAGCCCTAGGGGAGCCCCGATGGCTTTCCCCGTTCCCTCCGAGGCTGCTCCCTGCACCTGGAGGGCTTCTCCGCCCCTTTTTCAAAGCCCCGGGACATTCGTGCGTCCCGGAGCTTGCGCACGCCGCCGAGCCTATGCAAAATAGGCTCGGTGCACGCAGGAGCAGGTTTTTGGGGTTTACGTGCATAAGTTAAGCGCATAACCCTTTAGAAATCTGCCCCTAAATTTTAGCCAGATAAAGTTGAGACAGCTACATTTACAACCAGACTTGTACACAAAACTTTAGCCGGAGAGCATTCAGTATGTGTACTCACTGGCTAAAGTTTAGCCCTGCACCTGGTACATTTTAAGAGGTCAATTTTCAAAGGGCTTAAGCGTCTAAATTTAGGAGTTTGGCTCTTAAATTGGCCCTTTGAAAATTTACTAGGGCTTAGTGCCTAAATTTATAATCTTATTTTCACTAGGAGCCTAAGTAGTGGGTGGCTGGGGGGGGGGGGGCAGGGGCGGAGTTAGGGCGAGGAAACTAAGTTAGGTGCTTTGCACTGATTTTCAGCACTGGGCACATGTTTGTATGGCACATTGGGTGAAACCTGTGGATGGGCATTCTCTGTAGTTGCACAAGTCTTCTGGAATACTCTGCCAGAGAATCTCCACCTCACATAGTAACATAGTAATGACGGCAGAAAAAGACCAAAATGGCCCATCTAGTCTGCCCAGCAAGCGTCCCAAGGTAATAACTGCCGCTCCATGCAGGTTACCCCCCATGTTTCTCTTAAGGGTAGTAACTGCCGCTCCGTGCAGGTTACCCCCATGTTTCTCTTAAGGGTAGTAACTGCCGCTCCGTGCAGGTTACCCCCATGTTTCTCTTAAGGGTTGTAACTGCCGCTCCGTGCGGGTTACCCCCATGTTTCTCTTAAGGGTAGTAACTGCTGCTCCGTGCGGGTTACCCCCATGTTTCTCTTAAGGGCAGTAACTTCCGCTCCGTGCCGTTTAAGCTTTTTTATTTATTTCCATCCTCTAGCCTTTTAGGCATCCGCATCATGCACTAAGAAGTTCAAGTCGATGCTTAAGACATATCTCTATCGGCAGGCTTTTTTTTATAATGATACTCAAACCAAAAAGTGCTCCTTTGCTCAAATATGAACGCCAAACATAAAAAGAGACAAGGAACGAGCCATGTAGTCTGTGGGGTTTCACAAGCTGGTCATCAGCATTTGGCTTATAAAAACAGCCAACGCCTATCCTCTCAATCATTAACAACCGATTTTGTTACTATTTTCAAAAGCTAAGAGGTAGATTTTCAAAGGCCCATGCGTGTGTCCATGTGTGCGCGGTTCCTGGCATGCGCGCATGGACGTGGCGATTTTATAACATGCACGTGTCACTGCGCGCATGTAATTAAATATGATTCTCGCGCGCGCAAGGGGGGGATTTTAAAAAATAATACACGGTAACGCAATCAGGCCTACACCAGTTCCCTCCCATTCTGCTCCAATTAAGGAGTAGACTGGGAGGGAACTTTCCTATCCCCCTGCTTAGCCTTCCTTCCTTTCCCCTCTCCTCCCCGACCCCTAAACCTACCCTAACTATCATAATTCTTTTTGCTTTAGAACTTACCTGCTCCTCTGAGCAGGAGTAAGTTCTGTGCGCCAGCCAGCTCCCGTGGCACGCTTCCCCAGGACAGGGCCTAATGGCTGCTGTCACGGTTAAGCCCCTGCCCATACACCGCCCCCTGGCCCGCCCCATTGAAGGAGCCCGGCTCTTCCGCGCGTATCAGGAGATGCACGCGTGGCTGGGCTGTTTTTAAAATGCACTCGGCACGCGCACGGCCCAGCCACGTGCATATTCCCCCGGTTTTTGCACGCACCGGGCTTTGAAAATTTGGGATAAAGGGTACATATCATTTCCTCTGTGCGTTTATACAAATGTCAGTGATTCAAACCAAATTTTCAAATTTAAAAAAACTCCCAAAACAACTTGCAATGTAGCTGCAAACTCTGTGAAAACAATGAACATCTGGTGCAGTCACAGAACCTAAGATTCCTGACACCAACCGGTGTTCATTGGAAAAACTGCATCAGGGCAGTATATATTCCGTAAACTTATCTGAACATGGTGTTTGACGTTAGGCCCAAAGCCTCACATCTTTCTGCTATGTTTGAAGATTATCTGCCAAAAGTGGGTCAAATCATTCTGTATTAATCTAAATCCATTTTAAAACACAATTGCTAAATACCGTAGATGGATGGGATCACAAAAAGAGTGGATCACTAATGGAAGTGATTTGGTTATAAATTGCAGTGAGTGTTGCCTGAATGGCAAAATATTGCAGAAAGAGGTTCAGCAAGAGTGGTAGTTTTATCTTCTGACTTGTGCTCTTGATATATCACTTTAAATAATCTGCAGAGCCTTCTACCTAGTATGCTAGTCCCACAACCCTTCCCCTCTCCTCCCCTTCCCACCATGCGTCAAGAATTGTGATTTGTAAACCACAAGATGGAATATAAACTCCCTCCATCCTCACCCCAATAAATCATATATCACTTACTAGGAGGTTTAGGAATCACAACATTTTGTATTAACTCATCCCTAAATTTAACCTTTATTTGAATTGCTTTTTCTTCTTTCAGGTGTCATAACTTGACCTACTTGAGTCTCCGTTACTGTGAAAATGTGACTGATTCTGGGATTGAACTTCTAGGGAACATGCGGTCTTTAATCTCCATTGATCTTTCTGGGACCAGCATTTCTGACCAGGTAGAAACAGGCACTTCCAAAATGGGAGTCATTCTTCAATGTCGTCATTGGGTGGAATAGGAGAACATGGTCAAGCAGATACACTAAAGCAGTCCTCTTTCACTTCTGGGACCTCCAGTCACACTAGGATTAGTTCTGAAGTTCAGTGAATTAAGGTGTTTGCAAGACAGGCCCAAGTGAATTTGTAACCCCACTAAAAATATCAAACAAGAGCTTATCACAATTCAACAAAATTCCAGTTTTTACATAGGAACGGTACAGCGATGGAATAACAGAAGGAATGTTGTAAAACTTAACTATGGTTCATTGAGAGTCATGTATGAAAGCTTGCAAACCATCTGCTCACATAGGTAGTCTGTGGCATGGGTTAGCACTGTCAAGCCCTCCCTCAGCATTCTTTCATAATGCAATGTATTATGCATCAATAACTTTTCCTAACAATGCTTTAAAAAGAGGCATCAATCAAAGTACCAGATGTCTTTTTTTATTGTAGTATTTATGTATTTTCTACATATGCATCTATATTATAATACATAGTTCATTTTTTATTTTAAAGATCTTTACTGAATTTCAAATAGAATAAATCTTAAGAGTCAACAAATCTCCATATAGTTTCAGACAAGCACAACAACCCGCCTCCCAACATTCCCTTCCTTAGTACCAGGAGGTAAGTTAGAAAAATAGTAAAAAATCAACCTAATAAATGAAGGTTGACCGACGTGCCGCAAATGCGCAGTAGAGAGCAGCTCTACTGCGCATGTGCGGGCGAGCACGTCGGTCTTAGGCAGTGTAATGAAAAAAAAAACATGGCGGCGGCGGGTGGCAGCAGCGGTGGCGGCAGCGGGCGGCGGCGGTAGTGGCGGCAGCGGGCGGCGGCGGCGGTAGCGGCAGCGGGTAGCGGGCGGCAGCGGGTAGCGGCGGGCGGCGGCGGTGGCAGCGGCCAGTAGCGAGGGAGGGAGGAGAGAGAGAGAGGGAGGGACGGACTGAGAGGGAGGGAGGGAGTGGGAGGGACGGAGAGAGGGAGTGAGAGGGAGGGACTGAGTGAGAGGGAGGGAGGGAGGGATTGGAGTGAGGGGGAGGGACTGGGAGGGAGGGACTGAGTGAGGGGGAGGGACTGGGAGGGAGGGACTGAGTGAGAGAGAGGGGGGGAGGGACTGAGAGGGAGGGACTGAGTGAGAGGGAGGGAGGAGTGGGTGAGTGTGTGGGAGGGAGCTAGGGGGTGGGGAAAGAGTGAGGGGAGAGGGAGAATGAGGGAGAGGTGAGAGACAGGGATGTGAGTAAGTGGAAGGGGGAGAGGGAGAGGGAGAATGAGGGAGAGGTGAGAGACAGGGATGTGAGTAAGTGGAAGGGTAAGAAGTTGTGAAGCAGAGAAAAAAGGGAGTGGAGGAGGGCTGAGGGGGAGGGGATGGGATTGAGAGAGGGTGGGGAGTGACTGAAGGAAGGGGAGAGAGGTGGGAGTGACTGAGGGAAGGGGAGGGAGGTGAGAGTGAGGGGAAGAAGGCAGTGGGAGACAGAGGGTGAGTAAGACTGAGTGGAGGAAAGGGAGGAGTGAACGAGGGGAAGGGGGAGAGAGGGAGAAAAAGTGTAGAAGGGTGCTGTGTTAGAAAATGGACTGAAAACAAAATGTAATGTAGCCCGTTTTAACGGGCTTAACGGCTTGTAGTAAAATAAAACAAAAAAAAATAAAAACCATCTAGGTGTCAGTATAGTATAATGTTCATTTGAACCAACACCTCATGCCCATAGGAGTCATACCGGTCAGCAATTTCATAAGGGCTCATTTCAAGGACTCTCCAGTATCCCAACATTTAAATAATTACGGTTAAAAGGATTAATGTCTATATCTTTTTTCAAAGAGAATTGCAATAGAGCCCTTGCCCCTATGGAACTTGTGATGGTCTTTAATTGGCATAGTAAAGGTCCAATAAAATTATATGAATTCTTGTAAACTAGCTCTACTTCTAAGTCAAGGCCCTTTAAGAAAGCTTAGGAGAAAGACCATGGATTTTAAAATATCACAACAAGAGTGGAAAGAATTCTTTTAAAGACTATGGAAGGAAAATTCTGTTAGTGCTATTGTGCAAGAAAATAGTTATAAATTGATACATAGATGGTATTATACATTGGTTAAACTTAAAAAAAATGGTTGCCAAAGATTCTGATGCCTATTGGAAGAAGAATGGAGGAAAAGGGATTTTATTTTGGATATGGTGATAATTCTATTTATTTATTTACGAACTTTTAATATACCGACATTCATGAAACACATCACGCTGGTTTACAATTAACTCAAGGAAAGGAAAATTACATTGAATGAGGAGCGGGGTGAGGGGAGCAGGCAAGAAAGGGGAAATAGAGGGGGGCGGGAGCGAGAAAGACTGAGGGAGAGATAACGGAAAGAAGTTAAGAGGACAGAGCAAAGAGCAATCAACATAACCATAATAACTTACTAAAATCATAGAATAAACTTATTGAAATCACAAAGTGTGCGGCGTACACAGAGTAACTGATTAGCCGTACAATGGCATAGTATGAAGGCGAAATCTGAAAGGGGAGACTGTCTAGGATTGAAAAGCGTCCGGGTAGACTTAGCACTGTCTGTGTTTGGTTAGCATGTTTGGTTAGCATAATGCCCTGTAATTCAAATCTTTTGCTCCGAGGTCCTCTCTTGGGTTTGTGAAGCAACAGGGTTATTACCAGATGATCCAGTGATAATCTTGCTGGATTTCCTGGAGAGGCAGATGCCACCTAGGTCTAAGAAGGGAATCCCGTTGATTAACCATGAGTTAGGAACAGCAAAATGGATTACTGCAAAATATTGGAATAAGCCTACTAAACCCTCCCATAAGGCCTGGATCCTGTTAAATCTTCCTATGAGGCTTGGATCCAGTTATTGTGAAACACATATACTTTAGAAAAAAAACCACAAGAAATAAGAGAAAATTACCATAATGCTGCTGAAATCTGGAAACCTTTCCTTAGTTGGGGAACAAAAGTTGGTGACTTGGTTATAATACATCATTCTAATGGAATATTCTCAGAAATTGTAAGTGCTAACATTGACAGTAGATCATCAACTTTTAAAGGTCATAATCTATAGATTCACAGAGCAACACTGGACCCACTGGGAGCCAGATACAAGATCCGAGCTTCTGGTTGCCATTAGAGGAGGGTAAGAGTGGACATAGTCGGAGTGGAAGGTTAAGGGTGGACTTGGTGGGGGAGAGAGAGGAAGGGGGAGGGTGGCCTAATGCTGTGGACTTTACATTCAGTCTTATTTGGACTATTTGGGGAGAGGGGTAGGAAGGCTTTTCAGGCCTAAAGGCCAACAACATATAATACTTATTTTGGGGGGCTCAAGGATCTTTCACTGTGGTTGGGGGTGGGGGATCCGGTCATGATGCCCAGTCAGGAACTTTTCCTTTTTCTTGTATTCACTGCTTTACTGGCCATAATCAGCAGATCCTGGATAATTTTACACAGGGGCTGTTCTATAATGAGGCAGGGTGAGGCGGCCACTTCAGGTGGCAGGACTTTGAGGCTGCAAAAAATGCCAACATCCGAAAACTTCAGGTGCCCTGCTGCAGAAGGCCAGAAGGAAAAGGGCCTGGAGCAAGCAGCACGCTCTCGAAGAAGGAAGAGCATCAGCAACCCATGCCCCTGGATGAAAACGTGAAGCCCGGTGCTGTGCGGTAAGAAAGACGAGCAGGAGTGTCACCCTCCTCAACGGGAAACAGGAAACTGAAGACGCAGGAGGAGGAGCAACAGTGTCGGACTGTGCGCTGAAAATTAAATAAGGGCAGAGTGGGCTGACGCTACTGGAGGAGGAGGAGGAGAAAGAAGTGGAGTGCATATCCAGTAGGCCTGGGGAAAGAGGAGGCTCCTGTGGCTAATCCGAATCGAGGTGAGAAGAGACAATGAGAGTGCATGTGTGCATGGAAGAGGGAGAGAAGTGAATGAGTGTATATGTGTGTATGCACGTATGGGTGTGTGTGGAAAAGGGAGGGGGGGGGCAGCATATCATCCCTCGCCTCAGGCAGCAGATTTCCTTGAGCTGCCCCTGATTTCATACCTTCTCAGGCCCTCATTTTGACACAGCCAAATACCTTGTTATCTGTATTTAGTACAACTTTGGTGCCTTTATTAGAGATTAACACAGTACAATAGGGACAGCAAAAATTAATAGAGTTATCAATAATAAGCAGGCCAATATTCAGAAATGCAGCGAACAGATAACTTATTTGGCAAAATTTGGTCAGATAGGTCGTCCATGCTATTCAGTGGGCTAAACATCCTGCTGAATATACTTAAATTAAAGTTATCCAGATATACATACCACAATCTTTTAATTTAATTTTTTTTACTTTTAGGCCACCTCAAGAGGTGGCAGGGGAAAAAAAGAAAAGCTCCTCAGTGGCTGTAACGGCCTAAGCCCCATAAAATAAGTATATGTTGTTGACCTTTACCCCCAAAAGGCTTTCCTACTCCTCTCTCTGAATAGTCCAAATAACTTTTGTTCTCCCAACATTAACATTTAGGGGTCAATTTCAAAAAAGAGCCAGGGTACCTAAATTAACTAGATTTTGACCAGTTAAATTAAGCTAATATCTATCTACAACTGAGCACCTTGGTTTGCAATTGAAAATGAGCTTAAATCAAGGAAACGAGAATATGGTCTTCTAGATTTAGGTCACTGAGACTTGGGTGCCTAAATTTAGCTAGATAGCCCTGGAAATCTGTGCTCGCCAGCTGTGTCCTTTCAGAAAACTCTTACCCACCACTTACCCCAAACTCAGCAATTTCTCATTTCTTCCACCTAATATCAAAACGCACAGGCTCTTCCCCCCATGCCCTTTCTACCCGCCTGATATGTAGTGTGTCAGTTTCCACCAGCAGTCCTTACCCCCAGCCACTAGGTCTTCTAACAAAAATGCCCTCTTCCTGGACAGCTCCCTGACCCTCTCACCTGCCTGATCTTATATAAAAAAAAGCACCTTCTGACATTGCCCTGATCCCCCTTCCCACCTGCCTGATCTAAAAAAACCCAGCAAAACCCTGAGAACTTCCTAAAACTCCACTCCCACAACTCCTTCAAAATCTCCCAGTGCCAAGCAGGCAATGAAACACAGGCTTTAAATTTGGTGGGGGTGTGTCACTTTATATCCAGGAGGGTACAGAGTCCAACAGGGTAAAGATCATACGCATAAATGTTCAGTAGAATCTATATGGGTAGAAATCCCATGTGTTGGGTAAGAGTATAGTGATAGGAGTATACTACCGTCCACCTGGCCAAAATAATCAGACAGATGATGAAATGCTAAGAGGAATCAGGAAAGCTAACAAATTTGGCAGTGCAGTAATAATGGGAGATTTCAATTACCCAAACACGAGAGTGCAGAATAAAGTAAGTCCAAACCACAAGGTAAATCAAAACAGCTCTAAGGAGCCTGAAATTTTTAATTCCTTTTTTGAATGGCAACTCCACTGACTTGCAATCACACCACAGTATAGACCGCGTCCCCCGACAGGTCACATGGCCCCTAGTGACCATGTGACCTGTCAACCTGAGTTTCGCGCTCACTCCGGTAGGTTTAAATACCTGTCTGCAGTCAAGATGGACGCGCTCCCTGCCATTTTTGAAACTGCTCTGCATTCAGGTATGCGATTTATTTGAATCTGAAATAGTATTAATATGTCGGTTTTGTCCAGCTTATGTCCTAACCCTTGTATGTTTATTTACAGTGCCTTGATAACCTTGTTGCTCCCCCCCGATGCAGCCCTTGGCGAAACACGGGACCGTGTCGGGGGACGCGGTCTATACTGTGGTGTGATTGCAAGTCAGTGGAGTTGCCATTCAAAAAAGGAATTAAAAATTTCAGGCTCCTTAGAGCTGTTTTGATTTACCTTGTGGTTTGGACTTACTTTATTCTGCACTCTCGTGTTTGGATATTATTGAAGTGCAGTTCTCCTGCTCTGTGGTGTTTTTAGATTTCAATTACCCCAATATTGACTGGGTAAATGTAACAGGACATGCTCGAGACATAAAATTCTTGGATGGAATAAGCGACTGCTTCATGGAACAATTGGTTCAGGAACCAACGAGACAGGGAGCTATTTTAGATTTAATTCTTAGTGGAACACAGGATTTGGTAAGAGAGGTAACGATGGTAGGGCCACTTGGCAATAGTGATCTTAACATGATCAAATTTGAACTAATGACTGGAATGGAGACAGTAAGTAAATCTGCAGCTCTAACACTAAATTTTCAAAAGGGTAACTTTGATAAAATGAGGAAAATCGTTAGAAAAAAACTGAAAGGTGCAGCTGCAAAGGTTAAAAGTGTACAACAGGCATGGACATTGTTTAAAAATACCATCCTGGAAGCACAGTCCACATGTATTCCATGCATTAAGTTGGGAGAAGGCAAAACGATTACCGGCATGGTTAAAAGGTGAGGTGAAAGAGGCTGTTTTAGCCAAAAACAATCTTTAAAAAATTGGAAGACGGATCCATCTGAAGAAAATAGGAACAAGCATAAGCATTGTCAAGTTAAATGTAAAACATTGATAAGGCAGGCTTAGAGAGAGTTTGAATTGAAGTTGGCCGTAGAGGCAAAAACCCATAATAAAAACATTTTAAAATATATCCGAAGTAAGAAACCTGTGAGGGAGTCGGATGCACTGTTAGATGACTGAGGGGTTGAAGGGGCTCTTAGGGAAGATAAGGCCATTACAGAAAGATTAAATTACTTCTTTGCTTCTGTGTTTACTAATGAGGATGTTGGCAAGATACCAGTTCCAGAGATGGTTTTCAAGGTGATGAGTCAGATGAACTGAACTAAATTATGATGAACCTGGAGGATGTAGTAGGCCAGATTGACAAACTAAAGAGTAGCAAGTCACCTGGACCGGATGATATGCACACCAGGGTTCTGAAGGAACTAAAAAATGAAATTTCAGATCTATTAGTTCAAATTTGTAACTATCATTAAAATCATCCATTGTACCTGAAGACTGGAGGGTGGCCAATATAACCCCAGTATTTAAAAAGGGCTCCAGAGGTAATCCAGGAAACTATAGACTAATGAGCCTGACTCCAGTGCCCTGAAAATTAGTGGAGACTATTCTAAAGATCAAAATCACAGAGCACATAGAAAGACATGGTTTAATGGAACACAGTCAGCATGGATTTACCCAGCCTCACAAATCTGCTTGTTTTTTTTGAAGGGCTTAATAAACATGTGGATAAAGATGAACCGGTAGATGCAATGTATTTGGATTTTCAGAAGGTGTTTGACAAAGTCCCTCATGAGAGGCTTCTAAGAAAACTAAAAAGTCATGGGATAAAAGGCGATGTCCTTTTGTGTATTACAAACTGGTTAAAATACAGGAAACAGAGAGTAGGATTAAATGGTCAATTTTCTCAGTGGAAAAAGGTAAACACTGGAGTGCCTCAGGGATCAGTACTTGGACCGGTGCTTTTCAATATATTTATAAATGATCTGGAAAGGAATACAACGAGCGAGGTAATCAGATTTGCAGATGATACAAAATTATTCAGAGTGGTTAAATCACAAGCGGATTGTGATAAATTGCAGGAGGTCCTTGTGACACTGGAAGATTGGGCATCCAAATGGCAGATGAAATTTAATGTGGATAAGTGCAAGGTGATGCATATAGGGGAAAATAACCCTTGTTGTAGTTACACAATGTGCTGTGGTGGTCAAAAAAGCAAACAGAATATTATGAATTATTAGGAAGGGAATGGTGAATAAGATGAAAAATGTCATAATGCCTCTGTATCGCTCCATGGTGACCCTGCACCTTGAATACTGTGTACAATTCTGGTCGCCGCATCTCAAAAAAAGATATAGTTGCCATGGAGAAGGTACAAAGAAGGGTGACCAAAATGATAAAGGGGATGGAACAGCTCCCTTATGAGGAAAGGCTAAAGAGGTTAGGGCTGTTCAGCTTGGAGAAGAGACGGCTGAGGAGGGATATGATAGAAGTCTTTAAAATCATGAGAGGTCTAGAACGGGTACACGTGAATCGGTTACTTACTCTTTTGGATAACAGAAGGACTAGGGGGCTCTCCATGAAGTTAGCAAGTAGCACATTTAAAACTAATTGGAGAAAATTATTTTTCACTCAATGCACAATTAAGCTCTGGAATTTGTTGCCAGAGGATATGGTTAGTGCAGTTAGTTTAGTTGGGTTTAAAAAAGCTTTGGATAAGTTCTAAGAGGAAAAATCCATTAACTGATATTAATCAATTTGACTTAGAGAATAGCCACTGCTATTACTGGCATCAGTAACATGGTATCTACTTAGTGTTTGAGTACTTGCCAGGTTCTTGTGGCCTGGATTGGCCACTGTTGGAAACAGGATGCTGGGCTTGATGGACCCTTGGTCTGACCCAGTATGGCATTTTCTTATGTTCTTTTAATCTTATCCTACTGGTCCGGCATCTACCATATTAATACTAAAAGATGATTCACTGAGGTTGGAGATCACTACCTACAGTTAAGCAGCTGTAATAATACGATTTTCAAATTATGATGTGTATATGAAACATTTTGTCTGCATGCACGTTTTCTCAATGTTTAAATGACAATATAGAAGTATATTTTATACTGTAGAGACACATTGCAGAATTTCTGCACACAAAAAATAATTTGGATGCAGAATGTTGTATGCCTTAGTATAGACTCTACCTTCACCCTACCACAGAAAACCCACAGCTTTGCTAGAAATGAGTTGCTTCTCTGTAATTCTGAGACATTCAGAAATGATGTCTAAAAAAACTCAGTGTCTTTATACAGATTTAATTGTTGATGTTTACTTGAACAGGGAAGAATCTCTTGTAATGGAAATCACTGTGGTGTTTGGCACTCTGTATCTGATCCCACACAGGAAAAGGACTGGGGATTATAGTGGATAACAAGCTAGGAATGCACATTCAATGCCAGGCAGCAGCACTGAAGTTGGCTGAATATTAGACATGTTAGAGGGGCGATATAGCTGAAGCCTAAGAAGTTATAGGCCTTTGTTTTTTGAGTCACATGTATAGCATGGGGGCTGGGGTATAGTTCTAAGCCTTACACGTTAAGAGAGACAACAAGTCAGAGCAGTCAAAAGAATGGCAATTAAATGAATCAAGGGTATTGAGGGAACACCCTGTAGTGAAGAAAGAATAGAAAAGTAAAACTGTGGAATATTGTTACAGAAGTCTTCATGGCTACATAGAAATGACGGCAGAAGAAGACCAAACGGCCCATCCAGTCTGCCCAGCAAGTTTCACACTTTTTTTTTCTCATACTTATCTGTTACTCTTGGCTCTTAGTAACCTTTTGGTTCTATTTCCCTTCCACCCCCACCGTTAAGGGAGAGAGCAGTGTTGGAGCTGCATCTAAGTGAAATATCTAGCTTAATTAGTTAGGGGTAGTAACCGCCGCAATAAGCAAACTATACCCATGCTTATTAGTTTACCCAGACTATATAATTCAGTCCTTGTTGGTTGTCTGTATATAGATCCACTTTTCTTCATTCTTCTTGCCGTTGAAGCAGAGAGTTATGCTGGATATGCATTGAAAGTGAAATATCAGTCTTTCTCCCCTGCCGTTGAAGCAGAGAGCTATCCTGGATATGCGTGAAGTATCAATCTTTCTCCCCTGCCGTTGAAGCAGACAGCTATGCTGGATATGCGTGAAGTATCAGACTTCTCCCCTGCCGTTGAAGCAGATAGCTATGCTGGATATGCATTGAAAGTGAAGTATAAGGCTTATTTGGTTTGGGGAAGTAACTGCCGTAAAAAGCAAGCTATTCCCAGCTTTTTTGTGAATGCAACATCCATGGACCTTTCTCATTGGAGATCAAATGGGTGTCTGCAAACCAAAAGGTCAGTGGGTGAGATAGTTTGCTTAGATTTTAAATGTTGAGCCAAGGAGATGTCATTCTGGGGCGTTAGAAGCAGTTCTGCTAAGAGGCAAAACCTGATAATGTTATGGGATTTCTTTTTGGATCACCAATGGAGAAGTGCTAGAGAGAGCTGAAGAAGATAGAACATGGTGGAATTTTAGTCCACCCTCACATTTACATCTCAATACTATAGTGATCACTGATTGACACTTAGCTTGTAGGAAATAAAAACATCTTCTGGAACTGACTGTCTTAATCTCTGGCAAACAAGAGGGAGTGATTCAGGAAGTGTATTCATGGAAAAACACTGTGATTATATTCTCTAGAGGCCTCTTGCTGACACTCCAACTCAATAATCTTTATTTAGCTTTGTTAGGGAAATAAATTACAATTACCTGTTGTTGACTGATAAAATGTCATGTGCAATATCTGTTTCAAAGCTCATGTTCAAGAATTAACTGAAGTAATAATTAAGATTGCAAACATAAATGTTATGCTCAGGCTTGTGAACCCTTGTGCCGACGGGGATGGAATACCTTAGGAGGAAGATCC
Organism: Rhinatrema bivittatum; assembly: GCF_901001135.1. NCBI lineage: Eukaryota > Metazoa > Chordata > Amphibia > Gymnophiona > Rhinatrematidae > Rhinatrema > Rhinatrema bivittatum. The sequence goes on along the minus strand of NC_042623.1, from coordinate 41,601,368 downwards.
GTAGGTTCTCCCGTCAGGTGGCGAGGCAGGAACAGAAGATGTGACCAGCTGACCCTCGGCACTGGAGACAGAGGCGACTGTAGAGGCAGATGAAGAGTCGTGACATCGAGGAAAGGAACTGTGTCTTCGCCACTGGAAGTCCGCGGTCCCCCCAGGAAGAGCCCGTAGGGACCCGGACTGCTGGGGCTTAGGTGGACCTTTGAGAGGTCGAGCGTTCGATGCAAGGGCTGACTGAAGCTTCACCCCTGGAAGCCCGTGGTCCCCCCGGGAGGAGCCCGTAGGCAGCCGGGCCGCTGGGACTTAAGTGGGTCCTTGGAGATGATGGTCAAGAGGAAGTCCAATGTCAAGTGCCAGAGGGTTGTCGTTTACCAGTCTGAGGTCACACACTGAGGGATCACCACTTGCCAGTCCGAAGTCACACACCAGAGAATCACCGCTTGCCAGTCCGAAGTCACACACCAGGAATCACCGCTAGCCGATCCGAAGTCAGGAACCAGGAACACCAAGAAAAGACAGGAACAAGGATCCGAAGTAGAAGAACTCACCGAAGCAAGCAGACCTGACTAACCCAAAAGTTGCCAAGTCGAGGAATGAGCAGAGGAAGCCTCCTTTTATACTTCCTCTGCTCTGGCTCATAGGGAAGAGCTGAACCTGGTTAAAGGGATCAGGTCCCTTTAAATCTAATGAGGAGGCGTGGCTTCGCACCTAAAGATGGCGGCGGCCATCTTGGATTTCCTCTGCGGAGGAAATGCTGCAGGACGCCGCGAGGGAGGAGCAGGGACGGCTCCCCACCCAGCCAGAGCGGGGACCCGCGGCCAGAGCGGGGACCCGTGCCAAAGCAACGGGCATCGGGTCAGGGGTCTCCCCCGGAGTTCCCACGGCGGATCGCCATCGCGGGCAAGGTAGGGGCCGCGCTCGTGACCTTCCACGAGCGCGGAACCCAACAGTATATACATAGATTTAAAAATGATTTCTCATTTTTATCGTGACAATTATTCTTATAAACTAAGCCTACAGTATTTATTTATTTAATTATTTGATTTAGTATTCTACTTTTTTCAGGCACTTCAAAGTGGATTAGCTTAGAATTACAATATTAGATAACAAAAAATATCCAGTCCTTCTACATTTCTGTACATAGATATTGTAAATCACCTAGATCTTAGTTTGGATAGGTGATCCATAAATTAGCTGGCTGGAAAAATCTAGGGGAAGTAGAAGGGCAATGGGCAAAACTAAAAGGAGATATCATAAGGGCAACTAAACATTTTGTTAGGATTGTAAATAAAAGGAAGAGGAAAAAGTGACGGTTAATGATTTTCTAAAGAACTAGCTGAAAAGGTAAGGGAGGAAAGTTTAGAATTCATAAACTACAAGAGATTGCAGAAAAAGGAAGTCAGGCAGCAATATCTGGAAAAATTAAGAGAATCTGGGAAAGAAATCAGGAATGCAAAAATTCAAACATGAAAAATAGCAAATATGGTAAAACAGGGGGCCTAGACTTTTTTTTAGATATGGTATTGATAGAAGGAAGTGCAAAAGTGGCACTGTGAGACTCAGAGGTGAAGGGGAGGAATATGTAGAGGTTTATGAGGAAAAAGCAAAATTGCTTAACAAATATTTCTGTTCGGTGTTCACTGTAGAAGGGTCTGGAGCAGGACCACATAAAATAAACATAAATAAGATTGGAAATGAGATAAACCTCAATCGATTTTCAGAACAGTGTGTTCGTGAGGAGCTAACTAAAATTAAAGTCCTGTGTTTCTCCGAAAATAAGAAAGGCCTTATATTTAATTTCTGCTCCGAAAAAAAGGTTAGGGCTTATTTTCAGGGATGTCTTATTTTTTTTCCATGATTGGTGAATGAGGACAAGGCTAAGCCCGCCTCCTCTTTCATTCACCAATCAGATTCAATTTTCAGCCGAACCTTTTGGTTTGGCCTTCGATATTGGCCTGCCACGTGAAATTTTGTTTTTCCGCGGTTCGGTCCAATTTTATTTCATCTGCCCCCCCCCCCCCGAAACAAAGCCCGAATCCCAGGGTGTGGGGGGCAGATGGGGAGTTGTAAAAAACAAAACAAAACAAAAAAAACCCCAACCCCCCCCAAAACTTGCCAAAATTCTCTGGTGGTCCAGCGGGGTCCTGGGAATGATTTCCAGTCCAAGCCTTGGTTCCAGCATTGTCTGCAATCTGTGCCAGACTGTCCAAGCCTTGCCGTCCATTGCTCCTACCATGTAATAGAGGCCGGCCAATGGCACCAATAGCCTGTCACATGGAAAAGGCAAAGGGCCATCAGCGCCATTTTGATTACTGGCAGCTGACGGCCCGAGAGTGGGAGATCACTCCCGGGACACCTGCTGGACCCTCAGTGAATTTTGGCAAGTTTGGGGGGGGGGGGAGTGCAATGAATTAAATTTGGAGGGTTGGGGTAGGTTTGGGGTTTGTTTGTTTTTTTCAACAACCCCCCATCTGCCCCCCCCCCAGGTTTCCACCCCCTCCCTAGGGACTTTCGGTAAGTCTTGGGGAGGGGGTCGGGCAAGCCTTGGGGTGCAACCGCGCCGTGCTGGTACACCTATAACTAGGCCTTATTTTTGGAGTAGGATTTATATTTCAAGCCCTACTCCAAAAAACCTGAAAATCAAACTAGGGCTTATTTTCAGGGTAGGGTTTATTATCGGGGAAACATGGTAGATAAGGCAATGGGACTGAATGTGATACATCTGAGGGTAATAAGGGAACTTAGATGTTGAGACTCCGGTTCAGGTGGAACATAGAGAATACCACCTTCAGAATGGCGCGGGATGACAGAATGAGACTGGAGCAAGGCTTGGACAGTCCGGGAAGGCTGAAGAAGGCTTGGACTGGAACAGAGTGCAGGCAAGACATGGCAAGACTAGGACAACACAGAACATGGAACATAAATCCCAAAGGCAGCAGTGCAAGAAGGCCCTGAGGGGCCCAACAGAAAGAGGCCTAGAGAGGCCAAACAGCTAAGCAAGGCCTGGCTAGGCCAGAGGTTAGGAATAGGCCTAGAAGGCTTCAAAACAAGGAAGGCCTAGATAGGCCAGAGTGCAGGAAGGCCGAATGGCCACAAGGCAAAGCAAGGCTAAGAGCGGAAGGCCCAAAGGCTACAAGACACGGCTCAGTTCAGAAGGCCCAGAGGCCATGAGACAAGGCAAGACTGAGGACAGAAGGCAAGAGGCCAAAAGACACGGCAGGGAAAGGCTGAGGTCAGAAATCCCAGAGTCCATTAGGCAAGATGAGGAAAGGCCTGGGTAAGCCACAAGGCAAAGGTGGCTAAGGCAGGGAGCCAAGAGAGACTCAATGCAGAAGCATGGAAGCAAGGGACAGATAGAGTTAAGTAGGCCTGGAGTCCGAGTGTGGTGGAGGCAGGAAGGAGAAGCCTGGTCAGCCTAAAGGGTATGCTCGCTTGCAAGGTGGACTGACTGTGGACACACGCCCTCTCCTGGGAAGACTGGAGTTGGGCAGGCATCCCCTGCTAGGTGAACTGGCTGTGGACAGTCACCCCCAGCTGGGCAGACTGGCTGTGGATGGATGCCCTCTCCTGGGAGGACTGGCTGTGGACAGATTCCCTCTCCTGGGCAGACTGACTGTGAGCAGGCACCTCCTGCTGGGCAGACCAGCTGTAGGCAGGTGCCCCTGCTGGGCTTACAAACTGTGGATGGGCACCCTCTGCTGGGCAAACTGTCTGTGGACAGGCATCTTCTGCTGGAGAACTGGCTGTCGGCAGGCACCCCCCTGCTGGGCAGACAAACTATGGAAGAGTGCTCTCTTCTGTGTGGTCAGGCTATAAAAGAGTGCCCTCTGCTGGGCAGTCAGACTCTAGAAGAGCATGCTGTGCTGGGTGATCAGGCTGTAGAAGAGCATGCTCTGCTGGGTGATCAGGCTGTGAAAGAGTGCTTTCTGCTGGGCAATGAGGCAATGGAAGAGTGCTGTTTTCTGGGCAGTCAAACTGCTAAAGTGCCCTCTTCTAGGTGATTAGACTGTAGAAGAGCACCCTCTGCTGGGTGACTAATCTGTGGAAGAGTTCTCTTTGCTGAGCAGTCAGACTGTGGTAGAGCGCCCTTTCCTGTGCCGTTAGGGATCTCAGTGAGTGTATGTTACTTGAAACCAATGTTGAGAAAGGCTTTCTTTGTAAAGATTTTGGGAGAGCAGGTATTCTGTCAGAAATTGATTTAGGAATATCACAATAAAAACAAATTCTTATAAACATGGGATTTATATATTTGTACCCCTTGCACTCCCATATGGCTGGATTGGAAAATTCTAGACTCTCTTTTGCAGTGTTGAGATGGGACTTGGCTATAGCTAGGGAGCAGTTAAAAATAAAGAAAACTTCATAAGACTTACTAGTCTGGTTTGGGTCCTGCCCCCACTCAGGAAGGTGTTTGTTGGCTTCTGCATCCTGTTGAGGCTCCGGTTCAGATGGAACATAGGGAACACTACCTCTAGAGTGGCACAGGAAGGCAGGGCAAGACTGCAGCAAGGCTTGGACAGTCTGGCACAGATTGCAGACAATGCTGGAACCAAGGCTTGGACTGGAACAGTGTGCAGGCAAGGCTGGAACTCTGGAACAGAGTGCTGGCAAGACAGGGCAAGACTAGGACAACACAGAACATGGAACATAAAGCCCAAAGGCAGCAGCACAACAGAGAAATGCCTAGAGAGGCCACAGAGGTATGCAAGACCTAGATAGGCTGGAGCACAGGAAGACTGGATGGCCACAAGGTAAGACAAGGCTAATAGTGGAAGGCCCAAGGGCCAGAAGACAAAACAAGGTAAGGCTGAGATCAGAAGCCGCAGAGGCCATGAGGCATGATGAGAAAAGGCCTGGGGAGGCCACAAGGCACAGTTGACTAAAGCAAGGAGCCAAGAGAGACTTGATGCAGAGCATGAAAGCAAAGGAAAGACAGGGTTAAGTGGGTTTGGAGTCTGGGTGTCATGTAGGCAGGAAGGAGGAGCCTGGCCAGCCTGAAGGGTATGCTCATTGGGATCCCTTAGTGGAGGGGAGGCTGTGCAGCAGCCAAAACTGTAACATTAGAGATGTCCTGGCAGCTCAATTGGCTGACCTTTTCAATCCTTTTTTTTTTAAGAGTCTGGAGTAGTTCCAGAGGCCTGGAAATGGGCAGATGTGATTCCTGTTCATAAAAGTGAAAGGAAGGAGAAGTCTGGGAACTACAGGCCAATTAGTATGATTTCTGTGATGAGCAAACTAATGAAATCGCTGCTAAAACAGAGGATAGTGCAATTTGGGATTCCAAGTTCCAAGGCAGCATGGTTTTATCTGAGGTAAATCTTCTCAGTCGAATCTGATCAATTTCTTTGATTGGGTGACTAGAGAGTTGGATCAAGGGAGAGCGCTAGACGTAGTGTACTTGGATTTCAGCAAGGCTTACAGAAGGCTTATAAATAAATTGTGCCCCCTTGGTATGGATGCTACAGTGACTGACTGGCTGAGTGAAAGGCAACAAAGGGTGGTGGTAAATGGAGTTTTCTCTGAGGAAGGGGTTATTATTAGCAGTTTGCCCCAGGAATCTGCCCTTAGACTGATTCTTTTCATCATTTTTGTGAGCAACATAACAATAGGCTTGTCGGGAAAGGTTGTCTTTTTCCTGATGATAGCAAAATCTGTAACAGGGTGGACAGCCAGGAAGGAGTGGAAATCATGAGATGGTATCTAGCGAAGCTCAAGGAATACTCTAAAGTCTGGCAGCTAAGATTTAATGCTAAAAAATGCAGAGTAATGCAAAAACCCAAGGGAAAGGTACAGTATTGGAGGTGAAATTCTTCTAAGCACAAAGGAAGCGTGGAATCTGGGGGTAATTGTATCTGATGATCTTAAGGTGGATATAGTGATGGTAAAAGCCAGAAAGATGCTTGGCTGCATAGGGAAAGGAATGGTCAGCAGAAAAAGGGAGGTGATATTGCCCCTCTGTATGTCCCTGGTGAAACCTTACTTGGAATATTATGTACAATTCCGGAGACTGCACCTTCAAACGGATACAAAAAGGATGGAGTCGGTCCAGAGTATGGGTACTAAAATGGTCTCTGGTCTTCATTCAAAAGCATATGGGGATAGACTTAAATATCTAAACATGTACACCCTAAAGGAAAGGCAAGATAGGGGAGATATAATAGAGACATTCAAATATTTCAAAGGTTTCCGTGCACATGAGATGAGCCTTTTTTTAATGGAAAGGAGACTCTAGAGGTCATGCAACGAGGCTGAAAGGAGGTAGATGCAGGAGTAATCTTAGGATGTGTATTTTTACAGAGAGGGTGGTAGATGTGTGGAACAGCCTCCCGGTGGAGGTGGTGGAGGTGGATGAGCCATACAGTCTTTTTCTGACGTCATGTTTCTAAATAAGTTAAATAAAAATGATAAATGTCTTTTTATAATGTGCCTTTGAATAGTTTATCCTACTCTGGGTCTGATGAACTGCAGAGTCTCAGCCAGAGGAAACCATGCTGTCATAAATGGGCAAGCCTTATTTCTTGCTTAAAGGAGCTTTTCATGAACCAGAGCCCTGGAGGACAAAAATCTCCAGTGCTCCCCCTGGAAAAATTTCTAATAGCAATTTTCTTATTCTTCTGACTTCCAGATTGAGAGCTGTGAGAACTCCCTCTGTCCATGCAGCTCTGTTCGTGCAGAATATATAGTTTGCAAGGTTTAGTTTGTAAATGTTCATGTACATTTGTATGAATATGTACACAGAAGAGCCCTTTTCCTGTTTTATTTTTTGTTATTGTTTTGTTCCTGTTTTCCCTTGGAAGGCCTCTCGCCTTTCTTCTTTCCCATCTGGCATACATCAGAGAGTCATCATGCTCATCCACTAGTAGTTTTTGAGTCTTCTCATATGCCTACAGCACAGGGAGCTTGAAATGCATGCCTGCTGTCAATGCCCTTATTTCTCAGTAATTAATCATTATGTGGCCCGGATGGTGAACCTTGAAATACATAAATACATGCACTGCATATCACGTTTTCTGCTAATACATGCATTGTGTTTTCATTGGCCATCTCGCCACACAGCTTTTCTTCCCTGCTCTTCTGTTTGTCTGCTTATTTCTCTTTAACACCAGACTCTTTCCATGGATTTCTGCAAACAAATGCAAGTCACACACACGAAACACACACATAGTATCACAACTTCCAGTACTTAACCAGAAAATGGGAAGGAAAATAATACTTGGGCAGGAGGAAGTTGATGATGCTGATGTAGCTTCTGCTGATTAGAAATGTAGGTATTTTTATCCTCTAAAGTTAGCATATCCATTTTTTTTACCTCCACCCAAATATATAGAGATGGGGGAGTTTCAAGGGTAAGAAAACCATGTCCCAAGTGCATGCTAAAAAGAATCAGGTACTGACTGTGCATTCTGTACAGAAACTACAAAATAGATCAGTGTCCTTCACCTGATCCATGGGGATCCTCCAGCCAGTCTGTTTTCAAGATATCAGATTGAATATGCATGAGATATATTTGCCTACAACCGAGGCAATGCAGGCAAATATCTCCCGCATATCCATTGTGGATATCCTGAAAACCAGATTTACCCAGAGGATCCCCGCGGACTGGGTTGAGGGCCACTGAAATAGATGCCCTTTACAGAGGGTCCTGCTAGTTTGACACTGTACCAGTATGCACACTTTCTAGAGAACAGTGGTTAAGTCTACAAGATTTCTCCTTGAGGCTCTCCTGTTTCTGTGTTGCTCTTCTGGTGGTTTACTGTGTTCTATCCGCAGACATTGCTAGCACGTTGCTTGAGGCTAAATTTGTTCTTACTCTGACAAAAAAATACAGCAAATAATTTTATTTATTTATTTTATAAAAGCCTGATTCAGTTTTAAGCAAGAACATCTTAGCCACCATTTATTTATTATTTAATTTTCTTAATTTTCTATACCGATGTTGGTATATACCGTCACACCGGTTTTCAGTGTATCGTTAAATAGAATAAAAAAACATAAAATACAATTTTTCATAATAAAACAAAATACAATAAAATTAAACCAATCATAAAGGAAACTTCAATCTTATAAATACTTAAAATAAAATAAAATTACATAACAACTTGTCTCAGTAACAAGTGAATGATATCACTAAAAAGCTGAACGTCAACGTCTTTGATGCTATGAGTCATTTTTACTCTCAATAAATATTTGGTTTATTGAAAAAGCCTTTTTCGTGGCTCAGCATGTTTTAGCCTGGTGTCCTGCAGGGATCATTATGTCTGTATTTCTGTCTGTCCCCCTCTGTAAATGTACTCCCTCTCAATAATTTTTGAATTGTTCTTTCAGTTTCATTCAGATTTCTACCACATATGATTGAATATCCAGTGACTCCTGGTTCATACTTTTGATGTGCTTCTGAGAATCCTGACATCTCAAATCCCTTCCTCTTCCTATCTTCCTATAGGGAAACAGAACAGTTCACTTTATTTTATTTGAAAACTGAAATAGGTCAAAGCATATTGTGATGCTGAGTATTTTTAAAGCTGCTCAGCCTTTGGTTGCTAATGTATATTTTGAAAGCTGACTTGCCGGTAGTTATTATTAATAGCTATATGAAAATTTCTGTACCAAAGAAAGAATCTAGACATCATGGGAAATATTCACAGAAGGAGCAGCAGTATAGTAGCTGAGAACCAGGGAAGCCAGGGATCAAATCCCACTTCTCTCAGTGATGGTTCCTTGTGATGTTGGGCAAGTCACTTCACCCTCCATCAGCTCAGGTACCAACTTAGGCCTGAATTCATCAAGCCGTGATTTTTTTTTAGTGGGAGGGGTTCCACTATTGCGGGAGGGTGTTGCCATGATAGTGAGGCCCCTCCCCCAAAAAAGACATCACGGCTCTATGGTGCGTTCTTTTTCGTGGCCAAACACCACGGGACAAAAGAATGTGGCTAGCGGCTCTTTAACGCGATGGTGGCCTCAACCGCAAGGGACCGCCATCATTTTAAAGGGCCAACCGCTTAAAAAGTGCCAGCTGAAAAAAAAATGATTGAGCCAGAGGTCAGCCCTGACCCCTGGCTCAACCCAGGGATGTCACTCGAGGCGGCCCCAACTCCCCAAAAGTATAAAAATGGAGTAATATGCCCTTGCAGTGATGGCCACCCCACCCCCACCTCCCCTTCCTCCCAAAGGTTTCTATAAAATTCATAGGGAGTCAGGGGTCCTCTCTACCTTCTCCCCTTACCCCCCCCCCACACATCCCCAGGCACCCTCTCCACCTCCTGACACCTTCCCGCACTCTCTGAACCTTAAAAGTCCGTCTCCCATCCCTCGTTGGGGCCGGGGCACGCCCTTGCACCCACCCATTTGCCACTATTATTCAAAATGGAGCCGATCTGACCTTACCCCAGTCAACCAGGCGGGGTGTTAGGAAGCACCCCAACCCCAATGAGGGACCGGAGTCAGAGTTTTAAGATTCAGGGGATGTGGGAGGCGGCTCAGGATGTGTATGGGGGGGGGAGCGGCCCATGACCCTATATTTTTTTAATCACAACTTTTAGGGGGCAGAGGGTGAGGGGGACCCCTGAACCCCCAATGAATTTTATAGAAACCTTTTGGGGGGGAAGGGGGCGCCATCGCCACACAGGCACATTACTCAAATATTTTACTTTTGGGGAGTTGGAATCACCTTGAGTGGCAGACCTGGGTTGAGCTGGGGGTCAGCTCAACCTTTTCTTTAGCCACAGCACTTTTTTTATGTAGGTTCCTGGTACTTTAAATGTGCCATGGGAACCTCAGGACCCACATTAGAGTGCCTCACATTTACCGCATTTCAAAAAGTTGTTATTATTTTGAGGCTGACCACTTTCTGAGTCGGCCACGATAAAATATTTACATCATATTACCTATTAATGACTTTCTTTGCATGCATTTGCATTATTCATTCATGCAAATAACTTACAAAGAAGTTCATTGTAATAGGTGAGGGTACCAGGACGGGACTTGCATAATATTTCACAATATCGCCACAATGTTGCAGTTTCTTTCTTTTTAACATTGCCAAAATCCATACCTTTCCTTTTTTAACACACTACCAGAACCCTTATCCACTCTCTCATCTCCTCCTGCTTAGACTATTGCAACCTGCTCCTCACAGGTCTCCCAGCAAGAAATCTCTCTCCACTGCAATCTGTCCTAAATTCAGCTGCATGACTTAGCTTTTGCCAATGTCGCTGTGCTCTCATAACCCCTCTTCTGAAATTACTGCATTGGCTCCCTATCTGCTCCCGCATATAGTTCAAGTTCCTCTTTCTCACCTACAAATGCCTTCACTATGCAGCATCTCATTACCTCTCCTTTCTTATCTCTCTCTACATCCCTCCTTGTGCACTCCGGTCGTCGGATAAGTCACTTCTATCTATACCCTTCTCCTCTACTGTCAATTCCAGACTCCGTGCTTTCCACCTAGCTGCACCGTGTGCTTGGAATGGTCTTCCTGAACTGGTGTGTCATGCTCCTTCTCTTGCCATGTTTAAATCCCTTCTAAAGACTCACCATTTTGAAACTGATTTTAAATGTTATGCCTGATTGTCTGCTCTTAGTCTTGTTAACTAACTTTCTTTTCTTTTTAAACACTGTCTTGCTTTATACCCCAAGTCTCTTGTCCTGTATGTTTGACTTATTAGATTGTAAGCTCTATTGAGCAGGGACTGTCTTTCTATATGTTTGTACAGCGCTGCGTATGTAGTGTAGCACTATAGAAATGTTTAATAGTAGTAGTAGTAGTGGGAACACGAGAGGAGAGGATCGCCTTGCTGGTAGCTGAAAAGAATCGGTAAGTACTGCTTGAGGAAATTTTTAAAACTTAAAAGTATGGGTGAGAAGTAAACTATTCGGGTATATTATTTAGTTTGTTTGTGTGTCTGTATTGAAAAGCTAGTCAGAAAGGCAGGCAAAAAACAGACAGTTGTGTGTTTGATAAAAATAGGTAGTCAGAAAGGCAGGCAAAAAACAGAAGTTTGTGTGTTTGTATTAAATAGGTAGTCAGAAAGGTAGGCAAAAAACAGAAGTTTTGAGTTTGTATTAAATAAGTAGTCATTAAGGCAGGCAAAAAACAGAAGTTTGTATGTTTGAATTCCCCAACACATCCTTTAATTTATAGGCAGTTGACACTTTCACACACACAAAAAAAATCAGCCTTTTAACTTAAATTTAGAAATACCTCACACCTTATCAAGAATTTAATCATTCCCTTGTTGGTCACTACCAAATATATAATGAATGCATTGATACATTTAAAGGACCTAATTGCATTCCTACTCCCATAGCAACCTAAAACTTAACTAGGAACTGAACAAATTTAAGATGAAGGCAGCAGTCCAGCAGCAAGAAGGGAGCCTCCCAGTCTTTTGCATCAAGTGTCACAGGTATGATTTTTTACCCGCCAGTGAGAAATTGTACATGTGCATCCAATGCAAAGAGCTCCTGTCTCTCAGAGAACGCGTCCGATCTCTGGAGGACCAGAATGGCAGACCTGGAGGACCTGAGGCAAACAGAAACGTTTATAGATGAGACTTTCAGGGACATAGTAGCCAAATCCCAACTCCAATCTGGCAGCCCTGGTGCTGTCTTGAAGGAGGAAGGTCTCATGATCAGAGAACATCAACCTGGTATAGCAGGAAATGATCCTGTAGCAAGGACCTGCTCTCCAGGTGGTGCATTGTCCTCTCACACCTAACCCTTCCCTCCTGGGCTACTGCCCAGGAGGGAAGGGTTAGGTTTGCCAACATAGTTGGTTATTTGATTATTAGGAATGTAGACAACTGGGTGGCTGGTGGCCGTGAGGATTGCCTGGTAACAAGCCTACCTGATGTGAAGCTGACGGACCTCGCGCGTCACCTAGATAGGATTTTAGACAGTTCTGGGGAGGAGCTGGCTGTTGTGGTACATATGGACACCAACGACATAGGAGAATGTGGGAGGGAGGTTCTTGAAGCCAAATTTAGGCTCTCAGGTAGAAAGCTGAAATCCAGAGCCTCCAGGGTAGCATTCTCTGAAATGCTCCCTGTTCCACGTGCAGGTCACCAGAGGCAGGCAGAGCTCCGGAGTCTCAATGCGTGGATGAGACGATGGTGCAAGGAAGAAGGATTCAGTTTTGTAAGGAACTGGGGTCCCTATGGAGAAGGGGGGGGGGGCTTTTCCGAAGGGATAGACTCCACCTTAACCAGAGTGGAACCAGATTGCTGGCGCTAACCTTTTAAATAGGAGATAGAGCAGCTTTTAAACTAAATCAAAGGGGAAAGCCGACAATCACTCAGCACGCATGGTTTGGAGGGAGGTATCTTGGAAGGATACTAATGAAGCATTAGAGTTAGAGCATCCCAACAGAGAGGTTCCAATAATAAGAAAAGTAGTCCAAGTGCCTATAATTAAAAACTCACCTGAACTTAAAGATTCCAATTTATCCCTGTCAACTGAAAAGCAGAATGTTAATACAAACAAAAAAACACCCTTTGAAATGTTTGTCTGCTAATGCCAGAAGTCTAAGAAGTAAGATGGGAGAATTAGAGTGTATAGCAGTGAATGATGACAGACTTAAATTATTATTGTTTGAATGTAAACCGAGGTGATGTTACTTACGTACCCCGGTAAATAAAAATCTGCAAATAAATAAATAAATAAATAAATAAATAAGACAGGCTAAGAGAGAATTTGAAAATAAGTTGGCCATAGAATCAGAAACTCACAATAAAAACTTTAAAAAATATATCTGAAGCAGAAAGCCTGAGAGGGAGTCGGTTGGATCGTTAGATGATTGAGGCATTAAAGGGGCACTTAGGGAAGTTAAGACCATCACAGAAAGATTAAACAATTTCTTTGCTTTGATGTTTACTGAACAGGATGTTGGGGAGATACCTGTTCCAGAGATGGTTTTCAAGGGTGATGATTCAGATGAACTGAACCAAATCACAGTGAGCCTGGAAGATGTGGTAGGCCAGATTGACAAACTAACACCTGGACCAGATGGTGTACACCCCAGGGTTCTGAAAGAACTGAAAAATGAAATTTCAGACCTATTTCAATTAATTTGTAATCTATCCTTAAAATCATCTGCTGTACCTGAAGTTTGGAAGATGGCCAATGTAATCCCGATATTTAAAAAGGGCTCCAGTTGTGATCCAGGAAATTATAGACCAGTGAGCCAGACTTCAGTGCTGAGAAAAATAGTGGAAACTGTTATAAAGAATAAAATCACAAAACATTTAGATAGACATGGTTTAATGGGACACAGCCAATATGGATTTACCCAAGGGAAGTCTTCCCTCACATTTCTTCATTTTTTTTGAAGGGGTGAATAAACATGTGGACAAAGGTGAACCAGCAGATGTGGTGTATTTGGATTTTCAGAAGGTGTTCAACAAAGTCCCTCATAAGAGGCTTCTAAGAAAACTAAAAAGTCATGGGATAGAAGACGATATCCTTTTGTACATTGCAAGCTGGTTAAAAGACAAGAAACAGAGAGTAGGACTAAATGGTCTGTTTTCATAGTGGGAAAAGGTAACCAGTGGAGTGCCTCAGGGATCTGTATTTGGATCGGTGTTTTCTAATATATTTATAAATGATCTGGAAAGGGGTATGATGAGTGAGGTGATCAAATTTGCGGATGACACAAAATTATGCAGCGTAGTTAAATCTCAAGCATATTGTGTTGCGGCCCCGACCATCTCTCCCAAGATCGTGGCCACTTACCTCCGCTCCGGACTGCGGAAGAAAACGCCGGGTTCCTGGCCTGTTAGGCCGCATGGCTGCGGCGTCTCCACGTGGGAGACACCGCCGAGCCCGTCTCTGACTCCGCCCCCCGCGTTGCTGCACGCGCGAGAATGGGGCATTTAAAGGTCCAGCACCCGGAAGTGCTAGACAGCCCCCTCGATGATGTCAGACGCCGGCAGAGTATATAAGGCCAGTGTCTGACTCAGGAACTTCGCCTTGCAACGAGGTCCCTCCTTGGAGAGTCTAGTTGCCGTCCTGTTCCTGGTTCCTGCTGGTCTTGTTGTCCTGGCTCCTGGTTCCTGGTGTTCCTGTGCCTGTTTCAGCTCCAGCTCCAGCTGTTCCTTCGTCTTCTGATCTCCTGGTTCCTGACTCCGGTTTGCTCCTGACGTTCCCTGTTCGCCGCCTGCCTTGACCTTCGGATCTGCTTCTCATCTCGTCTGCTCCCGCCTCGTAAGTCCCAGCCGTCCAGATCCCTACGGGCTCCTCCTGGGGGGATCTAGGATTCTCTGGGTGAAGCCCTCTCCGATTCCTCTGCCTGAGATCGCCTAAGTCCCAGCGGTTCAGATCCCTACGGGCTCCTCCTGGGGGGATCTAGGATCTCCAGGGTGAAGCCGCCGCCTGCTCTTCAGCTTGATTCCGCCTCCCGGCCTGTCCTAAAGAACTTCCTTTCACTAGGCCGGTCCAAAGGTCCACCTCATCCCGCAACCGCAACAGATTGTGATAAATTGTGATAAATTGCAGGAGCACCTTGCAAGACTGGAAGATTGCGCTTCCAAATGGCAGATGAAATTTAACGTGAGAAAAACAATTCCAATTGAAGAGGATCAATAAAATTATTAATTTGGTGCTGTTACTGGGGTTTAACTGAAGGCAATTCTGTGGTTATAACCTAATATTTATAGCACCAGTCAAAATTTTTTGTTGGGTTTTTTTTTTATTTTGTACGGTTGAAGAAGAAAATGCTGCCCGGGTCACGAGAGCCCGATGACAATCTCTCTAGTTCTTATCTTCTACCGGCACCAATGTGCTTCTGTAAACCCGATCAAAATAGCGATGTTGTACGGGATATCATATCCGAAACAGCCCCGGCATAATCCTGTTGTGTGGGTGATTGTGTCCAAAATAGCAATATTTATATTTATTTTTTTTATTTTTATTTTAAAACTTTTCTATACCGTCGCTAAGTTATATACCATCGCAACGGTTTACAAATAGGCACATAGACTAAGGTAAGTAAATGTAGGATATCGTACATTCTAACAGGTGCCAATAAAGTTCGGTTACAATTTCATAAATAAAATCATTATTTGAGTAATGTTGGTCAAGTCCAGGTATATTATTGAGTTTCTTGCCACTGAATATATATTTTCTCCCTACTGTGTATGTTTTATGTATTATATATAGGGGTTGATGTACAGGCTTTTCGTATATTGCTAATTATTGGGTATGCGAAGAAATTCAAATACAATCCCAAATGTCACCATTAATACATCCCGCGATGGATATGTACTTTTTAAACTTGAATTTTTATTGAGCCAGCTTACAGTATCAAGTACAGCACAGATATGAATTTGCAACTGCGTCACAAATGATATCGAAAGGTGATGATACAGATGATACAGTAAATATTTCAAGCTGCTGTCTGTGTGGGGGAAATAGTGTGCATGCTTCTGAAAACCAAAATGTGCTCGTCATTCCCCTCCCCTGACCTAAACGCCTCACCAAGAACACCTCACAATCAACTAAAAGTATGCACACCATGGAGACCTGGGCATGATTTTAACCTTCCCGAAGAGGACAAGTTACCCCGGAAATTCACTGTTTACCCGGGTAAATGGCTTTGAAGCTTGCCCTCCACAAGCACAGCACGACATCTGGAGCATTCAAGTTATGAAAACGGTTGCATTTGGAGATGGTTTTTTGCAGTTCTTCACTCTGTGATGTGCACTGTCATTATCATTGTAGCTCAGAAGTGGGTTCTGAATGGAAATGTTTGGCAACAACTGAACTCTAGGCACTCTATGAGTGAATGATGACTTCCAGGAACAATATAATTCATATCGAACAGGGAATAGTTCTGCGCTACAAAATTCATTGGCAATCTAAATTTGTATATTGCAGGATCTTATTTAGAAAATGAGGAAAGCAAAAAGTAATTAAGTTAGATCAGTGGGATTTTCCATCCACTGATCCAGCAATGAGTATTTCTTCCAGCACCATCAAAATAACTTTCACATCTGGACTCAGAGCATCTCAGGATGCACATTTACAGATGCCGTATAGTCTGTGTGAACTTAAAGCACAGGACCCAGAATAATTCATCCACCAGTCCTAAGGACAGCCCTGGTCATAGTATATGCACACATAGAGGGTGCATAAGTCAGCACATACACACATAATTTCGTGCATCTAAAGTTTTATTTTTTATTTTATTTAAAATATTTCTGGTCCTGTTATAGTAAATATAACTTGCTAAGTGGATTACTAAAGCTGTTTTTTTTTCTAAATGAGTGGCAGCAATCACACAGTTTATAAAATACCACATATTTCTGCCTGGAAAGTACACATGCATGTGTTAGAACGCTCCCATGTTTTTTAATGCAGAGATCCACGTAGTTTGTGCACCTGTTTTATAAAAGTGTGCATCTATAATTTTTGGGGGAACTACTTATAACCTCGATATGTAATAACCCTCTGGTTTTATGTGGAGGCAGGTATTTTATAATGTCTGCATATTGTCTGCTTTTGAAAATACTTATGCATGTACTTTTAATCACCAGTTCACCTAGACCCTCCATCACTCTCTCTGACCCCCCCTCCCATCCCCAAACCTGTAGGCAAAAGCAAGTGCGATTTAATTGGTATAACTTGAATAGCATGTCTAAAAATATGCCTGTAAGTCGCACACACACCACCTACAAAATGCTGTGCACGCACTCCCAAACTCTGCCTCGGAAAGCCTTTGAAATGCTGGGTTTTTTTACTCACCTAGAGGTACATGCAAAGTTCTGAAAATTTGCTTACCACCCACAAGGACTACATATGCACGCATTCCTGATTTTATGTGCACAACCCCTGCGTAACTTTTCGAAAATTGACCCTATAATGAAGCACTCGGCTTGGCATAGTGAAGCCCATGCAGAAAGCTCCGACACATCAAATGCTAGATTTTTGGATAATTAATGTTTATAATCTAAAACGGTAATTCTCAACCCAGTCCTCAGGACACACCCAGCCAGTTGGGTTTTCACAGTATACACAGTGAAGATGCATGAGATAGATTTGCATACAATGGAGATAATGCATGCAAATCTGTCTCGTGCATGTTCCCTGTGAGTATCCTGAAAACCTAACTGGCTGAATGTGTCCTGAGGACTGGGTTGAGAAGTATTGCTCTAAAAGATTTATTCGGAAGACACAATTAGATTGCGTTCTCTGTGTATTCATTTTGTAAGGATGATGATATAAGAATTAGTCATTTTTCATGTGCAATTTTTATTTTTGCATGCAGGGTTTGGCAGCCCTCGGCACCATCAGGAACATAAAGGAGCTTACTGTGTCAGAATGTCTTGGGATCACTGGTGTGGGGATACAGGTAAAGTTAGAAAGAAACGTTTGGTCCAGGAGCAGATAAGGTGAATGAAAAAAATTGTGAGGAATCCTGGTCCTGCTTCATCTGACTGAACAAAAATATTGGTTAATGATTTAAAAGCATAAAATAAAGGTCGCAAACCACTTGTAGGAAAATCCTTTCGATTGGTTGCCCACATATATTCCACAAAATATTAGAGAGGGTAATTTTCAAAAAAACATTTCTGCAGGTAAAACAGTGTTTCACTCTAAAAAAAAAAAAAAAAAATCGTGGGGAGTTTTGCTTCAATTGCTCGCCCAGTATGTGGCTAAACCTGCGTATGAATGTCCTGTTAGCACGTAAGTTTACCCAGACTGAGTGGAGGCGTTCCTGGGGGCAGGGTTTGCACTTGGGCGCATATGTTTGGATTTCTGCCTGCATTTTAGCAGGTGGAATTGTGTGTGGATAGATTTGGTGGGATAATTTTTCAAAGTAAACATATGCGCCTACGTCCGCTTTGAAAGTCAGTGAATTTATCTGTGATGTTACAAAATTAGCCCAGAAATGTCTGAAACAAAACTGCGCATGTATAAAATGACAATGGGTCAAGTTAAAACACAAGTAGACAGCTGGGTTCCGCTCAATGTGCAGTTGTACTCATAAGTTTACATTCGCCTGGCAGAATTTGTAAGATGTGTAGCATGTTAAGAAAACATGAGTGATCAGACAGAACACGTCTGTTATTTTTAATGTGTTTCAAATTAAACTATTACGCATCACAGACTAGCACAATCATTAAACCACAGTAATAAGGGAAATAATAAAATGGTCCTGTTCAAAAGTTTGCATACCTTTATTTGTTAATATCGTGAATTGCCCCCTTTTGTGTCAATAACAGCTTCCAGTGTTTTGTAATAGTTGTGAATGAGGCCCTTTATTTTCTCATGTGGTAAAGCTGCCTCTTCCTCTTGGCAAAAAGTCTCCAGATCCTGTAAATTCTTTGGTTATCTAACATGAACTGCACGTTTGAGTTCTCCCCAAAGTGGCTCAATGATGTTGAGATCAGAAGACTGTGATGGCCACTCCAGAACCTTCCTCTTCTGCTGCAGCCATTGAAGGGTCAACTTGGCCTTATGTTTCGGATCATTGTCATGTTGGAAAGTCCAAGTGCGCTTCATGCACAGGTTCCAGGCTGATAAATGCAAATTCTCCTCCAGTATTTTCTGATAAGGTGCTGCATTCATCCTGCCATCAATTTTGACTAAATTCCCTGTGCCGTTATAGTGCATATACCCCCAAAACAGCAGAGGTCCACCTCCATGCTTCACGGTAGGGATGGTGTGCTTCTCTTCACGGCATTTATGGTTGTGACCATAAAGTTCAATTTTGGTCTCATCACTCTAAATTATTTTGTTCCAGTAGTTTAGAGGCTTCTCTAGGTGCTGTTTCGCATAATGTAAGTGGGCTATTTTGTGGTTTTGGTGCAGCAATGTCTTTTTTCTGGCAACTCTGCCATGCAGCCCATTTTTGTTCAAGTGTCTCCTTATTGTGCATGCTGAAACACCCACCCCACTTTGTTTCAGAGAAGCCTGAATTTCAGTAGAAGTTGCTTGTAGGTTTCTTTGCATCCTGACAAATTTTCCTGGCAGTTGTGCTTGAAATCTTTTTGGTCTACCTTGGTATTATAGCAGAACCCATAATTTTCCACTTCTTGATCAGAGTTTGAACAGTACTGATTGGCATTTTCAAATCTTTGGATATCTTTTATATCCTTTTCACGATTTATAAAGTTGAACTACTTTTTCTCACAGATCCTTTGACAGTTCTTTTGCTTTTCCCATGCTTTAGTAACCACTAAAGTCAGTGCAGCCCTGGATGAAATGCACAAGGGTGCTCAAGAGCTAAGAAACTCATTGACTATTTATACATAGACATTAATAATCAGACAAGGCACAAGTGTGGATACCTACCCTTCATTGCAATCTCAACCAGTGTATGTCAGCTTGAGTGTGTATTACCAGCCCAAACATTCAAGAGTATGCAAACTTTTGAGCAGGACCATTTTATTATTTCCCTTATTGCTATGGTTTGTTTAATTATTGTGTTATTTTGTGATGCATAATAGTTTAATTTGAAACACACAAAAAGTAACTGATGTGTTTTGTTTGATCACTCACGTTTTCTTAATGCTAACATCTTTCAAATTCTGCCAGAGGTATATAAACATTTGAGCACAATTGTATTTATCAACCTCCATGTAGTGTAGTAACTTGTGTTTTTACTGATTGAGAGGCCAAATTAAGACGTGGGAAGGTTTTAACAAAGAAAACATGCATTATGTACCGCACATCCCATTGTCTTTAGTGGGGGCTATTCATTTTCCACATTAAAATTGTATCTCAGCTTAGGGAATCAGCCTCTTAATCATTCGTTGTCACTGACCACCATTTTTGCTTAATTAAGACTTCTTACACTTTTCTTTGGTTTGCTCTCTTCTTTCCCCTTTAGACTCCAGATTTTAATATAGTTGCCTCAGGAAATGCTTCTCCAGCCATTTTTTACCTCTCCAGCTGTAACTGGAACCCACTTAACTGTGTAACTGGCACAGGGGCAACCCAGATGGCAGTCCCTGTTTCTGCCATCTCTAATCCTCTGGGTTATATGATTTCCATGGCTTACAAGCACTACAGTATACTTTGTGCATGGAGGGGGGCTTCCACTAGTTAAAAATGTCAACACCATTGCTGCGTGGACATTTTAATCTCTTTTTGGATGTTATCCCTGACGGTACTTGCTGTAGCTATGAACATACATTGATGTGCATTCCCCATTCATTATAATAAAAAGCATAAAAATATCTTGCACAATACAACCCAATGATCTAAATGCTATCAAATTTGGCCCACAGCATTCTTGAAACACTTGTTACACTCGTGCCAAATTTTGGGAAGTTAGCTGAACCTTGAAATTTTGTTTTGTCAATAAGTTTAGCTTGCCTTTCCAGATAATGTGCAGGCAGCTTACAGTATTAGTAATTCAGTATAAGAAGCCCCTGCCCCTAAGAATTTACAGTCCCTGAGGGCAAGGAGCTAAGATGACTTGCCCAAGGTGACAGGGAGCATCAATAGGAGAAGTGGGTTTTGAATCCTGGTTTCTCCGAGTCTCAGCCTCTTGCTCTGTCCTTTAGGCCACTCCTCTTTTCTATACATATAAAACAGATTATTAAAAAAAACTAGAGTATGCAGTAAAGTAAAAAAGCTTCCCCTATTCAGTGGAAAACAATTGTTTCCATACCATTGCACACGGTGGCCTGTTGGTTACAAAAGAGAAATGTCAGAACATTGAACCACTGGAGATCCTGGACCTTTCCCAGTTTGCATGTGTCAGTAATGTATTGCAGTTCAGATGATTGTAAATCCCTGACACAACTGACCCAGAAAGTCACTTCCAATATCCAGATCCTGCAAGCCAAGATGAAAAATAAAGAGCAGGAAACTGGAACAAGAAATACATTACAACTGAACAGGCACAGGGCCGGGAAAAGTATTTCCTGGAAGGATAGCAGCCCGGTGCATCTTTTCACTAATCGTTCTAGCAGAAACAGATGGGACATGTGTACTTTACAACTGTGCGCAACATGCAGGGAGAAACAGACGGTGCGCACCAACACAGCAGGGAAAAGCAGGATTTATCATTATAACAGTACAATTCTCTAGGGAGGGAATGATTATAAAACAGCAGAGCGTGGTTAGGAAAAAAAACTCTGAGCTAATTGGCTTTCTTAAGGAGGTGTTCACGTTCCTTTCAGTCAGTGCTGTTTATTTCAGATCCTGGTGCCTAAATTTGGTTCCAACATCCCGATATAGGTTTGGTTTTCTGGATATCTGCAGTGAATGTTCATGAGGTATATGTGCATATGTTTGATCTAAGAACCTGATTAATTGGAATGTTTTTGTTACCCTGAAAAATCAGACCCAATTGGGGAGCTCAAGGATTGGATTTACAGAACATAAATTTAGGATTTTTGCAGTGGATATAAAGTGAGAGAAACTCTGCTGTAACCCGTACCCTCAGTCCTCACTGGTAAAGTGCAAGGATTTATATAGAAGTAGTGAGGAATTTCATAGTATTTTAACCCCTCAAAACATTGTTTTAAAAAAGAAAGCAATACAATAATTTGTTCAGATGTTTTATCTGTAAGATATATTACCTGAGACACAGGTGCTGTCTACATTATATCCTTTATTTTAAGGGTGCCAGAAGTTTGCTTTCATTTCTGGCTGCACCGTCTAAGTTCACTAGATAGAGTCAAATCTTTTTTTTTTTTTTATTTTGTTCCAGCAGTTTCCTCCTGCTCCTTCTGTGCTTTCAGCTCAATTGGAACCAGAGCCGGAATCTGGCATTCTGAGTCTTCATTCACAACCACTCCAGTGATTTTTTTTTCTTGCTTTATATTCCCTCTTAATTTACTTTAGTCCGGTCATTACAGTGGCAGTCCTCAGCCGAGAGTCATGCACCAGGGCACCTTTGGAACTCTGCAGTCATGAGCCCTAAATCTGTGCAATGATTGACTCCCTCTTCCGCAAGGGCCATGAACACCGTCTTCACAGCATCCCCCACACCAACTGACCCAGGGACCAGAAGATCTGAGCCAGGAGTGAACCCAGATCCCTCCGCATGGCAGCGTACAGTAGCACTTCCATTGAACTACTAAGCGAGCCTTCTAGAGCAGGGCTTCCCAAACTGGATGTCGGGACCACAAATGGGGTCTCAAAACCTTCAGCTGGAGTCCCAAGTGCCTCCAAGGGCAGCACTAATGAGGCATCATCCTCATCAGTGTGGGGCCTGTGAGCCAGCACATGCTCCCAGGCTCTGCAATGGCTCTGCCTTTGCATGAGTTTCTATGGTAACAAGAAGCCCCACGCAAGGGATTGGGGCCACTGCAAGGCCCTGTGAACTTGCACTGGCTCAGAAGATCTGCGCTGACTTTCATCATTATCGCCATCGCCGCTTGTATTTCACAGTTGGGCTTTGGACCAGCGGTGAAGAGAAGAGTGAACTGAGAGTGCTCAGGCCAACTCCTCCCCCAACACTGAATTACCCAAGAGAAAAATGTTGCCTCTGTCATCAGCCTGCCCTCACGTCTCACCAGTTGTCATCCAACTTTGGGCCAGTAACTAAAGGAAAGTGTTACTGCTGATCCTGGCTAGAGGGATGTTTGGAGATGGGGCTGTTTGAAGGGAGGGCTCAGATGTAGGAGGGGTTTGAGGTTTGGAGCAGCTGGAGAGGAATTGGCTGTGGAGGATGGGAGGAGAGAAGGACATGTAGGAGTAATGAAGAGGCATCAGACAGCTTTCATGGCAGGCAGGTCAAAAGGACTTGAGCACAGTGTAGCACTCTCTTTTATTGTACATTCATACAAAGGCAGATGATGTGTCATTACATGATTGGCTACTTTCCCATAGCAACAGAAGAGTCATTACACCATTGGCTTTGGCTCAGGGGGTGTGCACGGATCATATCATTGGCTGCTGAAATCTATACCTCCTGACTTTGTCCTGCCTCTGACTAGGGAACACCCAGCCCCTCCCCCAGGAATTCAGGGCCAACAGGTATCCTTTCCCAGGCAGAGACTTAAGCACAAGTGATGCTTTTATTCAGGCAAATGTCAGGGAGAAGGGAAGTTAGTGTTTAAACCCTGATGAAATGGCTTGCTGGCAAGCGCATATTTCCCACATCTCACCCTTTCTGTTTTTGTTTAGGCAGCTCAGTAAAGCTTTAGACCCTTACTGAAATCTGTTATGTCTTGGTATGGGCTGGAAATAGGGGAAGGGGGATTATGGAGAGAAGAAAGCTAATTCGGCGTGGTGTGCCAGCCACCGATGAGCTCCTGAATCTCCATATCACCCAGAGCTGGTGCAGGTGGTGTGCCAACGCTGCAGGGCTCATGATTCCCTATTAGGCATCTTACAAGACATCTTTGTATTCGGGCTGAGAGCAAGGTTTCAATATGGATATGAGGTTTGGTATGCACTGAATACAGCATCACAGGCAAATAATTAAGATAATTACAGTAATTATAATAGAAATCACCCCTTTGAGACCAGAAATATCAGGGAGCCAGGACCATAGCCAGTCCCATGGAGAAGTTGGTATTCTGCCTGAAAATGGTGCATCAACAACCATGGTTTCTATCTGCTCTATGGTATGTGTGAGGTTTGCTTTATAAACTGATATGTACACACAGCAATGAGATCCAATTAATGCACAAACACCACCCTTTAAGGCTAAAATGGTTTCTAAGGTATAGCTGTTCTGTAATGCTACTTCTCTAATCTGAGAAACTTCTGTTGTGAGTAGTTTTAATGCATGGACTGTCTGATTAAATATGGCAGTCGTCCAGTTAGCTAGGATGTGTAAGTCTCTGTAATTCATAGCTGTCCCCATTGGGGGAAACTGGCTTCTAGCTATCTGAGTTTCTGTATACTTTTCTATGGGATTATTTATCGCCTCCCTTTTGTTACAGAGCCTTGCTTTGGGTAAATTTTTGACTGCATAGTATGAGGGGAGGATGTAGCCTAAAGTGCATCTGTCTTTCCATCTTGGGGAAATGTACATATATGCTCTACGCCCACATAACATCCATATGTTTCCTAACAGATTAGTGGACATGTCATTGGTTATCATTTGGGCTATATAACTACAAAGGGTAAATCCTTCATCCCCTCTATACTTTCTGCACCTGCTTGGGTCTCCCACTGCACATCCTGAAATCTGCCAATTGCATACATATATGTGGTATAACTATGTAAGTGTTCAGTGATTAATACAAAAGTTCGGTTACAATATGGATATTTCCCACCTGAATTCCCTTTCCCATCCCCTGTATCATAGTCCCAACAAAGAGCGGCAGTCTCTTGAATACAGCTACCAATGTGTAGTATGGTATTATTAACTGGAGAGTTAATGAAAACACCTCTCTGTAAAGGATAATTAGTCCATACTGTAAGGTTAAATGGTACAGCATGCATCAGTCATTCTCCGCAGGCTTGGGTTGGCATGTGTGTGCAGATCCAACAGTCTGTTCGATTCGAGGATGTACATGTTGTTCTGTCAGAGTCCTTGTTCTGAAATCGCCATAGCTGGAGAAATAAGGCAAAGGATGAGGATGCAGAACACAATTGTTAATGAGTTGGCATTCAGGCAAGAAAAAGCGGCTAATAAGTTCTCTGGAGTTTTCTCAAGGCCTTGCTGTTCCAAGAGTTGTGCAGATTGGTTGGATAGGGCCTTGATCTGTCCCCAGGTCATGTGGTGCTGCTTTTTGCAAGGAGTCCGGTCTCTGTCCTTCTGAGGGCTGTGGAGGCTCAGGGAGAAGTTGGGGATCGGGTCCTGTAGACCTGGGCACCTTTCCATCTCTCCACGGCTTGATATACCAGTGGAAGCAAGCAGAGAAACATATCCTCGTTCCCCATTTTAAGGGAACGGGACCGTACCAGACATTAAATATTCTATACAAAACTGATGGCTGTGGGTGACTAACCCTAGTCCCATAATGATTATTCATGGCTGTGGTCTTAAATTTGATATGTTTGGATGATTTAAAGTGATTTAAAACAATACTTTGTTCTTGTTCAGCCAGTCCTTCTTAGGGAAAAATCCAGGGGCAATTATCCCTCCTTTTTGTTTTTGTTTTCAAGAGCTCTTAAGGGTATGATTGGCTCTCTCCACAATGGCTTGCCCTGTGGTGTTGTAGGGGATGCCAAATAAGTATTTAATGTTCAATTATTGACGAAATTCATGTAAAGGAATGGCTGCAGTAAGCAGAGCCATTATCAGTTTTCAGGACAGAGGGTAACCCCATTATCAAGAAAGTTTTTATGCAGTGATCAATTTTCATTCAGTAAAATAGCAATAAGTGTAAATTAATCATTTAAAGGAAAAGTCATTTGCAGTAATCACAAATGACAAGTATATTAGACATTACATTAAACATATGTTACACAAGACTGACATATATTCATTCATCTTGCAAATATTCATTTACACAAAACTGACACATATTCATATTCATTCATCAAATATTCATTCATAGTCTTCTTGGCATCAAGACAGACAACAGATAACACATAATATGAGCTAAAAATCTTATCAAAAAGTTATCAAAAACAAAATTAGATCAAGGATCAAAAGTCAAAAGTCAAAAGGCGTTAGAGAAATGTTAAAATAAACTGCAAAGTGTTCATCTTCACATCTCCTCATGGCAGGAAGGCTGTAAATCTGGAAAATATTAAAAACTGGCATACAGCAAAAAATTACTAAGGTAAGGATTAAAGTGAAATTCTTACTTTTTTAACCTTGGAGAATCAATTCTATCATTCAATTTAATAAAATCAATTTGGATTTGCAAGAAAAGGCTTGGGAGGGATTGCTTTAGATGTAGCAACCTCTGTCAGTAAAAATTTTAAGGTTCAGAATTCTGTAAAAATTTTGTGAAAAAGAAAATAAAACTGAAGTTTCTTTAATACAGAAGGTCTGTAGGCCTGAAAAATAAAAACTATTATACAACAGAATTATTAAAACAATAATATAATATAACTTGTAGAATAACATAGCGCCTCCTAGTGGAGACCCCATCATTACTTTATAGATTGCAACTATTGTTCCAGGTTGCAATCAATAATACTCTGAGCTTACTTTCAATGTGGAATATCAGAATAGAATTTCTTCTTATAATTATTAGAATAGGAAATTAAACACGCTGTTTGCTCAGCTCTGTCTGCTGCACGCTAAAGTTTGAAAGTATTAAAAGATTAAAGACAGATTGAGAGGAAGGGCTAGTGCAGTAATGCATTAAAAGTTGAGGGAAAAGATTTGGATCAGCAGGATATCTGAACTGTCTGAGTTATAACATATATAAACTAGAGAGAGAAACTGCAGTACTAAGTCCAGTTGTTTTTTTTTTTTTTTCTTTCAAAAGTTCTCCCTCCCTCCCCCATGAGTGGCTAGCAAGAGTTACAGAAAAGGGGGGGAGGAGCAGTGTTTCTCAAAAGAAAAGAACTGCACCCAAGGAATTAATCCTTCAGTCAATAGGAACTGAAAGATAGCTTTGTTTAACAATTTAGATAACATCGACCACAGACAATGGCTTGGCAAGGACTGATTCCTTGCAGACAGATACTATTTTAATTTACTTTTGTCCTGAAAGGGAGAATCACAGTAAAAATATAAGTTCTGTACGCTAGCAATTCAAACTATAAACTTAAATCTCAGAGAAATGGAGTCATTTTAAATGTGAGCCAAATAAACTTTGCAAAAGGGAAACTTTCACATGTAATTTACACAGTAATTGTTCAAATCTCAGTACAGTTTTAACATAAGGCTATGCATACACTTTGTGGGGGAAAATACTCTCAAAGTATGCAGATTTTTTGTAACTGAGTTCAAATAGAAACTACTCCTTAAGCATGCAGTCCCTCTGCAACTGAACATTGAAGACCAGGAGAAACCATTTTTTCCAAATTTGTACTGTTTGTTGAGAGAAACCATTTTTTCCAAATTTGTACTGTTTGTAAAGAGAAACCATTTTTTTTTTTCATAGTGATATTTTCTTTGCTTGTAACGCAGGAGTCTAATTAAATCCTTTTTTTCATAATGATATTTTCTTTGCTTGTAACACAGGAGTGCAGCTGCCTGGCCCAAGGTCTTACACGCTGATTTCTTTGAAGACCTGGGGGCATAGCCACTGCTCATGGCACTCAACTCTATTGCTGCCACACCTAGTTCTTTGTTTCTTTCTGTAATGGGAAAGGCTTGAATCCCTTTCAATAATTCCTCCCTTGTGAGATTTCCATGTTCTAGGTGAAATCCCATGGTGGTTGGTGGGGGAAGGGCTTGCAGGCAAGATGGAGGAAGGCTAGTTTTTCTGACCTCAGTGTTTTCAGTTTCCTGGGGCCTTTTCTCTGAGGTGGATGCAGAGGAAGCCACAGGAGCCATGTGAGTGTGTGTCCCCAGATGTTCTATTTCATTTTCTGTCCCCCTTTGTTCATGGTTCTTTTCTGTGATGGGGAAGGCTTGAAGTCCTTCCAACAATTCTGTTTCTGTAAGGTTTTCTTTCTGCTGAAATTCAATGCTAATCACCCCACCCAGGCCAGGTCGTGGCTCTATTGTTCTCAAGGGTTGCTTTTCTGAAGAAATGGGGAAGGTGTGAATGGGCTTGGATGTGGGTAAAGAATTTGCTGTCTCCGAGGAAGACTGAGCATAAGATGGGGGAAGGGTATTCTGATTGAGTCTGCCTGCTTCTAAAAGCACATGGTTTGAAACTGCTGTCTTTAAACTTTTTTTTTCCATGTGTTCGATGGCCTCTGTACATTTTTGCCAGATTAATCTTTGCTTTATGGGAGCTCTGGGAGCCGTATGAAGATAATTGCCGATTGAAATCCATTCCTGGGTATTTAGAGTATTTAGAGTTCCAGACTCCATTGAATACCAAGGGCAACGGCAAGCTATTTCACTTATTAATTTTTCTAAGTCCCCCAGGCTGACTTGCGCTATTTTTCTTCTGGTGATGAAATAATGATTATTGATGATTTGCTGCAGCTCCCTGGCATGTAGCCTCTGCTGTACAGTCAAATCACTGCCCATGCTTACGATTGTGGGGAACAAACTTGCTGAGAAATACTTTTAAAAATTACTAAGAAGTACTTTTTTTTAAAAATATTACGATTGCAAATCTGTTGAACGGTATGTACCTTGGCTATGACCAGCCGAAATAAGCATGGAGTTTATCATCACGTCGCGAGGGTCACCAGATGTAGGAGTAATGAAGAGGCATCAGACAGCTTTCATGGCAGGCAGGTCAAAAGGACTTGAGCACAGTGTAGCACTCTCTTTTATTGTACATTCATACAAAGGCAGATGATGTGTCATTACATGATTGGCTACTTTCCCATAGCAACAGAAGAGTCATTACACCATTGGCTTTGGCTCAGGGGGTGTGCACGGATCATATCATTGGCTGCTGAAATCTATACCTCCTGACTTTGTCCTGCCTCTGACTAGGGAACACCCAGCCCCTCCCCCAGGAATTCAGGGCCAACAGGTATCCTTTCCCAGGCAGAGACTTAAGCACAAGTGATGCTTTTATTCAGGCAAATGTCAGGGAGAAGGGAAGTTAGTGTTTAAACCCTGATGAAATGGCTTGCTGGCAAGCGCATATTTCCCACAGGACAGAATATCAAATGGTTGATGTAAGAGAGGAGCTGGGTGAGAGGGGGATCAATTGGGGGAGTCTATTAAATCATGATTACAGTTTGTAATGCCCAGAAATTGGAGGAAAATGGCAATGTCCTCAATTGTTTTGGAGGCTTTGTCATTTTTACTTCAGTTTCCTGCATTTATGTCAACACAATTGATGAGCATGATTCGATAAATCCTGCATACAAGCATATACTTTGATTAGAGACAGGATTTAGGGTGCCATATGGAGATTGTGGTTTATGACCAATGTTTATAGGTAGGAGACACTTTCACATAAATAAATAATCAGCCTTTTAACTTAAACACAGGATTTCACCAGGCCTTATCAATAGTTTAATCATTCCCTTGTAGGTTACTACCAGATAAAAAGTGAATAAACTAATACATTTAAAGGCCTCAGATTGTATGCAGTCCTACTCTCATAGCAACCTAAACTTAACGAGGAACTGAACAAAATTAAGATGAAGGAAGCAGTCCAGCAGCAAGGGGGGGGGGACGACGACACCTTCCAGTCTTTTGCATTGAGTATCACATGTATGATTTTTTACCCGACGGCGAGAAGTTGTATGTTTTCACCCAGTGCAAAGAGCTCCTGTCTCTCAGAGAACGAGTCTGATCGCTGGAGGCTAGAGTGGCAGACCTGGAGGAGTTGAGGCAGACAGAGAGGTATATAGATGAGACCTTCAGGGACATAGTAGCCAAGTCCCAACTCCAGTCTGGCAGCCCTGGTGCTGCCTTGGAAGAGGAAGGTCTCCTGGTCATAGAGCATCAACCTGGTGCAGCAGGAAATGATCCCATAGCAAGGACCTGCTCTCCACATGGTGCATTGTTCTCTCGCACTGAGGATGTGTCTCCCAGGGCTACGGCCCAGGATGGAAGGGTTAGGTCGACCATCATAGTTGGCGATTCGATTATTAGGAATGTAGATAGCTGGGTGGCTGGTGGGCGTGAGGATTGCCTGGTAACATGCCTACCTGGTGCAAAGATGGCAGACCTCATCTGGCAACTAGATATGATTTTAGACAGTGCTGGGGAGGAGTGGGCTTTCATGGTACATGTGGGCACCAACATAGGAAAACTTGGGAGGGAGATTCTAGAAGCCAAATTTAGGCTTTAAATAGAAAGCTGAAAACCAGAACCTCCAGGGTACCATTCTCTAAAATGCTCCCTGTTCCACACGCAGGTCCCCAGGGGCAGGCAGAGCTCCAGAGTCTCAATGCATGGATAAGACGATGGTGCAAGGAAGAGGGATTCAGTTTTCTAAGGAACTGGGGAACATTTTGGGGAAGGGGGAAGTCTTTTCCTAAGGGATGAACTCCATCTTAACCAGGGTGGAACCAGACTGCTGGCGCTAACCTGTAAAAAGGAGATAGAGCAGCTTTTAAACTAGAACAAAGGGGAAAGTCGGCAGTTGCTCAGCAGCACATGATTCGGAGAGAGTTATCGTCGAAGGATACTAATGAAACTTTAGATTTAGGGCATCCCACCATCGAGGTTCCAATAATAAGAAAAGTAGTCCATGCACCTATAAGTAAAGAATCATCTAAGCTAAAAGATTCCAATTTATCCCTAACAACTGAAAAGCAGAATGTTAATACAAACAAAAAAACACATTTTGAAATGTTTGTATGCTAATGGTAGAAGTCTAAGAAGTAAGATGGGAGAGTTAGAGTGTATAGCAGTGAATAATGACATAGACTTAATTGGCATCTCAGAGACATAGTGGAAGAAGGATAACCAATGGGATAGTGCTAAACTGGGGTATAAATTATATCACATTGATAGAGAGGAGCAACTTGGTGGCGGGGTGGTGCTTTATGTCCAGGATGGCATAGAGTCTAACAGGATAAAGATACTGCAAGATACTAAATACAGAATCAAATCTTTATGGGTAAAAATCCCTTGTGTGTTGAGGACGAGTATAGGGATAGGAGTATACTACCGTCCACCTGGCCAAAATGACGAGATGGACAGTGAAATGCTAAAAAATTAGGGAAGCTAACCAAATTGGCAGTGCAGTAATAATGGGAGATTTCAATTACCCCAATATTGGCTGGGTAAATATAACATCAGGACATGCTCGAGTGAGAAAGTTCCTAAATGGAATAAATGACAGTTTTATGGAGCAATTGGTTCAGGAACTGACAAAAGCGGGAGCAATTTTAGATCTAATTCTCAGTGGAGACCAGGATCTGGTGAGAGAGGTAACGGTGGTGGGACTGCTCGGCAATGGTCATCATAACATCAAATTGGAATTAATGACAGAATGGGGGACAATAGGTAAAACTATAGTTCTAGCACTAAAATTTCAAAAGGGAAACTTAGATCAAAAGAGGAAAATAGTTAAAAAAAAAAAAAACCCCAAACTAAAAGTTGCCGTTACAAAGGTAAAGAATGTACAACAGGCGGGGACATTGTTTAAAAATACCATCTTAGAAGCACAGTCCAGATGTATTCCACATAATAAGAAAGGTAGAAGGTAGGCCAAATGATTGCCAGCATGGTTAAAAAGTGAGGTGAAAGAGGCTATTTTAGTCAAAAAATGTTCATCAAAAATTGGAAGAAGGATCCATCAGAGGAAAATAGGATAAAGCAGAAGCATTGGCAAGTTAAATGTAAGACATTGATAAGACAGGCTAAGAGAGAATTTGAAAAGAAATTGGCCATAGAGGCAAAAACTCATAATAAAAACATTTTAAAAATATATCTGAAGCAGAAAGCCTGTGAAGGAGTTGGTTGGACAGTTAGATGAGCGAGGGATTAAAATGGCACTTAAGCCATTGCGGAAAGACTAAATGAATTATTTGCTTCGCTGTTTACTGAAGAGAATGTTGGGGAGATACCCATTCCGAAGACAGTTTTCAAGGGTGTTGATTCAGATGAACTCAACCAAATTATGATGAACCTGGAAGATGTAGTAGATTGCATTGATGAACTGAAGAGTAGTAAATCACCTAGACCAGATGGTATACACCCCAGGGTTCTGAAAGAACTAAAAAATGAAATTTCAGACCTATTAGTAAAAATTTGAAACCTATCATTAAAATCGTCCATTGTACCTGAAGACTGGAGGGTGGCCAATGTAATCCCAATATTTAAAAAGGTCTCAGGGGAGATTCAGGAAACTATAGACCAATGAGCCTGACTTCAGTTCTGGGAAAAGTCGTGGAAATTGTTATAAAGAATAAAATCACAGAACATTTAAATAGACATGGTTTAATGGAACACAGCCAAAATGGATTTACCCAAGGGACATCTTGCCTCACAAGTCTACATTTTTATAAAGAGGTGAATAAGCATGTGGAAAAGGTGAACCGGTAGATGTGGTGTATTTGGATTTTCAGAAGGAGTTTGACAAAGTCCCTCATGAGAGGCTTCTAAGAAAACTAAAAAGTCAAGAGATAGGAGATGATATCCTTTTTCTGAATTGCAATCTGGTTAAAAGACAGGCAACAGAGAGTAGAATTAACGGGTCTGTTTTCACAGTGGAAAAAGGTAAAAACAGTTGAGTGCCTCAAAGATCTGTCCTAGGACTGGTGCTTTTCAATATATTTATAAATGATCTGGAAAGGGGCACGACGAGTGAGGTGCTTAAATTTGCTGATGTCTCAAAATTATGCAGAATAGTTAAATCTTAAGTGGATTGTGATAAATTGCAGGAGGACCTTGTGAGATTGAAAGACTGGGCATCGAAATGGCAGATGAAATTTAATGTGGACAAGTGCAAGGTGATGACAATAGGGAAAAATAACCTTTACTGTGGTTACACGATTTTAGGTTCCACATTAGGAGTTGCCACTCAAGAAAGAGATCTAGGCATCATAGTGGATAATACATTGAAATCGTCGGCTCAGTGTACAGTGGCGATCAAAAAAGCAAACAGAATGTTAGTTATTTTTAGGAAGGGAATGGCAAATAAAATGGTGGATGTCACCCATATGATAGAGGTCTACAAAATCATGAATTGAATGGGTATGTATTATTTATTTATTTCAAATTATTTGTATGCTGCTGTTTACATGTTAAAACACATACATAATTAGTTACAGTGTAAAAGGAGATACAGTATCAGAGAAACAGAAGAGTTCTACTTGACAAAATTTAGAGAAATTAAACATAAAATGATTTAAAATGCAGGTATAAAAACAACTTAAAAGGTAGGTATAAAGGTAAAAAATTAGGATGGTTTAAATGCAGCAGTACATAGGTAAGTTTTAAGAGCTTTTTTAAAGTCTTTAAAGGAAGAGATAAGACGAACATGATGAAGAAGTGAGTTTCATAAGAGTGGGCCTGTTACTGAAAAAGCTCGGTTGCAAGTGATGTCCGAACTGGCTACTCTAATTGTGGGAACTTCGAGGAGGCATCTATTAGCAGAACGCAAGTGTCTGGCTGGTTGGTAAATTCTTAAGAATGAACATAGCCAAATGGAGGAGGATTATAAATAAGGTTATGTAGTATGGAAAGCACTTTATATTGAATGTGATATTGGATTGGTAGCCAGTGAAGAGATTGTAGAATGGGTGTAATATGAGTTGTGCGAGGAGTCTTAGTAAGTAGGCAAGCTGCAGAGTTTTGTATTAGTTGGAGCGGGTGAATGGAGGAATATAGAAGGCCGAAATATGAGTTACAGGAGGGTTTTTCTCAAATCTAGAAAATGCCTCAGATGCAGCCCATGAGCCTTCTGGTTGTTCTCCTGCTTGACCGGGTATACTATAACCGTAATGGGATACCTTGTATCTTTGCTGTCTATGAGATTATTGTTGTGGTAGAGACTATGGTTGAACTCTGGAAGATGTTGTTCACATGTTATTGCAATAAAAATTATGTTTCAAAAACAAAATGCGTGATTGTAATACTAAACTGAAATCTGAGGGATATAATAATGGTTTCAGTTTTCTGAGTAAATAAATTTTATAGAGTGATTTCTTTACTACAGAGGAAACGTTTGCATTGAGAGATAATTTGGAGTCAATCAGTATTCCGAGGTTTCGTGCACAGTTAGTTGTAGGTATGGTACAATTTTCAAAGATAAGTTCAAGAGGAGGACTAAATGAAGTATGAGAAATTGTGGAAAGGAGCACTAATTCTATTTTTGAGGCATTTAGTTTGAGGCAGCTGTGGGATAGCCAGGTTTTTATGATTTTTTAGGTAAAGATGAATTAAAGATAGGGTATTTTGCCAGGAGTTGGAAAAAGGAACAATAAACTGAATGTCATCTGCATAAATTTTGAAATGTATAGGAAGATGACAAAGAGGAAGCAAGTATATGTTGTATAGAATAGCTGATAGAGCAGAGCCTTGGGGGACGCTTGAATTAGTGTGATACCATGAAAAATAAACTTCACCTAGATTAACTTTCTGGGGACGATCAGAGAGAAAAGATTTAAACCATTGAAGAACAGTTCTGGAAATACCAATGTGTTGAAGCGCGGATAGAAGGATATCGTGATTCAGAGTGTCAAAAGCTGCAGAAATGTCAAGAAATACAATAATATAGTCAGTGTTGGCGTCAAAGACATGGAGAATAGTATCAAAGGAAGAAAGAAGAAGAGACGGTGTCCTTTTCTGAAACTGTGTTGATTTAGGTGGAACAGGTTATTATCATTGATTTAGTCTGTCAGATGGTGAAGGAAAACTGATTCAGTAATTTTTGCTATGGAAGGTAGTGAAGATATTGGTTGGTAATTGGACCAGTCAAAGGGATTGAGATTTTTCTTTTTTGGAATTGGGAGGATAGATGTTTGTTTTAGTAAGGATGGAAAAGTATCGGATGTAAGTGAAGAGATAACTAGTTTGGTTAAAAATGGTGAAACGTGTTCTTTTATTGCTTTTAATAGATATCCAGAGCAGGGGTTGAATGGACTGTTAGAGGGTTTAAATTTTGTAATAATGTGGACTATTGTGTCTGGGTTGGTAGGTTTATAATCAGTGAAAGTATAGATCGTAGAAGGGTGAATAATGCTTTTTTTGAAATGGGTATTTATATTATTACAAAAATCATTATTTATATGATTGGAGGCATTATGGTGAGTTGAAGTGAGAGATTTAACATTGGCTAAATCTCCCACTTGGTTATTTACGCTTTTGAATAATACAAGGACTAGGAGCACTCCATGAAGTTAGCAAGTAGCTCATTTAAAACAAATCGGAGAAAATTCTTTTTCACTCAATGCATAATTAAGCTCTGGAATTCATTGCCAGAGGTTGAAGTTACGGAAGTTAGTGAACTGGGTTTAAAAAAGTTCCTAGAGTCGAAGTCCATAAACTGCTATTAATCAATAAAGATTAGTAGCTTGGGATCTATTTTTTTAATGTTTGGGTACTTGCCAGGTACTTGTGTCTTGGTTGGCCACTGTTAGATACAGAATACTGGGCTTGATGGACCCTTGGTCTGACCCAGAATGGGATATCTTATGTTCTTATGTTCCCTCCAAGGAGTAACTGGATGTGTGCACATTTTTTTTCATGTAAGAAACAATTTTTTAAAACAATGTTTTAGTGCGAGTATTAGCATTGCATTTCTGTATAAAGCACAAAGAAAAGCATGTGGGTGGACCACGCTGTGGAATGTATGAGTGACGGCTCATGTGCTCGGCTTAGAGAGCACTATGTTTATGACCCATCTCTATTATTATTATTACAAATTTCTTACTGCAAATTAGTCAAAGTCATTTCAAAATGTGTTTCTTTACCATTAAGAAAGTGTCCTGTTTAATTCATTAGTGTCAGTGCAATAATAGAGCTTAATGTTAAATGCCGGCTAATAAGTGTACACGATTAGTTTATTAGGCTTATTATGCCACCTTTCTTGTAGTAATCAAAGTGATTCACAATGATATATAGGCACAATGCAAATCATAAAATTAAATTACAACTAAACATATCATAACAAATTAATCTGAAACAATCATAAATTAACTGCATCATAAAACAAGATGTTTTTTTAATTGTAAAGGTTCTGATTCTCCTAGGGTTTTGTCCAGCATGCGCAGAATAAAAAGTTAAAAGAAATTAGGGCCCAATTCATGCTACAAGAGGAATAAACCAGAATATGAATCCCTTTCAGCTACAGCACATGGAGAGAAAAATGCACTTGCATTTGGGAGTGTTGAGGGTTTTTGCTAAGTGGCTAACACGTTGTAAAGTTGGCAGAGACAGGGTAGAGCAGCAGCCAAAGACATTCAGATCCCCAATGGGAGAAACAGCCAAAACCTGGCAACTGATGGAAACCAGAACTTTCCTGCAGTACTGAAGACAAGTGGAAAAAGACAATGAGAATGACTTCACAGTCAGTTTGGTGGATAAATATATATCTAAAAAAACCCAACATTTATTGAATCTTGTATGCTCAGAATAACTTGGGAAACTGATTAAGATAAAACTGAAATTATTTCCTTCTGTTTATCAGGGCTATTGTTTGAAAAGTCATCTTTCTAATTGCAAAATATATATTTTTTTTTTCTTAATCTTGTAAAGTAAGTTTTGCCTGTTGTGTTAGTTCTAACCAGGCTGCACAGATAATATATATATTTGAGCTCTGACCGACGTCCCGCAAATGCGCAGAAGAGAGCAGCTCTGACCGACGTGCCGCTCATGTGCGGATGAGAGAGCTCTGACCGACATGCCGCGAATGTGCAGACGACGTAGTATAAAAAAATGTGTACTGTAGACATCAACTCTAATTGTCTTCTTTGGCTTTTCCATTACACTTTTCCGAACAAGCATCTCGCCCATTTTAACGGGCTCAAGGGCTTGTTGAGATAATATTTCAAGACTCGGGCTGGCACAGACTCCAGGACACTGATACCTTTGTACAGTTTCCCTACATCCTGGAACACTGAGAGAGAGAGAGAGAGGATGCTTGAGGCAGCTGCTGCTACGGGAAGGAAAGAGATTAGATATGAGTCCTTCTGAGAGATGACGGGAGGGGAGAAAGAGAGGATGTATTCTGTTTGCACTTTTAGAATTTTGCTTTTATTCTCCTCTTTTTTTGCCTTTTCCCCTTTATTTTCTTCTCCTTGTGCTTGTTGTTGTTGTTGTGTGTGTGTGTGGGGCTGGCACTTCAGTGTAACAAAGTAGTTGGATAAATGTGAACAAGGTTTGAAAATGCAAGCTTTTGTGACTATTAAAGTCTCTTCTGTGAGCAGTCTGCGAGAGATGAAGCTGTTCAGAGCACAGGTAAACAGAGACACAGTCAATTTGTGGGATCATTAAAGTTTCCAGTTATCATGATTTGACCCAGCATGGCTGCTCTCCCCATCTGGGTTAAATACAGAAGTAGGCAACCTCCAGTCCTCATGGACATCAATCTGCTGAGGTTTTCAGGATAACCCTAATGAATATCCATGAGATAGATTTGCCTGCACACTACTTCAATTGTATACAAATCTATGTCATGCGTATTTGTTACTGATGTTCTGAAAACTCAAGCAAATTGGTGTTCACAGGGCTGGAGGTTGCCTACCCTTGGATAAATAATTGCGGTTCATTTTTCTCTATAATAGAAATAGAGTTTACATGTAAGAAAGTAGAAAGAAAATGCCTTGGTAGCCCACTCAGATTAGTTAACTGAAAACCAACAAGTAGTGAGGTATAAATACCTTCATAAGTAAAATATTTAACATCTCTGGAGAAATGGGAAGCAAAGTCCCAGATGTGGAGACAGTCACGGAAGAGGCTGGCTTGATATAGTGGCGGTCATGGAGATGTAGTACACAGAGAGCCATCAAGGGATGTGGCTATACCAGGCTATACTCTATTCAGGAAGAATATGGGAGAAAAAAGAAGGGCAACACATTTTTTTATTAGGAAAGTAAACAAAGGTAAGAGGAAAAAGAGACCACTGTGGCTTTCTAAGGAAGTGACTGAAAAAGTAAGGGAAAAGAGGTTAGCATTTGTAAATCACAGAAAGGGGAAGACAGAGACAACAATATCTGGAAAAGCTAAGATAAACTAGGAAAGCATTCAGGAGAGCGAGGTGCAAATGGAAGAAAAAACAGTAAATACGGTAAAACAGGGGACAAGACTTTTTTGGATATGTAAATGAGAGGCAGAAGTGTGAAAGCAGGGTTGTAACACTCAGGGTTGAAGAAGAGGAATAATTTGTAGAGTCCGACAAGGAGAAAGCAGAATTTAACAAATATTTCTGTTTGGTATTCACTGAGGAAGCAAGCGCCTGGAGCACCACAGAAAACTGCCACACATAGTAATGGAAGTGAAGTAGACCTCAAAACAATTTTCACAAGGAGCTCCAAAATTAAAAATAGATAAAGCAATGGGGCCGAACAGGCCTACATCTAAGGGTATTAAAGGAATTTGGGTAAATTCTGGCAACTTTGCTGTCTGACATTTTCAGTGCTTCTTTAGAGTCTCAGATATGGTCTCTCTGCAAGGAGAAGGCAAAACATAAGTAATACAAATATAAATACATAACTTAACACCCAAGATTCATTACACCTAACCACAATAAAAGTCTAAGCAAATACATAAAATAAAACTTAATAATCAATGAGATCAAACTTAGAAGTTAAAACAGGCAAGCAATCATAACGTAATGAATGCTGATTTTGTAAACTGTTGTGATCTTCAGTTTGAACGACGGTATACAAAACGCCAAAATAAATAAATATAAATAAAATCTGAACATAACTCAGATCATAACTTAACAGTGATAAAGTAAACAGAAGATGCCATAAATATGCTACTTGAAATGCAACCAGAAATAAGGTACAAAATACATGGAAATTAAGAACTAGCAGTTAAAGGCTTGATAAGCTTTGAGTACTTTCCTAAATTTAAAGATAATTGTTTTTCTCTTCACAAGTTAAGAGGCAGAGCTTTCCAAAAGAATGGTGTGGTATAACAAAAAGTATAAACCCTAAAAAAAGGGACCTATCACATCTACATAAACAATATTCTTAGGGGTAGATTTTCAAAGGGGTACGTGCATAAGATACGCGCGTACCCCCCGAAAACCTACCCCAAACCTCCCCTGCGCGCACCAAGCCTATTTTGCATAGGCTCGGCGGCGCGCGCAAGCCCCGGGACGCACATAAGTCCCGGGGCTTGCATGGAGGGGCGTGTCGGGGGGGTGTGCCGGGAGTGACGCGGCGTTTCGGGGGCCACGCCGCGGGCGTGGTTTCGGCCCGGGGGCGTTCCAGGGGCGTGGCCGCAGCCTCCGGACCGGAACATGGAGCGCGGCAGCCGGCCCGGCGCGCGCAAAGGTAGGGGGGGGGGTTTAGATAGGGCCGGGGGGGTGGGTTAGGTAGGGGAAGGGAAGGGAAGGTGCGGGGGGGGGGGGGGGGGTGGTGGAAGGAAAGTTCCCTTCGAGGCCGCTCCGATTTCGGGGAGGGAACGGAGGCAGGCTGTGCTGCTCGGCGCGCGTAGGCTGCCGATTTTGGGCAGCCTTGCGCGCGCCGACCCCGGATTTTAATGGATACGCATGGCTACGCACGTATCTATTAACATCCCGCGGACAAAAGTACGCGTGTGAGCAGATTTATAAAATCTGCCCCTTAATACATAAAAAATATAAATTAAAAAAGGGTTTTATATTGCATCTAAGCATTGTATTCAAATACATTCAGAAAGACAAGGGACCCTTGTTTCGCTGACACAGACAGCTTCTTCAGGGGATTACATAAATAAACTTATACAATGCTGATGAATATTATTTAGCAGATGTTCTCTTCTTTCATATCTATTATCAGTTTGGATGAGAGGCGTTATCTGTATGAAGTAGTTCAAGATCTCTCAAATGAACAGATTATTCAAGTGAACACCTTATGTTCCACTATAAAGGCATCCTCCCCAAGGTACCAATGTTGTTACAGAAATCTGTAAACAAAATGTTTTATTTAAAAAACACCTTATAATGAAATTCACTGGTATAACTGTAAAGAATTAGTTTCTTACCCTTAGCTCATATCTTATATGCAATATATATGACTATTCTGTGGTGTATGGGTAATAAAACCTTTTTATATTTTTTATGTATTAAGAATATAGTTTATGTAGATGTGATAGGTCCCTTTTTTTAGGATTTATTATATCGAATATTGGACCAGGTAGATTTACCTTTCATCTTGCTCACATAACTAAAGGTATAACTTATATGACTTACATACTATGGCAGGTTTGAAAAGAGATGGCTGGAGAATGTCTCTAGTGCTGGTGCTGAAGATCTGTGAAATATGTGACAGCTGCTGAATGCTTAAATACAATCAGTCCAACCTACAGTGCTAGAAGGGCTTCTCCTGAAGGCCACATCTTTAGCACCAGTGATTGGCCCATGTGGGCTGTATTGTAGTGGTAAATGCATTCCTTTTCTCCACAGGCCTGTGCATGCCTTCTGCAGAGTGCACCCAGGCCCGACCGGTCCATTCAGACAGGACATTCAAATTCAAATCTCCTGCACTACAGCACACCCAGCCCCGACCAGCCTCATTAGGCAAGGGAGTCAAACTCAAATCCCTTATACCACAGCACAAATACAGTGACCTGAGCCATAGGGCCAATCCCAACCCCCCACCACAATTTTATTTTATTTTTTAACAGCTAAAGGGACCTTGCTAGAAACGGTGTCCATAAAGTACAAAAAGATTTCCAAAATCTAGGGCAAAAGATTAGACACATGGCAAAGACTATTGCCTTTTCAGAAGTATTGCCTGTTTATGGAAAGGGAAAGGAAAGGTTATGCCATATAGAGAATTTCAATGTCTGGCTCAAAATCTGGTCAATTTGGATACATTGGAGGCTGGGGTTGTGTATGGAGCAAAAAAAGAATATATGGTAAAGGATGGCCTACATTTGTCAATCACCAAGGTAATACTCACTGAGGGTTAACAATTATATAAGTCCTCTACAGCATTTACAATGACAACCACACTAGAGAACATAATATGTTACATCACATCAAACAACAATATGTGCAAACATTTTTATTAAAGAAAACATTAAAATACCTATCAAAACAATAAATACTACCTATCTCACCCACACACTCATACCATTCATTCATAAAAATACATAGTGTGTTAACATCAAACATAAATGGTCAATATCACATCGCTGAGATAATTTAACATGTATTCGTCAAATAATGAAAAATACAGTAATGTTAATCATAAAAATAGTTTAACATGTAATCATTAAATGATGAAAGATATACATACAATGATATTACCTCAACATTGCTTAATCAAATCTACAAATCATGTAACTTCAGCTCATCTTTTACACATGAAATTGCACAATCTGTATCAACGCTCATAAAGTTCAACAGTTCAAAGACTCTTATACTAAAACACCCACTGTGTTGCAACCCGTAGAATCGACACTGTCCAATGGACTAATCCAACAAGAGATCCTTGTTTCACCTGGGAGACCAGGCTTCATCAGGGAAAGACTTCCGTCGAATACTACTCATCACCGAATTCACTTTAAACAAACAAACAATTCAATTTTAACACCCACTCAGAGCATCATAAAGAATATAAATATAATAACTCAGAACCTTACCTTCCAAACGTCACATATAAATTAACAGCGCACTCCAAATGTGTAATCTTTAATAAATTTCTTCCATGAAACAATACTTTCAAATTCATTCAAAATAAATTTTCATAAGAGGTACTTCAAACCATTTCATCCAGTCGCAGAAACTGCAACCCAAAAAATATTTAAAAAAGTTAAGATAGCGAGAGGAGACACACCAAAGACGCCAACTACTTAGTTCAAAACTGGAAATGACTAAAATCTTATCCGTTGTGATACAAAGTAACACCAGACCATACCCTTTTATACACAGGAGAGTGATCTAATCAATCCATGGGAGTGGCAAATATTTAGCCACCCTTTTCAGATAGAAAGTCTTAATGAATGAAAACATATATTTAACAATCAGCAATAAAAACTGTCTTAAGTCCAACAAGTGCCACTCCAACATTAACTTAACACACTGTTAAGTCAAATAAAAGCCGAACATTCTATGGGGCCATTGAGTCCATGCGGGGAAATAGTATTCCAATTATATACAAATCTCTGTTCAACACGTCTCAACGTAGAAGATAAATCGCCCCCCAAATCCAATCTGACTTTTTTGATCACAAAAAACTTTAAATCTTCCAAATCATGTTGTTTATCCAGCCAATGATTAACTAAAGGAGCATTTATCTTACATGATCTGATCCTACTTTTATGTTCAATAATGCAGCCACTCCCATGGATTGATTAGATCACTCTCCTGTGTATAAAAGGGTATGGTCTGGTGTTACTTTGTATCACAACGGATAAGATTTTAGTCATTTCCAGTTTTGAACTAAGTAGTTGGCGTCTTTGGTGTGTCTCCTCTCGCTATCTTAACTTTTTAAAATATTTTTTGGGTTGCAGTTTCTGCGACTGGATGAAATGGTTTGAAGTACCTCTTATGAAAATTTATTTTGAATGAATTTGAACGTATTGTTTCATGGAAGAAATTTATTAAAGATTACACATTTGGAGTGCGCTGTTAATTTATATGTGACATTTGGAAGGTAAGGTTCTGAGTTATTATATTTATATTCTTTATGATGCTATGAGCGGGTGTTAAAATTGAATTGTTTGTTTGTTTAAAGTGAATTCAGTGATGAGTAGTATTCGACGGAAGTCTTTCCCTGATGAAGCCTGGTCTCTCAGGTGAAACAAGGATCTCTTGTTGGATTAGTCCATTGGACAGTGTCGATTCTACGGGTTGCAACACAGTGGGTGTTTTAGTATAAGAGTCTTTGAACTGTTGAACTTTATGAGCGTTGATACAGATTGTGCAATTTCATGTGTAAAAGATGAGCTGGAGTTACATGATTTGTAGATTTGATTAAGCAATGTTGAGGTAATATCATTGTATGTATATCTTTCATCATTTAATGATTTCATGTTAAACTATTTTTATAATTAACATTACTGTATTTTTCATTATTTGACGAATACATGTTAAATTATCTCAGCGATGTGATATTGACCATTTATGTTTGATGTTAACACACTGTGTATTTTTATGAATGAATGGTATATGAGTGTGTGGGTGAGATAGGTAGTATTTATTGTTTAGATAGGTATTTTAATGTTTTCTTTAATAAAAATGTTTGCACATATTGTTGTTTGATGTGATGTAACATTATGTTCTCTAGTGTGGTTGTCATTCTACATTTGTCAATTGCAGGAAAGAGGTTGCTAAGTGAAAAATTCAGACCATACATTATCAGGCATTTAAATTAGGGAGCAGTGATGACAGGAGGGGGCCAATGAATTTGGCATGACACCTCCAAGCAAAACAGGAAGATAGAAGAGGAAGTAACACAATCAATCAGTTCAAAAAAGCAGAAAAGGTAAATGTG
Source organism: Rhinatrema bivittatum (assembly GCF_901001135.1). Classification (NCBI taxonomy): domain Eukaryota; kingdom Metazoa; phylum Chordata; class Amphibia; order Gymnophiona; family Rhinatrematidae; genus Rhinatrema; species Rhinatrema bivittatum. Next base: position 41,558,423 of record NC_042623.1, on the reverse strand, counting down.
AAGAGCAGCTAGAAAGCTATGATACAAATGCTGGTAGTCTGTGCAACAAAATCCCAGACCTGCAGGCCTTATAGTGGAGATGGACTTGGACATTGTTGCTGTTATGGAGACCTGGTTCACTGATTCTCATGATTAGGATATGGCCATTCCGGGTATAACTTGCTAAGAAAGGACAGAGAGGACAGAAAAGGGGGAGGAGTAGCTCTTCATATAAAAATCAATATACAAGCAACTGAATTGTAGGGACATGGGGTAGAGAAGAAGCATTTATTTATTTATTTATTTATTTATTTATTTAACATGTTTTGTATACGGTCATTCGGTTTCACCATCATAACGGATCACAATAGTTACATTAAACAAACGTTGAGTCATATTAGAGAACATTGTTACATCATATTTTTTATAGATAGCATTTACATCATGGTTATTATATAGATTAAGTAGTTATGCCAGCCCATTTGCTTGTGGCTATGTGCATTGTCTTGTAAGTTCTTGGGTTGTCTTAGATGCTTTTATGATTCTCTGAGGCTGTAGACTTTTCTTGGTGTTTTCATGAGTTGTCTTAGATGTTTTTATGTTTTTTTGAGGATGTGGACTTTTCTTGGTGGAAGTTTGTATGGGATTCTTGTTGTGTTGATGGATGAGATCATTTGCATAGGCTCTGGTGAACAACCAGGTTTCAAAGTCTTTTTTAAAGGTTTTGGTATCAGGTTGCATTCTTATTTCGCTTGGTAATTCATTCCAAAGGGCGGGGCTGGCGAGGGATATAGCTCTCTCATGAGTTGTGTTCTGATGAGTGGATCTTACATGAGGTATTTTGAGGAGGCCTTTGTTAGTTGATCGAAGGTTCCTTTTTGGAGCGTGGGGTATGATATGTTTGTTCAGCCATAGATTTTGTTGTCCTGTGATTATTTTGTGAAGGATTATTAGAACTTTGTATTCTATTCTGTATTTTATTGGGAGCCAGTGTAGAGAGATAAGGGTTGGTGTGATATGCTCGTGTTTCTTTGTTCCTGTAAGAATTCTGGCTGCTGTGTTTTCTAGTATTTGGAGCGGACGGATGGTAGTCAGAGGTAGGCCAAGAAGTAAAGCATTGCAGTAGTCGATGTTAGAGAATATGAGTAGTTGTAGTACTGTTCTGAAATCTTCTTGTGTGAGAAAAGGTTTAAGACATCTGAGTGTGAGTAATTTATGGTATCCTTTGATTTTATTTGTTATGTGGGTTTTGTAAGATAGCTCTTTGTCTACGGTTATTCTTAGGTTTCGAGCGTGGCTAACAGGAGAGATCAGTGTTTTAGGGTCTTCCATTTTGAGCGGCTGCATTGGAGCTTCACTGACTTTTTTGTCTAGGATTATTAATTCGGTTTTCTCAATGTTTATTATGAGTTTTATGGAGGATAGGCACTGTTTGATTTCTGCGAGATAGCTGGTTATTCTCTTATAAGTTTCTTCAATTGTATTCTGTATTGGGATCAAAATTTGGATGTCATCAGCGTAAAGGAAATGGGTTAGGCCTAGGCGATCCAGTGTGTGGCAGATTGGTAGAAGATAGATGTTGAACAGTGTTGCAGACAGGGCAGATCCTTGTGGGACTCCTGTACTTAGCTTTATCTTGTTCGATAGGTTATTGTTGAAGATTACTTGGAAACTTCTGTTTGACAAATAAGAACCATTGTAGTGTGGTTCCCGTTGCTCCTATGTCAGATAGTCTGTCAAGTAAGATAGAGTGGTTAACTGTGTCGAAGGCAGCAGATAGATCCAGGAGGAATAATATGTAACTTTTCCTTTATCGATTCCTCTAAGTACTGTGTCGTTTAATGACAATAGTAATGATTCGGTGCTTAAATTTTTTCTAAATCCAAATTGCGAGGGGTGAAATATGTTATTAATTTCTATGTGGTCAGATAGCTGAGAGTGAACGATTTTTTCAATGATTTTTGCTAAGAAGGATAGGTTTGATATGGGTTTATAGTTTTGAATATTCTCTGGGTCAAGGTTGTTCTTTTTTAGTAATCAGGGTATATCCCTTCGGTGAGTGGTAGGTTAACTATTTCGGTTATTGTTTTATTTATTGAGTTTTCAGTCAGTTTGATAGCTTGCGTGGGGATGTTATCAATGGGATGGCTTGCTGGATTCTTTTTTTTTTTTAATATAATTTTTTGGATTTCCAGTGTGGATACGTAGTCGAAGTTATGCCAAGTTGCAGTTCTTTTCAGAAAAGAAGATGGGGTTTGTGTGTTAGTGATGGAGTTGTTGCTAGAGTTGTTTACTTCACTGTCAAAATCAAAAAACTAATATTCTGCAAAGTCGTTGCTTTTGTTTGCGTTTGAAGGTGAAGGTGTTCTCATTTCATTTGGGGATTTGGTGAGGTTTTGTATGATGGTAAACAGCATTCTGGGATTCTGTTGGTATTTATTTATTTTCATAGTGTAGAAGTTTTTCTTTGCATTGTGGATGAGTTTTTTGTAATTTGCTAATTGGGCTCAGAAAGAATTGAGTAGAGTGTCTGGTTTTTCCTTGCGCCAGAGTATCTGTTTTTCTGAGTTCCCTTTTGGCTGATCTTATATTATCATTATACCATTGATTGCGGTGTTTAGGATTTTTAATGGATTTTAACATAGTTGGGTTTATTTTGTCAGCTACGGCTTTGGTGATGTTAAGCCAGGAGGTTGTGGTTGTTTCTGTGTTCGTTAAGTCAATGTTCTTGAGTTCTTCTTGGAGACTTTGTTGTAGTGTTTTGCTGTCAAAGGGAGGGCAGAATGAGATGGTTCTTATTTTGTCATCACTTCTGGTTGGTGTATTATTGTAGGACAGGGTGGTATGTATGAGAGAGTGGTCTGACCAGGGAATTTCTGTTATTTTTGTTTGGTGTGAATTCCAGGTGTCTGTGTTGATAAAACCTAGGTTGAGTGTGTGTCCTGCTTTGTGAGTTGGTCCGTTGACTATTTGTTTTAGTCCCATTGTTGCTAGTGCATCTGAGATTGTTTTGCAGGTGGAAGACTGGGGTCGAGTGTCCATGTGTAAATTGAAATCGCCCAGGATGATGATTGGTTTATTGTGTGATAGATTGGTGATTATGAATTCTATGACTGGGGAGTAGTTTCGTTCTAGGGTTCCTGGTGGACAGTATACTAGAAATATTTGTAACTTTGAGGAGTCAAAAAGTGCAATTTCAAAAGGAGCGGATATCTTAGTTGTGATGAGTTTCATCTGCATGATTTTTTTTATAATTAGCATGAGACCTCCTCCTTTCTTCTTTAGTCTGGGGATTGAGAAGGTTTGGTAAGTTGGGTCTTTGGTTAATTAATACGTTATCGGAGGTTTTTATCCATGTTTCGGTGACTGCTATGAAGTCTGGTTTATTGTCCGTTAGTAAGTCTGTGAGAATGGTCATTTTCTTTACTATGGATTGTGCATTAAGAAGGATGAAAGAAAGGATCATACATTTGGTGTACATCTTTAGGTTCCTGTATGTTAAGTTTGATCGATTGTACTCACTTTTTTCCTTTTGTTTTCTGTTTTTTTCCATTGTTGAATTTCTCTCTTGATGCTGGGTGATTTCGGTTTTGGTTTCTCTGTTGGTTGAGGTGATGTGTGTTGTCAAGTTTTCAGGTGTGTCTCTTGCTATCTTTAGATGCATGTTGGGTAGCTTGTTGCTGTTGCCCGGGGTTACCTGAGGAGACCGCTGTGGGCGGTATGAACGAGAAACATTGTAGTCCAACCTAAAAAAAGAAGCTGGTGCTTCCATTTTTACTGGTGTGATCTACAGGCTACCAACTCAAACAGAAGAACTGGACAGAAAACTCATTGAAGTCATCCAAAAGGTGTGAAAGAAGGGAGAAGAGTTGCTCATTGGAGATTTTAATTTGCCGATGTGGATTGGCGTATCCCTTGTTCGATATCTGCAAGAAGTGGAAAGATAGTGGATGTCCATCAAGGGACTTTACTCAAACAAATGGTAATGGAATCCACAAGAGATGGTGTAATACCCGATCTGGTGCTCACTAATGATAGTAATGTCTCCATTGTTCGGGTAGGGGCTCACCTGAGCACCAGTGATCAGACAGTGTGGTTCAATTTTGTGAATAGCACACAGAAAAGTTACACAAAGACCCGAGTTTTAGATTTAAAAAATACAGACTTATTCATTGAGGTAATATAGTGAATAAGTTATATTACCTCCCTGTATCTGCAAGGAACAGAGATATGTTACAAATAAGTGTGAATAAAGGGAACTTGACCAAGTTTCTGGAGGATTCTGCTGCTGAATTCTACGAATGTGCCACACTAATGTTTTCCTTTATTTCTGAAAGAGACCTTACTGAAATGATGAAAAGATATTTTAGAAATATAGATCTTTTCTTTCAGGGAGTACAGATACGTGCTTTTCCAGATTTCACTCCTGTCACTCAAGACAGGAGACGAGAATTTCTTGCATTGAGATCTCAAGTAATTGCACTAGGGTTTTCATATGTTTTAAAATACTCTTGCAAATGTGTCGTAAAATCTCCAAAGGAATGTTTTATTTTTTACTACCCCGAGCAGTTAAAATCTTTCATTAAAGCTAGGAGGGTAATTGTTACCTCCATTGTAAAACCTTAGAGACAGGATCATGGTATAAAATGAATGCCCTTTTCTGCGTTAAGCTTAATACTTGCATGTTTGGTTTTTTTCAGAGAGTTACTCCCTTTATTTTCTGCCTCCTTTGATAAGTTTCTTTAAAGGGGAATGCAATATGGTTTAGTTAAAGGTGTTAATTTCTTGTAATAGTATTGCATGAATATTGTATTTTCAATTTCTGTAAATGAGTTTTGACTTGCTGTAAAGTTTAAAATGAAAAAAAAAAAATACGGACTTTGTCAAAATGAGGATGTACCTGAAGGAAGAATTGGAAGACTGGGAGAAAATGGGTAAGGTGGAACAACAGTGGACCAAGTTAAAAGGAGCTATTACAAAGGCAACAAATCTAAATGTTAGAAAAGTAAACAAGTTCTCTAAGGACTTGTTTACTAACCAATCCCTTTAAGTTGCGTTAGAAGAGTTTCATTCTTTTTATATTCCCATTTTTTCCTTATCTTGTTGCTAAACTTCAAGTTTCATTTCGTTGCATTGTTAAAGATATGTTTCACTGAAAGAAATAAGTACCCCTCCTGCTTATTTCCTTTTTGTTATCTGTAAACTGATGTGATATCATTGATCTAATGTCGGTATATAAAAATGTATAAATAAATAAGGAGGTGGCTGAAAAAATAAAAGCAAAAAGAATAGTGTTCAAGAAGTATAAAGAATCCCAAAAAAAAGGAACACAGGAAAGCATATCTGTCAAAACTGAGGGAGACGAAGAAAGAAATAAGGAAAGCAAAAAGTCAAGCAGAAGAAAGGATGGCCAAAGAGGTAAAGCAAGTACATAAACATTTTACAGATATATCGGTGAAAGAAGGGAGGTCAGAAGTAGTATAGTGAAATTGAAATGTGACAAGGAGCAATGTGTAGAGAGTAACAAAGGAATGGCAGAAATATTAAACAAATACTTTAGTTCGGTATTCACTAAAGAAGACCCTGGAGAAGCACCGTTGCTGGTTAATAAGACCATAGATGGGCATAGAGTCAACAAAACTCCATTTACAGAAGAGAATGTATGAGAGGAGCTAGGCAAACTGAAAATGAATAAGAGCAAGGGGCCGGATGAGATGCATCCCAGGATACGAGAAGCCTGGGAGTGAGTGCCAAGGTGGTGGCATGGATTAGAAACTGGTTGACTGATAGGAGACAGAGTGTAATGGTAAATGGAAGCTACTCTGAAGAGAAAACTGTGTTAAGTGGAGTGCCACAGGGTTCTGTTTTGAGACAGATTCAGTTCAGTATCTTTCTGAGTGATATTGCAGAAGGGATAGAAGGTAAACTTTGTCCTTTTTCAGATGATACTAAGATCTGCAATAGAGAGGACATGCCCGAAGGAGTAGAGAGAATGAAAAGGAATTTAAGAAAGCTGGAAGAGTTTTCAAAAATTTGGCTACTGGGATTCAGTGCCAAGAAGTGCAGAATCATACCTCTGGGGTGTGGTAATCCAAAAGAGCTGTATGTGATGGGAAATGAAAAATTGATGTGCATGGACCAAGAGAGGGATCTATAATGTCTGGAGATCTGAAGATGGTGAAGCAATGTGATAAGGCATTTAACTGAAGCCAGAAGAATGCTAGTCTGCTAGACAGAGGAATAACCAGTAAGAAAAAGGAGGTGATAATGCCCTTGCACAGGTCCTTGGTGAGGCCTCACTTTGAGTACTGTGTTCAATTCTGGAATCCATATCTCAAGAAGGACAATGTAAGGATGGAGATGGTCAGAGAAGAATGACCAAAATGGTGTGGGGTCTGCATGAGAAGACCTATGAGGAGAGGCTGAATGATCTGAATATGTATACCTGAAAGTGAGGAGGTGCAGATGAGATTGTTGCGACTGTCGCTGCTTGACGTCTCCACTCCGCCCACCTTATCTCTTTGGCGACTCCCTCTTTGCTTGTTGGATGGTTGGCTGCCGCGGCGTCATCTTGCCAACCTCCTCCGGCTAGACGCTGCACTCCGCCATGTTTCCCAGAAGCCTAAAGACACGGGCGCACGCGTGGCCCCGACTCAAGTACCAGCAGTGGTGCGAACCTCAGGGGCGTCCCCCTGAGATGACATCATCATCACCGGATATTTAAAGGTCTCTGAAATCGCTAACTAATTGAGTTAGCAAAGGTTTTCCTAGCTTCCTCCAGGTATCATTGCGGATGGGATTCACTCTCCGCATACCTTGCTACTCTGCCTCCTCGGACTTACCAGGGGTATCCGTTCCTCGGGGGCCTCGCTCTCTCTTTGCCTTTCAGGTCGCTGTCTGGAAGTGGTACTCGCTCCTTGAAGGCCCAAGTTCTCGGACCTGCTTCTGAATACCACTTATGCCAGGAAGTCATCACTGCCTACAACACCAGTGAGTTACCATCTCTCTCTCAGAGCTTGCCCTGGAACCAGGTACTCGCTCCTCGAGGGCCTAATCCATTCCAGCTCCTGGGCTGCTTCAAGAGACTATTGTGTGAGTGTTACCATCAAGGTTCTAGTCCTGAATTGTGCATACCCTGCCTACTCATTATATTCAGTTTCTCTACAGCTCAGTTATCCAGGATCGCTGTTCCAGTATCTGAGGGACTACAGCCCAGCCGGGATCTTCCAGCTCATTACTGCCACCTCTGGTGGTTTCATATACTGTTTAATAAAAAGAACTAGTGTGTGTCTGTCTCCAAACTCTGAGCCTGACCAGTGGTCCCTCTCGGGATCTTCCCCTGGGGGCGTGGTCATCTGCCACCGGCCCAAGGATCCACCCACAACTATCCCAAACAATAACAGAGATATGATACAGACCTTCAGATACCTGAAAGGTTTTATTGATGAATATTTGACAAATCTTTTCCATTGGAATGAAATCAGTAGAATTAGGGGTTACAAAATTAAACTCCAGGGAGGACGACTCAGAACCAACGTCAGGAAATATTAATTCACAGAGAGGGTGGTGGATGCCTGGAATGCCCTTCCGTTGGAGGTGGTGAAGATGAAAACTGTGAAAGAATTCAAAGGGGTGTGGGATAAACACTGTGGATCCCCAAAGGCTAGAGGATGGAAATTAAGAAAATAATGTATAGGGGTAACTGGGGGTAACTTGCTGGTGCAGCGGTTACTACCCTTAACCAATAAGCCTTCATACTCTGATGCAACTCCATCATGGCTCTCTGTTTCAGTGGTAGGGAGAAAAGGGGAATTGGATTCGAACAGCAACCAATGAGGGCCCTGGTTTGGGAAACCTAAGTATGAGGCAACTTGCTGGTGTGGCAGTTCTTACTCTTAACAAATAAGCCTGGTACTTTGATGCAACTCCAACATTGCTATCTGCTCCAAATGCAAGGTGTAATGGGGAATTGGAATCAAACAGCAACCAGAGAGGGCCCTGAGTTTTACGGTCTGGGAAACTTGGACCATTTGGTCCTTTTCTGCTATCATTTCTATGTTTCTTTGTTTAAGTGAATTGTTTGAGTCCTGAACCTGTAAAGTATTATAGCAGACTATTCAGGGTTTCAGAGCTTCTGTGCTAATGCTGTCAGAACTTATTTGGCATTATTTATGATGTCTTAATGTTTTGTTTAGTGATTTGCAACTGCTAGATCATGAGAGGAGCTGGATAATATTGACATCCTGGTTTTCATTTGTTTAATTTTCCTCTCTCTGGTTCCCTGAATCCTTGCTGTGGATTAACTACAATGCACATTTAAGTGTTATAACTGCTTCTTGGCCTTTTGTGAACATGGCTGGTTTTACTTTCTCCAGCTGACTTCATAGAGCCGTGCATTTCACTGGATTTTTCATTAAATTGTCTTCCTCTTGGGACAGCAATGAGGCTTAGGCTTAAGCCAGGGTATCATCTCTGATTCTCAAGCAATTCTCTTCCTAGTTCAAGCTCTGGATAGAAAATTGGTAGACGCTATTAAGACATGGAACATGTGTATACAAAGGTGCTATACAACAATACACATCTTTATTACTTTATTAACCATTTCTGGCTGTGATCTTTACATCTACCCTAAACCACACTGTATTGTTTTTTGGTTTTTTTTTTACCTTGAGACAGAGAAAGAAAGGGGAAGACCAAGTGAGGAGACACACAGTCACAGGGGCAGAATGTAGGAAAATATCAGCCTGGGGGAGTTTTTCAAAATCAGCCCACAGGTAGTGTGTGCCTGACATCCTTGTGTGCTGTCCGTGCAGCATGGAATGCCTTCCTGGAAGAAGTGATGAAGACAAGAAATGTAACTAAGTTCAAAAGGGTGTGAGATAAACACAGAGGATCCATAGTAGCTAAAGGATGGAAATGAAGAAAAGAGGTAACTAACCTGCCTGAGCAGCAGTTATTGCCCTAAAAGAAATAAAACAAACATCAGCTGGGGGATTTTTTCAAAATAAGCCCACAGGTAAAGCAAAATTGCTTACCTTGTAATAGGTGTTATCCCAGGACAGCAGGATGTAGTCCTCACATATGGGTGACATCGGTAATGGAGCCCTATGTACGGAAAAACTTCTTTAAAAGTTTCCATGAAACTTTTGAATGGCACCGGAGTGCCTACTGAGCATGCCCAGCATGCTATGATATTCCCTGCCACAGGGGTCTCCCTTCAGTCTTGTTTTGTAGCAATAAGCCTTAGCAAAAAATAAAATAATAAAACGTAACAGACCCAACTCCGCGGGGTGGCGGGTGGGTTTCGTGAGGACTACATCCTGCTGTCCTGGGATAACACCTATTACAAGATAAGCAATTTTGCTTTATCCCAGGACAAGCAGGATGCTAGTCCTCACATATGGGTGATTAGCAAGCTAGAGGCTGAGTCATTTTGTAGTGAAGCAACAGTGAAGTATTGTTGATGAAATGAATCAGCCGAAGATCACAGCAGGTTGGATGTAGAAGGAGTTGGGATTACACTGGAAACAAGTTCTTTAAGACAGATTGTCCATATGCTGAATCTTGTCTTCCTTCCTTGTCTAAACAGTAGTGAGCTGTAAAAGTGTGAAGAGAACTCCATGTTGCTGCTCTGCAAATGTCCAGAATAGGTACAGAGCGAAGGTGTGCTACTGAGGTTGACATTGCTCTGACTGAGTGTGCTTTTACTCGCCCTTGAAGAGTAAGGCCTGCTTTGTCATAACAAAATTGTATGCAATCTGCTAGCCAGTTAGAGTATGCTTACCCACTGCCTTGCCTGGTTTGTTTGGATCATAGGATACAAACAGCTGACTGGATTTCCTTTGGGCTGTTGTGCGGTTTAAATAAAAGGATAACGCACGCTTACAGTCCAAAGTGTGTAAGGCTCTTTCTCCCTGGTGAGAGTGAGGCCTAGGAAAGAATGTTGGTAAAACTATTGATTGGTTCAAGTGAAATTCCGTGACAACTTTAGGAAGGAATTTTGGATGTGTCCGGAGGACTACCCTGTCATGGAGGAACTTTGTAAAAGGTTCATATGTGACTAGCGCTTGTAATTCACTGACCCTTCTAGCTGATGTAATAGCTATGAGAAAGACCGTTTTCCAAGTTAGGTATTTAAGGTCACAAGTATTTATGGGTTCAAAAGGAGAACGCATAAGCCTAGTTAAGACTACGTTCAGGTCCCATTGTATGCTTGGGGAATGAACTGGAGGTTTAATGTGAGTTAGGCCTCTCATGAATTTACTGACGAGAGGCTGTGTGGAGATAGGAGCATCTTCCAGCTTATTATGGTAAGCTGAGATTGCACTTAAGTGTACCCTTACAGATGATGTCTTAAGACCAGAGTCTGAGAGATGGTAAAGGTAATCTAGTAGTGAGGTAGTGGGGCAAGTGAAAGGATCTAAATCTTTCTGAGTGCACCACAGTGTAAACCGTTTCCATTTGTAGGAATAATTCTTTCTAGTGGAAGGTTTACGTGCAGCTATAAGCACTTGAGATATAGCGGATGGAAGGTTGAGAGGCTGTAAGATCAAGCTTTCAACATCCATGCTGTCAGGGACAGGGATTGAAGGTTGGGATGGCGCAACTGACCCTGTTCCTGAGTTATGAGATTGGGAGCTACTCCCAGGCGAATTGGATCCCTGACTGAGAGATCTAGCAGTGTGGGAAACCTTACTTGTCGAGGCCAATATGGGGCTATGAGTATCATTGTCCCCTTGTCCTGTTGTAGCTTCACTAGAGTCTTGGTTATGAGTGGTATCGGAGGATACGCGTATAACAGGCCTGAATTCCAATGGCGAGCAAAGGCGTCCCTTGGTAGGCTGTTGGACTGCCAGAGGAGAGAGCAGTAATTGTTCACTTTGTTGTTCAAGTGGGATGCAAAGAGATCTATCGTCGGTTGACCCCAGCGTTGGAAGATCTTGCATGCTATTGCTGGATCCAAGGACCATTCGTGCGGTTGGAACTGACGACTGAGGCGATCTGCTACTATGTTGTGGATGCCTGCTAGGTAAGTGGCCCATAGAAGAATTGAGTGTGTCAGGGCCCAGTCCCAAATCTGTGCTGCTTCTTGACAAAGGAGATAGGAACCTGTCCCCCCTTGTTTGTTGATGTACCACATGGCTACTGTGTTGTCCGTTTGGATCAGAACAGTCTTGTGTGATAGGCAGTCCTTGAACGCATGCAGCGCATAGCGTATAGCTCGAAGCTCCAGGAAGTTTATTTGAAAAGAGGCTTCGAGCTTTGTCCACTTGCCCTGTGTCTTTAGATGACCAATGTGTGCTCCCCACCCTAAGGTGGATGCATCTGTAGTCAAAGTTACTTGTGGAACTGGTTGCTGGAAAGGTAGGCCTTTGAGCAGGTTGTTCATTGATGTCCACCAGAGGAGCGCAGATTTGAGCTCTGGTGTGATGTGAATAGGAGTGGACATTGGTTGAGTGGCTTGTATCCACTGTGCTTTGAGTGTCCATTGTAGAAGTCGCATGGTCAATCTGGCCATGGGAGTTACATGAACTGTGGAAGCCATGTGCCCTAGAAGAATGAGGCACTGGTGAGCTGTTACCTGGAATTGGTTGCGAAGATTGTGAGTCAACAGCACAAGTGTTTGAGCACGGTCTCTTGGAAGAAAAGCTGTTGCTATTGTAGTGTTTAGTTCTGCACCTATGAACTGTATCAGATGAGTTGGTGACAGATGGGATTTCTGGTAGTTGATGAGAAATCCCAAGGAGTGAAGCACTTGGATGGTGAGCTTGAGAGAAGTGAGAGCTCCTTCTTTTGACTGACTTTTGATGAGCCAATCGTCCAAATAAGGGAACACGTGCACTCTTTGCTTATGGAGGTGTGCCACTGCTGCAGCCATGCACTTTGTGAATACTCGTGGTGCTGATGCAAGGCCGAATGGCAGCACTCTGTATTGAAAATGCTGATCCAGTACCCGAAAACGCAGGTACTGGCGATGAGGAGGAAAAATGGGAATGTGAGCGTATGCATCTTGAAGATCCAGAGAGCAGAGCCAATCTCCTCTTTGAAGAAGAGGCAGAATGGTACCTAGGGATACCATTCTGAATTTTTCTTTTTTGAGAAATTTGTTGAGATTTCTGAGGTCTAGAATGGGTCGAAGGCCTCCTGTTTTCTTTGGAATGAGGAAATATCTGGAGTAGAATCCTCTGCCCTTTTGAGGTCCAGGAACTGGTTCTATGGCCCTGGCTCTCAGAAGGGTGGATAATTCTGTTTGAAGAATTATGGAGTGTTGATTTATTGTGTAAGAGTGAAGTGGTGGATTTTGTATTGGGATAGTTAAGAAATCCAGCCTGTAACCGTGAGTCGTGATGGATAACACCCACTGGTCGGTGGTGATGGAGGTCCAATTGTTGTGGAAGTACTGTATGCGACCTCCTACTGGTGTTTCTGGGAACGGGTTGATCTGGCTGCTGCTCTCTGGGGCTTTTCAGAAACCAGAAGTGGTTGCTGTTTGTGGAGGTGGTTGAGCCCTTGCAGGCCTTTGTCTAGGCTGCTGGCGTTGTGTTGGGCGGCTAGCTCTTGGCCTACCTGCTGGGGGGTAATATCGACGTGGGCGATAATAAGGCCGTCGAGTGTCACGCCTTGGAAATTTCCTGGCAGAAGGCTGGGTGTCTTGTGATTGGGACGACAACTGTTTCAAAGTTTCAGTGTGGTCCTTTAGAGTTGCCACAGCTTCTTTTATTTTCTCACCAAAGAGATTGTCCCCTGAGCAAGGTAGATCTGCCAAATGTTCTTGAACCTCTGGGCGCAGATCTGAGGCTTTGAGCCATGCCCATCTTCTTGCTGCAATACCTGATGCTGAGAGCCTTGCAGCAGTTTCAAAACAATCGTAGGTTGCTCGAACCTCGTGTTTCCCAGAGTCCAGGCCCTTATGAACTATGTCCTGTAAGGATTCCTGATATTGTTCAGGGAGAGAGAGAGAGAGTTCCTGAACCTGCTTCCAAAGGTTTCTTTGGTACTGGTTCATGTACAGTTGGTAAGATGAAATTTTTGAGACCAGCATTGAACCTTGAAAGATTTTTCTTCCTAGGTTATCCAAGAGCCTACTCTCTTTCCCAGGTGGTACAGAGGAGTGAGATTTTTGCCGCTTTGCTTTCTTTTGAGCGAATTCCACGACCACTGATTGGTGGGGCAACTGTGTTTTCTGGAACCCTGGAATAGGTTGCACCAGATATGTTGATTCTGCTCTTTTATTAACTGCAGATACTGAACCTGGATGCTCCCAAATTCTATATTATTTATTTATTTATTTATTTAGCAGTTTTTTATATCGACCTTCATAGTAGATAACCATATCGGATCGGTTTACATTTTAACAAAGGGTAAAACTGAGGTAACAATTCTGGTAAATAATAGATAACAAAGGAAAAGGAATAAGTCAAAGTTACAATCAACAAGGTATGGAAAACTTGGAGGCTTAAAGACAAGCTGGAAGGAAGATAGAGGCAGGTAGAATAAATATAACATGATACGAATAATTTAACGGGTTAGAGCATATGCTTTAACCAGGAAATGCCAGTGTCCATTGTTCAGGAGTTTTTTTTGTAGTTTTATTGTAGTTTTATTGTAGTTTTATTTTAGTTTTATTTTATTTTATTTTATTTTATTTTATTTTAGTTTTATTTTAGTTTTGTAGTTTTATTGTAGTTTTATTGTAGTTCTTGGAACACCTAATGAACCGGGACTGCTAACATCTCCTTGGGAGGGTCCACAAACTGGAGGACTTCCAAGGTCTTCTGACGTGCATCCACTTCCGTTTGAATGGGAAAGGGAATGGTGTCAGCCATCTCTTTAACAAAGTTGGTAAAAGAGAGATCCTCAGGAGGAGATTTCCTGTGGTCATCTGGCGGAGAAGGCTCTGAAAATATTTCCTCATCAGATGAAAATTCAGAGCTGGTGTCTATAGGAATCTCATGTGTGTGATGAGGATGAGATGGTAAGACTGGAGAACGAGGCCTTGGGGGTCTTGGAACTCCAGATGGGCCTGGAATCGGGTCCATTGGAATCTTCTTATTGAGGATGTCCAGTAATGTGTCCAGTTTGGTAAAAACTGGATGTAACCCTGATATATCCTCCTTGGTCACCGGTGCTGGCATCGGAGATATCGATGCGGGCACCGGTGTAGGTACCGGTGGTACCGGTGGATGGATCGGTGGAGGTACCTGTGGCATCGGTGGAGGTACCGGAGTAGGCATCGATGTCGGTTCCCGTGCCCTTGTCTGTGTCTGTGTCTGCGGCATCGATGGTGATGGCTCTGTCGGTGATGGAACGGGTATCGGTGGAGTTGTCGCATCACTTAGAGCCTGATGCACCACTTGACGGATAAAGGCGTCAAGTTCCACTCTCACAGCTGGTGATAACAGAGCAGCTGTGGAGGGAGGCGGTGTTGGCGATGCCAATACAACCTCAGAGCCCTGAGGAGGTATGGAGCCCGTCACCGATATCGGTGGGGATCGCCCTTCACTAGGCCTCGGAGCCTCAGTCCCCGTCCGGGGTTTCTTTGCCGGCGAGGCCGTGTCCTCCGATGGATTCTCGGTCATCGTTACCTGGCGTCTCCGATGCCGGTGGTGGTGCTTTTCCTTCTGTTTTTCGCTCCCCGAGGTTGATGCTTTTGAAGACACCGAAGGGGATGGCGTTGAGGCATCTCCTGCCTCCGGATGTTTCTTCTTTAGGGTTAGTTGACGTACGGAAGCGGATGGAGAAGAATGCGCTGAGGTCGAGGGCCGTGGGAGCAATTGGATGTTAAATAATTGCTCCATCTTTTCGGCCCGAAGACGACGACGACCTTTTGCTGTCATTTCCGCACATGATTTACATGTTTGGATATTGTGGTCTTTGCCAAGGCAAAGAACACATTCGAAATGAGGGTCGGTAATCGACATAGTCCTCACGCAGTTTGGGCACTTTTTGAAGCCCGAGGCCATGGCGCCGGACAGCCGTCGACGGCGATATGCCGAAAAATATCGTTCCCGGCCGGGAATCGACAACGGAAAAAAGTTATAGGAAGGGAAACCCTTGCGGATGGAGTAATTTTTTTCCGAAAAAACAAATTTTTTTCGCTAGGTGAAATTCACCTCAGGACTCCAATTTAGCCCGCGATGCTAACGGCTTCGCGGAAAAAAGAAGACTGAAGGGAGACCCCTTTGGCAGGGAATATCATAGCATGCTGGGCATGCTCAGTAGGCACTCCGGTGCCATTCAAAAGTTTCATGGAAACTTTTAAAGAAGTTTTTCCGTACATAGGGCTCCATTACCGATGTCACCCATATGTGAGGACTAGCATCCTGCTTGTCCTGGGATAATAGGCTTGATATCCTGCCTGTGCAGCATGTATTTCAACAGTTCCCAAAAGCATGCCAAGTTGACCCTTCAGAGGTCCATCATATCTCTAATGTAAATTCCATATTTTTCCTAAATAACTAAGAAGTAGAGCACACCCTAGATAGACTAGGGATGAGCAAACTGAACTGCAGAGCCCCTTCCATCCATTAAACTGGTTGGCCCCGGGCCCCTCACAAGTCTGGTTAACACATGAAATGACAGCAGAAAAAGAACCAAGTGGTCCTTCCAGTTTGCCCAGCAAGTTTTTTTTTGTTTTTTTTTTTAGGGCAATAACTGCTGCTCCATGCGGGTTACCTCTTTTCTTCATTTTCGTCCTTTAGCTACTATGGATCTTCTGTGTTTATCCCACACCCTTTTGAACTTCATTACATTTCTTGTCTTTTTCACTTCTTCCAGTAAGGCATTCCATGCATCCACCCCCTTTGGAGAAATATTTCCCAACATTGTTCCTATCCATTCAGAATTTCATATCATGACCCTAGCTCTACAGATTTCTTTCCATTGGAAAAGGTTTTATTCTTGTGTATCATTAATGTGTTGCAGGAATTTAAAGGGCTGCATTGTATCTTCCCTATCTCTCCTCTCCAGGGTTTACATATTCAGGTCCTTCAGTTTCATCTCATATGGCTTTTGATGCAGACCCTTCACTATTTTGGTTGCCTTTCTCTGGGCAGCTTCCATCCTGTCTCTCTCTTTTGAGATAAGGTTTCTGTCATGTATATACTGTATATCCTGGATTCCTGAACTGTTGTTAAACTTTCTTGCCAACCAATGAGCTCTTGAACAAGTTGCCAAGTGATAAAGTAAAGTAATCACACTGCCAACCAATAGCTCAGACACATTCTGCTTTTATGCTGCTGCTCATATGCTCACGTGCTCACTTAGGAGATAATTTCTGTTGCATGTGCCGGCTGCGGCAGGCCTGCAGCCAGGCCATCTTACCCTCTACTGCCGAATCCAGCGTCTGGCTCCATATCCCTCATGGCGGTAGGCTGCCGGCTCCGTCCTCAGGCCACCTCGGGCACTCCTGACATTGCGACAAGCTCCTGTGCTCCACGACGGGCTTCTCCGCGTGGCCTGCAGAGAGATGCCACTGTTCAGCACTGCGCCCCTCCCTAGGCGTGTGCGCGCGCACATCTTTGCTGCTTATGAAGGGCCCATGGCAGGAACCTGGCCATGGCCCTGGATGATGACATTGCTGAAGCTCCGGTATATAAGGCTGGGCTCAGCTCCTGTTAGTCACCTTTGCAACAGGTCTCCATGCTGGTCGTGTACTTCATTGCCTCCTGGTGATTCCTCCCTGTTCCTGGTTCCTGTTCCCTTCGAGTTCCTATTCCTGATTGTCTCCTTCGTCTTGTGTTCCTGCTACCCAGCTTCCTTTATGGACTGATCTTCTGTTCACGACATCTGCTTTGCCCGACTACACCATTGATCTTCTCCTGGACCCGACCTCTGCTTTGCCTGACCACACCATTGATCTTCTCCTGGACCCGACCTCTGCTTTGCCCGACCACGCCATTGATCTTCTCCTGGACCCGACCTCTGCTTTGCCTGACCACACTACTGATCATCTCCGAGACCAGACCTCATCCTTGCCTTGCCACTGCTCCTTGATTGCCGCCAGCCCTGACTTCAGCTTGTTCAATGACGCCTCTTCAGTCTACGTCCTGGACTTGGCCTTTCAGGCTTCGGGCTGCTCTTGCTCGGGCACCCCCTGTCAGACTTTGGTTCCTATTGGTGCCCGGGTCTCTGGGACTCCACCTCGTCCAGTACAGACTTTCTAGTTTAGCTGTTGCTGTCTCTGGGCTGACCACATCATCCTTCCTTCGACGACTACATACAGAGGCCCACCTAACTCCATCCGGCCCCGGTACCCAAAGGCTCAACCCGCGGGGAACAAGGGCTGGTACTGGCGAAGCTCCACCCGGCCTCCATCAGTCAGCCCGCTCCGCCTGCCGATGGTGGGGACCCGTAGGATCCCTCTTATGGGTAGCGTCAACCCCACCTCGGCCCAAGGGTCCACTTCCTACGCAACAATTTTCAAAGGAGTTTCATGTGTAAATGTAACATACTATTGTAGCAATTTTCAAAAGTCCATTTATGCACGTACAGTGCACTTATGCAACTAAGACCTGTTGACAGTTTAATGACATATGTTGTAGCAATTTTCAAAAGCCCATTTACAGGCATAAAGTTCATTGCCATGTGTAAAACCCAGTTTTAACTATGTAAAACCTTTTAAAAATTACTGCTCTAGTGAGTGCCCCCTGCATCATTATATAAAGTTATTGCTTGCTGCCAGCTCTTCACTAGCCTGCAGCACCTCTCCCTTTCCCACCTCCCTTCTCAGTATCCCCACTTTCCAAGAGCCTCACTGAAACAAAGCTCGAGCTGGATTCCTGCTTTCCCACATGGAACTAGTGCAACTAGGACTGGTGCATGGGTATTAGGCCTTGCACCCCTGCCACCCACAATTAAAAATTATCCATTTATAATTGATTTACATGAAAAGGGACATTCAAAGTAAAGTCTTCTGAGCTAAAACAATATGTATACTATATTTACATGCATTACTGTGGTGCCAACCACAAACCCTGCAAAAGACATTTGAAACTCATATGGTAGTAGGCCTATTATTAGGTGTAGACTTGGCCCTTGGAAAATTTTGCACAAACTGAATTACAATATAATAAACCTCCCATACCAAAATAGCACTAACTGCCATCACTCAAACAGTAACAATCCTACTTATGAAAAGGCAACATTACACATATTACACAAGATCCTAAAACACCAATATACTTCCTATTAGGAAAACAGAATAAGTTAGGTTGCTACTGATCCCTACCCAGAAACTGCACATTAGCAGAATCCCTCACCTCGGTTATACATGCAGAACTCAGACAGACTTTCACCAAATATAGAATAAAGAGACCATACAGTATAAATAGAAACATGCAGACAAAACTACATAGAAATATAAAAATAAAAGCAGAAAAGGACCAGTGGTCCATCCAGTCTGCCCAGCAAGCTTGCCATGGTAGTATCTGCTGCGCTGTGCAGGTTACCCCCATGTATTAGTCAGTTTTGCTTGACATGCTTTGCGAATGGTCTTGGCCATAGAAGCAGTCCTGTGTTTTTTCCTTAATATACGAACATCAGTGCCCCAGATTGTAAAAAAGTCATGGCTTGTGTTGGTGGTCTCTGAATCCAAATTTCTCTTTCCTTTGAAGAAGAGAGCAATGTTGCAGTTGCATCAAAAGCGTCAAGGCTTATTGGTTAATGGTAGTAATTGCATGCCTTCTGATAAGGGTAGGAACTGCTGTTCTGTGCTACATGTCCCCTGCTTACCATAAAAGTCATGGCGCCCATTGGTTTTTGTCTAAATCCAATTCCCCTTTTTCCTTGTGTTGAAACAGAGGGTAATGTTGGAGTTGCATCAAAAGCATATTGGTTAAGGATAGTAATTTTCATGCCTTCTGCCAAGGGTAGTAACCACCGCACCAACAAGTTACCCCCATGCACACTTTGGGGTAGATTTTATAAATTTACGCACGCGCGAACAAAAGTATGCTGGATTTTATAAGATACGCGCGTATCTTATAAAATCTGGGGTCGGCGCGTGCAAGGGGAAATCGGAGCAGCCTCAGAGGGAACTTTCCTTCCGCCTCCCCTCACCTTCCCCTCCCTAAACCCCCCCTACCTTTGTTGGCAGATTTACGCCTGCCAAAAGCAGGTGTAAATCTGCGCGCGCCAGTGGGCTGCTGGCGCGCCATCAACCGACCTGGGGGCTGGTCCGGAGGCCTCGACCAAGCCCCTGGGCCGGTGCCACGCCCCCAGTCCCATCCCAAACCACCCCCTGACACGCCCCCTCCCGCCCCTTTTACGAAGCCCCGGGATTTACGCGTGCAGGGCTTTTAAAATCCGGCCCTTTCTTTGTTTCCTTTAGGACTTAGCCATAGAAGCAGTCTTGTGTTTTTTCCCTTATGTCCACGTAACAGCATCCCAGACCATGGAAGTTAGGGCCCTCAGTTGTCAACTGAATCCAGTTCCTCTTATCCCCCTGCCGTCTAAGCGGGGAGCAATGTTGAAGTAGCACTGAACTATTTTTTTTGAATAAGCAATTGCCTTTGTGAAATAGTTTCTCATGTAGATTAATGTTCTTCTAAAACTAATTAGTATCCAAAAAAAAAAAAAAGTCTCACGAGTGAAACTCTTTCTCTAATGAATCTTTCATCACAATAAAAAACATTTTATAGAAAAGGTTGTGGTTTCATATTTAATTTGTATCTGTTACCACCCAGTAATCAATATCTGGCGTTGTTATCAGAGAGATTGTTTCTCCACTAGTACAGAGTATCGGTACGACTTCAAAGGAGCAACATCCCCTGAGGAAAGACTTATGTCTGAAAGGCGGCCTCGTTGGGAGGGCAGTAAGAATCTTTACAATTAGTGCTTGATGCTACGTTGTTCATTGTTGATAAGCATGGACAGTTCCTTTAGAAAACAAGTACTGTTCCGTTGAGTTTGGAAAACAATCTGGTGACCATAAGAAAAATTTAAGACGAGGACATTTTTAAATGGTGAAAAGCACAGGCACATTTTTTTTTAATGCCGTATAATATTTGTTCTTACAAAAAGCACAATCTTTCTTTTCATAATGAATTCACATCAGTCTATTAGGAAGGTAGTTGGCGGTTAATGATTATAACATGTTATTCCTCCTGTTCCCTTTCAGCTATTTAACTAGTCTAGAATTGAAAGTTGCCAAATTCACCCTGAATGCTGTCTGAGTTGTGGGAGGCGACCTCCCCCACCAGTGTTTGGTTTAGAAGTACAACAAACTCTGGCTAACAGTGCATTTAGACAGAGCCTGTCGGTCATTGGTGTATTTCCCTGTAATCAGCCTTTCTTTTCCGCAGTCTGCTGAACCTCAGTAGGTCTTAGCTGTAATTATGTGGTATAATACAGTTTTTACTTAATATGTGATCAACAGTTTTTAAGGAACGCCTTTGTATAGAGATCCTGCACAAGGCAAAGCAGAAAACACATATTCTACGGCCTCCTGTGCAAGCAAGTTGGAATGAAATAGAAAAAAATATGTCCCATTATATAAACTGCTGGTTTAATATTTTCTATTCATTATGGACAATGAAATAGGAATTGTTTGGTTTACCATAGGCTCCTGCTACTTGGGTTTCTTCCTAATCCATAATTCTATGGTTTCACAATGCACAATTTAAAATGTACCAATTTAGCCTTTTTAAATACCTTGGCATGCAAAAGTATACAGATAATAAAAGAGGAGCATTGCAGAACACACACTGTTCCATATGGCGCTAAATGTTCTCAGCAGATTCCTGGTTTTAGATAATATGAGATCAGAATCTCTACGGGATTACACAAGTCTAGTACGGCTATAACCATTGTTTGAAAGGAAGATAGGTTCCTATTCTGCAGGCTTAACCCTTTTCTGCCATTGTTACTGTAAACTACTCTCCCACTACAAGAACCCTCAATGATTAACCTTGAATTAGAAACGTGACCTTAATGGTTGAGCTTGACTAACAAACCACATCACAGCCATAGGACTATAGGAAGCTAGGCTGTAGGGAAACAAAAGCTTATCAAGTTAAACCTTCTTTGGCAGATTTGCTAGTAATTCCCCAGTGGTCATTCAGAGAAGAGCTAAAAGTTCTTGCAATCAGTTTTGGGTTTTGCGGGTCTTTGAATCAAGGATAGTAATCAACCACTGAACATTTCACTCATCCAATTTTTTCTTAAACAAAGCCAGGACAACTTTCTCTAGAAGCCTATTCCATAAGTTTAGCATTCTTATAGCTTTTTTAGTTCCTTTATATCCTTCCTGAAAACTGTAACCCAGTGTTTCCCAACTTTTTCAAGCCCAAGGCACACCTACTTTAACAATGTTGTGTGGGATATCAGCCTCCACGGAGCAGGCAGTGCAGACATGGAGAGGATTCATATGGCCAAAGATGAACTAGGGAAGCACCAGTCTCTCTTCTAAATTTTAAAATAAAGGGAGCGAGAGTGCGCACACACATGAACCCATCATGATGGACCAGTTCCCTCCACATACAAGTACAGGAGAAGGGAAAGGTTGTTGTAGTACAGGCAGCCAGCTCAATTAGTTAACTTGGCTTCCTGAACAGCTTCACTGGTGCTGCTCCTCCCAGCACTCAGAGATGTCACACATCTGGTGCTCAGCACTCATTCTTTCCATCTCACTCAGGCTGAGGATAGGACAGAGACTGGAAGAACGCAAAGGAGGAGGCTTGGGATGGCGAAGGAGGATGCTGTGTGCAGTGTGCATGTTGCACAAGCGAGATTCAGCTATTATTACCCTGCATGCTACCTATTAGTTACCACACTTCAGGGCTCATACTATAGCTAGGAAGAAGAGGCATGCATGACTACACATTCTCATAAAGGAGTTTCTACGTGGTCAACAGCCATCACTGTTGGCGTGGATCTGGTCATCAGGCAGTGTGTAGACTTCCGAGGCACACTGTTTGGGAAACACTGCTAAAACTTATACTCTGTGCAGGGCCTCCCACTGGCCCTTTAATTATTCCTTAATTCCACCCCATATGTTTCATAGTGTGTTAAAAAGGTCTGGCCTGATACTGTAACTGTATAGCAGAAATATGAGTTACTATGCAGGAGAATCAGGTTTGCTTCCCAGATACAGCTTTTGTTCCTTGACTTGGCAGAGGAAGTGTTTGCCCTCCACCCCTACTCCGAAAAGGGTGTCTCAAGCAATACCTACTGGAAGATACAAAGGAAAGCATGGTTAGTTTCTCTTAACCAGAGATGATTGTGGTTGCAATCCTAAATACGGTGAGAGGAAGAGAAAGAAGCTTAGAAAAACACAAACCAAGGCTCATTAATGTCAAACTCAGGTCCTCTGCCATGAGTTGGTGATTACATACAGGTTGAATGAATAGCAGTGAATGGTGATAGGGTAGATTCTGAATAAGCTGGAAGCCAAAGGAGCAGAAGGCATCTGCCTGCCCAAAAAGTAAAAAACAATATGGTAGGTGTGAATTTTTAAAAGGCTTGTTACAGTTACCTGCTGTGCTAGTATTTATTTAAATTATAAAGTATTACTCTTTTCTTATGTCTTCACAATTGTTGGTAAAATGCACTACTAATTTTTTTTTTATTGTGTTACAGAAATTTTGTCAGCAGGTGAAGGAACTGGAACAACTTGATATCTCACATTGCCTAAGCATGACCAATCAGACGCTGAAAACTCTGGCCTTCTGCTGTCAAAAACTTACATCACTTGTTATTGCCGGATGCCCAAAGGTAGAGTAAGGGCAAGAGATGGCAAAGGGAGAAGAAACGTTTGTTAGTTGAAATTCAATAGTGCACATTTCAGAAATCTCATTTGGTAATAAGGACGTATATTGTCAAATGCCCAACAACACACAATGCAAGTGGGCAACCCCTGTCTCCCTTGGCCCTAGTAGCTTTCAAATTTAGAACAGAACAGTTTAAATCAGAGAGAGGTTTTAGCAACCATTCAAGCTGTCAGTTGAGTATACAATGTTCATGAACACGAATTGTGTTTTGCTTGGTTGCAGCTTATAACCAATGAGTAGTTAAAATTAACATAGGGAAGGCACCATGAATTCCTATATTCTCATAATAGACTATTGCAAGGTTAAATGGACAGGAAATGGCAAATTTCATATTTTAATACCTACCTTCTTGAAAGAGGATTCACCCAAAGCAGTGTACAGCAAATTAAACTAGCACAAAGCAGTATAATGGTCCATGAAGCCATAGACAGAAGGTGCATAACCTTTGCACCAAATGATAAATATGCACAGACAGAAACAAAGATGCATATCCCGTACATCCAATGATAAGACACAGACATGTACAAAGGTGCGTAACCCCTAAGCACAACTTCCGTAGCTGTAGAGATTAGAACCAGACTAGATTCTAAATTACCAATGTGCCTTCCTCATTCTATTTAAAATATATGGCTCCTATGCTACATGTCCCCAAAACCATGTGTCAGAGGACAGGAGACAGCATGGATCTTAGCTAATACCAAGCTGAGTGTGTAAAGCATCATTCATTAAAGGCTTGGCACAATAACCAGGCTTCCAACTCCTTCTGTTGCAAAAGAGGCAGATATTTATAAAATGTAAAAACGTTATTACCTAACTACAACTACATTTATTTATTTATTTATTTATTTATTTATTTATTTATTTATTTATTTAACACTTTTCTATACCGACCTTCATGAAAAAAATTTCATATCAGATCGGTTTACATGTAACAAAGGGTATAACTTAAACAAGAACAATTCACTAGAAGCGGAAGTTACATATAACAAGGGTAGTTAACTTGGAGGCTAGGCTAGTCAGAGGTATAGGACAGTGTAACTGAAGAGAACTAGAAAAGGCAATGAAACAAAAGAAACGGCGGCTTAATTATAATGTCTAAACATAGCGGGGCGTTAGCCGGTAAAGCAGAGTCCTGTCCGGTACATGGCAACAGATTAAAATTTAAAGGAATAAGCTTTGTTTACTTTACATTTTATTTATAAAAGATTATGGGTTAAATGTCCCCCAGCAATTTACTTTAACAATCAGTCTTAAAAATTGTATCACAGCTTCTTTTATAAGAGGAATACTTAATACTACTTTTCTTTCAGATTTGTTAGGGAAAATATGCTTTAGAGAGAAATGTTTTCTTTCTATAATTTATTTTTGAGTTTCTATATAATGATAGCAGAAATTCTTCTGTTTTGTGGCCTCTCTGTGATGATATCCATGTATGTGAATCTGCAGGTGCCTGGATCTTCTGTGCTGGTCTTTGTTTATGTGAATCTGTAGGTTTCTGGTACTGTGGAGCTCTGTGTATGTAAATGTGTAGGTCTCAGGCTTCTGCTATTGGCTTCTTCTTCAGGTCTGTATGTGTGGAGCTCAATCTGTACCATCATCTGGTCTCTATGTTCTTATAGTATCTTTTGGATTGCAGTAACATTAGAACATAAGAAATTGCCATGCTGGGTCAGACCAAGGGACCATCAAGTCCAGCATCCTGTTTCCTACAGAGGCCAAAACCAGGCCACAAGAACCTGGCAATTACCCAAACACTAAGAAGAACCCATGCTACTGATGCAATTAATAGCAGTGGCTATTCCCTAAGTATAATTGATTAATAGCCATTAATGGACTTCTCCTCCAAGAACTTATCCAAACCTTTTTTGAACCCAGCTACACTAACTACACTAACCAAATCCTCTGGCAACAAATTCCACAGCTTAATTGTGCATTGAGTGAAAAAGAATTTTCTCCGATTAGTCTTAAATGTGCCCTATGCTAACTTCATGGAATGCCCCCTGGTTCTTCTATTATCTGAAAGTGTAAATGTTGCGTTCGTGCCTGTTTCTCGCCCTCGCTCCACCCTCTTTACCGCTGTGGTGACTCCCTCTGGCCGCAGCGTCCTCCTGCTGCTTCTCCTCAGGATTCCCAGGCTGGCCTGATGCTACGGATCCGCCATGTTCCTGATGACGTAGGACGCGCGCTCCAGACTTTGCACCAGCAAGGGCGCGAACTTCGGGGGCATCCCCCCATAATGATGTCATCCATTTTCAATTTAAAAGGTCTTTGTTTGCTAACTACAAATGAGTTAGCAAGGTCTCGAATCTTCCCTTTGGGTACGATTCCCCAAGCTCCTCTGCCTCCCTTTTCTTACATGGAGTACCCGCTCCTCGGGGGCTCTGTTCTTGCTCTTCTTGATTTCAGCTTGCAGTATGGGATCTGGTACTCGCTCCTCGAGGGCCTACGTTCCCGAAGACTCAGAAGACTCCTATTGCTTGGAGGCGATCGCAGACGTGAACACAGTGAGTCCTATTACAGACAGGAACCGGTACTCGCTCCACGAGGGCCCTTGTTCCTAATCTCTAAGACTCCTTACAGTCTAAGGCGTTATCGCAGGTACGGAGGTTGTGAGCTACTATTGCAGATTAACAGATAGGCCCTCATGGAGCGAGTACCGGTTCCTATGTTCCTAAATCTCTTCTAGCCTCTCTTCTATTCCAGAAGCCATCCCATACACAGTTATTGTGAGTTCTATTTCAGACTGCCTATAGGAACCAGTACTCGCCTGCGGCTCCTGTTCCTGAATACTGAAGACTCTCTGTTGCATAAGAAGACATTACAGATATCTACAATTGTGAGTGTATCATCTACCACTGGTTATGTCCAGCATTCCCTGTCTACTCACTACCTATGGTCTCTCCTTACAGCTCAACAACTCAGAGATCATAGTTCCAGTATCAGAGGGACTTCAGCCCTGCTGGGCACATCAATTCACTACTGCCACCTCTGGTGGTTCTACTTCCAGTCTAATAAAGAACTATGTGTGTTTGTCTCAATACTCCAGCCTAGCCAGTGGTCCCTCTCAGGATCTCCTCTTGAGGGCGCTGTCATTTGCCATTGACCCAAGGATTCACCTTAAATTGCTAGCTCCTCCCCTTGGGGGAGCAGCATTGAACAGTAAATAACCAATTCACATCTATTCGTTCAAGATCTCTCATGATCTTAAAGACTTCTATCATATCCCCCCCTCAGCTATCTCTTCTCCAAGCTGAACAGCCCCAACCTCTTCAGCCTTTCCTCATAGGGGAGCTGTTCCATTCCCTTTTATCATTTTGGTTGCCCTTCTCTGTACTTTCTCCATCACAACTATATCTTTTTTTAGATGCAGCAACCAGAATTGTACACAGTATTCAAGGTGCGGTCTCACCATGGAGCGATACAGAGGCATTATGACATTTTCCGTTCTATTAACCATTCCCTTCCTAATAATTCCTAACATTCTATTTGCTTTTTTGACTGCTGCAGCACACTGCACCGACGATTTCAATGTGTTATCCACTATGACGCCTAGATCTTTTTCCTGGGTGGTAGCTCCTAATATGGAACCTAACATCGTGTAACTACAGCAAGGGTTATTTTTCCCTATATGCAACACCTTGCACTTGTCCACATTAAATTTCGTCTGCCATTTGGATGCCCAATCTTCCAGTCTTGCAAGGTCCTCCTGTAATGTATCACAATCCTCTTGTGATTTAACTACTCTGAATAATTTTGTATCATCCGCAAATTTGATAACCTCACTCGTCGTATTCCCCTTTTCCACTGAGAAAATTGACCATTTAATTCTACTCTGTTTCCTGTCTTTTAACCAGTTTGGTCACATGTTGCATAGAGATCTAATCACACAGCAAGCTATTGTATTGGTTGAGATGACCAAATCAGTCTAGATGTATATTTAGTTGATTCCTCCTTTAGATATATATTGAGGTACCAAGGCTCGTCCCCCTTTAAAATTAGTTTCTGGAGAATCCCATTCAAGGCCACTCAAGGCACTAAAATGGGATTCTTCTTTGGCTCAGACGTGGAACCAACACGCAGCCTCCCAGCATTGTCAGGGTCTGGGAGATCAGAGTCGGCAACCCCTATATATGACTCCAAACCTGGAGGAAGTTCTCTATCCTCCATGGAGTAAGGATTACCCTAGTCATCCAAGCCAGCAGAGTCCACATCAGTGGAACCTGCAGCAGGCCAGGGCGTACTCCGACACTTATCCCCGGCATCAGACTTGTGATCCTGAACTTCCAGGTTTGACCAGTTCCTCCGATCATTAGAAGGGACTACAGCCCTTGAAAAAATTTGACTTAAGAGTAAAGGTGAAATGATCCATACAAAAACCAGGGGACGTTGGAGAGGCGCCCACTGAGAAGTCCTCCTCCGCTGAAATTCCAGTTAGGGGAGCCTCAAAACCAGGCAAAACTTCTGACAGATCCCCCCTCCAGTCCCATTCCCGTATACTGCTGGGAAGGGCCAGGCTCAGCCAAATCTGTGGGAGAAAACTCTCCCTGAGCTTCAAGGCAGTGCTGACATGATTAAAGGGGACATCCTGCTGTGATGCCAGATTATGGCAAGCAGTGCAAATCGCAAGGCGCTTAGGATTCTTGCTACCTGCGCCATGGATAAGATCTCCACTAACTTCAAGCTTACAAACAAGCATTTGACAATGGTGCATCCAGCTGTGCAAGGCAAGCCCGGAAAGGATACCCAAAAAGCAGGACACCTAAAATTAGGGCACCCAAGTATGGGGTGCCTGTATTTAAGATAGGATGTCCTATAACCACGTACTCTCTTATGATAAAGAACTTAGGCACTAGGATCTGAGGAACATATGAACTACAGAAGCCCAAAATTTGGACACCCAACTTGTTCGGTCAAGACGGACACCCAATCTGGACGTGCAGGTGTGAACAGTGTCAGTCACTATTTCACGGCAGACTTGTGCAGGAGGCGCGCAAACACTGCCTCGGCCTCCAACGTGGCATCTCAGCAAAGCCTGATAGCGGGACCTAACCAAAAGGCTGCTCAACCTGCCAAATCTGTTGCAACTCTCCAAACTAGAGAAGTAAACAAACGTCAGATCAACATGCTGAGAGTCGGAGACCAGAAGAGGGGGGGAGGAATCTCTAAAATTATCCCTCTTATGTATGTATTTTCTTTTTTTTTTTTTTTAAATCTCCTTACCTGAGCTCATCTCGTCCCAGCCAAGTACAGAGTCAGTCTCCGGCTGTAGGGGGAGAAGGGTAATGCCTTCACTGCCACTCTCGGTTTCCCGCACCTGCTAGCCTCTCAGCTAATTGTCTCATTAAAATCAGTTACCAGACCGAGGCACTCGACTGAGGGAGGAATCGTGAGATATCACCTCAGGAGAACTCAAGTGAGGGAGGGACCATAACGTTTCACCTCAGGAGAAGCAGCGCATGATTAATCTTTTTTTTTTCTCCTTCTCCTTCTCTTTTTTTTTTTTTTTTTTAAACAGACGATCCCCAGTAGGGAGATGCATATCCACCATGTGCTGGAGATGGAGAAAACTGGCAAACATCTAATGTCAGTGCTGGGGTATATAATACCGTGACATCAGCTCTGTCTCCATCTGCTTGTAGAGGTGCATAACCCACTGGTCATGGTTTAACTTGTCTGAATGCTGAGAAAAAAGCATGTCAAAACCCTGAATACTACGAGATCTAGATTGCTTGAGCCAGGGGCTCTCTCTTGAGATCAAATAGTAGCAGGGATAGAAGATACCCATCTCGTTCCCTGCCCTATAGTGAAAATATCAGACATTGCCCCACTCATAATTACTCTAGCCTTGGGTTCTGTTTATAACAACTTTATCCAAGAAGTAAAGGACTCAGGGAAATTAATGTTTCAGCACAGCAAACATGAAGAGCCATGAAACCCAATCAAACGTTTTATCCATGTCCATTGATATTACAATGCCCCAGATTTTCTTTTTAGCAGCCAAGCGCAAGACATCATGTTGTTAGTTGTTAGCTGATAGTCACCCTTTAATAAATAATGTTTAATCAGCAAGGATGAGAGTTGGCATAAGATTTTCCAGCCGAAGCTGCAGTAGCCAAAATTTTCATATCTGCATCTATTGTCTTATGAATTAAGACAATCAGAGCATGAGATAAAGTGTCCACATTGGATCCAGAGGTTTTGATGTAATTGAACATCTCACTCAAATGTGGGACCACCAACTCTGCAAATGCTTTGTAGAATTCCACTGGCAGTCCATTTGGACTAGGACGTTTTCCTCCAGCTAGGGCCTTCATGAGCCTAGTTACTTCCTGTGCCGTTATAGAAACTGATAATGCTGCAGCCTCTTCCCAGTGGGAAACATGGCAGTCCTAGCAATTCCAAAAAGAATGTCTCCCTCTGCAGGTATGGGCCACACCCTATAGAAATAGAAAAATGAGAGGCAAATAACTTATTAATATCTGATGGTAAATGTTTGATGTTACCTTGCTCATCCCTAATACCTTAACTGATTGTATTGTCCATCCTATTTTAAATCAACTTTGCTAGCAAGGGACCCACCTTTCCCCCTATTTGTAATAATTTTGTTTTGTGAATCACAAGGATTTTTCTATATTAGCAACTTACATCTGTTTAATTCATCCCTTGCCAAAATCAGTTAAGTGTTCTTATAGAACCATTTGCTTTACGTAAATGAATTCTATTTTTGTTTCCAGCTTCTTCTGTCTCACATTTCTCTGGCAGTTAAGATAACTAGCGTGAGATATTATGCCCCCCCCCAACCACTGCTTTTAAGGCTTCCCTTCTTAATGTGGGATCATATTCCATTATGGGAATCTGGATGTCATAATTTTGAATCACTTCTCTCCATTTGTCTTTGAAAAATCCCTCTTTCCCAGTAGAGAAGTATTCATTCTCCATGGTCTAAAGGAGCCCAAAGATTTATATAGAATAAGCTGAATAGCCACTGCATAATGTTCAAAAATCATGTATGATAATATTTCAGTTTCTAAATCTGTAGGCTTGAAGGGTCCATTAAACAGGAAATAGTCTATTCTGCTCATGTCTGATGTCTAGCAGAGAAAAAAAGTGTGATGTCTGCCTTGCAGATTTCTTTTCCTCCAGACATCCATTAAGCTGAACATCTGTTTCAAATTAAAGAAACCTCCCCTGGATTCAAAATTAGAACACGCTCCCTGGGATATATCTACTGTTGGGTCAGCACAAATATTTCAGTCTCCCCTAATACATAACTGCATGGTATCAAAATCAAGCAATATATCTCACATCTTGTTGTAAAACTCCATGTTCCCTGTATTAGGACCATACATAGATATATCACAATCTGGCTGTATAGGCTGCCCTCTAGCATTGTGTATCTACCCTTCAGGGTCACACCAAGAGCGATGTATTTGCAGAGGGAAAGTTTTGTATATCAAAATGTATTCACCCCGGCTATGTGAAGAGTATGATGCTGCATATATCTGTCCCACCCAAGCCATCTTCAGTTTTTCATGCTCTTTAACTATCGGATGCGTATTTCCTATAGGAATGCAATTGAGGCTTTTTTTATTAAAATATTGTAGAATTCTTGACCATTTCACTGGAGAAGAAATTTCCTGTTCTTTGAGGAATACCAACTGGAGGTTTTCAGTGAGATTGTGGTTATACTTTGGATAAATCAGATTACAGTAATTTCTTCTGGTTTTTTTTGCTTTTATCATCAGATATTTGCAGTTTCTTTTGTTTTGTTTGTTATTTTTTCAGTGGATCAAGATGTCTCCATTTTCAAAGCTTTATATTTTATTGAGTTTGAAGTAGTTGAATTTGTATAAATTATTTTGAGGATTTATTCAGGTTTCAGGTATAATATACCATATAATGTAACAGGCTTACACATTTTTTGAAACATTTAAAGTTACAGAATCCTACACTACACATTTACAAAATACCTCCCTTAAAACTATATAAAACCCCCAATCCCAGCCCCAGAATACATATAGAGGTAGATCTTAAAAACATACGTGCGCGCGAACAAAAGTACAAAATCCGGGGTCGGCGCGCGCAAGGCTGCCTCCGTTCCCTCAGAGGCCGCTCCGAAATCGGAGCGGCCTAGGAGGGAACTTTCTGTCCGCGTCCCCCCACCTTCCCCTATCTACCCCACCCCCCAGGCGTAACTTGCGCCGCCTCGGCATCCCCCGGCACAGGCCGCAGTGCCGGGGGACTCGGGACCGCCCTCCCAGCCACGCCCCCAGACCCACCCCAAACCGCTCCCTGACCACGGACACACCCCCTCCCGCCCCTTTTATGAAGCGCCGGGACTTATGCGCGTCCCGGGGCTTTGCGCACGCCGGCGGCCTATGCAAAATAGGCACGCCGGCGCGCGAGTGCCCTGCGCGCGTAAATCCGGGAGGATTTACGCGCGCAGGGCTTTTAAAATCTAGCCCATATTGCACATTCAGACGTATTCTACTATCCCTTAATTAGCCATGTTTAACCAATTTAACATTTCTTATTTCCACCCAGTGGTTGGAACACCATTAAGCACAGCCTTTTCCCTTTTAACTAATCATTATTATTCAATTTTAAAAAAATGTGATAATTTTGAAATATTTGGTAGGTTATCATTCACTCTAGCAGTTATGGTCTCATATATGGTCTCTAGCACGTCTTCCCTCCAACTCTTCTACACAACAGATTACCACTGCCATTCCTACCAACACCGGAGCCAAATTTGATACCTTCCAACCCACCTCAGCCAAGGAGATCAAATCCCTCCTAAAGAGACTGAAACCATCCAGCCACCCAGCAGATAACATACCTACAAAACTGCTCCTTCGTATCCCAGACACCTGATGTACAACTTTACATGTTTTGTGACTGGTTGAATTCATTAAATAGCCATTTGCAATTTAATTTTTGTATCAATTCATTGCAAATCTCCTTTCTGGATATTTTGATCTCAGTTGAGGATAATAGTTTTGTGACCACACTATTCCGTAAAGAAACGGATCGTAACACTTTATTATCATATCACAGTTGCCATCCGAAAGCTTTGCGTGATAACATCCCAACTGGCCAGTTTTTGAGAGTCCGCCGTTTATGCTCTTCACAATCTGATTTTTTGATTCAGTCTCGGGAGATGACTGCGCGCTTTATAGAAAGGGGATATCCGATGCGGGTGATTAAACGGGCTTTTAAACGAGCTTTATACACTAATCGGGATTGGCTTTTTCTGCTCCCTTCTATATCAGATGAGGTATGCAACAACTGTATTCTCCCGTTTTCAGTTTTAAGTAAGTCGGTTGCAGACATTGTACGTAAACATTGGCGGGCATTATCTCTGTCTAACTTGTTTCAGGGTTCCTTGCGTTTCACGTTTCGGAAGGGCAGGAACTTTCGGGATAGACTTGTCCACACTGTATTTTCAAGGCAATCGGCATTACCACCCCTTGGGGGGACTCACAGACCCTGTGGTCATTGCACGATGTGCAATGTGCAGCCATACGGATACGATTTCTTCGTTTGAACATCCTGTTAGTAAACGTGTCTTTCAACTACGCTCTGACTCTGACTGCACTACCCAAGGTGTTGTGTATATAGTGAGGTGTCCCTGTCCCCTTTTCTATGTGGGTAAAACAAGTAGGATGGTAAAGACGCGGATGATCGAGCATTGCTCGAATATCCGGCACCAGAGAGGGGATGAACCCCTGGTTGATCATTGGTCTCACTCAGGGCACTCCATTTCTGACCTCTTCTTCTTCGTGGTGGAGGTAGTCACACGCCCCCTCCAGGGGGGGGGGGTGACTTCTCCGAGCACCAGAGGTGCAGAGATGGATACACAAGGGTGTGTATCCATCTCTGCACCTCCGGTGCTCGGAGAAGTCACCCCCCCCACCACTCCTCTGCAGAGATGGATACACAAGGGTGTGTATCCATCTCTGCACCTCCGAGCAGAGATGGATACACACCCTTGACACTGTACGTCTTGAACAAAGAGATTGAGTGGTATCTGTTTGTATGATTGGTTTCTTGTTCTCTGGCTCTGTAATGATTGGTCCGCATGAATCTCGCGATGGATTCCTGTTTCGCGCCTGTCTCTTTAAATGTTTGCTGCCTATGAGAGCGTTCGCGCTCCTTGGTGAACTTGTTAACGTCAACATAAGAGGTATGTGCCTATACTATTGTTTGAAATGATGTAGCCTTTTGTTTTCCGTTCCACTATGTTTATATATTGTTTTTTACAGATTATACTGAAGTTGTTGGTCCCTCCCGACGCAGCCACGGCGAAACACGGGACCGTGTCTGGGGACTTCTATGAGATGTTTGCTGCTTGAAAGTGTAGTTGCCAATTTCATGTTTTGAAATAAATATACATTCTTTGAAATTCATGGTGGAATTAAGATATTTCCTTGCGCTATTGTTGATCTCTGGTAATTGAAGTCTCCCATTATTACCGCACTACCAATTTGGTTAGCTTCCCTAATTTCTCTTAGCATTTCACTGTCCGTCTCATCATCTTGACCAGGTGGATGGTAGTATACTCCTATCATTATAGTCTTCCCCGACACACAAGGGATGAGATGCCAATTAAGTCTATGTCATCATTCACTGCTATACATTCTAATTCTCCCATCTTACTTCTTAGACTTCTGGCATTAGCATACAAACATTTCAAAGTTTGTTTTTTGTTTGTATTTTCATTCTGCTTTTTAATTGATAGGAATAAGTTAGAACTTTTTAGCTCAGGTGAGTTTTTAGTTACAGGCACTTGGACTACTTTTCTTATTATTGGAACCTCACTGTCGGGATGCCCTAATTCTAATGCATCATTAGTATCCTTTGAAGATACCTCTCTCCGAACCATGCACTGCCGAGCGACTGTCGGCATTCCACTTTGCTCTAGTTTAAAAGCTGCTCTATCTCCTTTTTAAAGGTTAGCGCCAGCAGTAAGTTGTGTCGGCCGGCCGGCCACCCATGCCCCGCCTCTTTTTTAGGCCGCCAGTTTTTGGTACATACCAGGAGACACACGTGGCCATGGGCCTTTAAAAATCCCCACGCGCGTATCTCCCAATTTCTATATGCGCCGGTGATTTAAAATTAGGCCTTAAGTTAATACTGAGTCCAGAGTTAAATTCTTACTGGAAGTTTTAGATCATGTAGATCTAAATTTTAATTTCTCCATTCATCAAAGGTCTCTTTATGACAAAACTATTAGATCAAAATATTATATCAATATCGTGGACGTGGCTATGTTGCTGGGCTGAGCGGACACTCCTCTACCCTGCACCCTTGGGATAGCGCATTTTTATATACCTTCCTGCAGCTTTACACCCCAGCTCCCACCTCAGTTTTAAGCATTAGTTATTGCTCATCAGCCTGCACCTGGTGATGGCAATTTCCAGTGGCAGATTTCATTGCTCATAGCAAATAGATTGTGCAAAGGCACAGACCACGTGGTAGGCCCAGAAGACAAAATGGTTCTCCTGGCTCAAGATAACAAACGAGGTCGCGGATCTATCATGTCCCTCCATCACCAAAACCTTGAAACCACCCCAAGCTAATAGACATCCATGGTACACCCCGGAACTTAAAATCCTTAAACAAGAACTTCGGAAAAAAGAAAGCAGCTGGTGCAAGTCTCCCTCCACCGTCTCAACACTAAACTACAAAACATACCTCAACACTTACAGAGCAGCCATCCTCAAGGCCAAAAAAGATTTCTTTGCAAAAAAAATACATAACTTCTCATTCGACTCCAAAGCCCTATTTTCATTTGTATCATCGCTAACAAAAACAGCCCCACCAACCATCCCTGACGAACAAGCATCCAACAAAGCCACGGAACTAGCAATATACTTTGATAAGAAGATCACCAACCTCCTCAAGCCTATCTCTTCTCTACAGCCGACACCTATGCCCCCCAGCTCCTCAACAACCACCAAGAATTTCAGCATGTCATCCTTCGAAACCCCATCATCAATGGAAATCGAAATCATCCTCAACAAGCTCAAACCCTCCTCACATACTTTGGATGCCATTCCCTCCAATCTGCTACTAGCCATTCCCAACACCATTTCCAAAGCATTAGCAGACATCATAAACTGCTCCTTAACTCAAGGAAAAGTCCCAGAACAACTAAAAATAGCCATACTGAAACCCCTAATAAAAAAACCTAACCTCTCAACGGATGACCCTGCAAACTACCGTCCAATCGCTAACCTCCCCCTGATCTCAAGAGTGATGGAAAGATTAGTTAACAAACAACTGGCCGATTACCTAGAGGAGAACAACATACTCTCCCCTTTCCAATTCGGATTTAGGAAATCACAAAACACCGAAGCACTACTCACATCATTATCCAATACTATTCTCCTAAATCTGGAAAAAAAACAACCATACCTCCTCACCCTTCTTGACCTATCCGCCGCCTTCGACACAGTTAATCACTCCATCCTTCTCGAGCGGCTATCCGATATAGGAATCCAAGGACAAGCTCTCAACTGGTTCCAATCATTCTTGGAGAATAGATTCTATAAAGTCAAGATCAATAATGAAGAATCAATACCCATCAAATCAAACCAAGGAGTCCCACAAGGATCATCTCTTTCCCCAACTCTCTTTAACATTTATCTGCTACTTCTCTGCCACCTACTCTCCAGCCTTAATCTAAAACACTATATCTTCGCTGACGACATACAGATACTTCTTCCCATCACAGAATCCCTGCAAAAAACCTGGGAACATTGGAACAACTGCTTACAATCTATCAAAAGTCTGCTATCCAGCTTGAACCTCATACTCAATCACAACAAAACCGAAATCCTCATCATCTCACCAGATGACAACAATATTCTCACCAACTCTCAAACGCAACACAATTTGCAAAAACATATATTAACCACTCCCCATCCGTCAGGGACTTAGGGGTATGACTCGACAATCAATTTAACCTCAAATCCTTCATCCACAATACCACTAGAGAATGTTTTTTCAAACTTCAAGTATTAAAAAATATGAAACCGCTCCTCCATTTCAGCGACTTCCGATTAGTAATAACTAGACTATTGCAACTCCCTTCTACTAGGTCTCCCAGCCATATCCACAAAACCTTTACAAATGGTGCAGAATGCTGCGGCAAGGTTACTCACCAACACAAACAAAAGAACACACATCACACCAATTCTACTCAGCCTACACTGGCTTCCGATAAAATCCAGGATCACCTTCAAGACACTAATGATGATCCACAAGGACATTATGGGCACCGCCCACCTTCATCTAAACACGCAACTCCACCCCCACACATCACAAAGACCCATCAGATACAAATACAAAGGATCTCTATATGCCCCCCCCAATCAAATCCCTATTAAGAAAACAAGCACGCTCCACAGCAGGGCCCACCCTCTGGAACTCACTACCTCCAGAACTCCGACTAGAAACATGCCATCAAACCTTTAAGAAAAACTTAAAAACATGGCTCTTCTGGCAAGCCTTCCCGGAACTGAAGCAACACTCAAACACTGGTCAACAGGCAATTTAGAACAACACAAACCTCGTGAACTAATCACTCCTTATACGGACTGTCACCAAAGGCACCACTGTTGATGCTCTAGTACGTCAGCTAGTGTCATGCTCTGATCATATCACCCAATTTTGTACTATTAACTGATACACTCAATTAGTTCATTATCTTGTAGACAATTATTTTTGCGACATTTAAAATCTGTTTTGTCATGTTATTAATATCTACCTAATAGTCACATTCTTATGTTCAGAAACTTTGTTTGACATGCTCAGAAACTTTGTTTGAGTTGCTTTAACCTGTTATTGATATTTATCTAATAGCCACGTTCTTATGTTCAGAAACTGTGTTTTATATCTACGTTCTCATGTTCTATGTAACGCCTTATCAGCGACTGTTTTGTTCTATGGAAACCGACCTGATTCGATATGTCTATCGAGAATGTCGGTATATAAAAATTCTAAATAAATAAATAAATAAATAAATAAAATGGTGCCTGATCCTGAGCTCCCCATAGAAGGCATCTCTGAAACGGCATTGAAAGACTTGACCCACATGGTGTCGGTGGCAATTACAGACCAACGTCTAAAGCTACAAGCATCAATAGAGAATTTGCGAAACAAGGTGGAAAGTTATCATACTTCTCTAACTGAGATCAGCCATAGAGTGAGTGATCAGGAAGATCGCTTCACTTCTCTCAGCGCCACAGTCAGTGAACTTACAAAAACAAACTCCTTGAAGATAAATTAAACGATTTGAAGAACTGCAGTCATCGAAATAATATCTGTATTGCTGGAGTCCCGGAAACTATTCAAGGCGAGGAGCTACTTAATTTCTGTGAGCGCTGGTTGCCCGAAGCATTACAAATTTCGATGGAGGACAAGAAAATCCTTGTGGAACGTGCACATCATCTCGGCGCAGGAAGGCCTAATGACAACAGACCACAGCAGGTGATAATGAAATACTTACACTATACTGATAAAGCTAAAATATTGGCTGCTTTTTGGAAAACTTCAGATTTGAAACATGGCACCTCTAAGCTGCTACTTTTTCTGGACTTTTCTGCGAGAGTCCAGGCAGCCCAGGGTACTTTTCATCCAATTGCTCCCAGTTATTTCAGCATGGTGTGCGCTTTTCTCTACAATTAAAAGTGTTTCATCAGGGGAACACATTAATGCTTACAATGGTGCAAAAAGCTAAATCATTCTTGGACTCTCTCAAGGATTGAAATGTGGATCCCTTTGGTCCTATGTGTGGGTCTAGGGGGCTACTGATCTGAGAATGGCCACTAATGACTGGGTCGGTGCTATGAACTTTTTCAGTGCATGAGTAATGGTTCGACTTTGTTTGAACTGGTAACCTGCAACATTTTTCAGATTTGTTTCTTTATATTTCGTGATTGTGATATCTCAGAGGTATGCCTCTAACCCATGGCAGACACGATTTCGGTCAAGTTTGTGGGCCGCCTTGTTCAAGATGGCTGTGGATTTTCGTCATTGTGGGAGCGGACAAATATCCAAATGTATTTGCAGTTGCTGCGAAAGAAATTTTTTCCCTTCTACTTTTTATCATGGAGATCCCAGGAGACTTGTGGGGACGATGCTGCTGTTTTACGCAGAGATCAGGAACAACTTTGCGTTTGGACTTTTGTGGGGTGGTTTCTACAAGAATTCAGGGTTTATGGGGTTACTGGGTTCGGTGCGTTTGGGTGTTTGCAAGAGTGTATATTTGTGTGAATTGATGTTTGTGCCAGGGCTGCTTGTGTATTTGGCTATAACGTGCTTCAGATGTGTATTGTGTTACCTATACATTGCTAAAATGTATCTCTCATTTGATACATTTGATCATGTCAATATTTGTTCTAAAGGAGGGAGCTTGGGCTGGGGGGTTGCCTCTGCTTATATATCCTTTTTCCTTCGCATGCTTGGTTTTAAAAATGTCCTTATTTGATTACTAAGCTTTCCTTATGTTCTCTTAACTTGGATGGACTCCACTCACCAATCAAGCGAAAGAAAATATTAACAGATCTCAAGAAGCGGGGCATATCTATAGCTTTCTTACAAGAAACACATTTGGATGCTACTGAGCATGCCAAATTATGGAGGGACTGGGTGGGACAGTGTTTCTATTCTTCCTATTCAATGAGACAGCGAGGTTTTGTTATATTAATTCACAAGGCCATCCCATTCATACTTGAGAAACAATTTTCTGATCCTGAGGGCAGATTTCTGTTCATAGTAGGTTCTTTGTATGGCACGAAAATTATCATGGCTAACGGGAATGCCCCTAACCATTACTCCCACCAATTTTTCACCTCACTGGTGGCCAAACTACTGCACTGGGAGGGGTATGTTTTTATTTTGGGTAGTGATTTTAACATCACGGATAACCTTCAGGAAGATTGTCGACTTCCCAAGACTTCCAAGAGGTCGCAGGGCAATATAGGCATTGGTTTTTAACCCAAGAGTTGAAAGTTATTGATAGTTGGCATATCTTTCATCCTCATGATACAGAGTACTCCTTCTATTCTCATGCCCACAATGTATACTCAAGAATAGATTACATTTTGATCTCATTATCCTGTTTCTCTCAACTGCATAAATGTGAAATGTACGGTTTCCTTTTCTGATCACTCTTTACTTGTATGCACCCTTGCGTTTGCTGATGAGGGGCGGATCAGACCCCCTTGGAAAATGTCCCCCTTGTTTTATCATGATAAAGAATTTGTCGGGTTCTTGTGTGCCAAATGGGAGGAATACAAAGAATTGAATCTCACGCAGGATCTGTCGGACACTATTTTTTGGACCGCGGCGAAGGCTGTGCTTAGGGGTCATATTTTGGCCTATCAGGTACGGAAGAGGCGCTTGGCTGCCCAAAAAGAATTGGAATTGTCCAAACAAGAAACCCTTCTCAAACGTACTCACGTTAGTTGTATGACCTTAGGAATTCAACAACAATTGGCCTCCGCCAGAAGGGAACTGGATGCATTACTGGATTTCAAGGCAAGACAATTTGCAATACTATAAATACAAATTGTTTCAATGGGGTAACAAGTCTGGTAAGCTGTTGGCGCGTTTGAGGAATGTAGGGCCAAAGACCTTCATTCCACATTTGTGCTTTGGTGGTTCAAACCATGTAGATACGGAAGCGGTCCTTAAAGTTTTTCAGGGGTTTATCCAGAATCTTTATACTACTGCACCATCCGACTTAGCGAACCATCAGAAGCATTTCCAGGGGATTGCTTTCCCAGTTTATCCTCTGAGGATAAATCTAAGTTGGAGGATCCCATTATGCTGGGGAGATCCAGTCGGTGGTAAAGCAGCCTAAGTTAGGTAAGGCCCCAGTGAATTTTTTAAAATTCTTGAGCCATGGAATTTTGAGCCCCTCTGGGAATTGTATGGGGAGGCCTTGTCTGAGGGCAAAATGAGTTTTGAGAATAACTTAGCAACAGTTGTGCTTCTCCTAAAACCGGGTAGAGACAGAGACCCCTTGGTGCCGGGGTCCTACCAACCCATTTCACTCCTGAATCAGGATATTCAAATTTTTTCAGCGGTGCTAGCTGCTCGGGTCAACAAAGTTATCCATACCATTATGGCACAGGACCAGATGGGATTCATTTCTCACAGGCACTCTTCAGCTAACATGCTGAAAATGCAACTTACGGTATTGTTAAATGGTCGCACAGATAGTGATGGCATGTTGGTGGGTTTGGAGGCTGAGAAAGCGTTCGGCCGGGTAGAATGATCTCATATCTGGTGGGTACTAGAGCACTTTAATTTCGGGGACTTGTTCATTCATTGGGTGAAAGTTCTGTGTGCCTGTCCTAGAGTTCAAATCTTGGTTAATGTGCACTGTCTGAACCTTTTTGTCTAGAGAGAGGCATGCGTCAGGGTTGCCCCTTATCTCTACTGCTATATGTACTGGCGAGTCTATCAATGGGTAGGAAAGAAGTTAAGGTGAGCATGTTTGATGATGATATGCTTCTATTTTTAGCTTACCCACAGGGCTGTTTGATGGACATCATGGGATTTATCGATCTCGGATTCTTTTCATGGTAAAAATTAATTATGAGAAATCCACTGCATTTCCCCTTCGTGCCAATCTACCAACTTGATGGGTGGGGGTTTTCCCTCTTAAGTGGCGTGAAGAAGATATGAGATACCTGGGTATCCATATAACTCACACGATTCGTGGTTTGTATCTAATCAATGTGGGAGCTGTTATGGGGAAAGTTCAAACCCTTCTTGAATGGTGGCGCTCATTACTACTCTCCTTGATTATACTCCCCAAGATACTTTATCCTCTTCAAATGCTCCCAATTTGGTTGAAGCAATTGGATGTAATTCAATTCAAATCCATGATCTCCGCTTTTCTATGGCAGGGAAGATGGCCGAGATTTAGATTGGAAGTCCTTATGCGGGAAAAAATAAAACGGTGGCTTGGCTGTCCCAGATTTGCACCTGTATAATGTTGCCTAATTTTTGTATTAATTAGAGGTCCAATCCTATATGTATCATAAATTTGACCCAGAGGGGCTACTGGATGAGTGGGCTGCCCTCTACCATGGGATGTTTTTACTTCACATACATAAATCTGCCCTTCGCAATTTAAATCTTCATACATTTTGGCTGGGGGCGTTCCAGAACACTTGGGAATATTGGAGGGCAACCACACAGAGCTCTATTGCTCTTTCTCCTTTTTTTTTTTACCTTTAATTGGCAATAAAGATTTCCCAGAGGGTCTCACGGTTTCGGTATTTCATACTTGGAGAGAACTAGGGTTGTCTTGCCTTGGGCAACTAGTGGAATCAGATGTACAAACCCTATGGTCTTTTCAACAACTTCAAGAACAATGGGATATCCCAGGGAACATTTTTTTTTGCTTATTTACAAGCTAGGTACTATGCCTTGGAGTTCAGTCAGAGAAATACTAAACTAATCACCTTTTCAGAAGAGGAGACTTTTTTGGAAACCACTCCTCGCGTCAATAGATTTGGAACCTGGGTACGCTTTTTGTTCCAATACCAGTCCTCGCTACATCTGGATTTTTTGGCCAAGCAATGGAGCGAGGACTTGACAGTTTCTGGTGGCCTGGTTTGGCCTCTGTTGGAAACAGGATGCTGGGCTTGATGGACCCTTGGTCTGACCCAGCATGGCAATTTCTTAAGTTCTTATGACTTGCAAATAGAGATTGATGCGCCAGATATTGGCAGAGCATTTATCATGCTTTATTGCTGTATGGTCCCTGCCAACCTGCGTGAAATTCAGTTCAAATGTATTCACCATTGGTACTTAACCAGAGAAAAAGGAGTGAAACTACGGTTATGGTCTTCTAATGAATGTTTGAAGTGTTCTCACAGGTGGGGCAATTTTTCTCATATGTTCACGGAATGCCCAGTACTTCAACCTTGCTGGAGTAAAGTATTCTTAGCAATAGAGCAAGTCTTGGACACCCCAATTACATCATCAGGTGGCCTCATTTATTTACACCTGTTCGAGGAAGACCTTGCCCTTCCGGGTGGGGGCAGATGTTTGTGGTAATCTCTCTAACGTTGGAAAAGAAGGTGCTACTATCTACTTGGCACACGGCCCTGGCTCTGGACTTTCAAGACTGGCACCAAATAATGCTTCATTTTGCAGTGTTAGAAACTTTAAGGAAGAAAGAGCTTAGCCATAAGCATAGTGCTCTGTTCTTGAAAAATACTTTGCATTATGGGAGAGAGTCTCTAAATGGAAGTCAACATAAATACCCACAAGCCAGGGAATCCATTATGTGTGTGTGACAAATGAGTGAGTTTGGCTCGTAACTCAATTAGCTTTGGGGGGGGGGGGCTGTAAAAAAAAAAATGCTGAAGCGAGATGGAGCACCCATCATGTTTTTTCATCTAAGTTCACTGCTTTGATATCTTTCTCATTGCTATGATATATATCTGCACTGTTGTACATTATATTGGGTTGATCATGTTGCTTCAATAAATATTATGTTAAAAAAATATATCAATATCACATTTCTAGAATAAACAATATGGCCATTGAAGTGCATTTTAAAAAAAGAAATGTAGACATTCTATTAATAAAACTATTTGAAGGACAACCTGGTTAAAACATTTCAGGCCTTAATATTTTCTGTATGCTCCATTTCTAGATAACTGATTTGAGCATTCAGTACATATCTGGGGTGTGTCATTATCTTCACATATTGGACATTTCTGGATGCATACATCTCAGTGACAGATCACTCAAAAACCTTTGGAAAGGCTGTAAACAACTTCGGATCCTTAAGATGC
This sequence comes from Rhinatrema bivittatum, assembly GCF_901001135.1. Taxonomy (NCBI): domain Eukaryota; kingdom Metazoa; phylum Chordata; class Amphibia; order Gymnophiona; family Rhinatrematidae; genus Rhinatrema; species Rhinatrema bivittatum. Next base: position 41,515,843 of record NC_042623.1, on the reverse strand, counting down.
TGTACTGCAGGAGCATTACCAAGTAAGAATTTACATTTTCAATCTATAAGAAATGCCTGTATTTACAGTTACACAGATTTTATCTACTATATCATAAAATTGTTCATTAAAAAAAAAGTCCTTCAGTAGTAATCTTCAGAAGTTTAAGCACCAAATCATTGTTTAGTAACACTGACTTTTCTACAGTAGTTTGATTTTTCTGGTTGAGAGCTCTGTGCACTTTTTCCTCTGCAAACATAAAAAAAAGCCATTATGGGTATCATTATCCTAAAGCTCAGTAAGCCACAGAGACTAACATATTTTTCTCCAGCACGTTTGAAAAAATGCCAGCAAATTTGGGACAGCTTCAGGGAGTCATTGTAAGGGCAAGGAAGGCAGAAGACCAGAGATTGAATAGATTGTGGTAACAATGGGTATGGATAACTCAGTAGACTTAGGGGTACATCTTTAAAAAGTACGCTGGATTTTATAAGATACGCGCGTTGCCGCGCGTATCTTATAAAATCCGGGGTTGGCTCGCGCAAGGGGGTGCACATTTGTGCAACCTGCGCGCGCCGAGCCCAGCGCGGCCTGCCTGTTCCCTCCGAGGCCGCTCCGATTTCGGAGCGGCCTCGGAGGGAACTTTTCTTCGCCCTCCCCCCACCTTCCCCTCCCTTCCCCTACCTAACTCACCTCCCGGCCCTATCTAAACCCCCCCCTACCTTTGTTGGCAAAGTTACGCCTGCTGAAAGCAGGCGTAACTTTCGCGCATCGGCCGGCAGCCCCACTCCGTCCTCCGGTCCCGGGGGCTGGTCCAGAGGCCTCGACCACGCCCCCGGGCCCGCCCCCGAAACGCTGCAGCCCGCCCCCGAAACGCTGCGTCGTTTCGGGAACGCCCCCGGACATGCCCCCTCCCTCCCCTTTCCGAAAGCCCTGGGACTTGCGCGCGGGCCTTTTAAAATCCGCCCCTTAGTGAACAAATAGGTCATTATCTGTTATTACGCTACTCCATTACTCTCCATGCAAGAGGACATTGCAAGCAAAGCATTTAAATGAGGCCCTCAGTCTTCAGTTTAAACAGTTACAAGTACCCAAGTTGCTTGAGCATTAACATTTCCAGGTACATTTTTTTTTTTTTTTTACACTAAAGAGTGTTGCGGTCCCGGTCGCGGCACTCGCTACCGGGGCCTTACCTCTTGGCTTCTGGCATCGGGCCCAGTCTCGCTGGAGAGCTTCACCAGGTTCCGGACCTGTTCAGCGGTGTCCCCGCAGGGGCGATGCCATCAGGACGCCCAAGCCAGCCGCCCTCCTCTTAGGTGCGCGCGCGCAAAGAGGCGAAAGATATAGGCCCTTTCCCGCCACTCACTGCTCCACCTGCTCCCGTGACATCAGACGCCGGTGGGTATGTAAGGTCGGCGCCTGCCTCTAGCAGACGCCTTGCAACGAGGTTACCTTGCGGTTCCTAGTTGCTGTGTGCCTCGGAGTTCACTAACTTCTCGCTTGTAGCCTGCTTCAGTTCCAGCCTGGTTCCTGCTTCTGTGCCTTGCTTCAGTTCCAGCCAGGTTCCTGCCTTAGTATCCTGCTTCAGTTCCAGCCAGGTTCCTGCTTCTGTGCCTTGCTTCAGTTCCAGCCAGGTTCCTGCCTCAGTACCCTGCTTCAGTCCCAGCCTGGTTCCAGCTTCCGTGCCTTGCCTCAGTTCCAGCCAAGATACCTGCTTGATCCTGGTTCACCTTCTCAGCATCCTTCCTCGCCTATGTCCTAGCGGCCGGATTCCTACGGGCTCCTCCCGGGGGAGTCTCGGCTTCCAGGGTGAAGACACCTCTTCAGTTCTCCTAGCCCTATCCCTCGACTCCCACAGGCTCCTCCTGGGGAGTACGGGCGCCCGGTGTGAAGGCCACCTCCTTCACCCGGCCTGCTCCCCCTCCTTCAGAGACAATAGTCCATCTTACCATAGTCTCCGGTAGGCCAGCTCAAGGGTCCACTAAACAGTATAATCACAACAAAGAGAGCATTTGAACAAAGAGAAAGGGTGCTTAAGAGATTTATCAGAAGGCCTTTTTATAATTAGTGTTTACCCATGTACATTTAGATCAGAACATAACATAAGACCAAAATGCTCATCTATTCTCATTTTTTTTTTTTATTCTTTATTTATCATCTTTTTAAAGAATATACAAACAAAACATTTGTATCCGAAATTCAGAGACATTTAGGAAATAACAATAAGATAATTTTTCAAAATACAATGAAAATGAAAATAACATAATATCCAGTCTCTTAATACTTAGGGAATATTGGAGAGAAAGGAAATATTCAAGGAGTACACACGATATCAATCAAATTTTTTATGTCCTTCTTCGCACCTAATTTTCCATTGTCCCAACATTCTCATCGGATGGTCTCCTTCCAGACAAAAAAGCCCTCAATTGATCTGGTAGAAAGAAAATATATATGTTCCTGGACAGCTTGATAATGCACTTGCAGGGGTACCTCAATTTGAAGCTAGCCCCCAGTGCTATAGTCTCAGGTCTCATCTGTAGGAAGTCCTTTCTACGCTGCTGAGTAGATCTTGACAAATCCGGATAAACACGAATGAGTCCACCACAGAATAATGTAGAAATATTTTTAAAATAATTCCTCATTATCTTAGAGACATCACTTTCTTCATAAAATGAAACAAAAAGAACAGCACGATCTATTATTTCTATATTGGAATTTTCAAGGTAATCGGTCAGATTTTGAAATCCAGACCCTTGTTGGGGAACTGTTAGAGGAGTGCTTGTTCTATTTGGAAGAAAAAATATTTTTTTTACAGGTGGTATCTCTTGCTGGGGAATTTTCAGGGCTTCCAAAATATATTTCTTGAATGATAGCAGAGGGATTTCCCCCATTATAATCGGGGAAATTCAAGAATCTCAAATTTAAATGTCTTACATGATTCTCAATAGACTCCAGCCTTCTCAGTGTGGAAATCCTTTCTGATATTATTGAAGCATTTGTATTTTGGAGGCTTTTAATATCATCCGTTATTTGTTTAATGGAGTTACCTTGTTCAGTAAATTTCTGTTGTGTTTCTCTTTCGAGCAACCCAAATTTAGTGGAAATATTTTCAAGTTGTAGGGCTTGATTATCTAGTTTAACCGACATTCCGTTCATGAGATCCCAGATATTCTCCAGGGTTATTTTCGCCGGCTTAGTAAATTGCTGGGTGAGAGATTTTCTTACCCCACTTCCTGCTTCTTCGTCTGGCTCCCCCGTTGTCCTGGAGGTGGACGCCGCCATTTCCCCCTCACTACCTGGCGTCTCAGCCACGCGAAACTGCAGGATTCCTCTGGGGTCACCGGCCTCGAGGACGTCTTCTGGGCCACCCCGCTGAGTTGTCCTCACCTCTTGGGTATGTTTCTCAGCGCCTCCGGCGCCCTCGAGGGGCAAAGCTCGCGCCGGCGTTTTGGGATCCGGGGGGGGGTTAGTGAGAGTTCCCCGGGAGAATATGGCTCTCCTCTCGCCACAACTCCAATGGGGCTGACCTCCCCCGCTCCTGGTGCGACCGTGGCGAAGTCTGTCATTAGCCGTTGTCCGGTTGCAAGGTCTGGGTCGGGTGGGAATACCCGGACCTTGCCCTTTCTTTTGTGAGGCATTTGGGATGAAAATATCGCTGGAAAGCTTAATACAGGCAATGAGAAATGCGGAGCTCACGGCTATGCTCCCGCTCCGGATGCCATCTTGTTTTCTCTCCCATCTATTCTCATTTTTTTTCCAGTTGCAATAGGGCAGACCCCACTCAATCTTTAGGCCAAAGGATTCTCTGTGCTTGCCCCAAGCTTTCTTGCTTTTAGATAGTTTTTGCTTTCAGCACCTAACTTGGAAGGAAGGCTACACCATGCACCCACCACCATTCAGTGAAGGAATATTTCCATGTTACTATTTTTTTCACCCAGTTTCATACCATAATCCTTTGTTTTAGAATGTCCTGTCCACTAAAAAAAAAAATACATGCCTCTTGTGAATTATTTATATCTTTGAACTACTTGAATACTTTCTATCATATCCCATCTCTGCCTCATCGCTTCCAAAATATGTATATTTAGATTCTGGTCTCACTTCATACACCATTTTGGCAGCCCTCTGGAACTGGGGATAATAGTACAGATTATGTCACATTTATTTATATAGCAGTATTACCTTTTTTTTCTGATTATACCTCTTCCTTTGACCCTAGTATTCTTCTAACTCTCAATGCTGCCTTGTTAGCAAAAAAGGACATCCTCAAGATCATCATACGTACATGTTATCCCAAGATCCCTCTCCTGTTTGGTACACATCAGTACCTCAAATCATGTCCTGCTCTTTGCACCTGTTGCATGACCAGACTTTTATGTTATAGCTGCCAAAAACTCTTGACTAAGTCTCATTTTTGCACCTATACATCATTAATTGTAAAAATATCAAAGAGAACCGAACCCAAAACAGATTCCTGTGGCACTCCACCAATAACCCTCCTTTACTTGGAGTAAACGTATTCCACCCTCTTGTTGTCACTCAACCAATTTCTAACCCAGTTAGTTACTGTAGCATCCAGCTCTAAGGTGCTCAGCTTATTTAGGAGCTTTCTGTGGAAATGGGCTTACTAAAATCAAAGTATATCACATCTCCGTTTTCTGCCTGTCTTCAAAGAATGACTTGGCACTCCATTGTTTTTGTGAATACTTTAAGGTCCCTTAATATCCTGGTTTCAGTGCCAGGCTTACTTTCCGTTTTGTTCAATCCATACCAACTCTCTTATGTAAATGTACTAGGGTCTATCTCAATTCTGTTTGTATTCCTGCCATTCATCTGTTGTCCCTTAGTCATTCAATACTGCAAAAAATAAAAAAAAGTATTGTTCACCCTTTCTACTTTTTCCTTATGGTTTAATGCATGCTATAAGTGTCTTCCTCTAACTGAAGATATATACTTGATCTACAATTTACTATAATGCATATATATATTTTTGTTTTTTTGTTTTATTATAGATCTGCTGCTTGGAAAGCTGAAACCAGAGTGGAAAAACTAGAATATAGTAATGATGATCCACCTCCCTGGTTTGGATACGATCATAAAGGAAACCTATTCAACCCTGTATTACAAAAAGAACATGAAGCAGGATCAGAGCGTCAAGAAGTGTTATTTCTCAATGAAACTACTGATGGCATCTAATTTTTATCTCCATTCAACGACTGCACATATTAACAATATTACAGGACCTCCGCTACTTCCTGTCCTAGAAAAATGTTCTCAATGAATACAGAGAATGAGTTCTATTTTATCAATAACTGAAATCATGGAACCTAATGCAAATCTGTTAAACATGCAGTAGCCATGGCTTATGATTAGTGTATATACAGCTGTCTGAGCAGTGGTTTAAACTTACAAAAATACTAAAAACAAACTAGATAAGCATGTCTTTCCTCTTGCAAGAAGGAATGGATTCATTTTTTCCATGCCAATTTTTGCTTATTTGAGGGTAGATTTTTAAAAGAACCGTGTGTGTGCCCATAAAAGCGCATAAATCGCCATGCACAAAAATATGTGCATTTTATACCCTCATTAGGCGCAGGAGTCTGGTGAACATGAGAGAGCACCTCTTTATAGGGCTCAGTCTGATATTCTATAAAAGGACCATTGTAAGGGGGCACTTTCATTCGGGGTGAGTTTTCAGGAGGTGGGTTGGGGTAAGGGGGGTGTGTTATAGACACATTCAGAGGGCTCCATTGTAAAATTGACATCATTAAAGAATTTTTTTTACTTAAGTGCATAATTTTGTGTCATCTGCAGATTTGATCACCTTACTTGCCGTACCCCTTTCCAGATCATTTATAAATATATTAAAAAGCACCAGTACAAATACAGAGCCCTGAGCCAATGCACTGTGAAAACAGATCACTTAATCCTACTGTTCATTTTCTCCTTTAACTAGTTTGTAATCCAGAAAAGGACATCGCCTCCTGTCCCATGATGTTTTAGTTTTCTTAGAAGCCTCTTATGAGGGACTTTGTCGAATGCCTTCTGAAAGTTCAAATATACAACATCTACCGGTTCACCTTTGTCCATGTGTTTGTTCACCTCTTCAAAAAAAATGTAGATTTGTGAGGCAGGCCTTCCCTTGGAGTAAATCCATGCTGGCTGTGTCCCATTAAGCTAAGCCTATCTAAATGTTTTGTGATTTTATTCTTTATAACAGTTTCCACGATTTTTCCCAGCACTGAAGTCAGGCTCACTGGTCTATAGATTCCCGGCTCACCCCTAGAGCCTTTTTTAAATATTAGGATTACATTGGCCACCTTCCAGTCTGCAGGTACAATGGGTAATTTTAATGATAGTTTACAAATTAATTGAAATAGGACTGAAATTTCAATTTTTAGTTCTTTCAGAACCCTGGGGTCTATACCATCCAGTCCAGATTTACTACTCTTCAGTTTGTCAATCTGGCCTACCACATCTTCCAGGGTCACCGTGATTTGGTTCAGTTCATCTGAATCGTCACCTTTGAAAACCATCTCTTGAACAGGTATCTCCCCAACATCCTTTTCAGTAAACATCGAAGGAGGAATTCGTTTAGCCTTTCTGTGATGGCCTTATCTTCCCTAAGTGCCCCTTTAAATCCTCAATCATCTAACAGTCCAACCGACTCCTCACAGACTTTATGCATCAGATATTTTTTTTTTAAGTTTTTATTGAGTTTTTTTTTTTGCCTCTAAGGCCAACTTCTTTTCAAATTCTATTTTATCCTGTTTTACCAATGTCTTACATTTAACTTGCCAATGCTTAATCCTATTTTCTTCTGATGGATCCTTCTTCCAATTTTTGAATGAAAATCTTTTGGCTAGAATAGTCTCTTTCACCTCACTTTTTAACCATATTGGTAATCGTTTCACCTTCCTCCCGACTTTCTTAATATGTGGGATACTGCATTTCGAAGACGGTATTTTTTTTTTTTTTTTTTTTTTTAAACAATGTGCAAGCCTGTTTCATATGCTTAAGATTTGTAGCTGCACCTTTCATTTTTTTGGTTTGTTTTTTTAAACTATTTTTCTCATTTTATCAAAGTTTCTCTTTTGAAAATGTAGTGCTAGAGGCGTGGATTTAGTTAACGTCCCCCTTCCCGTCATTAATTCAAATTCGATAACAATTGCTAAGCAGCCCCAGCACAATTACCTTTCTCACCAAATGTATTTATTTTTTTTTAACATTTATTTATATTTTTATATTCCGCTTTTCACACTTTTTTCAGCATTTCAAAGTGGATTACATTCAGGTCCTGTAGGTATTTCCCTATCCCCAGAGGGCTTACAATCTAAGGGGGTCATTTTCCAACTCGCATTATGGTGTTTTCGCATGCGTTAAGGCATGCGAGAAACGCCTTAACGCATGCAAAAACCACCATAACGCATGGTGCGATGCTAATTTTTAAAAGGGGAGGGATTGGGGGCGGAGTCGGAGGCAGGAATTTTGTAAACGTGGGCTGGCTTCACAAAGTGCGAAGCCATAACTCGTATCACACAGTTTTAACACTGAAAATAAGTACACCTGTTTCATTGAAATTAAGAGGTACGATGTAATGCGATATGCCCATAATGCAAATTGTGATTTTTTTTGCAAATTGTGTTTTGGCCATTTTTAGGCTGGGGACGGCAGATACTCTGGGGGTGGCACCATAGTAAGCAGCTATTTATGCAACTATAGGAGGCCCACTTAGTAACTTGAGGTGAGGTTTAGGTAGTAGTGTAGGGATTAAGGGCCACTTTGACATGCAGCGTGAGACGTACGAACAAAACGGTGCACTCTTGTGAAGATTTGATGTCTTTTAGAGTGTGGAAACTCACACAATGATGAGATTTGTACAATGTTCTCTCAACCTAGCTTGATGGGCATGAGATAAATACTGTGGATCCCTTAAGGCTAGAGGATGTGAATGAAGAAAAGCATGCAGGGGGTAACTTAATGGTGTGACAGTTACTACCCTTAACCAATAAGTCTTTATGCTGTTGATGCAACTCCAATGTTTCTCTCTGCTTCAATGGCAAGAGGTAACAGGGAAATGGACTCAAACAGCAACCAACAAGGGCCTTGACTTTGACAGTATAGGAAACTGATAATTATAAAGGTGGCTTCTATGGCCAGTAGATACTACCATAAGATTGCTGGACAGACTGGATGGACCATTTGGTCCTTTTCTGCCATCATTTCTATATATGTTTGTTTCTATGTGACTGTGCATTTAGTCTCTTGCAGGATCTTAATCCTGTTGGACTCTATGCCAGCCCAGATATAAAGCGCCACCCTACCACCAAGTTGCTCCTTTCTGTCATTGCAATATAATTTGTACTCTGTTATAGCACTATTCCTTTGGTTATCCTCTTTCCACCATGTCTTTGAGATGCCAATTAAAGTGTATGTCATCATTCACTGCTATACACTCTAACTTTCCCAACTTACTTCTTAGGCTTCTGGCATTAGCATACAAACATTTCAAAGTGTGTTTTTTGTTTGTATTAAGATTGTGCTTTTCAGTTGACGGATAAATTGGAATCTTTTAGCTCAGGTGAATCTTTAATTATAGACACTTGGACTACATTTCTTATTATTGGAACCTCTCTGTTGGAATGCCCTAACTCTAATGCTTAATTAGTATCCTTTGAAGATACCTCCCTCCGAACCATGCGCTGCCAAGTGACTGTCTGCTTTCCCCTATGATTTAGTGTAAAATCTGCTCTCTCTCCTTTTTAAAGGTTAGCGCCAGCAGCCTAGTTCCACCCTGGTTAAGATGGAGCCCATCCCTTCGGAAGACTCCCCCCTTCCCAAAAGGTTCCCCAGCTCCTTAAAAAGCTGAATCCCTCTTCCTTGCACCATTGTCTCAACCACGCATTGAGACTCGGGAGCTCTGCCTGCCTCCGGGGACCTGCACGTGGAACAGGGAGCATTTCAGAGAATGCTACCCTGGAGGTTTTGGATTTCACCTTTCTACCTAAGAGCCTAAATTTGGCTTCTAGAACCTCTCTCCCACATTTTCCTGTGTCGTTGGTGCCCACATGTACCACGACAGCTGGCTCCTCACCAGCACTGTGTAAAATCCTATCTAGGTGACACATGAGGTCTGCCACCTTTGCATCAGGTAGGCATGTTACCCGGCAATACCACCAGCTGCCCAGCTGTCTCCATTCCTAAAAATCAAATCACCAACTATAATGGCCGACCTAAACCTTCAGACCTGGGCCATAGCCCTGGAGGAGACATCCTCAGTGCAAAAGGACAATGCACCATCTGGATTGCAGGTCCTTGCTACAAGTTCATTTCCTGCTGCAACTGGTTGATGTTCTCCGATCAGGAGACCTTCCTTCTCCAAGGCAGCACCAGGACTGCCAGACGAATTGGGACTTGGCTACTATGTCCCTGAAGGCCTCATCTATATACCTCTCTGCCTCAGCTCCTCCAGGTCTGCCACTCTAGCCTCCAGAGATCAGACTCATTCTGAGAGACAGGAGCTCTTTGCACCAGGTGCGCACAAACAATTTCTCACACGACACTCAATGCAAAAGACTGAGAAAGCCCCCTCTTGCCGCTGGACTGCTCTTTCATCTTAAATTTGTTCAGTTCCTAGTTAAGTTTAGGTTGCTATGGGAGTAGGACTGCATACGATTAAGGTCCCTTAAATGTATTAATGTATACACTATTGACTTGCAAGGGAATGATTAAACTCTTGAAAAGGCATGGGGAATATCTGAATTTAAGTTAAAAGAGTAAAAGGCTGATTTTCTTTTTTTTTTTTTTTAGTGTGAAAATGTCACCTGTCTATAAGTTAAAATATGAGCTAAGGGTGGATGGGAGAGAGGGAAAGACAAACACAAACTCCTGGGCTTTTGCCTACTCTCTGACTAGCTACTTAATATAAATATACTAGCCGTTAAGCCCGTTAAAACGGGCGAGATTCCATCGGTCAGACCGGCTTGGTTAGAGCCGCTCGGTTCTCCACAACTTCCCTTTTCCTTCCATCCTCTCTCACCTCATCTACAACCCCTTCCCTCTCCCAGCCCTCCTCCACTCTTTTTTCTCTTCTCCATAACTTCTTACCCTTCCCACTTGTTCAGTCATATCCTCTTCCTTTTTCCCTTCCCCTCTCACCTTCCCTTCCCCCCTTCTCCCCTCTCCCTCAGCCCTCCTCCAATCCCTCTTTTTCTCTACTCCACTTTACCCTTCCCACTTACATCCTCTTCCTTCCATCCCTTCTCATCTTCCCTTTCCTTCCCCTCCCACCTCCTCAACCCCTTCCCTCTCCCTCAGCCCTCCTCCACTCTTTCTTCTTCTCTCTGGCCGCCTGACACTTAGATACCGCCGCCACTGCTCCATGGGATGTCTCCGGGGGGGGGGGTCTCTCTCTCGTGCGCACCTCTCCACCGGGCTCGTTGCTGGCCCGCCTGATGCTCGGTGATGAGGCGCGCGCACGAGAGAGACTCCCGGCGACCTTCCATGTCTGTGCCGCCGCCGCTGCTGCTGCTTCTCCCCGCGCGAGAGAGAGAGACCCCCCCCCCGGGAGACCTCCTGTGCTGCCGCTGCTGCTCCTCCTCGCCGTTTCCAAGTCCGCTGGGCTCCCCTCTGACCGACGTGCTCTCGCGCATGCGCAGTAGAGCTGCTCCCTACTGCACATTTGCGGCACGTCGGTCCAAGCCCATTTATATGGTAGATAAAACTCCTGCTTATTTTGCCTGCCTTCTGACTAGTTATTTAATACAGACACACAAACACACTGAAGAATTATACCCAAATAGTTTACTTCTCCCCAAAACATAAGTTCTAAAATTTCCCCAAGCAGTACCTACTGCACCAGCAATGTGATTCCTCTCCTCTCAGTGCTCCCACTGGATTGTGATAGAGTGAGACATTCAAATATATCACAGGTATAAATAAGTATCGCATGAAAGGCAAATATTTTTCAGTAGAAATAAAATTCTGAAACAAAGGGGTCATGGTATAAGACAGAAAGGGGCACACTCGGACAAGGAGATGTTTATTTAAAGAAAGGGTAGTGAATGCATAGGACAGCCTACCACCCTCATCTAAAAATTTTTATTTCATCTTTCATAAATAGTCTCTTCAAAGCAGATTACATTCAGGAACTGGAGGTAATAGCAGGTGAAGTGACTTGCCCAAGGGCACAAGGAGTTTTCAGCAGGATTTGAGCCCTAGTTCATAGACGGTTGCTCTAAAACACTAAGCTAATCCTTCACTAATAAATGGAAGGATACATTTGTTATAGGGTACCTATTATGTCTCAAAGGCCAAGAGCTGGAGACAAACTCATTTTGGGGATAATTTTCTAAGGGATTTACGTGCATAAAAGTAGTATATATTGTACCAATTTTCAAAATCCCACTTACATGCAGGGAGAATAACTTTCAAACAAATGCGCACAGTGGCACATACATGCGTATATAGTCAGCAGATCTATGCAAGTATTTTATTACCTGCACATATGATATATACACTTTTATGAAACACACATCTCTCTACTCTGCATCATAAATACATATATGAATTATACATGACTACATGCAATAATGAAACATGTATTTTTCCTGCCTATTTAAAAAAATACACCCACATATATTTTACACACAAAAGTAAAACAGGACTTGCTCACACAAGTCGGCCAATTTAAAAAAGCGAAGTTGCTTACCTGTAACAGGTGTTCTCCCAGGCCAGCAGGATGTTAGTCCCCACATGTGGGTGACAGCATCAGATGGAGCCCAGCACAGAAAACGTTTGTCAAAGTTTCTAGAACTTTGACTGGCATCTACTGGGCATGCCCAGCATGGCACCAACCCTGCAGCCAGCAGGGGTCCCTCTTCAGTCTTATTTAAAAGCTACAGGTAGTGCCGAATAATAAAATAATAAAATGAACCCAACACTGCGGGTGGCGGGCGGGTTACGTGAGGATTAACATCCTGCTGACCTGTGAGAACACCTGCTACAGGTAAGCAACATTTACTTTCTCACAGGACAAGCAGGATGGTAGTCCTCACCTATGTGTGAGTACCGAGCTGAGGATGTCCGAACAGGCACCAAATGTACCCAAAGGTGTGCAACAGGCACAACACCTGGGGTGGAATTTGGTAGGAGGCATCCTGAACCCCACCAGGCAGGCAGAAGGGTGTTGGTACGTCACGTCGTAAATAGGTTACACAAGACAGACTGACCGAAGATGGAATCTTGTCTTCGGCTCTGTCTAAGCAATAGTGGGCTGTAAAAGTATGGAGAGAACTCCAAGTGGCAGTCCTGCAAATGTCAGGAAGCGGCACTGATCATAGGTGTGCTACTGAAGTCGCCATGGCCCTCACAGAGTGAGCTTTAACACAGTATTGGAGTGGAATGCCCGCTTGCTGATAGCAAAAGGATATGCAGTCCGCTAGTCAGGAGGAGAGAGTCTGCTTACCCACAGGCTGCACCAATTTGTTAGGATGGAAAGACACAAATAATTGAGTGCTCTTCCTGTGGGCAGCTGTATGGTCTAGGTAGAATGCTAGTGCCCATTTGCAGTCAAGGGTATGCAGAGCCTGCTCTCCTGGATTGGAATGGGGCCTGGGAAAGAAGATAGGTAGTATAATGGACTGATTGAGATGAAACTCTGATACTACCTTAGGTAAGAATTTAGGGTGAGTGCAAAGTACCGCCCACTCCTGCAGAAGTTTAGTGTAAGGCGGATAGGTAACTAGGGCCTGTAACTCACTAACTCTGCGAGCCGAAGTGATTGCCAAAAGGAAAATCACTTTCCATGTAAGAAAGCGAAGTTCACAGGATTGGAGGCTCAAATGGTGGTTTCATGAGCAGACCCAAAACCAGGTTGAGGTCCCAAGAAGGGGCCGGAGGACGCAGTGGAGGCTTGAAGTGAAGCAAGCCTTTCAGAAATCGTGTGACAAGGGGTTGTACTGAGATAGGGACATCCCCGACACCTTTATGGGAGACGGCTACCGCACTGACATGCATTCTAATGGAGGAAGTTTTAAGAGCTGACTCTGACAAGTACCAGAGGTAGTCTAGAAACTTCAGGATTGGACAGGTAAAAGGATCAAGGGCCTGAGAAGAGCACCATGATGTGAACCTGTTCCATTTGTAGAAATACGATTTTCTCGTGGAAAGCTTCCGTGAAGCAATCAAGACACAGGAGACTGGATCAGAAAGGTTAAGCGGCTGAAGGATTAACCTTTCAATATCCATGCTGTCAGGGACAGGGCCTGAAGATTGGTGTGGCGAAGGCACCCGTTGTTTTGAGTGATTAGAAGCGGGTCTGTTCCCAGAGGAATGTGCCTGCAAATGGAAAGATCCTGAAGAATTAGAAACCACACTTGGCGGGGCCAGTGGGGTGATATCAGGATCATGGTTCCCTTGTCCTGACGTAACTTCAAGAAAGTCGTCGAGAGAAGTGGAAGTGGAGGGAATGCGTATAGGAGAGCGGTTGACCATGATAGGGAGAATGCGTCTCTTGGTGAATAATGTTGGCTGCGAGTGAGAGAGCAGAAATTGCCTACTTTGCGATTCTGGGGTGACGCAAAGAGGTCTATTTGAGGATAACCCCATTCTTGGAAGATGGAGTTCGCTACTGAGGGGTTTAGAGACCACTCATGCAGTTGGAAGGTGCGACAACTTGTCTGCCAATACATTGTCCACTCCCGGCAAGTAGGTGGCCCTGAGGTAAGAACATAAGAACATGCCATACTGGGTCAGACCAAGGGCCCATCAAGCCCAGCATTCTGTTTCCAACAGTGGCCAATCCAGGCCATAAGAACCTGGCAAGTACCCAAAAACTAAGTCTATTCCATGTTACCGTTGCTAGTAACAGCAGTGGCTATTTTCCAAGTCAACCCAATTAATAGCAGGTAATGGACTTCTCCTCCAAGAACTTATCCAATCCCTTTTTAAACACAGCTATATTAACTGCACTAACCACATCCTCTGGCAACAAATTCCAGAGTTTAATTGTGCGTTGAGTAAAAAAGAACTTTCTCTGATTAGTTTTAAATGTGCCACATGCTAACTTCATGGAGTGCCCCTAGTCTTTCTATTATCCGAAAGAGTAAATAACCGATTCACATCTACCCGTTCTAGACCTCTCATGATTTTAAACACCTCTATCATATCCCCCCCTCAGCCGTCTCTTCTCCAAGCTGAAAAGTCCTAACCTCTTTAGTCTTTCCTCATAGGGGAGCTGTTCCATTCTCCTTATAATTTTGGTAGCCCTTCTCTGTACCTTCTCCATCACAATAATATCTTTTTTGAGATGCGGCGACCAGAATTGTACACAGTATTCAAGGTGCAGCCTCACCATGGAGCGATACAGAGGCATTATGATATTTTCCGTTTTATTCACCATTCAGTTTCTAATAATTCCCAACATTCTGTTTGCTTTTTTAACTGCCGCAGCACACTGAACCGATGATTTCAATGTGTTATCCACTATGACACCTAGATCTCTTTCTTGGGTTGTAGCACCTAATATGGAACATAACTATAGCATGGGTTATTTTTCCCTATATGCATCACTTTGCACTTATCCACATTAAATTTCATCTGCCATTTTGATGCCCAATTTTCCCATTGAGTGGGAGAGGGCCTCCGCCCATATCTGCGCAGCTTCCTGACACAGAAGGTAGGATCCTGTCCCTCCATGCTTGTTGATGTACCACATGGCCACCTGGTTGTCCGTCTGGATCAGAATGACATGATTGGACAGGCGATGCTGAAATACTCTGAGTGCGTATCGAATTGCTCGTAACTCCAGGAAATTTATTTGGTGTTTGGCTTCCTCTGGAGACCAGGAACCTTGTGTCTGGAGATCGGCCACATGGGCTCCCCACCCGAAGTTGGAAGCATCGGTTATTTGAGGGTTTGGCGCCTGAAAGGGCAAGCCCTGTAGAAGATTGATGTGATTCGTCCACCAGGCGAGACATAGACGGAGTGAGTCGGTGACATGGATAATGGTCGACAGGGGCTGAAGGGACTGTGTCCATTGTGACCTTAGAGTCCACTGCATGACTCTCATGGCCAGGTGGGCCATTGGTGTGACCTGAACTAAGGACGCCATGTGTCCTAGAAGGATTAGAAAACGATGAGCATTTGTCAAGTGTTGAGACTGCAGCTGATGCGTCAGAGACACGAGCATGAGTGCTCATTGTCGAGGCAGGAAAGCCTTTGCCTGTAAGGTGTCCAAGTCTGCCCCAATGAACAATAAGGTTTGAGATGGGACTAAGGAGGATTTGTCGTAGTTGACTAGAAATCCGAGTGAAAGTAGAGTGTTTAAGGTGAGATGTAGAGATGACAAAGCGGATTGCTGAGTCGAAGCCCTGATTAACCAGTCGTCCAGATAGGGGTAGACGTGAACACCTTGAGTCCTGAGGAAGGCGGCAACCACAACGAGGCATTTTGTAAAGACTCGTGATGCAGATGCTAGGCCGAATGGAAGCACTCTGTATTGATAGTGCTTGGGGCCTACGAGAAACTTCAGGAATTTGCGATGAGATGGAGTTATCGCAATATGAGTGTATGCGTCCTGGAGGTCAAAAGAGCAGAGCCAGTCTTCTCTTTGAGGAAGAGGAAGCAGGGAGCCTAAGGTTACCATCTTGAACTTTTCTCTCTGGAGGTACTTGTTGAGGGCTCGTAGATCCAAAATTGGACAAACGCCTCACGATCTTTTGGGGATTAGAAAGTACCGGGAATAGAACCAGAGGCCTTGCTGAGGCAATGGTACTGGTTCTATTGCTCTGGACTGGAGTAGGAGGGAGGCCTCCTGCTCCAGGAGCAACGAATAGTCGGATGTTTTCCACGTCATTAGAGGTGAGGAATCCTGAGGGATGGAGAGAAAGTTGAGATGATAGCCTTGAATAATTATTGCTAGGACCCAGTGGTCCGAGGTGATTGATTGCCATATGTTGTTGAAATGGCACAAGCGGCCTTCCACTGGGACATTTGGTAATGGAATCTGGCTGCTGCTCTCTATGCGAGAGTCAAAAACCAGAAGCAAGGCCCAGTTGGGAGGCTGTCTGTGGCTTTTGCTTTTGGGTTTGACGAGACTGTGATTTGAGGAATGGTCTCGCAGAACAGCATCTCGCTGCTGGCGGGTAGGACGTCTTTGGTCTATAAAAAGACTTTTTAGAGTCCTTCCGGAAAGGCTGTTTAGAAGGATAATCTGAAGGTATCAGAGAGAGCTGTCAGAGTCTCATGATGGTGCTTTAGTTCAGCCACTGTCTTTTGAATCTGCTCGCCAAAGAGATTGTCTCCTATGCAGGGGAGGTCGGATAACCGCTCTTGCACTTCCGGACGAAGGTCTGAAGACTTGAGCCAAGCCCATCGTCTTGCTGAAATAGCGGCTGCAGATACTCTGGTTGTAGTGTCAAAGATATTGTAACATGATCTAATTTATTTATTTATTTAACATTTTTATATACCGACCTTCATGAAAGAAATTCATATCAGATCGGTTTACAAATAACATGAGGGGAATAACAAAGTCAACCATATAACAAGAAATGAAATGAAAGTTACATATAACAAGGGGTATTAACCTGGAGGGCTAGAATAGCCGGAGCGATAGAAAGCATAACTGAACAAATTAGATATATAATACAATAATATGATGAGAAGAGGCGTAAGTGTATAGGCTACACTTGTCATAGAGTTTAGGTAGGAGTCAGTGTCTGAATTAGTGAGGAATTGCTGGAACTGTTGGTTAAGTGAAGGCCTGGATGAAGAGCCATGTCTTAAGTTTTTTGCGGAAGGTAGACGGGCATGGTTCTAATCTGAGTTCTGTGGGCATCTTGTTCCAGATGGCTGGGCCAGCTGTAGAGAAGGTTCGTTCTTTGGTAGATGATAGGCGGGTAGATTTCGTTGTAGGGGGTTGCAGGGTGCCTTTATATGCTTCTCGAATCGGTCTATCTGATGTGTATAATTTGAGGGGAATCTGGAGGTCTAGTTGTTGTTGGTTGTGAATGACTTTGTGAATTATAGTGAGAGCCTTGTGTAATATTCTATATTTGATTGGCAGCCAGTGCAGGTTCTGTAGTATGGGGGTGATGTGTGTTCCTCTGTTGGTATTAGTCAGGATTCTTGCCGCAGCATTTTGGAGCATCTGTAATGGTTTGATAGATGAAGTAGGGAGCCCGAGGAGAAGAGAGTTACAGTAATCTGTTTTGGAAAAGAGTGTGACTTGGAGCACTGTCCTGAAATCTTGGAAGTGGAGGAGGGGTTTGAGCCTTTTCATGACTTGTAATTTATAAAAGCTAATCTCATGTTTGCCTGCCTCCAACCCCTTATTAAGTAGGGTGTGGAACTTTTCTGGAAGTGACTGAAGCACGGAGGTTGTCAAGTCTTGTAGTTGCTTAAAAATGACCCTATTATATTGGGTCATATATAGTTGGTAAGCAGCAATTCGGAGGATCAGCATTGAACCTTGAAAGACTCGGTGACCAATGGTATCCAAAAACTTCTGCTCCTTTCCAGGGGGAAAGGAATTATGAGTTTTCAACCTTTTTGCTTTCTTTTGCGCAGATTATACCACCACAGGCTGGTGATCCAACTGAGGCTTTTGAAAGCCTGGAGCTGACTGCACCAAATAGGTAGAGTCAGTTTTTCCTGCGGACTGGTGCAATGGAGCCAGGATGTTCCCAGTTCTTTTTGAGAAGGTCAAGGAGAACTTGATGGATGGGGATGGTGGTGATTTCCTTGGGCGCGTCCAGGAATTGAAGCAACTCCATCATTTGATGCCTGTCGTCCTGTTCTGTCAGTAACTGGAAGGGGACCAATTCAGACATGTCCTTCACAAAATTTATGAAAGAAAGGTCCTCTGGAGGAGAACGCTTTCTACTTTCAGTGGGTGAAGGTGGTTAAGGCAAATCATCAGTGTCTGGTGAAGAATCAGCAGTCCAGGAGTCATAAGGATCAGCACCTGTCGCTCTAGGAACTGTAGAGGGACGGGGTAGTTGGATATCTGAAGGTCCCGGTTTAGGCTCCGGAGGCACCGTTGAAAGCAATGAAGGCCCTGGCGCAGGCATCGATGGCATCTGTGGATGGCTCGATGGCGCCGATGGAGGTATTGATATCGATGTCGATGGCTGAGGCAGAATTCCCGATGGAGGGATGCGGAACGGTGTTTCTCCTCCTGATGATAAAGTCAGCGGAGAGGGCACCGGAGTCATCGGTGACCCGGGGTTCACTGGTGGAAAAGCGGCAATAAGCGCTTCCATCCTCGATAGCAGCGGTGCTAATGCTGCTGGATTCGGGTCGGTGCTCGGTTCCACTATCGGTACCGATATCGGTGCTGGGGGAACCTGGAGCCGGTGCATCTCCTTGTCGATGGCCTCCTGAACCATCTGGTCCAGTTCTTCTCGGAAACCTGGAGCAAGCAGCCCCGGCTCCGGAACAGAAGAAGGAGGCAGAGGCATAGCCGGAGGGACCACTGTTAGAGGCGGAGTCGCGGCTCCCGACACCCTGTTAGGTGAGGATTGCCTCAGTGACCCGGTCGCCGAAAAGGTCGGTGCCTTTTCTGGATGGGGTTTCTTTGGCGGTGGCTCGGACGATGGCGAGGTCGATGGTTTCGATGCCTCGATGGTCCGAGACTTTCTGTGCAGATGGCGGTTTCTCCTTACGATCCCCTCCCTCGGTCCTGAGGGGGAGAAGAGGGTGTCGCAGGCCGAGAAGTGATCGATGCTGGGCAGTCACCGGACGGTGGTTGATGCTGATACGACGTTGATGGTGCCGGTTCAGATGACGTCTATGCAATGGACGGAGTCGGGGTTTGAGCACAGAAGAGAAGTCCCATCTTCTCCTTTCTGGCCTTGCGACCTTTTGGTGTCATTAGGGCACATTTGGTGCAGGTCAAGACATCGTGCTCTCGTCCAAGACACATTACACTGACTTTATGTGGATCTGTAATGGACATGGTACGAGTACAGTCCGGACATGGACGGAACCCGACGCCATGGCCATAGAAATATCGAGCTGCGGTACGGTTGACAGCCAGTAGGCCGCGAGGGTCAAACTCGACGGTAATCGATGGAAAACGGGTAAAAACTTACCGGAGTACCACGGACTAACAAAAGTTAATGGAGGGACCCTGTGGGGCAATTTAACTTTAAATAATTCCGTGAGGAAAATTCCTGTCAGGAATCCTTGCAGTGCTCTTTAACCGCGTGGCTACTGCTGCGCGGAGAAAAGAAGACAGAAGAGGGACCCCCTGCTGGCTGCAGGGTTGATGCCATGCTGGGCATGCCCAATAGGGGCCAGTCAAAGTTCTAGAAATTCTGACAAAAGTGTTCCGTGATTGGGCTCCATCCTGTGATGTCACCCATATGTGAGGACTACCATCCTGCTTGTCCTGTGAGAACACCTGTTACAGGTAAGCAACTTCGCTTTCTCCTAGGACAATTCCTAGCTACTGGCTGGCCCCGAAAAATAATGGGACCAATGGTTACCAAACAGGTGCCAACAGACCCACAGCACCTCTGTTGTGCAACACCTGGGACAGTCTGAACTCAAACCAGGGGCCTTAGGAGAAAGAGTTCGGATCACAGCTGAAAAAAGTTCCTGAGGACAAACTGGCCGAATCTGCTATCTTGGCGGCCGTCCCTGTCCAGGCAATAGGGAGCTGTGAAAGCATGGAGAGAACTCTGTCGCAGCCTTGCAGATCTCTCCCACTGGAACTGCACGCAGGTGAGCCACCGAAGTCACCATGGCTCTAACAGAATGAGCCGTGACGTAGCCCCCCAGTTGGAGTCCTGCCTGAACAAAGCAGAAGGAAATGCAGTTTGCTAGCCAGGTAGAGAGAATCTGTTTAGCAACAGCCACCCCCAGCCTATTACAGTCAAAAGAGACGAAGAGCTGGGTGGACAGTCTGTGGCCTGCCATTTGGTCCAGGTAGAAGGCTAAGACCCTCTTATATTTGAGTGTGTGCAGCATCCTCTCAGAGTGAGGCCTAGGGAAAGAAGTAAGCAGGACGATGGACTGGTTAAGATGGAAATCTGTTACTACCTTCGGTGGCAATTTAGAGTGCATATCCAGAACCACCTGGTCATAGAAGAATCTTGTATAGGGTGGATAAATCGCCAAGGCATGTAATTCACGGACCTTGCGTGCATACGCGAACGCTACCAAGAATATGACCTTCCAGGTCAATTACTTGAGGGTAGAGGAGCGCAGCGGTTCAAATGGTGGTTTCATCAGCTGGGCCAAGACCACATTGAGGTCCCAAGAAACTGTAGAGGGCCTCAGGTGAGGCCACAGTTGAAGCAACTCATGTATGAAGCACCCTAACATGGGCTGCACTGAAATGGGTGAACTTCCTGCTGGCAAGCTCCTATGGCATTCAGGTGTTCCCAAAGAGAGTTGGTTTTAAGCCCAGCCTCCGAGAGGTGCAGTAGGTAATCCAGGAGTTGCCAGACAGGGCATGAGAAAGGATCAGGACTCTTTGCTCACACCAGACGCTAAACCTCCTCCATTTTGAAGCATAAGACTTCCTGGTGGAAGGCTTTCTCGAAGCCACCAAGGACCCAGGACACCTCCTCTGAAAGATCAAGGGGCTGCAAGATCATCTGCTCAACATCCAGGCCATGAGTGATAGGGCCTGATCCTGCATGAAAAGGTCTGGGGAAGTTTCCAGACAGACTGGGTCCAGCCAAAATAGAGCCTGCAAGAGCGGGAACCAAACCTGTCTCGGCCATTGGGGGGCTATGAGAATCATAGTCCCCCTGTCCTGGCAAAGCTTCAAGAGAGTCTTCGATACCAACGGAAGTGGAAGATACGCATAAAGAAGGCCTGTCCCTCAGTGAAGGGCAAAGGCATCCATGGCTGGTTCGTCGACTGACCTGGTCAGGGAGCAGTACCAGGGAACGTTCCAGTTGCATGGGGAGGCAAATAGAGCCACATCCGGGATTCCCCAGAGAGAGAAGATCTAATCCACTACTTCCTGCTTCAGGAACCATTTGTTCCTGAAGCAGGAACCACTCGTTCCTGAAGCAGGAGATTAGATCTGCTACCTCCTGAAAGTTTGGCTCAGCCTGTCCACCAGGGCATTCTCTACATTGGCCAAGTACACGGCCCAGAACAGCATTCCCTGAGCCAGTGCCCAGGCCCAGATTTGCACTGCCTCCTGGCAGAGGAGGAAGGATCTGGTACTCCTCTGCTTGTTGATATACCACATAGCTACTTGATGTCAGTCCAGATGAGAACCACTCTGTTGGCTAGCCGATCCAGGAAAGCCGATAGAGCATACCAGATCATCTGTAGCTCCAAGAAATTGATCTGACATAGAGCTTCTTGAGTGTTCCAGAGGCCCTGTGTGTGTGGAAGCCTTCCACATGGGCCCCCCAACTCAGGTGGAACGCATCCGTGGTAAGCACTATCTGGGTGGGAGAAGCCTGAAAGGAGACACCCTGCTCCAGATTGGAAGGAGTTGTCCAAGACAGGAGGCCTTGGATGCGAACTTGAAAGCCCTGGGTAGCCTTATGCCACTGGGATCACAGGGACCATTGGGCTTGGTGCATATGGAGATGGGTAAAGGGTATGACATGGACAGTCATGGCCATGTGCCCCAGAGCTGCAGCATACGCTGCGCCGATATCATCCGGCGTTGCTGGACTTCCTCCGCCAGGGACATCAACATGTCTGCCCTGTCACAAGGTAAAAAAGCCTTCACCTGCGTCGCATCTAACAGTTCCTATGAAACCTAGCCATGACGATGGATGGAGATGGACTTTGGGTAATTGATCAGGAACCCAAGTGACTCCAGAACCCAAATGGTCCGGTGAAGCAATTGCAAAGCTCCTGCCTGAGTGCTGCACTTGACCAGCCAATTGTCCAAGTATGGAAAGACCTGATCCCTGCTGGCGTAAATAGGCCCGACCATGGCCAGACACTTTGTGAAGACCCGAGGTGCAGAGGCCAGGCCAAACGGTAGGACATGGTACTGAAAATGCCGACGACCCACCACAAAACTCCTGTGATCTGGAAAGATTCTGATGTGGGCATAGGCATCTTGTAGGTCGAGGGAGCAAAGCCAGTCCCCTCTTTGTAGGAGGGGAATCAGGGTGCCCAGGGATACCATCTTGAACTTTTCTCTTTTGAGAAATCTGTTCAAGGCTCACAGATCGAGAATGGGACAAAGGCCTCCTGTTTTCTTTGGAATCAAAAAGTAACGGGACTAAAAGCCCTGCCCCTGCTGGGCCTGAGGAACGGGCTCCACAACATTGGCCATAAAAATGGCTTAGAGCTCCACTAGGAGCAGCTCTGGATGTGAGATGGGATCCCAAAGTAGACATGGGGGCGTATCCGGCGGAACCTCCATGAGGTACAGCCATCGATCCACAAAAAAACGGAGACAGCCCCTGACCGGTGGGCCCTCTAGTCATGGTTGAAGCCCCTGGCTTGGGCTCCCCCTCATGGCCAGTCAAAACCCTGTGGTGGGGTAGCCTAGGGCGGTGGCTGAGGCTTGGGGCTCTGCTGCTGCTGGGACCTGCCCCTAGAACTGACCTGCTCAGGTGGGAGCGAAGGGCAGGAGGATAGTACTTCATCGGTCTGTAGAAAGGCCTCCTTGGCCCTGGTCTCGAGGATCTCTTGGAAGAGGGCAGGGAAGCAGAGACGCCAGCCGACAAATGTTGGAGGGTCTCATGGTGATCCTTCAGCTGTGCAACCGCATCTTTTACCTTGTCACCAAAAAGGTTATCTTGGTGCAAGGTAAAATCAACCAGTCTTTCCTGAACTTCAGGACAAAGGTCCAAGGCACGGAGCCAAGCGAGATGTCTGGCAGAAATACCGGCAGCCACAACCTGACTTGCCATTTCAAAGACCTCATAGGTCACCCGCACTTCATGCTTTCTGCACTCCAGGCCCTTCTGAACAATGGGCATAAGGGCCTCTTGGGGCTGTTGTGCTAAGTCATCCGCAACTTTCTGGATTTGCTTCCAGAGATTACGGGTATATTGGGTCTTATAGAAAAAGCTAGGAGGTGATATGGGCTACCAACATGGAGCCCTGAATCACCTTCCTACCCATGGCAGCCCATGCTCTATGCTCTTTACCAGGGGGAGCAGAGGCATGAGTCTTCAACCTCTTCGCCTTCTTTAGCGCAGACTCCACCACCACTGATTACGCTTCTCAAAACCTACAGTCTGCTGCACCAGATGCACCCTATCGGCCTTCCGGTTCACTAGGGCAATAGAGAGGGGGTGTTCCCATAACCTAAGAAGCAGCTCACAAAAGACCTCATGAACAGGGGACCACCACTACCTCCTTTGGGGCATCCACAAACTGGAGGATCTCCAGCATCTTATAGTGGGCATCCTCTTCTGCTACAAGTTGGAAGGGTATGGCCTCCGCCATAGGATGGATGAATCCCGCAAAGGTTAGGTCCTCCGGTGGAGATTGATGCTGCTTCTCCAAGGGGGATGGATCTGAAGAAAGACCATCAGAATCCACCGATGAACCATTAGAGGTATCATCTTCTCAAGGGTCATAAATGCCCTCAGACCCACCCAGACCGCCCGGGGAGAAGGCCTGGGAGTGCCAGGTGCATCTCGAGCCTGAGGCACCAAGGGCCCTGTGGGCAACGGAGGGCCTGAGGGTCCAGGTACCAGCCCAGGCAACGCAGGCCATGGCACTCCAGGTCCCAAATGGTGTAGAGGGCACTGATTGTCCCTCATCCCCAACGGGGATTGTCTCGGACGCCTTATGCTTCGGTGGACGACTGGATCAGGACGACACTGAGGAGGGCATAGAGTTGATCCAATAACGGTTCCAACACGGGCACCACCGGCATCAGTGCAGGCACCTGCATTGGTGAACACACCGGAACTTAGGGAGGCACTGGTGGTGGGAGCCCTAGCTCCCTGTCACTCAAAGCACGTTCCATCACCAGGCGCACCCGACATTCAAGCTCTGCCTTGAAAGCTTCCGATGAAAGGGCAGGCTGAGAGGGTAGAGGAGAGGCCAACTCCTCCTTGGGACATCGAGGAGGGTGTATGCCCAACACTGGAATCGGCATGGACAGCCTTGGGCCACAGGTAATGAGGGAGGGTGAAGCCTCCTCTCACTGTGGCTGCTTCAGGGGCAAGGTGGCAAGCGCCATGGCCAACCCGAGCGCCACACCACGCGAGGACAGAAACCGCTGGCGGTGCTTCCGAGATTTCCCACGGTGCTCGGTTCGTTCTTTACACTGCACAGAGGATGATGACCCAGAGGTCCGGTACTTAAAAGAGACTGACATGGGCTGATTTCCAGCACCCTCCTCACCCGAAAGCCTCGGAGGAGGGGACACCGAAGGGACGAGGATGAGCAGTTTCCCCCGGTCCTTAGGAGTCAATTGCATAGATCGGATGTCTCCGCTCCAAAAACCTTCTCCATTTTATCCAGCTGGGCACAGCGTCCCTTAGGAGTCATCTGAGCACACAACTAGCAGCCCCGAACATCGTGCAATGCCCCTAGGTACCGGATGCACACTTCATGTGGATCCATTAAGGACTTTGTCCGGGGACACTGGAAGCACCAGCAGAAGACCACAAGGACATGGGGACTGGCAGACACTGAAGGAGAGGAAAAAAAGAGAAACGTTCACCAACCGATGAAAAAAAAAAACCAATGGGGAACCAGGAAGAGACCCAGCGCAGGAAAAAAAAAGTGAAAAGAACATACTTTGTATAATGTTTAAGATGGTAGTTCCTCGGAAAAGAAGAGACGTGGACGCGTGGATATTGGCATTGTGGGCATGCTCAGTGTGCCAGTCTAGAAACTTTGACAGATGTTTTCTGTGACCGGCTCCATCTGATGATGTCACCCATATGTGAGGACTACCATCCTGCTTGTCCTAGGAGAACATGTGCATATAAATGAAATTTGCCAGTTTACCAATTAGTCCACCAGTTCACCCAGTCCTTCTCCAAATGAGACCCTTCTGGTTTTTCAGCCTGAAACCCCCCCCCCCAAGGTGCATCCAGACCTCCTCCCCCAGGCAGTACTACTCAATAAACAAACACATTTAATATCACTTACACCAGATATTTAGCAGGTGGAAAAATACGCAAGTTAGCAAATCTACACACGTGTCTTTTAAAATAGCAACTTACACACGTGCTGGCCATGCCCCTAGATTGTGCTTTTTTTTTTGCATGTGCAAGTGAAAATATGCATGTATTTTCAGCTTTTACAAAATACAGAATATGTGAGTAGATGCTACTTGCGTGCATGTTTGCTCATTTTTATGCGCGTTAAATTCACTCCTTAAAGTGCATTTACGCATGTAAAACCCAGGTTTAAGCATGTAAATCCCTTTGAAAATTACCCTCATAGTATTTTCTGAGGAGGAGGGAAAAGGAACAGGGTCCAATAGAGAAGGCTGACCAAAAAAAAAAAAAGAGAAATGGGAGTTCCATGGCAATAGTCAGCACTTAACACTATTTACTTAACTTAAACAAAAGAACATCAGACTGCACAACCTGTATGCAACTTGATACAAAGAGAGGCTTTAGAAAACAATATATAGATGCCACTGTTGATATATCCACATATCAGAAGGGGTAAGAGAGAACACACAGTATTCAAGAAAGTTGCTGTCTGAAGACCCATTAATCAGTAAGAACAGTATCTTAATCAGAAATGTATCCTATGGACACAAAATGAGAAAGTGAAACCAAACTATTTGGCTACACAGAGTGTAGTGATTGTCTATTAGTCCGACTCAAGGTTTTCAGTAGCATTTAAAATATTATAAGGCTGATTCCTGACTGCTTTTATCCTATTCAGTGCCTACAAATCAAGCTCTAAGTGATCATGAAATTTGGTCTGAACTGGGGTCAAACTCAAAAGAGTCATTGCATATTGTTAATACAGAAACTGAATTTAAATTTTCTTTAAAAAAAAAAAATGGTACATTTTTAGTAAAACAATGCAATAAGCTGAAGTTCTTTAGAATTGTTTTAATGGAATCTTAAATATTAATTTATGGTGAAATTTGTATTGTTAAGTGATTTATCCAAGTCACTGTAAAATCTTTGTGCTTAATGGATTAAGTTTTTTCCCACTGGCACAATAGGAGAAAATTATTGGAAAAAAAAAAAAAAAAGCATGTTCCAGGCAGGAAGGGAAAAAAAAAAAAAAAGCATGTTCCAGGCAGGAAGGGTTTAGGTTGGAGGTGCTAACAGCTGAGATATTGTATATTTGATTTTCAAATACGTGTGTGCTACTTTATCCCCAATCATCTGCCTGCACAAACAAGAGGTGCACATGCATTCAGGAGCTTTCAGCACCCGTACACTGTAAGAAAATTTCAAAGGGAAACTACCTACATTGTGCATTTGCTAAAAGCATCCATGTACATTGACACCACCACGAGCTATTCAAAATTGCTCCAAATCACTCTTAGTGGATTTGGCCTGCTGCTTATCATTCATTTTGAGCTGTTAATATAACATGAGGGTTGCAGAAATCTAACACACAGTTGTGAAGAACTAGAAGGCACTACACCCTTGGTTTTGTTGAACGATGGCAGTATTAGGCTATTGGTCTTCCGCACTGCGCCTTAAGAACTCGCGTTCTCTGTTCATTAAGGTGCGCCATTTTTTTACTCTCACCTCTTTCTTTACAATTCCCAGATCTCTGGGATAACATGATTTACACTGCTATGCTACTATCCTTTCTTCAGGCAGGAAGCTGAACAAGAGATTTCCCATTAGATTGGTCTCACTGAAGATCCTGCAAATATAGGCCATCTTTCCCACCCAAAACCTAGTTCAGAAAAGCAGAGACTGCTTGCAGCCTCTGCACTGCAGCACACAGAGAACTGCAATAAAGCCACAGAAGACATAGCTTAATGGAAAATCATGTTTCACACTTCAAGTAACACTAGCAAATTAATGCACAAAATCTGGAAAACCACAAATCCCTTGTTTTTTGCTGATTTAAGATAGTGTAGTCCTAGAATATTATATAGTAATATCTATAGTTTTGGCTACTGATTTTAGTTCATCTAATGCACTATTAATTCACAGGGTCCGTAGCTTTAGAGACTGAAACCAGCTCTGAGCTTGAAGAGATACAGTGCCAGCTTTGGTGTCGGCTTCAATCCATTTTCCATTTTCATTCATCTGATTCATGTGAGCTGGAGGAACAAAAAAATAAAGAACACCCAATGTTACTGGCATAAAAGGAATGGAATAAGAGTGCTAGTTAAAAAAAAAAAAATTCTAATAAATATCAACGTATCTAATGACAGCGTAACATTGGTAGAAGCTGCGGTTCTTGGCATGTGCAACAAGAGCTTTTATAGTCCGAATTCTACTGCACAAAAAACTAAGAGGATAATGCTAGAAACACTGACCAACAGGGGTAAAGGGCTCTAGGCATACGATAAAAGGCAGGAATGTTGGTCCTTGTGGCATTTTTAAACCTCTGCACTCAGAAAGCACCCTTTCCTGCTACTTCCTGCATTATTTAGTAAGGGATCTTTTATTTTTTTTTATTGAAGGTTAAACTGCATGCTGTGGCCATTTTCTAAGTATCTACTCGGCTCTTAACATGAGATTCTTCTGAATTCAGGCCATTTTTTAAAGTGTATGGCTGTTCGGTATTCTTCCTCAACCAATTCTGTTTTTTCCCTTGAACTAGTTTTTGACTAAGGGGAAACGAAGGTCTGGGGGTCCTTTAAATTCTGGAAGTTTAACAGGTTGAAACAATTGCCAGTGTCAAAGAGTTAACGTTTTCTCACAACTAAGCGCCACTCGTGCAGACTTCATACATAGCATACAGAGTAGATATTACATGTTTTTTTTCTTAGTGCATTTCTGGACCACAAAATGAAAAATGTTTCTAATGCCTCGTAATGACATTCAGAATACCTGTATGCAATTGAATCAACATAAATAGAGTATATACATGTATTCAGCTTTGTGTAATGACCTAACCTACTTTTATCCATAAGCATCAAGTACTATGGCTGGGCAGAAAGCATCACCTGGTCAACAAGTCACGAGGCACTAAAGAGAAAGTAGCTTTAACAATGCTCGATGACCATGTACTCTTCTACAGCCATAGCAATTCAAATGAGTTGTTTCTGCATGGGAGAATAAAAGTAAGTGCTAATAATGTCCAAAGTAAATGTTTTCTATGCAGGCACCTTGATTTTCTGTTTTTATTTTATCAGCATTTATTATAACCAACAAAAACAGGAGAACATCATTAGGGGGGGAATAGGTGTCTTTTCCCACTGATTTTGTACCATTTCGTTGGTTATAATAAACGTTGATAAATTCCCAAGGAAAATGAAATAAGAAATGAAAATCAAGGCCCTTAGTTCTATGCAACACTCACAGATGACGTAGTTCCTGGGTAGTAAAGACACTTTGTCCTTGTACATCATGCATTAAAATCTTTTAATGTTCCCCTAGTTTCCACCAGGTAACTACCCGACATTCTCACCCTGAATATCTTTGAGACCTTTGAGAGGGGGAGTCTCTTCCAAAGGGATGGGCTCCACCTTAACCAGGGTGGAACCAGACTGCTGGCGCTAACCTTTAAAAAGGAGATAGAGCAGCTTTTAAAGTAGAACAAAGGGGAAAGCCGACAGTCGCTCAGCAGCGCATGGTTCCGAGAGAGGTATCTTCAAAGGATACTAATCATGCATTAGAATTAGGGCATCCCAACAGTGAGGTTCCAATAATAAGAAAAGTAGTCCAAGTGCCTGTAACTAAAAACTCACCTGAGCTAAAAAATTCTAAATTATCCCTATCAATTAAAAAGCAGAATTAAAATACAAACAAAAAAACAAACATTTTGTTTGTATGCTAATGCTAGAAGTCTAAGAAGTAAGATGGGAGAATTAGAATGTATAGCAGTGAATGATGACATAGACTTAATTGGCATCTCTGAGACATGGTGGAAGAAGGACAACCAATGGGATAGTGTTATACTGGGGTACAAATTTTATCGCAATGACAGAGAGGAGCACCCGGGAGGCGGTGTGGCGCTTTATGTCTGGGATGGCATAGAGTCCAACAGGATAAACATCCTGCATGAGACTAAATGCACAATTGAATCTTTATGGGTAGAAATCCCATGTGAGTCGGGGAAGACTATAGTGATAGGAGTATACTACTGTCCAGCTGGTCAAGATGGTGAGACTGACAGTGAAATGCTAAGAGAAATTAGGGAAGCTAACCAAATTGGTAGTGCGGTAATAATGGGAGACTTCCCCAATATTGACTGCGTAAATGTATCATCGGGACATGCTAGAGAGATAAAGTTCCTGGATGGAATAAATGATAGCTTTATGGAGCAATTGGTTCAAGAACCGACGAAAGAGGGAACAATTTTAGATCTAATTCTCAGTGGAGCACAGGATTTGGTGAGAGAGGTAACAGTGGTGGGGCCGCTTGGCAATAGTGATCATAATATGATCAAATTTGAATTAATGACTGAAAGGGGGACAGTAAGCAAATCCATGGCTCTCGTGCTAAACTCTCAAAAGGGAAACTTTGATAAAATGAGAAAAATTGTTAGAAAAAAACTGAAAGGAGCAGCTACAAAAGTAAAAAATGTGCAAGAGGCGTGGCCATTGTTAAAACATACCATCCTAGAAGCACAGTCTAGATGTATTCCACACATTAAGAAAGGTGGAAAGGCGGCAAAACTATTACCGGCATGGTTAAAAGGGGAGGTGAAAGAAGCTATTTTAGCCAAAAGATCTTCATTCAAAAATTAGAAGGATCCAATGTAAGACATTGATAAGACAGGCTAAGAGAAAATTTGAAAAGAAGTTGGCTATAGAAGCAAAAACTCACAGTAAAAGCTTTTTAAAATATATCCGAAGCAGAAAGCCTGTGAGGGAGTCAGTTGGACCATTAGATGATCGAGGAGTTAAAGGGGCACTTAGAGAAGATAAGGCCATCACGGAAAGATTAAATGATTTCTTTGCTTCGGTGTTTACTGAAGAGGATGTTGGGGAGGTACCCGTACTGGAGAAGATTTTCATGGGTAATGATTCAGATGGACTGAACCAAATCACGGTGAACCTAGAAGATGTGGTAGACCTGATTGACAAACTGAAGAGTAGTAAATCACCTGGACCAGATGGTATACACCCCAGAGTTCTGAAGGAACTAAAAAAATGAAATTTCAGACCTATTAGTAAAAATTTGTAACCTATCATTAAAATCATCCATTGTACCTGAAGACTGGAAGATAGCTAATGTAACCCCAATATTTAAAAAGGGCTCCAGGGACGATCCGGGAAACTACAGACCGGTTAGCCTGTCTTCAGTGCCAGGAAAAATAGTGGAAAGTGTTCTAAACATCAAAATCACAGAACATATAGAAAGACATGGTTTAATGGAACAAAGACAGCATTGGCTTTACCCAAGACAAGTCTTGCCTCACAAATTTGCTTCACTTTTTTGAAGGAGTTAATACACATGTGGATAAAGGTGAACCGGTAGATGTAGTGTACTTGGATTTTCAGAAGGCATTTGACAAAAGTTCCTCATGAGAGGCTTCTAGGAAAAGTAAAAAGTCATGGGATAGGTGGCGATGTCCTTTCGTGGATTACAAACTGGCTAAAAGACAGGAAACAGAGAGTAGGATTAAATGGACAATTTTCTCAGTGGAAGGGAGTGGGCAGTGGAGTGCCTCAGGGATCTGTATTGGGACCCTTACTTTTCAATATATTTATAAATGATCTGGAAAGAAATACAACGAGTGAGATAATCAAATTTGCAGATGATACAAAATTGTTCAGAGTAGTTCAATCACAAGCAGACTGTGATAAATTGCAGGAAGACCTTGTGAGACTGGAAAATTGGGCATCAAAATAGCAGATGAAATTTAATGTGGATAAGTGCAAGGTGATGCATATAGGGAAAAATAACCCATGCTATAATTACACAATGTTAGGTTCCATATCAGGTGCTACAACCCAAGAAAGATCTAGGCATCATAAGAACATAAGAACATAAGAAAATGCCATACTGGGTCAGACCAAGGGTCCATCAAGCCCAGCATCCTGTTTCCAACAGTGGCCAATCCAGGCCATAAGAACCTGGCAAGTACCCAAAAACTAAGTCTATTCCATGTAACCATTGCTAAAGGCAGTGGCTATTCTCTAAGTGGAAAACACATTGAAATTGTCGGATCAGTGTGCTGTGGCAGTCAAAAAAGCAAACAGCATGTTGGGAATTATTAGAAAGGGAATGGTGAATAAAACGGAAAATGTCATTATGCCTCTATCGCTCCATGTTGAGACCGCACCTTGAATACGGTGTACAATTCTGGTCGCTGAATCTCAAAAAAGATATAATTGCGATGGAGAAGGTACAGAGAAGGGCGACCAAAATGATAAGGGGAATGGAACAACTCCCCTATGAGGAAAGACTAAAGAGGTTAGGACTTTTCAGCTTGGAGAAGAGACGGCTGAGGGGGAATATGATAGAGGTGTTTAAAATCATGAGAGGTCTAGAACGGGTAGATGTGCATCGGTTATTTACTCTTTCAGATAATAGAAAGACTAGGGGGCACTCCACGAAGTTAGCGTGTGGCACATTTAAAACTAATCGGAGAAAGTTCTTTTTTACTCAACGCACAATTAAACTCTGGAATTTGTTGCCAGAGGATGTGGTTAGTGCAGTTAGTATAGCTGTGTTTAAAAAAGGATTGGATAAGTTCTTGGAGGAGAAGTCCATTACCTTCTATTAAGTTCACTTAGAGAATTGCCACTGCCATTAGCAACAGTAACATGGAATAGACTTAGTTTTGGGTGCTTGCCAGGTTCTTATGGCCTGGATTGGCCACTGTTGGAAACAGGATGCTGGGCTTGATGGACCCTTGGTCTGACCCAGTATGGCATATTCTTATGTTTTCAATTTTTTATGTGCTTCTCTCATCCGTGAAGTTAAAATCTCTTCTACAATCATGTAAATTCTTAATTAAATTCTTGATTAAATTCACTTATCTTATCAACTGATTCCACATGCTGTTTTCTGTCCGCTTTTTACTTCCACTGCTGTAAACCAACCATGATCATTCTGCCCGAGCTTTCAGCAATGTGAACAATTAGCATACTGCTTTCTTCGTGCCCGAAATGAGGGAAATGAAAACATGAGCTGGGCTCACTGGCTCTATAAATCTGTGACAGAAATTTGAGTGAAACTAGATGAATGGTTTAAAACTCATTAGGGCGGAGGGGAGGAGAGAGAGATTAGGAAAAAAAGTGACAGTGAGAAAGGTTACTGTAAATTTGGATAAATATGCATGCTTATTTTCTGCTCGTTTTGCATTACAGTGCATCTCCTTGGTGAACAGAAGTAGGAAGGGTGAGGCGGCTCCAGCATTCAGAAACGAACAGAGATGGGACATCTAAAGCAGGTTTGTGGACTCCATTTTGGATAATATATTGCCTGCAGGTGTCTGTACTAAACTGAGAAAAATAAAATGGCCACTAAAATATGCCAATAACTGGAAAGATCATTTTCAGCTGTGTAGTCCCTGGACAGCTGAAAGTCCACAGTGTGCAGAAAATGTTCCAACGTCAGAGTAGGCAAGAGCACACTGTGTGAGGTACACTAAATCAGGTTAATCATGAGGGAATCCACTACTGTGTGTCAAAGGCAAGCTTTCACTCAAATTACTATCTGAAATATAAGTAAATGAGATATGCACCACATACTGAGTAAAAGAGATGTATAAAATGGACAAGCCTGAAGGAACTTCCTGATTTGGCTGACAGCAAGCTCTTCTGCAGGTGTAAGGCTTTACCTGTGCTCACGTCTGGGCGAAGGGATAGAAAAGCACCATCTCCACACAGAACTTTTTCACATTTTCACTCTTCAACTCTGAGAATTCTGGGGGCAGGGTGCATTGAGGAAACCTCTGACTCCCATTATTTAAACTTCTATTCAATTTTTGAAACATTGTAACAATGGTAGATAAAGACCAAATGGTCCATCCAGTCTTCCCAGCAAGTTGTTTATGGTTGTAACTGCCGCTCTGTGCAGATTACCCCCATGATTTTTGTTAAGGGTAGTAACTACTAGGGATGTGAATCGTTTTTTGACGATTTAAAATATCATCCGATATATTTTAAATCGTCAAAAAATCGTTAGGGCCACGATACAATACCAATTCCCCCGATTTATCGTTAAAAAATCGTAAATCGGGGGAAGGGGGAGGGCAGGAAAACCGGCACACTAAAACCCCCTAAAACCCACCCCCGACCCTTTAAATTAAATCCCCCACCCTCCCGAACCCCCCCCCAATGCTTTAAATTACCTGGGGATCCGGCGGTGGTCCAGAACGGCGGCAGTCCGGAACGGCCCCCTCAATAGAATAGTGTTGTCTTCAGCCGGCGCCATTTTTCAAAATGGCCGCCGCAAAATGGCGGCGGCCATAGACAAAAACGATTCGACGGAGGAGGTCGTTCCGGACCCCCGCTGGACTTTTGGCAAGTCTTGTGGGGGTCAGGAGGCCCCCCCAAGCTGGCCAAAAGTTTCCTGGGAGTCCAGCGGGGTTCCGGGAGCGATTTCTCGCCGTGAATCGTTTTCGTACGGAAAATGGCGCCGGCAGGAGATCGAGTGCAGGAGGTCGTTCAGCGGCGGTCCGGAACCCCCGCTGAACGACCTCCTGCAGTCGATCTCCTGCCGGTGCCATTTTCCGTACGAAAACGATTCGCGGCGAGAAATCGCTCCCGGAACCCCGCTGGACTCCCAGGAAACTTTTGGCCAGCTTGGGGGGGCCTCCTGACCCCCACAAGACTTGCCAAAAGTCCAGCGGGGGTCCAGAACGACCTCCTCCGTCGAATCGTTTTTGTCTATGGCCGCCGCCATTTTGCGGCGGCCATTTTGAAAAATGGCGCCGGCTGAAGACAACACGATTCTATTGAGGGGGCCGTTCCGGACCGCCGCCGTTCTGGACCACCGCCGGATCCCCAGGTAATTTAAAGCATTTGGGGGGGGGGGGGGGTTCGGGAGGGTGGGGGATTTAATTTAAAGGGTTGGGGTGGGTTTTAGGGGGGTTTAGTGTGCCGGCTCATGATTTTAACGATTTTTCACGATAGTTTACACACCCAAACGGCAACAATACGATTCCCTCCCCCTCCCAGCCGAAATCGATCGTTAAGACGATCGAGGACACGATTCACATCTCTAGTAACTACCACTCCTTGCAAGAAAAGGGTGCACTCCTGTGCACTCTTTTCTTCATTTCCAATCTCTAGCCTCTAGGGATTCGCAAATGTTTATCCCATGCCCTTTTGAATTAATTTGCTGCTTTTGTCCTCTCATCTCTTCCAGGAGGGCATTCCAGGCATCCACCACTCTTCGAGAAGAGATATTTCCTGATGTTGGTTCTGAGTTGTCTCTCCTGGAGTTGCATTTTGTGACCCCTAGTTCTACAGTTTCCTTTCCACCGAAAAAGGTTTGAAGTTTGTACATCATTAAAACCTTTCAAGTATCAGAAGGTCTGTATCATATCTTCCCTGCACCTCCTCTCCTCCAGGGTATACATATTTAGATCCTTCAGACTCCTCATGAGTTTTTCAATACAGACCCCACATCATTTTGGTCGCCCTTCTCTGGACTTCCTCTCACTATCCTTTTTGAGATACAGTCTCCAGAACAGAACACAGTACTCCAAGGGAGGCCTCCCCAAGGACCTGTTCAAGACATTATCACCTCCTTTTTCTTACTGGTTATTCCTCTCTATGCAGCCCAGCATCCTTATGGTTTTAGCTATCACCTTGTCACATTGTTTCACTGCTTTCAGATCAGACACCATTATCCCAATGTCCCTCTCCTGGTCCATGCACATTAGTCTTTGGATCCTCTCACATACAGCTCTTTTGGATTACTGCACCTCAGAATCACGACTGCACTTCTTGCACTGAATCTCAGTTGCCACATCTTCAATCACTCTTCAAGCTTTTTAAAATTTCTTTTCATTCTCTCTACTCATCTGTTGCAAATCTTAGTATCATCCATAAATAGACAAGTTTCACCTTCTATCTCTTCCTCAATGTCGCTCACGAAGATATTGAACAGAACCAATCCCAAAACCGATCCTTGTGGCACTCCACTTAACACTGTTCTCTCTTCAGAATAGGTTCCATTTACCATTAAATGCTGTTTCCTGTCAGTCAAATAGTTTGTAATCCACTCTACCACCTTGGGCCCATTCCCAAGTTTCTCATTTTATTCATGAATCTCCTATGTGGGACCATATCAAACGTTTTGTTGAAATCCAAGCAAATCACATCAAACGCTTTTCCTTGTTCTAGTTCTTTGGTCACACAATCAGAAAAAAAAATCAGATTTGTCTGACAGGACCTTCCTCTGGTGAATACATGCTGCCTCAGAGGTTCATCAACTCTCCAGAATGCACATAGTTCACTATTTTTTCCTTTAGCAGAGTCTCCATTAATTTTACCACCATCAAGGTGAGGCTAACCGGCCAGTAAATTCCAGCCTCCTCTCTGCTACCACTCTTGTGATGCGGGACCACAACCGCTCTTCTCCAGTCTTACGGCACCTGTTTTAAGGGATCTATTGAACAGGACTTTCAGCAGACCAGCCAGCTCCCTTAGTATCCTGGGATATACATCATGTAGCCCCATGGCCTTGACAACTTTCAGTATTCCTAGCTCTTCCCATACATTCTCTTGTGTAAATGTGATTGCATCTAACCCCATTCTCATCCATGATCTTGTCAACTAGCAATGGTTCTTTTCCAAGGTCTTCTTTAGTGAAAACTGAATTGAAATATTTGTTTAATATTTCTGCCATTTTTTTTTTCTTTCTCCACACATTGCTCCTAGTCATCTTTCAATTCTACTATAATATTCTCAGGCCTTCCTCCTTTTTCTGATATATCTGAAAAATGTTTTGTCGCTTTGCTTTACCTCTTTGGCAATCCTTCCGCTTGACCTTTTGCTTTCCTGATTTCTTTCTTTATCTCCCTCAGCTTTACCAGGTTTTCGTCCCTGTGTTCCTCTTTTTGGGATCCTTTGAACACTGTTACTTTTGTCTTTATTTTTTTCAGCCACCTCCCTTGAGAACCAGATTGCTTTCTTTTTCCTCTTACTTTTGTTTACTTTTCTAACACATTGATTTGTTGCCTTTGAAATAGCTTCTTGTAATTTGTCCCACTATTTTTCCACTTCACCCATTTTCTCTCCATCTTCTAGTTCTTTCTCCAGGTACGTCCACCAAAGTCTGCATTTTTGAAATACAAAATATGGGTCTTTGTGTGACTTCTCTCTATCCTGGCTGGTATCGAACCATAATGTCTGATGTTCACTGGTGCTAAGGTGAACACCTACATGGACATTAGAGACAGCCCCATTTGTAAGCACTAGGTCAAGTATCACACCCTTCCACTAGTGTGTCGCCAAACACCGGCAGGTGTGTCACGTCTCCCGGTGTCCCAGTGCCCCGTTGTACTTTCCTTCTCCCTTTTTCCAGCCCCTGCAGGCCAATTGGAAGCCTCCTTTCTTCCTTCCCCCGCTGCCCAATGGTAAGCCTCCTTCATTCTGCCTGGGAGTAGGAAGAAGGGAGGAAGCCTTTGATTGGCCAGTGAGGCAGGCACCGCATAGCCCGGGGGTGGGGTGGGAGGAATGGCAGTGACAAACACAGATGAAGCAAGGCTGTCACGGGAGCTCAACCCCATGGTGGTGAAGAGGAAAACCCAACCCAGCAAGGCCGCTACAGGAGCCCATCCCCGTGGCAGCGAAGAGGAAAACCTGACCCCGACCGAGGCCACCATGGGAGCCCATCCCTGTGGCGGCGAAAAAAGAAGGCCCCCAGAGTAAAGCTGCGGCAGAACTGGAGCCCATCCTTGCAGTGAAGGAAGAAGAAGTTTTTGGTGAGAGCTTGTGTGTCTGTGGGTGTGGAATGGATGCCTGGGTGAGAGCTCGTGTGGGTGTGGGTGTGGAATGGATGCCTGGGTGAGAGCTCATGTGTGTGTGTGTGTATGGTGCCTGGGTGAGAGCTTGTGTGTGTGTGTGTGTGTGTGTGTGTGAGAATGGGTGCCTTGGTGAGAGCTCATGTGTGTGTGTGTGTGTGAGAGAATGGGTGCCTGGGTGAGAGCTCATGTGTGTGTGTGTGTGTGAGAGAATGGGTGCCTGGGTGAGAGCTCATGTGTGTGTGTGTGTGACTGGGTGCCTGGGTGAGAGCTCATGTGTGTGTGTGTGTGACTGGGTGCCTGGGTGAGAGCTCGTGTGTGTGTGTGTGACTGGGTGCCTGGGTGAGAGCTCGTGTGTGTGTGTGTGTGACTGGGTGCCTGGGTGAGAGCTCGTGTGTGTGTGTGTGTGTGACTGGGTGCCTGGGTGAGAGCTCGTGTGTGTGTGTGTGTGTGTGTGTGTGAATGGATGCCTGGTTGAGAGCTCATGTGTGTGTGTGTGTGTGTGCGTGTGTGTGTGTGCCTGGGTAAGAGCTCGTGTGTGTGTGTGTGAATGGGTGCCTGGGTGAGAGCTCATGTGTGTGTGTGTGTGTGAATGGGTGTCTGGGTGAGAGCTCATGTGTGTGTGTGTGTGTGAATGGGTGTCTGGGTGAGAGCTCATGTGTGTGTGTGAATGGGTGCCTGGGTGAGAGCTCATGTCTGAGGGTGTAAATGGGTGCCTAGGTGAGAGCTCGTGTCTATGGGTGTGAATGGATGCATGGGTGAGAGCTTGTGTGTGTGTGTGTGTGTGAATGGGTAAGAGCTTGTGCGTGTGGGTGTGAATGGGTGCCAGGGTGAGAGCTGGTGTGAATGGGTGCTTGGGTGAGAGCTTGTGTCTGAGGGTGTGAATGGGTGAGAATAGGTGCTTGGGTGAGAGCTTGTGTGTGTGGGTGAGAATGGAAGCCTGGGTGAGAGCTTGTGGGTGTGAATCAGTGTCTGGAAGCCTGGGTGAGAGCTTGTGGGCGTGAATCAGTGCCTGGGTGAGAGAGCATTTGTGTGATTGAGAGCTTGTATATAAGAGAGCATGAAGTGTGATTGAGAGAGAGACTGGACAGGAAGGTGATGTGTTTCTGTGTGAGAGAGACTGGTCAGGAAGATGACTGGTGTGAAAGAAACGGAGACTGGTCTTGGGGTCTAATTGGAGGTGTGTGTGAGAGTGACTGGTTGTGGGCGCTAAGAAAGAGGACTGTAGGGACAGAGCTTCAGCAGCCCTTGCTGCTTCTGGTGAGTGCTATTGGCCTGCAAGGGAAAGGAGTAGGAGAGTTGCTGGAGCAGGTAAGTAAAGGTGGCTTTTTAAATTTATTTTTCTTGATTGACTGCCATTTTAATTATTGGATATTATGCAATGTCTGCCGTTTTGAAATATTTTATTGATATTTGGACATGTTTTAATAATTTTTATGAGTTTTTAATTGTTGGATGTTATTCTGTTCAGCAGCTGTTTTGTAACATGTTTAGCTTTACAATTATTTCTGTGTGGGGCTCTATAGCAGCTTGGCTTATTCTGTTTTCCCAATAGGAAATGTATTAGTGTTTAGGGCCTGGTTTAATAGTTGTATTTCTTAGGGTTTTTACTGTTTGAGTGAGTTCCATAATGCAGGTGTAACTTTGTGCGGGTTAGTTCGTGTGCATTATTGCAGATCCTGGGACTATGGTAGGTGCTATATTTCTCTTTCCATTTCTCCAGATTTGCACTATATGCAGAGTGGCTTTTATTGGTTTCCATTCCAGTTTGTCTCCATATTTATAAATTTGTGGTCTTTCTGTACTTGGTGAAGGTCGGTTCTGGATGTGTGATCGAGGTGAGGTATTTTGCTAGCATGTAGGCAATGATATCAATCTTATTTGTTGTGTTTTCTCAATAGGACATGCATTAGTGGTAAATTACTGTCTTTTATTAAGGAGGGGTATTGTGCCTGCCAGTAAAAGGGAGTTTGTTTTACTTTTACTGAGATGTCATCAGAACCAGAATATCTTTTTTTTTGTATGGTGAGCTGTATGGGTAATGCCCTAGTTCTGCTCTGCACCCATTGTTGGAGGTCGAGGGGGTTCCTGAGTATGCAAAATGTATGTTTACATTTAGCCCCGTGACAGTCACATGTTCATTGTGTCTGTCACGCATGTGAGAACCATCTATCAGGTGTGCCCCGGCCAAAAAGTTGAGAACCACTGACCTAGGGAATGGTTAGTATATATAGTAGAGGTACCGGACATTAGAGTTTGGCAATTAAGTTGTAATACCTGATATCGATCTTTATATTTTAGGTATTGGGGGGTATTCTTGGTCACTATAGTACATACCACAGATTAACAAGTTGTTTGCTATTATAGTACGAGATGTACTTGTTTTTTGAAATTCTTGCCAGTACAGCTTTTCTTGGATTTTATTGCCCAGCCTATGAGCATTTGTGGTCAGAGCTTTCCAACTTTTCTCCCTTGGTTTGCTGCTCTTCCTAGTCACCTTTTCTGCTTTTTTTGACCTGATTGATTTTATTTTCTTGTCCCATTTCCTGTGTTGCTTGGGGGTGACATGCCAATTTCATTGGCCACTTCCTGACATCCCCACCCTCTAGTTTAAAATGCTTGATAAAGTCTGATCTGAATTTCACACTTAGAATCCTTTTTCCTGCTACAGACAAACATATTGCACCAATTTAGTTTTAAAAGAAAACTGTACCCTCTATGGGATGTGCAATCTCTCAAGCGTACCCATAGCCTGAACTTATTTTATTTGTATTCTGCTTTCACAAGTTTTGGCATCTGCAGTACCATCACCTATCACTGAAATCTGAATTCCAGGTAGATAACAGATTGGGAATGTAGTTATTTTTATTCCAACATTTTGGTTGGTGTTTATGAGTGTCTCTTTTATGATGCCATATTTGTCAATCACTTTGCATGCGTCATAGACATGATTAATACATGTAAACAAGACCATTAGAATTCAATCCTGAACTGCAACCAAAAATAAGCAGATGGGATCTTGTCCTTGTCCTTTTTTGACTACAATTCAAAAGTCTGACTCATTTTTACCAGATTGTGTTAGACCCTATGAGAGCTAGTAATTATTTATCAAAGAACATAGTGAAAGGGTCAAAACCACTCTTCCAATTATACAAAAATGTGAAATGCAAACCCCAGACTTCATTAGCAATCTTGGCAGCCCCATACTCCTAATGTTAAAAAAAGGATCCTATACAGAATCTGTAGGAAATCAGTCACACTGTATGAGCAAAAGACAGTTCTGTTTACAAGCCTAATTTCTTTGGGAAAAAATGTTAACCTCTACAAAAAAAATCAAAAAGCAATAAGATATCCACACACAATTTACTAAAGTAGTGGCAGATGAGTGGTTTCTCGTCACAGGGGAAACGGAGTTAGAACAGATAGAAAACAAAGACACTAAATGCAGCCACACAGACCTATGTTTTATTGGTTCCAGACCAAGATATAAAGAGAAATAAAATTACCAGAAACTGTTGTATGCCCGTCTTTGAAGGCATTCTTTATTGCCTGCAATTGGATCTCTGGGCTCACGTCAACCTTAGTTCCCGATAACTGTAAAAAAGTCTTTAGTGACGCAGGTACCTTCACGGTTATACAACCTGTTGCAAATGAAACATTAATGTGACATCCAAATTAAAGCAATATTCAATAAACAGTAAGAAATAAACAGTTTTATTTATTGGTTTACCAGGGTCATACGAGCATTTTCTTCTCCTCAACCACTACAATCTTCAGTCCCTCTACTCTAACTATTGTACTCTCTGCTGCTAAATTTAACTACTACAGAATGGACCGCCAAGAAAAGACCGAATCTCTTCTGTGGCTAGGCTGAAAGCAGTGCTCCCTGGGAGTGCTGGCACCATGCACTGGCGATCGAAGGTGTCCGTGCACTGGAATTCAGCCTGGAGTCACTGTGATGGTCCTGACCAGTGCAAACAGACCACCACACAGATGGGCACGGGAAGGTGGCTCTTCAGACAGGGAACCACGACTGGAACTTAACCCAGTCTAGCCTACTTTTAATTCCTGTTTTAGAAAAATGATTTTCAAAGCCATTTTCCCGATAAATATTTCATGACTTGGGTAACTTGGCCTGCCTGAAACGGCTCTTCCCGCAGCGACCTTCCAGAGGGCAGAATTCTGTTTTCAGTTATGTGCACAGACTTTTGCCTCCATTCTTCTGCCCGCAGCGAACACGAGTGCAAAGTCCACATGTTCTTTTTGTAACTACATGGGTCCTTTTTTTCCCTCTGAAAATCTGCTGCAAGCTCTGTACTTTCTGCATTTGGTCGGAGGAACTGAAAGTTGCCCCCTTTGAGGATCAAAGCAAATTTAATGTTCAATCAGTATTCACCCTGGGGATAATTTTGGAACTGGGGGAAAAATGTCCCGCTGAATATCCTTGAATAAAGTTATGAAGGTGAACCTACCCAGATAACTCTGAAATCTATCCAGCTGTGTTTAAATGTCATTAATTAGGTTTCAAAGCTCTCTGGGAATGTGACTCTGATAACTTTAACCTTAACTGCTATATTCAAAGAATGCATCCTGTTAGGTGGCAATTCAGAGATATGAGATAGAAAAGCTAACAGAGCAAGGTTGGATGCACCAGAAGCCCGATGATTGCTCAGAGTTCCTGGTTGTAGTGTGGGGTGGGGGCAGGAGGGAACAAACTATCACAGGGGATCTTCAGTTTCAGGGTATTTGGAGAATGTGAATGTGAAGGAGGGGGTAGGAGGGGGAGAAAGGCTTTTCGGGCCTACTGACCCGCAACATTTTCTACCTATTGGGGGGGGGGGGGCTACCAGACCTGCTCTTTTTTTTTTTTAAATTTTTAATAGCTACTTAACTGGCTATATGCTTTTCTTTTGAATATAGCCAGTTAAAGTAAAAGTTATCCAGGAAAATATTCCTGGATGAATTTAACCCTCCATTTCCCATATCTAGAGACAGCCGAATAACTTATTCAGCTAATTTCAAATATCAGAAATAACAAAATAACTTATTCAAGTAACTCAACTCTGCCCCAGAACATCTTTCACTTATCCAGATAAAAGCACCAACAATATCCAGATAAATGCCAACTTCTGAATAAAGAGTTATCCAGCTAGCTGCTTTTGAATATGGACCCCGTAGTGGTGATGATCTGTACAGTTCTATTCCCAGCACTCTTCCGTTTGGGAAGCTCCTGCACCAGGTCACACCAACCATTACTGTTCAGCTATGGAAAATACTTACCTACTATTTATTTATTTGTCGGGTTTTTATATACCGTTGTTTGGTGCAAGCCTTCACAACGGTTTACAGTGATAACAATTTACATCAGAGTAAAAAAACTGGTTACATTATAACAGGGAAACCTTAAACATATGATTAGGGGTAAGAATAATTATGTACATGAAATTAGCATCTTTACATGGATTTGCATTGAAATGTGGGTAATACGGGAATTAGGAGATAGGGCGTTATAGGAGGGTAGAATATGGGTGGACGCATATTTATATTGCAATACTAATAGCTAAAAGATAGCAAGTTTATTTATCGTAAATGGTGTTTTCTGTAGATAGCCATTACATGTGAATGACGTCATCCGCCGGCACCAACCGGATCTCTCTCTCTCTTAGGTAGCACAGCTTTTGCTCTACTGAGCATGTGTAGGAATTCCCACTTGGGTATTGTCTTGTCAGCCCCCTCAGTCGATTTCAGAGCTAATTCTAGCTAATTAGTTGAATCTCCAGGGAGAGGCGCAGGTATTTAGCATGACTAATTCAGTCTGCTATCTGCTGAAAACTCTGGTTATGGTAAGCAAATTTGCTTTTTCCATTGATAAGCAGGAGTCCCAAGCTGAGGGCTGCAGCAGAGCATTTAGGGGTGGATTTTCGAACGTTCGTGTGCCCATGTGCGCACGGTTCCTGGTGCTTGCACATGGATGCGATGATTTTATAAAACGCGCATGTTGGCGCGCGCACGTTATAAAATATGATATCCGCGCGTGCAGGCAGCCTGCAACTCGCATGGGAGGGGGTGTGACACAATCGGGCCTTTGCCCAGTTCCCTCCCAGTCCGCTTCAATTAAGGAGCGGACTGGGAGGGAACTTTCCTACCCCCCTACC
Source organism: Rhinatrema bivittatum (assembly GCF_901001135.1). Classification (NCBI taxonomy): domain Eukaryota; kingdom Metazoa; phylum Chordata; class Amphibia; order Gymnophiona; family Rhinatrematidae; genus Rhinatrema; species Rhinatrema bivittatum. The sequence goes on along the minus strand of NC_042623.1, from coordinate 41,472,767 downwards.
TACCCTGCCTCCCTTTTTCCCTCTCCTCCCCAACCCCTAAACTAACCCTACCTATCCCTTATTTTTTTTGTTTTTATACTTACTGCTCCTCCAGAGCAGAAGTAACTTCTCCTGTCCAGCTGGCCCCCGCCCAGACCATACCCCCCTCGGCCCGCCTCTTTTAGCAGGCCCGGCACTTCTGCATGTATTGGAGGTTATGTGTGAGGCCGGGCCTGTTCTAAAATGCGCGCAGCATACACAAGGCCCGGCTACGCATGTAACCCCTCATTTTACCACACGCAGGGTTTTTAAAATTCAGGCTTTACTGAATAAGCAACCTGGACTACACCGGGGACAGTGTACTACTGGTTGAACAGGCTATGCAGAACTGCTTGTCTGAATTTACTGTCCCTCAGAGATTGTCCAAACAATAATGGGGCACAAAGGTATGCACGGACAGCCTTGCTGCAGCTTTGCAGATTTCTTCAAGTGGTACAACTTGCAGATAAGCCAGATGCGGTCATGGCTCTAACTTGATAAGCTTTAATCTTGCCTGTAATTTGAAGGCCTGCTAGCCTAGAATAGCAATACAGTCCACTAACCAGCTGGACAATGTACATTTGGCCATTGCCATGCCTAGCCTGTTAGGATTATAAGAGACATAGCTGCAAAGTCATTCGATGTGGCCAAGTTCTTCTCTTATAGTAAGCCAAGGCTTGTTTATAATCTAAGGTATGAAGGGCTCTCTCATCTTCATTCATGTGTGGCCTTGGGTAGAACATAGATAGCATAATGGCTTGATTAATATGGAAAGATGACAATTTTAGATAGAAACCTTGGGTACAGAGCACCACTCTATTGTGGAAGAATTGCATATGAGGAAGATAATGAACTAAAGCCTGAAGTTCGTTGACTTTTCTGGCTGAGGTTACTGCTACAAGAAATATTACTTTCCAGGTAAAACTTGAGACAAGTTTGTTCCGAAGGTTCAAATGGCAGCTTCATCAGTTGGGCTGAAGCATGTTCAGATCTCATGGAAGATAATTTTTATAATTGGTGGCTTAATATGCCACAAGCCTTTCATAAATTTGGATACTAATGGATGAATGAACATAGGCTTACCTTCAGACTGAACCTAAGCAGCTATGGCACTGAGATATATTCTTACTGATGAAGTGGCAAGACCTGAATCAGAAAGAGAACAAATAATTCACTAATTATTTGGGCTCGCATGCGAACAGATCTGAGCTGTTGTATTGACACCATGTGGCGAACCTTTTCTGATTTAAAATCATAAGCTCTTCTAGTTGACTATTTTCTGGCAGTAAATTTTCCCACTAGGGAAAGGTGAATAATGGAGTGCCCCAGGGATCTGTTCTGGGACCACTGCTTTTAATACATTTATAAACTATCTGGAAATGGGAATAACGAGTGAGGTGATCAAATCTGCTGATGACAAAATTATTCAAAGTTCTTAAATCATGAGAGAATTGTGAGAATTGCAAGAGGATCTTGCAAAATTGTGAGACTGGGCATGCAAATGGCAAATGAAAGTGATGCACTTAGCAAAGAGTAACACATCTACAATCGTAACAGTAGATCTGGTTGTGGTCTTATCCTAGACAATGGTAGCAGAAGTCATTTCCATCAATGATGGAAATTTTTTTCCCACACAGTCCTTGAATCCACTGACTATGGTCTTTTTCTTGCTGGACATCCTAAAGAAAAAAGCGTTGCTTGGGGCCTGCTAAGGTAGCGAGGCAACTTTAAAGACACGTTATAAAAATGTTATAAAAAAAACAGAGCTAGGAGGTACAGGTCCAAGCTGGTGCTCAGACAAAAAAAGATTAAGGAGAGCTCATGAGGCAATACCCTAGCAGGAATTCCCACACAAGCTAAGTAGAGCAAAAACTCTACTAGCTAAGATAGAAAGGTCGTTTGGTACTGCTAGATGACATCACCCACATGTAATGGCTAATTCAGCCCTGATTATCAATAAAAAAAAGAAGAGAAATCAAATAACTACCAGAGCATATTAAAAATGAAGCATATAAAAAACAGCTTTTGCAACTTTCTTATAAAATAAAAATACATTTCTTCCTTCTGTCGCATTTACAACAGGTCAGCATATTTTCAACTGATGTGTAGCAAATGAATATTTTTTTCTTGAAATAACTTCTTGGATATAGACTGAGTAATTTTATTAGCTATTTCCAGGGAGAAAACTGTTAAACCATCTGGCAACATATGTGGGTGTCAAAAAGTGTACCGACCTTCTTACCTTCCTGGGACTTGAGATCTACTTTTTCTACTTGACTGATACAAACATCTATAGCTCCTTGGTGTGTATAAGCTTTCAGACATCCAGCAGATGAATCTGTAATACATAAATCCGCAGAAGGGGATTAACAAGTAACTCCACTGTTACATACGTTAGCTCAGAAATGTAAAAAAAACACCTGGTGGATTGGATTTATATTTTACAATCAGGATGGCTGTAATCTGGTTTCTACTATCAACATAAAAGCATCCAAAGCTACAGCCCTGGTGGTAGAAGCAGTCAAAGCAGAGTTTTCACACCTTCTTTTATGTGACTTTTTTTTTTTTTTTATTTTGCATCCCTGAAGTGCCATTTTGATCTTGTCTATTTTAATTGCGGAGTGAACTATTTAAAAATGGTTTAGCTGGTTGCTCTGCTTTCAAGCTTCAAAAATGAATACAGCAGATTTGTTTTCTAAACATACAGTATATTACCGGAAAGAAATTGTTCTAAAATTTGAGGATGTTGCTGTCATCAACTTAACGCAGGCGGTTAACAGAATATATGTTCCACAAGTATGAAAAACATACCACAGAGGCAAAGGATGGGGTGGGGGTGGTCAACTGGCTGGAATGTCTATCGCTTTCCACTGTGAATTTTATCAGAAGAAATTATTGGCAATGAAAGTGGAAAACAGACAAAGAGGCTATTTAGTTTCCTTGTGTGTGTGTGTGTGTGTGACAGAATTGACCGAGACCCACATACACTCAGAGAGAGATGAACTGGGCAACTGGACAGAAATGAGGTATTCAATCATGTCATCAGCGCTTGAGTAAAAACACTCCCACCTTTCCTGTTTCCTTCAGTTACAGCAAGCATGGAAATGCGCTCTTCCATGGCCTGGACAAACAATTCTGAAACTCAGCCGATAATTCCTAAACCAGAAGCTTAACACATCCTATGGACTACAGACACAGTGATCTGTGAAGGGGCTGACAACTTGATACTTTCCTTGAAGGTTCTGGGGATAGGCAGGATATTGGAAAGCAAAATGCTGTTGAGTATCCAGGCAATAGCAGATAAACGGTAAGAAAGCTAGCAGGTGTCCACACAGAGCTTCTACAAAGCTCTGGTAGTCATTTTTTTTTTTTAATTAGGAAAGGATATGTGACATTTTTTTACTCATTAAACATCCCCCTCCCAAAAAAAAAAGTGCATTGCTTATAGTTGCTTCCCTTTTATTCTGAAGACTGACCTTAAATAAAACTATTAACATCATTACTTCTCAAACTGGTGACCAATTATAAAGGTTGCAGGATTGTTGTTGTTTTTTTTGAGGGGGGGCGAGGGAGAGCTACAAACTTCCAGTAAACATGCACAAACTGGAAGGACATGACCCACTTATAGCTTTTCTTTGCTTGCACTTCTGGAGCTTGCTTTGCTAGAATGTTTGAGAGATCCTGCATGGCACAAACTGTGCAATTATATTTTTATGTAATGCTGTAAAATACTATTCACATGGAAAAAAATAAGGTACAACTTAAGCATTTATTAAGCATTTTTCCTATAGACACAGAATGAGAAAAAAACCCGTAGTAAATTAGCCCCTAAGTTTGAGCAGCTGGTGAAAGGTGATGGTGGAAGTGACATCATTAGGGAAATGGCAGCTTGAATCTGATGCCCCTACCCTGACCAGCAATCTTTAGCCATCAGAACACTTCGATCCCATTGCGACCCCAAACAGATAGTGACAGATCTGTGGGACAGACTCGGGACATTAGAAGTAAAAACAGCCGGATTTGAAGCATTTGTCCTTTACCAATCGAGAGGTAATGCGAGCGGTTGGCATGGAGGAGGTGGTGGAAGATGGCCACGAGGAAGCAGCTGCAGGCCGCGTCATGGATCCTGATGTTACTGATCTGAATGGGGATGAAAGCAGTGTCCTGACCAGAGCAGACTTTAAAAAATGGTTTGTGGAGATTAGACAAGATATGGCCAGGATCAAGGATGAATGGTTCGATGGTAACCGAGCTGAGAGGGGCATCACGGATTTGGGGCAGAGAGTGAAGGAAATGGAGGCCCGAATGGAAAATCAGGCCGGGAATATGATCTGATGCCGTGAAGCCATGGCAGGCTTCACCAAAATGGCAGACAAGCTGGAGCAGAAAATTAGAGGACCTGGAAAACAGGTCTAGAAGGGCAAACCTCTGTTTTTGAGGCGTGCAGGAAGCAGCTCAATATGGGGACTATTTCCAAATAGTCAGCAGCATATGCTCAATGATCTTGGAGGTGCTGGAAAGTGTGCCTACATTAAAGCTGGAGAGAGTGTCTAGGGCACTTAGTGCTCAACATAGGAATCTGCCATGAGATATTGTAGCCTGCTTTCATAATTTCACAGTCAAAGAAAAGGTGGCTCAGCTGGCCAGAAAAATGGGGCCAATTACCTGGAGGGATCTGAAGGTTGAGGCCTTTCAGGACATTTCACCTATCACCATCAGGAAACGCCAGGAATTTAAAAGTATAATTAATGTGCTGAAAAGAGAGGACATTAAATATTGCTGGCTTTTTCCTTTCCGTCTGTCTTTTGCAATTCAAGGCAAAACAGCCAGAGTGAAGACGGTGGCAGCAGCTGCGTTGTTTCTGAGGTAAGTGGGACTGACTGTCTCAACGGCTGAAGATCAGCACAATGTCCAGCCTATGCAGAGAAGGGAAGAACAACCAAAATAGCAGAGACTACTGGGTGCTAGTAGAAGACTGTGTAGACAACCAAGGAGTTCCTTTTCAAAGGGAACGGCGAGCGCTGATAAAGAGGAAGTGACTTTGGGTTTGTTTGTTATCTGTTTTGAGTCATGAGTGCAATAGATCGCTTATATTGGGTTTGAGAGGTTCTGTTGCAGGAGTGATCTGACTTTACTGGGAGCCTACAGCATTGTGGGCTATAAGGATACTAGTGCTCTGTGCTTCTTATCAATGTAATCCTAATATGGGATCGCGAGGTTATTCATGGAGCTTGGGGAGGGTATGGATTTTGGTCGCATTCCACTGGGGCTCATTCCTCATGATGGCTCACACCATTATGGATGGTGGAGTACAGTTGGGAAGGCGATGGGCGGCAAAGTTGGGGTGAGGGGATGGAGGGGGGTGGGATTTTGGAGTGACAATTTAGGGACGGGGCAGGTATGGTTATTCTGGTGAGCCTACAGATGGGCGCTTAAAGGTGGAGTACGTTTTGGTTTGGGTATATGAATTAGCTTACAGGGAGGTGGGGAGAGGGTTTTAAAATAATTGTGCAATTAAAGATAATGTCACTGAACATTAAAGATTTTAATTCCCTGTTAAAGAGAAAATTGTTAGTAAAGGGATCTGAGAATCTGAAGGTCAATGTGATTTTCTATCAGGAGACACACCTGAGGGCAAGGCATGAGTGTCTGATGATGGTAAGAGTTTATCCCACAATATTTTGCCCCAGCTGTGAAAAACAATAAATATGGTGGTGTTGGGATTCAATTTTCTAAGCAGCTGGTTGTAGATGTGAAGGCAGTAGTAAGAGAGACACTGAAGGACAGTTCTTGATTTTAAAAGTGACTATTCAAGGCAAGCTTTTCACTTTAGTGAATGTTTATGCCCCTAATGTCTCTCAAGGGAGCTTTTTGTCTTCCTTGTCAGATACACTTACTGGTTGGGCTGAGAGCCATCTTTTAATAGGGGAGACTAATTTGACCAGATATCCCTTCCTGAACAATTCTGGTCATGCCAATTGAGTTTCTAAGGCCCAGAGAGCTAAGTTGAAGGCTCTGATTACAAACTGGAATTTGCTAGATTTATGGAGATCGCGGAATTTGATGGAGAAGGATTACTCTTTCTACTCTATGTCATACACATCCTATGCCAGGTTAGACTTCTTTTTATTGGACAAGTTTTTGGTAGGACACAAGCTAGGAGCCAGAATTGGAAACATAACCTGGTCTGACCACTCCCCATTGTGGGTGGAGTTAGTTAGGCAGAGACCAGGGTGGTATCAAGTACTGGAGATTGAATGAGGATTTATTAACTGATAATTCATTTAATGAGGGTTTAGTGAAGGACATTAAAGAATATCTAGATAGCAATAGGAACAGGGAGGTAACCTCCGCTAAGGTATGGGCATGCTTAAAGTCTGTGTTGAGGGGTAAATTCATTTCTTGGTCAGCTTTTCTGAGGAAAGAGAAGGATAGGATACATGTAGAGGTGATGCAAAAAAATAGCAAAATTAGAGCTAAGGCTGATTCAAGCAAAACCACTCTGGTTTTGCTTGAATCAGCATGGCAGGAATTAAGAAATTTATCTATTTATTTATTTCAGAGCTTTTATATACCGAGGTTTAGCAAAAAGCCTTCACCCCGGTTTACAGTAGAACAATTTGTTACATAGAACAGTACATGGAACATCGAATGGTATAGGTTACATCAAACTGTTAGGAGACTGACTTAGAACTAATCTTAAACGCTTGAACAAGGTCCCCCAAAATAAAATAAAAAATTTAAAGTACACATGCGGCGGCATCCCCCCATGTCCAAGCGCCTCACACAGCCCCCCTCCCCCCGGTGGACAAGCCGCCATGGGTCCCCGATGGCCTGAGTCCGATCCCTGGACCTTACCCCAGTCACATGGCTGGGACAAGGTGAGGTCGGACTCATTTTGGAAAATGGCACCATCCTCGTTGCGGGATCGACGATCAGGAGAGGTCTCTGGAGAGGGGTGGGGGCTTGTCAATCAGACCAGGGAATGTGGGGAGGGCGACTGCTCCTTCAGGGGGCCCGGGGGCTTTGACTATCAGGGGGCAGGAGGAGGGGAGTCTGCTCTTTCAGGAGGGCTGGGGGTGCAGTAGGAAGGGAGTTTTTACTGTCGTGGGGTCTGGAGGTCGGGCAGAGGGGGGCTTGACAGTTGGGGGGGGGTCTGGGTGACTGCTCCTTCAGGGAGGCCAGGGGGAGGAGGACCGACTGTTGGGGGTGCTTCATCGGGAGAGGCTGGGGACTATGCCTATGAGGGGGCTTGGACATCGGGAGGGCCGCCACTGCGCGCGTACTTTACATTTTGGGGTTTTTGTTTTTTATTTTGTGGAGTTTGTGGAGTTTTGTGGAGTTTGGGCTGCCTCAACCAGCAGCCCTGGTTTGAAACAGGAGTCAGCAATGACTCCTGTTCAAACGCCCTATTTGGCCACATTTTTTTTTCCTTTTTATCTCCTAATGCTTTGAATGTGTGGCAGAAGCCTTGGGACCAGCATTAGGGTCCCGGGTATCTCGCCACATATCTTACGCTTACCAGGGATGTGTTATTTTATCGCTGCTGACCACCTGCTCGGTCGGCCGCAATAAAATGTTTGCATCGAATTGCCTCGTAATGGCCTTCTTTGCATGCATTTGTATTATTCTTGCATGCAAATCTCATGCAAAGCAGGTGATTGTAATAGGGGAGGGTATCTTGGCGGGGACATGAAAAATATTGCGTATATCGCACGATATATAATGCACGTCCTAACACAGCTTGATGAATGACCCTGTAAGAATGTAAGCCCTCTGGGGACAGGGAAATACCTAGAGTAACTGAATGTAATCTACTTAGAAGTGGCTGAAAAGCAGAATATAAATCAAATAACTAAATAGGGTTACCATGATTGCCAAAGAGCAGCAATGGGAAAAGTCATTATGTGAAAACTTGTGGATCTTTCAGTCTGCAGCTGGGTTACTTAGTGAATGCTATCCGAGGAAAAGACTGCAAAAGTCTCAAAAGTTCATGTACTGCAACATCCTTCTTGTTTTTCCTTACAAAGGTGTCACAACAAAGCAGTAACTAGAACTGACTGCACTGTTGCTACCGAGCAAACCTCTCATGAGAGGTCTAGAACGGGTAGATGTGAATCGGTTATTTACTCTTTCGGGTAATAGAAAGACTAGGGGGGACTCCATGAAGTTAGCATGGGGCACATTTAAAACTAATCGGAGAAAGTTCTTTTTTACTCAACGCACAATTAAACTCTGGAATTTGTTGCCAGGGGATGTGGTTAGTGCAGTTAGTATAGCTGTGTTTAAAAAAGGATTGGATAAGTTCTTGGAGGAGAAGTCCATTACCTGCTATTAAGTTCACTTACAGGTCGATACAGTAAAGTGTGCTCCGTCGGAGCGCAGTCAGCCTGCTCTGGACGCGTGTTTTCCCTTACCCCTTATTCAGTAAGGGGAGGAAAACACGCGGCCCACCCGCGGCACCTAATAGCGCCCTCAACATGCAAATGCATGTTGATGGCCCTATTAGGTGTGCACGCGCGATTCAGTAAGTAAAATGTGCAGCCAAGCCGCACATTTTACTCTAAGAAATTAGCGCCGACCCAAAGGTCTACCCACACTGGCATATGCATGCACAGCTTTTAGTAGTTACTGTATTGGTTCTGGAGAAAATCATTTTTTGTCAGTTGTAATAATTTTCAAGGATGCGCCTTACAATTCTCCCAAGATGCTGCTGTACATCCCAGACCACACAGATCCTTGGATCCGAGAGAAAGGGTCGAGGAAGGAGACTAAACTTTAAACAAGCACTGTTTCAGTCTTCTAGAGATGCCAAATGGGGAGTGAATTAGCATCTACTAGCAGAGGCTTAGCTGAAGGAGACATCAGAAGTATTGTGAGCAAAGGAGGATGGTAACACCTCATCAGGAGTGGACACAAGCTTGGGCAAGTTCATCTTGGAGAAATGTTTATAAAACTTAGGTGCCAGCCAGTTCAAAATTTGTAAGGCCTGGAGTCATTTTTGTGCTTTTTCATTCTTTTTAGCTATTTAACCTTTCTTCTTTCTCTATTATTGAGGGGGGCCTTTATTTTAAGCTCCTTTCCCTTGATTATTTTTATGTTTTGCCATTCCCTTTTCCCCTCACTGCCCCCCCTCCACCCTCTACCCAATTTCTCTCTCTCCCTCTGCTGGCAGCCATCATGCGTTCCCAGCCTGGGACCCATCGGCTCCATTCCCCATCACCCCCAGTCCCCTGACTCGGGCCCTGCCAGCTGCAACCACCTCTCCCCCTCAGCCAAGACTTACTGGCCTCTCTTTTGTTGGATGCCAGGTGACCGGGAACCTGGAGGATTTCAAGCCCTGTTAATATTAATTTTTGATCAGAGGTAGGCAACTCTGGCCCCGGAGGGCCACAGACAGGTCTGGGTTTTCAAGACATCCAACAATGAATATGCACTGCCTCCACTGTATGCAAATCTATCTCATGCATATTCAGGCCTGTATGTGGCACTGCAAGACTGGAGTTGCCTACTCCTGCTCTTGATTATCACATTAAAATGTACAGTTAGCACAGTGTGTATGCTTTAAAAGATGCCATGATATATATTTCTTTTCAAAACTCAGATGTACCTAAAAAGAACAAAAGCAAAAGATGAATCAGAAATTAAGAAAGAAGCAAATGAGGATCCCAGCGGGTAGAAAAGGGTGGTGGATGCATGGAACAGCCTCCCAGGGGAGGTGATAGTGACCGAACTCAAGAAAGCCTACTGTGAAAGAGCATGGGGAACATTTCATTGTATCAGTTTTTCTCCCTGAAAAATGTGATTTCTATAGGTCTTTGGCACTCTGAGGTAGATTTTAAAAGCCCAGCGTGCACAGGACAGGCTGGTTTTGCCCTTATGTGGGTGTGCACAAGTCAGGCTTGTGCACACCCACATCATTTTAAAAGCCATCCAGATGCGTGCGTATCCCCCACCGTGTGCACATCTCAAACGTTTTCAGAAAGGGGTGGAGCGTGGGTGTTTTGGGACATGGCCAAGAGATGCCAGATCCCCTGCCTCGTAAGTTAACTTCTGCTATGGAGGAGGTGCAAGTTTAAAAATAAAAAGAAAGAGCAATTTCTCAGGGGTTTAAAAGGTCTGGGTGTAACTGCGGGGGAGTGCAGATTATCAAACCAGGGGGGATTAGAGGACCTAGCTGTTATGTTTGAAACTTTTTATTAAATGTTTCCAACACATAGGTAAAATATACAGAAAAAACAAATCCAACACAGGATCAGATACATTGGACACTTCCCAATGCCTGTATTTCAAACGTGTACCATACCCACCCCCCCAAACTAGACAAAACACCATTTAACAACCCACCCACGACATCTGACGTATTATCCTCCCACACAGACCCAGCACTCAGTAATCATTAAGTATCACACTCCTAGCCCTATGAGACAGATTGCAAGTAAGGTCCCCAAACAGGTAAGAATGTCCTGCGCTTTCTAGTCATATCTATTTTATCAACATATTTCTCATTCAGACACATTGGAGAAATCAAGTTCATACTATGTGTTAGAATAGGGAAGGCATCTCCCACCCAATGCTGCAGAATCAGTTTCTTGGCTAATAACAAATCCTTTCACATCCACAGTCTAATGAATCTTTTCCCCAACACTACCCCTATTAGGTTGTCAAAAAGCAGCACATCTTCTATTTTCGCTTCCATTTTTGCCGTGTTTGCTTGAACTGTGGCCATTTTCCATTTCATCTCCTGCACGCAGTCATCTAGGCCAGACACTCGTGCTTCTGCATCGGAGATGCATTCCGTGTGGTCAGCCACAATGCCATGGAGCTCATCAAATCAAGAATGGATTTTATTCAGCTTCTCGTCCGTAGCCATCAGTATCACTGTAGCCAAGTCTCCGGCATCACTGATCAAGGCGGAAGGGGAGAGGGGAGAGTGAATACCATCCGCCATCTTACTCACCCCCGACTTCCCCTTCTCTTTGCGGAGCACTTTTGTCGACAAAGGAACCCAGACCTCCGGGAAAAAAGATCAGCTAAAATTGTCATTTTCTCGGATGCTGCCAGTATGAAAGCAACCGTAAATTAACGCAGGAGGAGGTCTATATGAATGCGATAAAGGGAGTGGGGCCCCGGAGCAGCAGGCAAACACATCCTACTGCTCACATCACATCACACGACCTCTCTGGACCTAGCTGTTAACTGGGTGAGCTGGTGGACGAACTGGTGAAACTGACAAGGGCATGGACATGCGCCCCTTTTAAAATTCCCTGACTTATGAGGCAGAAGCGGGATTTACATGCACGCAAGTTATAAAACAGCCACATATCCAGGCGCTCACCGATCACATGCACCCAATGTGTCAGATTGAAAGTTATATTTACATCATTACAGATGGGCTGGCCACGGTGACCTTTATGACAGTCATTTTCCCATGAAGCAGCTTGTATGAAGTTTGAGGGTATTTCAACTTTACAATAATATGTAATGTTTTATGAATTCAGCTGGTTTAATTTTTGAATCACAATGAATGTTGAGAACCAAATCTATTTTTATTGATTTTTTACTTGGTTTGTCTTTTGGACACCAATTTTTGAGTTATCTTGTAGCATTAAAAAAAAAATCACTTTAAAATACACATACAGGATGCCAAATGATTTTACTATATTTTAAACACTTACAGACAGCCTGGATGTGATCAATGTTTTGTGCGATTTAGGTCAATTAGAATCTATTCATTTTTATATACTACTCTTGCCTTCTAATTTTGCTAAATTGTGGTCAAACTAACCTCTTCTGTCTTGCTTTTTGTAAGGCAATAGCAATGTCACACATAGATCATAATCGCACAGAGTTATTTTATCTGAGACAAAAATCCTCCATGGAAAAGTATCCCACCATTTTGCCTAAGGTATTCAAATAAACTTATTTCCATCCTCTGTTTCAACTATTTCACATTTTCCATTATGTCCTAACAAAATATATTTAATGGAACCATAGGCCTGATTTACAAAAGGTACCATAAATTATAAGGAAAAAAAGTTTTCTATCTAACCCAATGATAAATATTTCCATGAGCTGTCAAACAAGATCCTCTTCAAAGTATGATTAAGCTTACAAGGCAGCTCACAGGAAAAGCATCTGAAAGTTGGATCAGTGTGGCATAAATCTAGCGGTGGTCAATGCCAACTATAAAAATGGATCTGGCCACTACTTTTCCTAACTAAGTGGCCACATGATCACTAATGTTGAGGAAGGATTTCTACTGCTCTGAAATTTATTAATCTCTGCATTGAGATATGACATTTAGTTTACTTTGCTATCCTGCAATACTTCCTTCGAAAGCATAAGTGAGGAGAATACAGTATATGTGCCCTGATATCAGAATAGATGTTCTGTCCTGAAAACTATTATCCATCAGAAAAATATGATCTTAAAAACTTAAATCACCTCTTTAGTGAATACCACAAGGAACTTGATAGGTCCTCCACAATAACCCTACAGTATAATTGAAGGCCTTCCAAATTCCTTGTGGGGTTCAGTAGGATGGGATTTTAAGTATTTTTAGACCATGTTTATGTGATGCACTATGGTTTGAGAGAGAGAGAGAGAGAGAAATATATTGCTCCTGTGATCAGTGAGGCAACTAATGCTAAGCAAAGATAAGCAAAGACTTCTCCCTTCTATAGTGTGCAGACATACTGTACAGGCTCTGACAATAAGGCAGACTGTAGTCATACAGAGGCAACACTTGTGATTAATCAGGCTGTGACCAAAGTCATTGGATGCAGATGTACCGCATGCCTTTGGGTCTACATAAGAGAAGAAGAGCTTCAGTTTATAAAAAGATGGTTAAATAATAACCTACATAATAGTGTCATAAAAGCTAAGACAACTTTATGCTAACTGTTGAAATAGTTAAGGGCATGGAAAAGGAATTCAAGGAACCTCAACGTTCTGCTCAAATTGTTACACCCCAAAAGTTCAGAGCACTTATAACTTCATATACATTACCCTAGCTCTTGTATTCATCCAATAACCATTACAAATTGCATAGAAGGCTATGCTGTAAATGATAAAAAACTCCCTAAAAGCAGCTAACATTTTAGAAACATAGAAACATAAAAAATGACAGCAGAAAAGGACCAAATGGTCCATCCAGTCTCCCAGCAAGCTTATGGAAGCATCTGCTGCGCCACACAAGTCAACCCCTTACTTAGTTTTCCAAACCATCAGTCAGGGTCCTTGTTAGTTGCTGTCTGAGTCCAATTCTCTGTTACCTCTTGCTGTTGAAGCAGAGAGCAATGTTGAAGTTGCATCCAAAGTATCAGGCATGTTGGTTAAGGGTAGTAACTGCCACATCAGCAAGTTACCTCCATGCTTATTTGTTTTCCGCCCATGCTTGTTTTCCCAGATCGTAAAATCTACTGTCCTTGTTGTTTGCTGCCTGAATTTAATTCCCCTTTTCCTCTATGCTCCCTGCCATTAAAGCAGAGAGAAATAATGAGTTGTAACAGCAGCATGAAGGCTTATTGGTTAAGGATAGTAACCGCCATACCAGCAAGTTATCCCATGAATTCTTTTCTTGATTTCCATCCTCTGTCTAGCCTTTAGGGATCCACAGTGTTTATCCCATGCCCCTTTGAAATCTTTCACCATTTTTGTCTTCCTCATCTCCTCCGGAAAGGCTTTCCAGGAATCCACTACCCTCTCCGTGAAGAAATATTTCCTGACATAGGTTCTAAGTCATCCTCCCTGGAGTTTCATTACGTGACCCCTAGTTCTACTGATTTCTTTCCAACGGAAAAGGTTTGTTGATTGTGCATCATTAAAACCTTTCAGATATCTGAAGGCCTGTATCATATCTCCCCTGCACCTCCTCTACTCCAGGGTATACATATCCCCCCCCATCATTTTTATCACCCTTCTCTGAACTGCCTTCATCCTTTTGAGATATGGTCTCCAGAACTGAACACAATACTCCAGGTGAGGCCTCACCAAGGACCTGTACAAGGGGACTATCACTTCCTTTTTCTTATTGGTTATTCCTCTCTCTATGCAGCCCAGCATTCTTCTGGCTTTAGCTATCATAAGAACATAAGAAAATTGCCATACTGGGTCAGACCAAGGGTCCATCAAGCCCAGCATCCTGTTTCCAACAGTGGCCAATCCAGGCTACAAGTACCTGGCAAGTACCCAAAAACTAAGTAATAGCAGTGGCTATTTTCTATCAGGCCAATGCAATAAAACATGCAGGAGAGATATCTGTCTGAGTTGAGTACCCGCTTTCCCGACGCCCACCCAGGCACCTCTCTCCTGGGCATGCGATTTTGTATTCAAATTAGGCCATGCACTAATAAGGAGGCACTAGGGACACTAGCGCATCCCTAGTGCCTGCTTATTAGCGGAAGCGGCGGCTGTCAGTGGGTCTGACAACAGACGCTTAATTTTAAGGGCATTGGTTTTCGAACCCACTGACAGCCACAGGTTCAGAAAATGGACACCGGCAAAACTGAGCGTCCGTTTTCGAACCTGCTAACCGGCGGGCAAATTTTTTTTCTGTATTTTTGGTGCCTCTGACTTAATAATGCTATGATATTAAGTCGGAGGGTGTACAGAAAAGCAGTTTTTTTTCTGCTTTTCTGTACACTTTTCCCCGTGCATTCAAGTTAATGCCTGGCCAGGTATTAATTTCTGAGAGCAAAATGTGGGACTTGGCCACACATTTTACTTTCAGCATTTTGTGGGAATCTCTAATAGGCTCATCAACATTGGGGGGGGGGGGGGGTGTTGGCCACGCATTTTCCACGCACTATTACCCCTTACAGTATAAGGGGTAATTAACATTGCGTCTAAAACTGACTACTGTAATGCTCTACTACTCGGCCTACCCTATACTACTGTAAGACCCCTGCAAATTTTACAAAATGCCGCAGCTAGAATTCTCACTGGGAAAAGTAAAAGGGATCACATCACAGATACTCTCGCCACTCTACATTGGCTACCCATTGAACAAAGAATACAGTTCAAAGCACTCTGCACAATACACAAACTTATCCATGACGAAAAAGCAGAATGGCTGAACACAGCACTTCGAGTCCACGTTCCACACAGAAATTTAAGATCAGCAAACAGAGCACTTTTAACCATTCCATCCGTGAAAACAGCAAGACTTACCCAAGTCAGAGAACTGTCTCTAGCCGGTCCCATTTTATGGAACTCCATGCCCCTTGAACTTAGACTCCAGAGTAACCATAAATTTTTCAAAACACAACTCAAAACCTGGCTTTTCAAACTAGCCTTCAACAAAGAGAGTGATGCAAGCATGTAAACAAGAATAAGCGGACACTTAGCACCAAGCTCACAAATTCCAGTTACTACTGGAAATTAGCTCACCACTAATTTTTAACTGTAGTCAAACCACAGGATACACAGCTATAAAACATACAATCCCCCAATTGATTTTCTTCATTTGAATAATCCTTATAGTAAATTATATTAGTCTATATTGTTTGTTACCGAATAGTACTGGCACCACCTATGTAAATTATGATCCATATTCACTTTGATATTGGTGCACAATTGTAAACCGTTATGATGGTAAATAACTTAATGACGGTATATAAAAACTCTTAAATAAATAAATAAATAAAATGCGCAGCCAAATGGGGGCTAAACAGTGCACTCAGCCGAGCGCACCATTCTGTATCGGCCTGTAAGTCAACTTGATTAATAGCAGGTAATGGACTTCTCCTCCAAGAACGTATTCAAACTTTTTTTAAACCCAGCTACACTAGCTACACTAACCACATCCCCTGGCAACAAATTCCCGAGTTTAATTGTGCGTTGAATGTAAAAGAATTTTCTCCGATTTGTCTGACAGGACATGGTGAATCCATGCTGCCTCCGGTTCAGCAATTCTTCTGACTGTAGATAGTTCACTATTCTTTCCTTCAGCAGCATCTCCATTACTTTTCCCACCACCGTGGTGAGGCTAACCAGCCTGTGGTTTCTAGCCTCCTCTCTGCTCCCACTCTTGTGAAGCGAGACCACCACCGCTCTTCTCCAATCACTCGTCACCATGCCTGTTTCCAGGGATCTATTGAACAGGTCGTACAGCACATCTCTGAGCTCCCTCAGTACCCTGGGATGAACTTCATCAGGCCCCATGGCTTTGTCCACTTTCAGTTTTCCTAGCTCTTCCCATACATTCTCTTCTGTAAACAGTTTCATCTACTCCACCCCCCTCCATTTTCTTGTTAACTAGCGATGGTCTTTCTCCAGGGTCTTTTTTAATGAACACCAAACTGAAGAATTTATTTAATATTTCTGCCATTTCTTCATCTCTCTCCACACATTGATCACTTTCAATTTCACTATACTACTTTGGACCTATCTCTGATGTATCTGAAAAATGTTTTGTCACCTCACTTTACTTCTTTGGCAATCCTTTCTTCCCCTTGACTTTTTGCTTTCTTGATTACTTTCTTCAACTCCCTCAGTTTCAACAGATATTCTTCCTTGTGCTCCTCCCCTTTGGGATCCTTTATATTTCTTGAACGCTGTTCTTTTTGCTTTTATTTTATTAGCCACCTACTTTGAGAAACAGATAGGTTTCTTATTTCTCTTGCTTTTCTTTACTTTAACATATAGATTAGCTGCCTTTGTAATTGCTCCTTTTGAGAGAGATGTGGAACAACAGTGGACCAAACTAAAAGGAGCAATTACCAAGGCAACTAATCTATATGTTAGAAAAGCAAAAGAAAAATGAAACCTATTTGGTTTTCCAAGGAGGTGGCTGACAAAATAAAGGCTAAAAGAACAGTTGCAAACTGGTTGACGGACAGAAGACAATGTGTGATGGTAAATGGAACTTACTCTGAAGAGAGAGCGGTGTTGAGCGGAGTGCCGCAAGGGTCTGTGTTGGTACCGGTCCTGTTCAATATCTTTGTGAGCGACATTGCGGATGGGATAGAAGGTAAGGTTTGCATTTTTGCGGATGACACTAAGATCTGCAACAGAGTGGACATGTTGGAAGGAGTGGAGAGAATGAGACGGGATTTAAGGAAACTGGAAGAGTGGTCGAAGATATGGCAGCTGAGATTCAATGCCAAGAAGTGCAGAGTCGTGCATATGGGATGTGGAAATCCGGAAGAACTGTATTCGATGGGGGGAGAAAGGCTGATGTGCACGGGGCAGGAGAGAGACTTTGGTGTGATAGTGTCTAACGATCTGAAGTCAGCGAAACAATGTGACAAAGCGATAGCTAAAGCCAGAAGAATGCTGGGCTGCATAGAGAGAGGAATATCGAGTAAGAAAAGGGAAGTGATTATCCCCTTGTACAGGTCCTTGGTGAGGCCTCACCTGGAGTACCGTTGTTCAGTTCTGGAGACCGTATCTCCGAAGGGACAGACACAGGATGGAGGCGGTCCAGAGAAGGGCGACCAAAAAGGTGGAGGGTCTTCATCGAATGACTTATGAGGAGAGATTGAAGAATCTAAATATGTACACCCTGGAGGAAAGGAGGAGTAGGGGTAATATGACACAGACTTTCAGATACTTGAAAGGTTTTAATGATCCAAAGACAACGACAAACCTTTTCCGTTGCAAAAATAATCAGCAGAACCAGGGGTCACGATTTAAAACTCCAGGGAGGAAGACTCAGAACCAATGTCAGGAAGTATTTCTTCACGGAGAGGGTGGTGGATACCTGGAACGCTCTTCCGGAGGAAGTGGTGAAGACCAAAACTGTGATCCATAAAGTCTAGAGGATGTGAATGAAGAGAAGAGGCATGGGGGTGGCTTGAGGGAATGATGGCTACTACCTGGAGATGAATATCCTTATTCAATAATGCGACTCCAACATTGCTCTATGCTTCAACGGCAAGAGGAAATGTGGGGAAAAAAAGGATTTGCAACCACATAAAAGCAGGGGAGTAGCTTGCTTGTTACGGCAGTTACTACCCCAAACCAAAAAATACCGGATACTTCACTTTCAATGCAAATCCAGCATAGCTCTCTGCTTCAACGGCAGGGGAGGAAGTTTGACACTTCACATATATCCAGCATAGCTCTCTGCTTCAATGGCAGGGGAAGAAGTTTGACACCACACATATCCAGCATAGCTCTCTGCTTCAACGGCAGGGGAGGAAATTTTGACAATTCACGCATATCCAGCATAGTGCTCTGCTTCAATGGCAGGGGAGGAAATTTTGATAATTTACGCATATCCAGCATAGCCCTCTGCTTCAACGGCAGGGGAGGAAATTTTGATAATTTACGCATATCCAGCATAGCCCTCTGCTTCAACGGCAGGGGAGGAAATTTTGACAATTCACGCATATCCAGCATAGCGCTCTGCTTCAACAGCAGGGGAGCAAGTCTGATATTTCACTTTCAATGCAAAGCCAGCATGGCTCTCTGCCTCAAGGGCAGGGGGGAATGAAGAAAGGTGGATCTATATTCAGGCAACAATCAACAAGGACTGAATTACACAGTCTGAATAAACAGATAAGCATGAGTGCAGCTTGCTTATTGCGGTGGTTAATACTCCTAACTAAATTAAGCTATTTCACTTAGATGCAGTTCCAACACTGCTCTCTACATTAATGGCGGGGGTGGAAGGGAAATAGAATAAAAAAAGGTTACTAAGAGTCAACAAAAACAGACAAGTAAGTGAGGGAAAAAAAAAGTGCGAAACCTTGCTGGGCAGACTGGATGGGCCTTTTGGTCTTCTTCTGCCGCCATTTCTATGTTTCACTGTTCCACCTCTCATTTTCTCCCAGTCTTCTAGTTCTCCCTCCAGGTACTTCCCCATTTCAACAAAGTTCATATTTTTGAAATGCAAAACTCAGGTCTTCGTGTGACTTCTCTGTATCCTATTTGTAATATCAAACCATACCTTTGATGATCACTGGTGCTGAGGTGGGCACCCACCCAGAAATTAGAGACATTATCCCCATTAATGAGCACTAAATCGAGTATAGCTCCCTCCCTCGTGGGTTCCATTACCATTTGTTTGAACAGAGCCTCTTCTGGTAGATTCTGCAGAAGGGATGCTCCAGTTTACATCCGGCAGATTAAAATCTCCAACAATCACCACTTCTCCCTTCTTTCCCACCTTTTGCATGTCTTCAACCAGATCTCTATCTAGTTCTTCCGTTTGATTTGGAGGCCTGTAAACCACTCCAGTAAAAATGGATGCACCATCATCTTTTTTTAGGGCAACCCATAATGTTTTTTCTTTGCCCCATCTTCCTTGCAGCTCAGTTGCTTTGATATTGTTTTTGACATAAAGAGCTACTCCTCTCCCTTTTCTGACCTCTCCATCCTTCCTTAACAAGTTATAGCCCAGTATGGCCATATCCCAATCATGAGATTCTGTGAACCATGTCTCCGTGACAACAACAATATCCAAGTCCGCCTCCACCATTAGGGCTTGCAGGTCTGGGATTTTATTGCCCAGACTACGAGCATTTGTGCTCATACCTTTCCAGCTTTTCTCAATCAGGTTACTGCTTTTCTTGGACTTGTTTCTTGGATTTTTGTTATCCCCTTCACCCATTTCCTTTGTATTTGGGGGGTGACATTCTAATTTCCTTCTGCCACTCCCGTCATCTAGTTTAAAAGCCTTATGGCATAGGATTTGAATTTCTCTCTTAGGATGCTTTTTCCTGCCACAAACAGATGTAAGCCATCTTTGACATAGAGCCTTTTACTGTCCATACACAGCCCCAGCCTCCAATACATTTAAAACTTTGTTCCTTACAGCAAGTTTTGAGCCATGCATTGAAGTTATCTATATGGCTTTTCCTCTTTCCCCTTTCCATGAACAAGTAACACTTCTGAAAAGGCAATAGTCTTCACCATGTGACTAATCTACTTCACCAGAGACTGGAAATCTCTCCGTACCACTTGGATGCTGTTTCTAGCAAGGTCATTGCTTCCCAGATGGATGCTAATATTAACTTTAGAGTTTTTGCTTTCTTCTTTGATCACCTTGACTATTTGAATAGCATTTCTACTGGCCGATGATCCTGGAAGGCTTTTAACTGTAGTGTTTCCCTCAAAAAGAGTTTCCAAATTAGTGCCTCTGATGAGCTTTTTCTTATGGTTAGATTGTATTATGGAATTTCTGCGTGCATTGGGTTTCTTCCTTTTTTTCAGATATCACGTCAATCTCGATCGCAAGAGCTTCTTCATTATCTAATACAGAGAAAGCATTCTACTTGTGTCACTTGAGAGAGTATGTCTCTCCACATCACAGGTCTTACTCTACCAGAACCCACTGTAATCCAGTTGTTCTTGGGCTCTTGTATGCTCTGTGTAAGTGGGGGTGGACATGTGGGCTGCACAATTGTGAAGAATGGGTGTCTTTGGGTCACAGGTGTTATCCTACCTGAGCCCAATGTAAACCCCTTTTTTCTGGGCTTTTGATTTTTCTGTGGTAATGGGGAAATGATTCCTGAATACTGTAAAGTGGGAGATGATTTTTTTGGTGGTTTGATACTTTTATTGCAGCTAATTCAGCCTTAACTTGAGCCAACTCCTTTTTCATGGAAGAGAGTTCTGAACAAATGGGGCAAGCCCTACGCTTCCACATGATTTGCCTCAAATAAAGGCTCCACAATTGTTACATTGGATAGTTCTCATTTTGCTCAATTGAATTGATGGAGAAACCTAAGGAATTACCAAATTATCTTGTTTTCAATTATGTATCCAGGCAGACAATATTAGAAGAAAAAACCCAGGGTGGGTGGGAGGGGATTAAACAGTTAACACTTGCCCAGAGCTGTTCACCAGACTCTGTATCTGCTACTGAGTTTGAACAGCCCCTTTCCCAGACAAGCTGACTACCAAGAAAAAGAGAGAGATTACAGGGCTTGCACTACAAAAATGCAGAAGAATATCACCAGAAAGCAGTCTAATATAAGGCTATCCAGCTTTTCCTTTTTCTTAACTGGCCACAAAAATTTGTAGCTATGGATGTCTCCTTACAATCCAAAGGAGACTGAGGAGTTCTTAATGGCCCTATGCAATGCACTATGAGTCACCTGCCCCACAGGAGAAATGCCCAATGCAGACACTTTTGCAATTCAACACCACAAGTAAACATATAACAAGGAGTAAAAAATCTGGAAGGCTACTGATTCTCAGTCAGCTCACTGGTCCAAGGACCTAGCTTCTCCTCAGCACAGAGATTTGTGTCCAGACAAAAACAGTTGTCCCTTCCCCCACACTAATCAGTTGCTAGGAGAATAGGCTATTTCCTCTCTCAACCTCAGAAAAAAGCAGCCCTTTACTTTTCAGTTTAAAAACTGTCCCCTCCTATAACCAAAGCAATTAGGGGCCGATGCTATTAAAAATGTGGAGAGCGGGCACTGAAAAGTCAGCACCCGCTTTCTTAACACCGCAAGGGGAGCGCCATGCTATATGCAAATTAGGGGGGATCGGGCTAGCAAGGAGGCGCTAGGCTAGGGGGACCTTAGCGCCTCCTTGCTAACCCGACCCCGCGGTTACCGGCGGTCTGCTGGTTATAAACACCGACGCCGAGAATATCAGCATCGGTCTTCAAAGCGGCCGGTAGAGGAGTTTTTTTTCTTACTTTTAAAGAAGTACAGAAAAGAAGTTTTTTCTGCTTGTCTGTACTTTTTTTTCAATGCACTCAGCTATTAACGCCTGCTCCAGGCAGGCGTTAATAGCTGAGTGGAGATAGATTTTATAACCTGTGCGCGTGC
Source organism: Rhinatrema bivittatum (assembly GCF_901001135.1). Taxonomy (NCBI): domain Eukaryota; kingdom Metazoa; phylum Chordata; class Amphibia; order Gymnophiona; family Rhinatrematidae; genus Rhinatrema; species Rhinatrema bivittatum. The sequence continues at coordinate 41,451,015 of NC_042623.1, read as the reverse complement.
TACCCGGTGCACACACATGTACGCCCGATTTTATAACATGCGCGTGCATATTATAAAAATCGGGGGTCGGCGCGCGCAAAGGGGTGCACTATTGTGCACCTTGCGCGCTGAGCCGTGCTGCCTTCCCCCGTTCCCTCCCAGGCCACTCCGAAAGCGGCTTCGGAAGGAACGTCCCTACCCCCTTCCCCCCACCCCATCTTCCCTTCCCTCCCCCCCCCCCCACCCTTTCCCCCTACCTTTTTCTTTTTTTCACTTTTGTTTGAAAACTTACTTGAGACTTTTGATTTTTCAGAGTCTCCCTCCTACCCAGGAGAGCAAAGTCATTCCAGCTATTCTATTAAAGGTGAATTTTAAAAGCCTGGTGCATGCCAGCATCAGGAAATAACGCACACAAGTTGGGCCGGTGCATGCCGAGCAGATTTTAAAAGCCGCCCGTGTATACATGTACTTGACTGCTACGCGTACAAATGAAAAGTTCCGAAAAAAGGCCAGGCTGTGTGCGCTCTCTTGATTTCACATTCAAATCTGCGTGTAAATACTTATTGCGCACAGGTGCGCGCCGAAGTCCCCTGCCTGGTAACTTTACTTCTGCTATGGATGGCATGTAAGCCATAAAACAAACAAACAAAAAAAAAAAACTAAACAGATTAACAGGGTTTTAAGGGTTGGGGTTAGCAGGAGGGAAGGAGGGCTATTAAACTAGTGGGGTTTGGAAGTCCTCTCTCTTAACTGAGCAAACTGGGAAAACTGGCAATGACGTTGGGGAGCATGTCTTTTAAAATGCCCCACTTACGCGTAGAAGTGGGAATTGCGTACACACGTGTGTGGGCGGTCAGGGTATTTTATAACATGCACGCATATACCCACGTATATTATAAAATGGCCATGTCCCTGGGCAGAGGCTGAGAAATGCTCGCACATCTGTGCCCATGTGCCAGTTTTAAAATTAATGCTGTAATTTTATTGTAAATGTTGCCTGAGTTAAAAAAAAAAAAACTTGTGGTCTTTCCAGAAGAAACTCCTGCTACACAAATTGAGCATAAAAAGTTCTTAAATTTCAGACACAAAACAGTGGACCTGGTATCATACATTTCACAGGATATGCTGAATACTAATGTATTTTTATGACCATGATAAATTATGTACATTTTAAAAAAGCAACAATTTAATAATATAAAGGCAAAACTGCAGCTTTGAATTGCCAGTGTACACCTTCTGGGCTTCCTCACTGCTTGCAGTTTAGAAACTTATATTGATATTACATTTTTCTATTTCGCTTAGCTTATTTTATTTAATGACTTATTTTGACTGTGAGCTAATTTGTTTTATGGATGCTGTAATTTCTTTTCTCAAATATTTGTGGAATAGTTTATCTTGCTCAAAGAACTATTTTGTCCTGCTTTGAAGTATGGAATTATTAATTAAAAAATAGGAAACCATATTTTCCTCAGTCAGCCAGCAGGGGCGATAAGAATTACTGATCACTCATCTCAGCTTTCAAAGGCCTTGATCACCAGGGTAAACTGGAGAATAAGCAGCGGCATATGGTGACATTCAAAGTAGGGGACTCAGTAAATGCACACCATCGCTTTCCTCCCCTCTCCTCTCCACCCACCTGGCATAAACATCTTCCCTTCCCTCTGTATGTAGTATTATGCACTGACTTTTTGAGGCACCTCTTTCTGCTGTATTCTTGGATACTAGTTTTTAGACAAAGAAAGCAGAGGACCCTGACTGCGTGCTGGAATGCAATGAGCCAACACCCCAGACCCATTAGCTGATTGGTCTAATACATTCTCAAATCAAATGTACCGCACTTATCTAAAAACAACACTGAATATGCTCTGATTGGTCAGTATGAAGGGTATATAATCCTATGTACATTGCTGGACGAACTGAGTCACGAGGTATTCACACGATTGATGTAAACCTGTGCTACTCCGAGGAACAAAATAGTTTGTTCCTCCCCCTCCCTTTTTGCCTTTGTTTCTGTCTTTCTCTGATTAAAAGTCTCAAGTTACATACTGCTGCAGTAGTTTCTTTAGAATCAACACCTCTTTTTCCTATCCTCCTGGAACTATCACTTTCCCTTCACGCTCTTCTTCCCACCTGCAGCATAATCACGGTTCCTCCGTTTCCTCTTCTTCCAACCCTTCCAGCATAAACATATTCCCTTCCTTCTCTTCTCCGTCCTTTCCCACATCATCCTGGCATCATCATCTCCCCCCCCCCCCCAATCAAAATATTTTTAAATGTTTGGGGAGGGGGGATTTCAAGTTTCAGTTGTATAAAATAACGCACTTTGTTCTGTGTCATAATACATTCTGGCTTCTTCTACTCTCTGTACATATGCATTCATTATTTAAAAAAACTCATTTAAAATTACAAATTTGTTTTTAATAAGTACAATAATAACCATTATTAAGATGGACTTGGGGAAATCCACTGCTTATCCCTGGGATAAGCAGCATAGAATTTATCAACCTTTTTGGATCCTGTCAGATACTTGTGACCTGGATTGGCCACTGATGGAAACAGGATACTGGGCTTAATGGACCTTTGAACTGACCCAGTATGGGAAATCTTACGTTAAATTAGATAGCAGCCAGAAGGGAAGACAAGGATAAATTATGTACACCTGATCATCTCAAATCAAAATATAATAAGTACATACACCACATCTCGCTGTCCAGTTACCTCTGGCAGCCCAAGAAGACTTGGATCATTCAGCCTGGTGATACCTTACCGCCGACCATCTATTATCTCTAAAGATTTGGGTTGACAAGAAACATGTGTTTTTAGGATCCCAAGAGTATCATTATAGCACTTATCTCTATGCTAATAGTAACTTCACACCAGGGTACGAGAGCTCTGTTTTTCAAAAATGGGATACGCAGGGGATTAGATTCTGGGGTCAGATTTGGGGACCACAGGGACTCCTTTCCTTCCCCGAATTACAAATGAAGTATGCCCTTCAGGGCTCAGATATCTTTCTGTTCCTGCAACTATGTCATTTTGTCCAGACTAATCAACTCCATGGGCATTTCCAACAAGAGAAATCTGAGTTTGAGCTGCTGTCAAAAAGCTGATCAAACATCTCACTTACTTTCGACTATATATGCTCTGCTGGGGAAGGAGAAATTCTCGAAAGCTAACTATGTGGTTACTTGGGAAGCTGATCTGAATGACTCCTTCTCTCAGAAGGAATGGGAAAAGATTTTTTCACACATTGGTAAGGGTATGATAGCAACTTATATGATTGAGAATTCCTGGAAATTTCTGTTGAGATGGCATTATTATCCACTGCGGTTACATCGCATGTCCATCACTTTTTCGGATCAGTGTTGGAGAGGTTGCCATACTGTTGGCAGCTTTATCCAAATGTGGTGGGACTGCCCCGTGATTCGCACACTCTGGTTCTCGATCGAAGCCTGGATAATTCAGATTTGTAAAACAGAGGCGAGGGTTCTTCCACAACAGGCTCTTTTGGGTATGCCTCTTTTCCAGGGTACAGATAATTCTAATAAATTGGTAAACTTCATTTGTACAGCTACCAGAATTGAGATTGCGAGGAGATGGAAGTCCCCTCAGGTACCATCATTAGCTGATGTTCAGTTTAAACTGGGTGGGATCTATTGATTAGCTGAAATTACGGCCCTCCTTAGGAAAAGTCTTGGGAGATTCCGGGATACTTGGAAGGCATATAGCCTCTGGAAGGGCAGCCTGAGGGACCCTGTCTGATTCTACAGGGATGCTATTTCTTCCACCCATCTAGAGCTTGTTCTGTGCTTAGCCTCTGGCATGTCTTCTACTGCTTCCTTATTTTGTTATATGCATTGTCTTTATATTTATGTCTTTGCACTTATGGCTACTACTATACACTGACTCACCTGTTGTATACATTACTACAGAATACGGGAGGGAGGGTAGGGGTAAACTTAGGATACATGTATGCATATGCAGTTACAATAAGTCAATGACACGGAATTGTCGGTGATGTATCTTTATTGATATTTATGCAATTATACATCCTGTATTGTTGGTTGTACGTGTGGTACATATGTTTTGAGACATCACCTTCTGTTATTGTTGTGATATTATTGTGATATTGTAACATTGTGCATTCACCAATAAATAAAAAGTACAGTAATATTTTGATTTCAGGTAGACATCTCAAGTTTGTGTCTGTGATTTATTCTTCTGCAGCAATATGATTTAGTACCTAGGCTTTAGCTTCTCCTCATCACCACCTTTGCTGGGCCTACAGGATGACTCGCAGCATCTTGTCTGCCTGGGCAGGCAATGATGTCAGCAGTTGCTGCCTCGGTTGGGCCTGCATAGGCCAAGCCATGCCATCTTGTTGGCTTGCATAGGTCAATGATGTGCACACTCCCCTCAAAAAAAAAAAAAAAAAAAGGAAGATATTGGGAGAAAAAGATAAATCAGGGCTGAGGTTCTGGAACTCCATTGAAGACCCTGACTGAATGCCATTGAGAATAAAATGCACAGAAATACAAAAGGTCTTCTCCCAGAGAAGAAGGCAAACATCTGGAGCCAGAGAGACTTCTCTTTTCTTCCTGGCACAGAAGGCTGACTCTTTCCTGTTCAGGACTATTATATAAATAGCTGGTTTTCCCATGAAAATGATTTCACATGCTTCTTTTCAGATGATGAATGTGTTATAGGCTCCGATGGTTGGTTCCACTCAGCAGCTCGGGAGATGGAGAAAAGTCTTCACCTTTTTCACCATTTTTATGGAGTTAAGGGGCATTTGTGAAGAACCTTCAAGAGTTATCCTCTCTTCATTCCTTTTTCATTAGAATCCTATTACCATTCCAGTAGATGCCAAATTCAGTTTCATTTAGCATGGCATATTGTACATTTGCAAGCAGTTTCAATTTTGATCTCAGCATATTTATCTTTCACCACTGGTCATCCATTTTCACACTAATCTTGAAACAGCAGATAAGTATTCTTACATGTAATGTTCTTCATTCTTTCTGTTGATAGTTTAAGGATGTAGGTTAGTTTCTGGCAATTTCCAGGATATTAGGATTAGGGAAATGAACCTTCTCCACTTCAACCATATCTAGCAAACACAAATATTTTGAAGAGCAGCATCCAACAAATATAAACATTTGTTTCCTCAAGCAAGCAAATTAAGAGAAATTAGAATAACTTGCTCAATTCAAGATCACTTTCAATAAAAAGGATGCATCATTTACTTTGGCTCTCTCTCAATATGTTCCACAACTTTCCAATTCTTCCTTGTGCTAACCAATCTCTTGTGGTGGGGATTCTGGACATTGCACTTCCTGTAGATGATCTCATCAGGCCTCCTAAATTTGCTGCAACTTGATTGTCGCATGCCCAGTCTGAACTATTAACAAAGCAATAACTAAATCACAAAAGCATGCAGTTCCCCATAAGCATCATGACCCAATACTTAGCTTGCTGGGGAAGATGCTGACGATTTATCAATTGACTCCAAACCAACGAGGAAATCAGTTACCAACTGCTGCGTTACCACTTATTCTTGCATCCACTATGGTAGCAGTTACCTAACTGGAAAAGTTCTTGTATCCAATATCAGTGTTTCTCTAGGGTAAAATGTCTTTCAGGGGCAGTGTTCATCAAAATACATTTAAACATGATAGCAGAAGAGTTCCAGAAAATGCATTTTTTGTAAGTTATTTTTTTGATTCCTTAAGCTTCCAACTTGGGCCACAAACATGAAGCACTGTAGCTTTAAGATTAGAGACAGTCCATATTTGTAGAAAAATCCACTAGCCTCAAAAACTATTTTATGCATCAACTGAACTGGGCATGCAAACCTATAAGTAGAGAATGTTGCTTTTGACTAAAGTACATTAGTCACCCACAATTAGAAAAAGACACGATAAGAAAGAAAAAAACAAACCCAAATGCTTAATTCATATTCAGCACCAATTCTTTTGCCAAAGGGAAGGGAACAGTTTGGAACAATAAATATTTTTCAGGTATTACGCCTTGATTTTTTACCAGTTTTTATGCAGATAATTGTTGAGTCTGCATCCATTTAGCAGTGTTTTCTTTGGAAGATTTTAAGCTAGCTAGTTCAGTTACAAGATGATACCCAATTTCCATAGATACAAAAGAAAAATGCAAACATTTGAATTTCTTATTGGATAAACAGATTTGTATAATTTTTAAAAAGGGACAGCAGGTAGCCCAATGAATTTTAGTTCACTAAGGGGGTCATTTTCCAACGATATCGCATGCAAAAAGTCCCTTTTCGCATGCAATATCTAAATCGGGGCGGAGTCTGCACCAGAAGGGGAGGAATCGGGGCGGCTTCGGGGCAGACTCCATGACAACTTCGCTGACTGCGAAAGGTAAGACTCCTTATCACTGCCAGTATCGCACCCAATAGCACCACCTTTCACGGTGGCGCTATTGGGTGTGTAAGCAGGCAGCAATAACACTACGGAGGTGCGATCGCTGCCGGCTTTCGCAGGCCCGCCCTCCGGATTTTCTAAGTTCTGAGAACTTAGAAAATCCAGGGCTAAGTTATATTATGATGCAGTTAATTTGGAAAACAAAACAAAAGGTGAGAGACAAAGTAACCACAATAAACCAAAAGAGTGGTACGCATAAAAAAATATATATAAATATATAAATAAGCAAACAATAAGTACAAGGGCACTCTTAAACCTAAATCACAGATATGAGATAAAACTTTAAAGAAAGCAGCTGAACATTTATTAAAATAAAAAAAAACATGAAACACAGAGACAAATAATATACAACCCGACACAATCGTGTTTTGGCATGTTGCCTGCCTCATGGGTTAATATACAATTGATTCATAAACGATGCTGATACACTAATGGCGCCTATAAAATGTCAGGATACAAATTATCATATTAATAAGAAGAAACAATAAACAGACCACCCAAACAAAAGGGAGGGGGTTACTACCAAACAAAATATAACAGATAAAGGGGAAAACATACCTTAAACCAAAAAAAAGGAGAGGAAAAGAATTATGTTTGTGATCAAATGAATAAAAACCTATCTATTGTTCATAAAAAGAAAATAAAACACCACCAACTCAAATTCACAAAAACAAGATTTAAAAATTAAATGAAAAATAAAATTCATAAAAATAGAACAGAAAAAAAATGAGCGCTAGCCTACCTTACTTGGACAAATGAAGCCAAATTACCATGGCAGGGTGGCACCCTCTGGAACTCACCCAAGGAGCACAAATTGTGCCACATGGATGTGCAAACTAAAGTACTGGAGGGAGAAAAAGGAGGACTAGATATAAAGAACATATAAAATAACCAAAAATAAAATACAAATGTAAATACAAATAAGAATTATAAAAAAAAATTAAAAAAGAACAAAAATAAGGAGTTAAAATTGTTGCCTAAATAAAAACACACAAATTATACTCTAAAAACAGAGGGGAAAAAACTAATAAAAAATAAACCCCAAAAATATATATACTTAATAGGTATTTATTTTATATTCATTATTTCTATATTCATTATTTTAATTTTTTTATATTTTGCTAACTATGGGCCTGATTTTAAAAAGCATTTACTCAAGTAAAACTGGTTTTGCTTGAGTAAATGCACTTTACTTGAGTAAGTGGGCTATTGAAAATTGCTACAATAGTAGTTACATTTATGAGCGCAACTCCTTTTGAAAATTATCCCCTGTATTTTTATTTATCTATTTTATTTATGTATTTTTAAAGACGTCTTCTTTTATAATTCTATTTTAGGTTTTCCTCTGGCACTTCATATTGCTGCAGATCTTGTGCATGGAGAGCTTTTCTTCTTCTGTGTGCCAATCATGTATTTAATGCACTTTCTTCTTGTGAGTGGTTCTCTAGAGTATTTTCTTTATATTTATACATATATTTGTATATATTATCAAATTTTTGTGTTTCCTTGCTAGCTTAAATATTTTGTGTTTGGTATTTTTAATATATCTTTTAAGTATTTTGTTGTGCTTTTTCACACACATCTATAATTGTCTTTTTGGTACTTTAGGTGTATATTGTTATAGACCCTTTGATTTATTGTATTTGGTTTTATATTTAAAGTTTTTTTTATACTACAATAGCGAGAGATGTTGAGGAGACTTACTTGCATTTTGAAGTTTTGTTGTTTGTTTTTTTTTACTTATCTTTATTGACAATGTACAGCAAAGAAGCATAAAACAACATATCCAAAATTAACTACATGAACACATGACATTATACTACAATTTGTGATGCAAGCATTTAAAGAAAACATTGTCAAATATTTTCCATTTTTATTACCCTCCCACTCCCCCCCCCCAACCCAAAGGGTACACTAAAATAGCCAAGCACGTATTCAAAAGAAGAGGTACAACCACTAAATAGTAAACATGTCATCTATCGTTACAGCTCCGAATCAATGAATTTAAGGGTTCCAATCTTAAGATCTGTTGGTAGGAACTTTATGTAGTCCCTCCAAAGATCCATCATTTGTGCATATTTTTTAAGCCGAAGATGTTTTGCTGTTAGATACTCAAAACATAGTAGTTTATAAAATTGTGGCTTCTACTGCTCTAACAAATCCTTGGTGCCCTTCAACCAATTAATTAAAATAACTCACGTAGCTACTAGGGAAACTGTCTAAGAAAAGTTGTTGAGGAAAGGCTGAAGAGGTTAAGGCTGTTTAGCTTGGAGAAGAGATGGCTGAGGGGAGATATGATAGAGGTCTTTAAAATCATGAGAAGTCTTGAACGAGTAGATGTGAATCGGTTCTTTACACTTTCGGATAATAGAAGGACTAGGGTGCACTCCGTGAAGTTAGCAAGTACCACATTTAAGACTAATCTGAGAAAATTCTTTCACTCAATGCACAATTAAGCTCTGGAATTTGTTGGCAGAGGATGTGTTTAGTACAGCTGGGTTTAAAAAAAGGTTTGGAGAAGTGCTTGGAGAAGTCCATGAACTACGATGAATCGAGTTGACTTAGGGAATAGCCTCTGCTATTACTGGCATCAGTAGCATGGGATCTTCTTGATGTTTGGGTACTTGCCAGGTTCTTGTGGCCTGGTTTAGCCTCTGTTGGAAACAGGATGATGGGCTTGATGGACCCTTGGACTGACCCAACATGGCAATTTCTTATATTCTCATTTTATAGATAACAATTCAGAATCGCCCATTTGGGTCTTTAATCTCTTGTAATAGCTGAAACACCAGACTCTTATAACCCAAAATCACCATGCCTTCTTTTTTCCCACTAGCTGGAGCATAAGTTGTAGCCCACTCCCTTTTCAACTTTTTGCTTTCGATTTCAGATAAATGGGTCTCTTGGAGGCACGCAATATTTACCTTAAGCCTTTGAAGGGCCTGAAAAACCCTTTTCTGCCTAATAGGGGAACCTAAACCATCTACATTCCAAGATATTACCCAGACTTTATCACCCATTTATACCCAAGTGAAGGAAAACTAAATAAGGAAGTCTCCCAGGTATCCAAAAGGGACTCCCGATCATGCTCTCCCTATTCAGCAAAATAAGGCAAATAAATAAATAAAATATAGTAGGACCAAACCATCATAAGTAAACAGGAGATAGAATCATGCAGGACATACAATACCTACCCCCTTTACAATACCCAAGCAGAGTCAGGTCACCTAACCATAAGACACCACCTGAAAATAAACTCTCTGCCACTGAGCCTGTTGTTTACCCTTTCCCTTCTCTTGATCGCTCACCCCTCCCATTCCCACAAAACTAACCCCAACCTACAGCCTCTCTGGTGACCAGAGACCAGGATCAACTTGTATGTGATCAGGTGCCAATCTCCTACAAACTAAACCTCTCAATTATATAAACCTATCCGAAGGTTAAACATAGCAAGGTCAACATAAAATAGAAACCTCGCCATAGGAAAAAGTAAAAAAGACAAATGACAGTCCATATATTTCAAACCAGGAACTATGAACTGATGATTTCAGATGGTGTAAAAGAAATCATGCCACTTGCCAGAGATCTAGTGATGAAAGTTCTCATGTCTTGCATGGATTACATAGTACCAAAAAACCGCTTCCTCACTCACCAACGCAAAGACGAAAACGATGAGGTAAATAAAGATGCAGACCATGAAAGCTAGATCATTTATTTAACTGATCAACAAATTTTTCCACCTGAGCGCAGGAATTAAACAAAATGTTTCCATCGGACCAGATCTTCAACTTGGCCAGAAACTGTAAAGTAAAACAAATTTGTTTCTGAATCAGCATTGCACAAATAGTGGAGAAATCCCTCCTTACGGCTGAGACTCGGGCTGAGTGGTCCTGGGCGATACGAACTCAATGATCCTGAAATCTGAGATCCGAATTCCACTGAGCCGCTTGCATGATTATTTGCTTGTGTACAAAATTCAGAATCTTTGCAATGACCACTCTAGGCCGCGGAGCTGCATCCCTCCAAGAGCCCAGCCTATGAGCACACTCAATGTCTAATGCCCCTGCCAAGTCCAGCTGATTTAGAGCTGTGGGGATCCAGTCCAAGAGTACCTCTCTCAGATTTCACTCATCAACTGTTTCAGGTATGCAGAGGAAATGGAGATTAGACCTCCAGAACCGATTCTCTAGATAGTCTATCTTGTTGGCTTACTCTGACCCAATTTTTTCCAGCGCAACAACCTTATTAGTAAGGCTTAGTACATCATCCTCCAAGAGGGAAATACAGCCTTCAGCCTGTTCCAGACATGGATTAAATTCTGAAATGGTTGCTTAGTTTTTCTGCTCTATTTGTATGAATTTTATTTTTTTATTTATTAATTTTTAAATATTATTGTGGGTTTATAGATTTGGATGGTTTTTCTTTTTATGACTAGGTACTTTTGTATCATTTGATCAAGAACAATTTTCCTCCTTTCCTTTTTGGGTTTAAAAGTATGTTTTCCCCTCTTACTTGTTATATTTGATTAGTAGTACCCACCTTTTGTTCGGTGGTGTGGCATTTCTCTCTTATTAACATGATAATTTGTATTCTGACTTTTTAAAGGCACCATCACAGTCTATCAGCACCGTTTTGGATCCAAAGAATCTTTAACCTGAGTCAGGCACCATGCCAAAATACGATTGTGTCAGGTTGTATATGTGTCTCTATGTTTTATGGTTTTTTATTTTTAATAAATGTTCAGCTGTTTTCTGTAAAGTTTTGTCTCATAGCTTTGAGAGTGCCCTTTTTCTTATTGTTTGCTTGTTAATTTGGAAAATCCTTTTTTTTTTTTTTTTTGTTTTGTTCTACCCGGCTGCTTCTTCCATGTCCTTTTGCGCTTCCAGTTCAGATGGGAACTTCCACCAAGTAGGACCATGTTGCCATGAGCCTTTTATATTCGTGATTATCTGGGTTTCTTTCCTCCCATCTATTCCAGTCATAACAGTTCTCCCACCAGAACCTTCCATACGTACCCTCTTCAGTCAGCCAGTGGATCTTCACTGCTGAGTGACATCTGCAACTCCCTCTCAGCCTCTTCGAGGCTGTAAATGCTACCTTCACAGCATCCATATATCCCCCTGCCAGCCCAAAGAGCACAAATCGGCTCCAAGAATCAAACCTGGGCCTCCCACATGGCAGCGCTGTTGGGTCATCACTTTTAAAGAGGAGTGAAAACCTACCTACTGTAATGTTTCCTCTTTTGGTTTGAACTGTTATATCACCTGTAAGAGAAAAAAAAAATAAGGGCTGCTTAAAACTGTGCAGTCAAATACTGTAAAGATAATGCCAAAATCTGTCCATAGCTTCTCTTCTTTCATTTTAAATTTGTTGGCAACAGAACAAAAGTGTATCAAAACAAAAATATTTCACATTTATAACAAAGTCACATTATTACTGGCTGCTGAAAAGCAAGTCATTCTAATGCTAACATGCAATGTATTTTAAGTTAAAATATCAGTCAGCAGTGTTTGTCCCTAGTATAGTATTCACTTGGAAAGTTGGGTTTTTTTTGGGTTAGGTTATTTATTTATTTATTTATTTATTTATTTATTTAAATTATTTTTTTAAGCATGAAAACCATTATCCCAACTGTGGATACAAGATGGGGAAACTGAATAGCCCAGTGGTGTTGCAAACTCTGGGGTACTTTTTACCTGTGGACTTTGCAGATAACTCTCTGAGAAAACTCCCCAGGTAGTTTCACTTCGAAAGCTGCCTATAAGGGCCATAGATAAAATGGACCTGAGGACTTTGCACCTGCAGTGTGGGCAAAGAACGGATGCAAAAAGCCACACGTTTTGAAAATGAAACCTACACACACAAACATACACACTAAAAGGGCGGATTTTAAAAGCCCTGCGCACGTAAATCCTTCCGGATTTGCGCGCCGGCGTGCCTATTTTGCATAGGCCGCCGGCGTGCGTAAAGCCCTGGGACGCGCGTAAGTCCTGGGGCTTTCGAAAAGGGGCGGGAGGGGGCGTGTCCGGGGGCGTTCCCGAAACGACGCGGCATTTCGGGGGCGGGCTCGGGGGCGTGGCGCCAGCCCGGGGGCGTGGTCGAGGCCTCCGGACCAGCCCCCAGGCCCGGAACATGCGCGGGGCTGCCGGCTGGCGCGCGCAAAGTTACGCCTGCTTTCAGCAGGCGTATCTTTGCCAACAAAGGTAGGGGGGGGTTTAGATAGGGCCGGGGGGGTGGGTTAGGTAGGGGAAGGGAGGGGAAGGTGGGGGGAGGGCGAAGGAAAGTTCCCTCCGAGGCCGCTCCGAAATCGGAGCGGCCTCGGAGGGAACAGGCAGTGCCGCTGGGCTCGGCACGCGCAGGTTGCACAAATGTGCACCCCCTTGCGCGCGCCGACCCCGGATTTTATAAGCTACGCGCGTATCTTATAAAATCCAGCGTACTTTTTAAAGATCTACCCCTTAGCACCCCCCCCCCCCCCGGAACACCTTCCCTCTGTCTGGCTAAAAGTGTGTGTGTTGTGGACCTCCCTTGTATACTTTTAGCCAGACAAGGAGGGAAGTGGCAACGGTCAGACTAGCTAATTTACACAAATAGCTTTGAAAATTGTCCTTTAGGAAAGCAGGAACTGAAGAGTCTATAAAATTATTAGTACAGTAAACAAAGCTTCATGAACACGTAGATCCTAAACATGAATTATCTGGAAATAGAACAAACATGGAAGAGGCACAGCAGAGGTAAGAAAATAAAAAAACTTTATTCCTTTGTTGGCCACTTGTTTTATCTTAGAACAGAGTACATCTGTAACATGTGGCGTATAATAGAACCAGTCATTACATGCAATCAAAAATTTGTAGTTAAAAAAAAGTGTTCTTATTTTCAAGGTGAATGAATGCGTTGACCAGGTGTCCCATGCACTGAAGGGCACACCGACTGGCTTGCTGACACCTTGCTATATATTTATAAGCAGAATTGATTTTGAAACGGTGGTGGTTTTGGTTTCCCTCCTTTTCTTGTAATATAAAGAAGTAAGCCAACAAGAAGTTTTATGCAGAAATAAGAGAAGCCTACTTTCTGGACCGTGCATGTGCATCCACATGTATAGGTGCATCTCCCCCCCCCCCCCCCAAAAAAAAAAAAATCCCACACAGGATTCAGCTGGACTTCCTGATATGTCCTGAAAATTTGGTGTGGCAAGGACACCAAACACAAAAGTTATTGAAGGGGTGGAGACACACACACACACACACACACACAAATGTAGTGATCTCAGGAAGTATTTCTTCATGGAAAGGGTGGTGGATGCATGGAATGCCCTCCCAGAAGTGGCTGTGAAGACAAAAATGGTAATAGAATTCAAGAGGGCATGGAATAAACACATTTCTTCATTTCCATCCTTCTGGTTAAAGGATGGGTAATCTATGTTAACCGGGGAAGGGGGGAACGACACCTGCACACAGCGACAGTTACTACCCTTAGCAGAAGGCATGGGGTAACCTGCACAGAGCAGCAGTTACTGCCCTTAACAGAAGGCATGGGGTAACCTGCACAGAGCAGCAGTTACTGCCCTTAGCAGAAGGCATGGGGTAACCTGCACAGAGCAGCAGTTACTGCCCTTAACAGAAGGCATGGGGTAACCTGCACAGAGCAGCAGTTACTACCCTTAGCAGAAGGCATGGGGTAACCTGCACAGAGCAGCAGTTACTACCCTTAGCAGAAGGCATGGGGTAACCTGCACAGAGCAGCAGTTACTGCCCTTAACAGAAGGCATGGGGTAACCTGCACAGAGCAGCAATTACTACCCTTAACAGAAGGCATGGGGGTAACCTGCACAGAGCAGCAGTTACTGCCCTTAACAGAAGGCATGGGGTAACCTGCACAGAGCAGCAGTTACTGCCCTTAACAGAAGGCATGGGGTAACCTGCACAGAGCAGCAATTACTACCCTTAGCAGAAGGCATGGGGGTAACCTGCACAGAGCAGCAATTACTGCCCTTAGCAGAAGGCATGGGGGTAACCTGCACAGAGCAGCAATTACTGCCCTTAACAGAAGGCATGGGGTAACCTGCACGGAGCAGCAATTACTGCCCTTAACAGAAGGCATGGGGTAACCTACACGGAGCAGCAATTACTGCCCTTAACAGAAAGCATGGGGGTAACCTGCACAGAGCAGCAATTACTGCCCTTAACAGAAGGCATGGGGTAACCTGCACGGAGCAGCAATTACTACCCTTAGCAGAAGGCATGGGGGTAACCTGCACAGAGCAGCAATTACTGCCCTTAACAGAAGGCATGAGGTAACCTGCACGGAGCAGCAATTACTGCCCTTAACAGAAGGCATGGGGTAACCTGCACAGAGCAGCAATTACTACCCTTAGCAGAAGGCATGGGGTAACCTGCACGGAGCAGCAATTACTGCCCTTAACAGAAGGCATGGGGTAACCTGCACGGAGTAGCAATTACTGCCCTTAACAGAAGGCATGGGGTAACCTGCACGGAGCAGCAGTTATTACCCTTAATAGAAGGCATGGGGTAGCCCTGTTGTTGGAGTCATTTTTTTTTTTTTTTGCTGAGGATGTATTTAGAGGTTAGGCTATATGGATTCAGAATTCTCACCCAAACACAGACTACTTTGAAGGCCACAGGCCAACCCCTGAGTGAACTCTTATTTACCTGGCTATTCGCACACGCCTACCAAGATTAATTCTTCCCACGGCCACTCAACATGCCCATCAAAAACATTATCCCTACTCACCTTTGATATAAATTTTTCCCCTTTGCTTCCCAACACGAATATTGTATAAAGTTCCCTTTGTTTTCCACAAATTTTTTTTTTTGCTTAGTTTGAACTGTTGTGCCACTCTCTGAGTAGCCTGTTCCTATGTACTTCCTATTCTGCGTTCTATAGTTCCTATTCCCCCCCCCCCACAACCTGTTTTATGTAATTTCCAACCTTTTTGTTTTTGATGTAAACCGATATGATGTCCCCACTAATATCGGTATAGAAATTTAAATAAATAAATAAATAAATAAATTTACTGTTTTGCACTGTGAAATGTTTACGAACAGGCAAGAGTCTGTTTATTTTAGTTATTCCAGTAGGTCTATGATGAGAAAGCAAGCAATTAACTTATACTAAAGCCTGAGAGAGAATGAAGGCCACACAGCTGCGCCTGAGATTGATAAGAACTCAGAGGGAGGGAACATCGCCGCTTTCCCCAAGCATTTAGTGTATAAGGAGAAATAACAGCTAGAGAGAGAGGAGAGCGCGCTTCTGGACATGGTAGCACAGGCTGATCCTTTGGAAACATATAAGCTTTTTACATATATGTAGCAATTGATATTATCTACCATTACTTCTTCTGTATGATCTGATTTTATTTGTTCTAGCCTCCTATTGCTCAAATAAACTTACTTTCCTAATTACCTGGAACCGTGATGTACTGAATCAAAGTTTGTGTAGGGAATAAGCTCCTGGGTTCAAGTCCCCAGGTATGATCCCAGTAATTGAGTGTGTGTATATTGGGTAAGCCCCCGAGGTAGTCCTGTGTGCACCAGGTGATAAGCCCCTCCGATAACCCCCCAGGTCCGAGCCCCTGGGCAGAATGCCAGCATACAGTCTGAAATTAACACACCTGCATGGAGCAGCAGTTATTACCCTTAACAGAGAGCATGGGGGTAACCTGCATGGAGCAGCAGTTATTACCCTTAACAGAGAGCATGGGGGTAACCTGCAGGGAGCAGCAGTTATTACCCTTAACAGAGAGCATGGGGGTAACCTGCATGGAGCAGCAGTTATTACCCTTAACAGAGAGCATGGGGGTAACCTGCATGGAGCAGCAGTTATTACCCTTAACAGAGAGCATGGGGGTAACCTGCATGGAGCAGCAGTTATTACCCTTAACAGAGAGCATGGGGGTAACCTGCATGGAGCAGCAGTTATTACCCTTAACAGAGAGCATGGGGTAACCTGCATGGAGCAGCAGTTATTACCCTTAACAGAGAGCATGGGGGTAACCTGCATGGAGCAGCAGTTATTACCCTTAACAGAGAGCATGGGGGTAACCTGCATGGAGCAGCAGTTACTACCTTTGGGGCCGATGCAATAATGTTCACAGAAAGTGGACTCTGACTTTTCAGCACCCGCTTTCTTAATGCATGCATGGTGCCCGCAAGGGGGGCACCATGCAATATGTAAATTAGGGGGTCACGCTAGGAAGGAGGTGCTAGGGTCGCTTGCGCGACCTAGCGTCTCCTTGCTAACGCGACCCACCGCAGCTGCTAGTTATGAAGACCGATGCCGGTAAACTCTGCCTCGGTTTTCAAAACCTGCCTGACTGCCAGTAATGAAAATGGCCGCAGAGTTTAAAAAAAGAAGTACAGAAAATCAGTTTTTTCTGCTTTTCTGTATTTCTTTTACCTGCGCTTCAGGCAGGCATTAAAAGCTGAGCGATATATGTGTGTCTGAGAAGCACATTTCTCTTTTTGCATGCGGAGTGAATGAGTAATAGGCTCATTCATATGCATTTGCATGTGATGAGCGCTATCTCATTCACTACGGGGACGCGCGTTAAATAGGCACTAATCCCTCTGTTGCATTAGAAGGTGGATTAGCGCCTATTTATCCCGCGTCCAACTGCGAGTTATACAGTGCGCTCGGCTGAGTGCACTGTATTGTATCAGCCCCTTTAACAGAGAGCATGGGGGTAATCCGCATGGAGCGGCAGTTATTACCCTTAACAGAAGGCATGGGGTAACCTGCACAGAGCAGCAGTAACTACTGGATGGAGCTCTTGGGTCTTTTGCTACTGACATTTACTATGTTACCATAAGTCTATTTTAATTCTTTGGCAAGTAGAATAACTCGCATCCTTCAGTTAAGGGCATATGTCTTCTGCACTGGGGGGTGACAGGGAGAGGAACTGCAGCAGTTTCCAATCCTGTCTTCTCCCCCCCCCCCCTCCCTCGTGGGGCTTTTCATTTTATCTTATAGGGCTTGTTTTGGTAGTGAGTCCTGAGTAAGCATTACACAATACCCTGCTATTTCTTTCAGTTCTTTCTCCCCTCCCCTCAAGGGAAGATATGATATTGTGGAAACAATCATGTGACTATCTGATACCTAGCACAGATAATCAAAACTCAAAATGGTTGAATTTGCAATATTTCCCACAATCACAGCAAAATTATTTTCCTCCAACACCCCAACAGCTAATGAAACGGACACATTATCCACAGTGCAAGCCATATAAATCCTTCTGGACATCAGTAACAATGAGATGGACATTACAGGTGAGTAAGCATCAACCATTCCCAGAGCTTCCTTATTTGAATTTTATGTTCCACCTTCCTGGACTAACAGGCAGCCTAAAGCAGTGAACAGATTATAATTACAAACCATCAATAAACACAATACACAATATTAAAAAAAACAACTTTAAAAGTTTTTATAATACTAAAGAACAATGAAAGCATAAGGTCAGATATGAAATAAAGACTTTCCTGTCTCTAAATTTTCCAAACCTTGTTATAAAAAGTACAAGTAAAATGTTCCCAAAAGCACAGGCCCAGGTTTTACAAAACTACATTTAGTTTTCTTTTCCAATACTGGATTTTACCAGTAGTCTTTAGGAGCTTACAAGATAAATTTCCCTAACATGTTCAGTGGATGAGGAAGCAACTATATTATGTGCCAACAATCTGTGAGCAAACCACTATTAAGAACAAAAGAAACAAAGTATGAAAAACTATTTTAAGCTCCAGGTCTGTGCTCCATAACTATCATCCTCCTAAAGACAAAAGATAAGGTAAGGTTAGAGAAGACACACTTTAAAGCAGGCATCTTTAAAGCTGGATATGCTGAAAAGCAGAGTTGCTTACCTGTAACAGGTGTTCTCCGAGGACAGCAGGATGTCAATGCTCACAAGTGATGATATCAGATGAAGCCTGGCACAGAGGTTTAACTTCAAAGCTTCTAAAAGCAGTGGATATGTGCAGCCCTGACCACTCCCCCACATCCCATGCAGCACCCCTGTCAATGATAAAGCTAAAGACTTGAAGAAACCAACTTCAAGGGGAAGACAGAGTTTTGCGAGGAATGACATTCTACCGTTCTCCGAGAACATTAGGAAGGGTGTAGAAGAAAACAGAGATTCTATATCTCAGTAGGAAAATTAGCAGTATACTCAGGAAGGTTTGGATTTTAGTGGTGGGACTGAGGAAGAAACATCACACCTTAGCAGTGTTTGAGCTGTGCATAGAAAAGGAGAGAGGAGCCTATATATTGAATGAATAACGTGGGCAAGAACTAATAAACCCTGCAGTTTGACAGTACAAATGTTTTTGCAACAATTATTTCTAGTATATACCATATCTGAATATAATTTGATTTGAAGTTGTTAAGTCACAAAAGGTCAAATATGAATCAAATTAAATCAAAGATGACCAAGGTTAGGGGCCAAGTGAACCAGGAGGATGAGCGTACCAGCCAGAGACAGCAAAAGACAGAAGCGGGGAAGAAATAAGTTGTTCCATCTTGACCATGTTAAATTTAAGGTGATGGCAGCGGGACATTCAAGCAGTGATGTCAGACAAGCAGGCTGATATTTGGGACTGGATTCGTGACGAAATTTCTGGTGTAGAGAGGTAGATCTGGGAGTCATCAGTATAAAAGTGGTACTGAAAGCCTTGGGAGGTGAGCAAAACACTGAATTAAAGAAATGTAGCGAGAAAACAGAAGAGGGCCCAGGACAGAGTCTTTAGGTACACTGACCAACAGCGGAACAGTGGAGGAAAAACTGGCAGAGGAAACCGTAAAGGTACGATAGGAAAGAAAGAAGAAAACCAAGACAGAGCAGATTTCCAAATTCAATCAAGTACTGTGCGTCAAGTAGACTGCAATCAATTATGTCAAAAGCAGCAGATAGGCAGCTTCCTCCTTCATGATTTCGGAAGAGGAAGAAAGTGTGGGGGAGGCGGTCTGTGGACAATTCTTAATTAATCTGGTCAATCTTTCCATAGAAGAAGTCAGCCAGGGTCTGGGCAGAGACTGAATGGGGGGGATGGGAGGCAAAGGCAATTTGAGGGAAACTTGGTGAAGAGATGGCATGGGTTGGAGGAAAGTTATTTGACAGATGGACAAAATAATCTTGCTTGGCAAATATAATAGCAGACCTAAATGCTAAATTATTACACACATCAACCACCAAGAAGGATATTCAATGACTGAATCTATTAAGACACAAAAAAAGGACAGAATTAGCATAAGTCTGAAACTTGTGAGCAGTAGCACCTAATATATGCACACATATTTTTCTGTGAATCTGTTGGTTATAAAATTTATGAAGAGTTCATTTACATCAGCAAGATGAGGTAAGAGACGGGAATCCAAACTAAAAGAAACTTATTGATGTAATAGAAAACCTTTCACTGAAATGTTTCCCATAATTCAGAATGGTGGTGAGGAAGGAGTCAGATTTGTGTTGAGCATACTGCAGCATAAAGGAAAGACTGTATATTATTGTGTATCATCTTCATTAAAAAAAAAAGATTTAAAAAAAGTAAAAATAGATTTTCCTAGTTCACTAAAACAGAACAATAGTCTCTGCTGTGCTCATCATAAACACTTGAACAGAACCACATTTACATTGACTATTTTGAACATGATTTAAGTCCAAGTTCAGTTTTCTTTACTATTTTTTTCATTATACTGTAAGTGTCTTATGTGCATTTAGATAAGGCATTTTTATCTACCAAATGTTGGACAGAAAAGATAAATGTGATGAGTGGCAAGGAAGTGAACCCTTGGTGCTGTAGCAAAATTGACGCTGTCAAGTAGGAGAACCAACGAGGCCTACACAGACAGCTGGCAAACACACCCTGTAACAGGACAGGCTGGAGCTTCATCTATACCAACCGCCTTCCCTACAATTTGAGCCCTTGGGTTCTGGCAGGGCTTAGGTGGGGCCCTAGCTGGTTGGGAGTGCAAGAGTCCGAGGGCATGCCAGGGTCAAGACAGGCAGCAGACTGGAGAAACCTGAGATAGGCCAAGGTTGGGGCAGGCAGCAGACAGGCATGGGTCCAAGGCAAGAGGTCAGGTCCAGACTGGAGGCAAACGGTCAGTACCAGGAGATCAGGCCGAAAATGGACAAAGACATTGGGCCAGAATGGAATGAGGATACAAGACAAGATGGACTAGGCAAGAAAGGGCTAGACAAGACATGGCTGGACAAGACATCATTGGACAGGGCATGCTGAGCAAGGCAAGGCTAGACAGGAAACACAGGAACAACATGCACTGCTGAGGTAATGACAGGGAGTGCAGGCCGTGTCTAAATAGGGAAGTACTGCTGATGTCATCATGGGGCATCTCAGTTCCTTTCCCGCGAAAGGCCCTTTAAATATAGGCACGTCCAGCATACGTACACATAAGAGAAGGGTCCAGAGGAGCTGGAAGATGACGTGTTCAGCCGCAGCATCGATGCACGAGCTATGCGAAGCAACCCAGTCATGGGAGGCAACATCCCAACCATCGAGAAGCTCGTGGGACGGTTCACAGGGCCGTCCCACGAGCTGCTGACTGTGACTGTACCTTGGGGAATCTCTTGTGGAAGTCTTGTAATCACAGGGCTTGCAAATTGGAGGCTGGCTCTCAAGAATTTCTCAGGCCTGAAGTTTTTCCAGGAGATTAAACACTGAATTAAGTTTTTCACCCTTCAGGAATCCAAGATCTCTTGGACCTCATACCAAGTATTTTCTTTGATGGGAACTTTGGTAAACTGGAGGGGTGGCCTGGAGGGCCACGATAGTTTTGCTGGTTTCAGGAGGGATATATGGAATACATTACAGACCCGTTATGCTCTGATCCTAACTGTTGCATAATGGGAAATGGATCCACAAATCTTGGTGTAAATTTTAGCAAAGGCTTCCTTAAACTGAGATTTTTGTCCTAAGCCATAGCAAGTCTCCAGGGCAGTCTTGGCGACATTTCCCGACTGCTTGTTTCTTGAAAAAGCAGCCATTTGTTCCAGGAAGTGGTGAGTTTTCTGCCACAGATCCCGTAGCTCTCATCCTATCAATTGGGCTGCAAGACAGGAGCTGGATGTTGGAACAGGCTTATGTGCAAAGATGACGCATAAACACAACGCAGAAGGGAGATGAACGAGAGGGGAGGAGTTAAAATGGCTGCCGATTGAGAGGTGGGAGAAGGCTGCGCAGTGAGAATTTCCTAGAAATAAGTATTTTACTTGCAAAACAGTAAAATAAATGCCTCATACGTAACGTAAGGCTCGGCTCTGGGAGAGCCAGGCAAACTTCTGGAACTTTGGATGCAAGGCAAGCCATTATTCCTACCTTCTTCACCTCGACACCGAGAGAGCCGGGAGCGAGTGCCGCGATGGACAGGGACGCTGAAAGTGCGCCTCAGTCCTTGGCAGAGGAGATTTTGCTGAGTCCCTGCACGCCCGAGACTCCATCCCCACCCCAGCGAAAGGGAGAGAAGCGTGAGATGGTGCCTGTAATTCCCCGGAAAGCCTTGAGAGGCCTAGAAGCCGGAGAGAGGATGATCCGGGAGGGACATCTCAGTTGGGAACATACCTACCTACCTCGACGTTGGAAATTGAACGGGACACTGATACTGAAGCCGCACGAGGTGGTGAGTCTGGACATTTAACCTCTTTCCTAGTTAAACCTGCAGCTATAACGATGGACTCAATTTGGGAAGCTTTGGCCGCTATCGAAGTTGCGGTTATTATTTATCAAAAACATGTTTGGAATCCAACAAACGAAATAATGAAAATGAGAAAGAATTGAAGTTCAGGAAAAGAAAGTGCAGAGATGGAAGAGAGTTAAAATGATGGAATGTTAAATGTAAAATAGTCGACCTCTAGTCTTACTATTCCAACTGTTGTGATGTGAACCGATGTGATGTACGCCAATGAATGTCGGTATATAAAAGCAAATAAATAAAATAAAAAAAAATAAAAAGAGAGAAAGTTAAAATGATGGAAGGCTATCAGCAACACGCAGTACACAACATGAGACAGTGTTAAATAAAAAGATCAAAAATATTGAGAACATGCTACGTAGTACAAACATAAGAGTTCTTAATTTCCCGGTTATTACTCAAAATTCACCGGTAGAATTGTTTTAAAAATACTTAAATGTAATTTTGAAAATTCCATCAGAGGCTCTGCCTTTAATTTCCAAGGCATATTATTTGCCACAGAAAAAAAAAGAGAAGAAGATCATGAGAATCAGGAACCACAATTGCAATTAAATGTATCAGAATTATTGGAACTGTCACATGAAGACACTGTCTCAGCGAGGGGTGTATTATTTGTGACGTTCGCTTTCATAGCAGAAAAAAATAATGTTCTGAGATTATTTTTCCATAATAGATCTGCAGAGTATTATGGCCAAAGAATATGGCTTTTTTCAGATATCACATGGTCAACGCAGGAAAGAAGGAAAAAATTTATACAAATAAGAATTTAAGCCTTAACTGTTTGTACTAAATTTACCCTTCGCTACCCATGCAAATGTGTAGTTAAGTATTTAGATTCTGTATATGTTTTTTTTTTTAACCGTCTCAACTTCGTTTCTTTTTAGATTCACATCCAATAACTGCGACTTAAACAGTACAGAGGGCATGTATTAGGCTTAGTAAATCAGCAGCCTTAAATTTTCTTTTCTCAATGTTTAACTTTGAAGTTGTTTGCTCCTAAGAATTACAATCCACCCTCCACGTATTTCTTAATATAGAAGATGGTTTGAAGATCATAATCATTGTATTTGTTTCAATTTCTTAAATTGGATATTGTAATGTAAACCATCTATTTTTCCAATCACAATGGTTTATTTGTGTAAAGTTAAAATGCAATAAAAATAAAATTAAAAAAAAAAAAAAAAAAGATGACGACCCTGTGAAGCTGCTCAGGTGATTATTTTGGTAAAACTCGGCCCATGGGAGTAGGGATGCCCAGTTATCCTGCCACTGAGTTCACAAAGACTAGTAGAAAGGCCTTGAGGTTCTGATTTATCCGCTCCGTTTGCCGGTTGCTCTGGGATGGGTAAGCCAAAGTAAAATCTAAGGTGATTCCAAACTTCTTGCACAAACTTTTCCAAAAGAGGGCTGTGAAATGGACTCCTCAGTCCGAGAGGATGTGAAGGGGAAGCCCATGCAGATAGAAGATGTGTTGGACAAAGAGTTTAGCCAGCTCAGATGCCGAAGGGAGGCCCAGGAAGGGAAGGAAATCTTTGAAAATCAATCCACCACTACCCATATTGTTGTGTTGCCACTTTAGAGGGGAAGATTAGTGACAAAATAGGGGCCAAGTAGATCCTGGGTTCCTTGGGGGCTGGCAGTGGCTGTAACCTCCTGCAAGGTTGAGCTTGAACACTTATTCAAGGCACATGTAGGGCAGGCCTCCATTTATCATTTCATGTCAGCCTTCATCAGGTCCACCAGTAGTGCCAGAAGATTAACTCTAAAATTCGATTAATATCTGGGTGGCCCTCCCCCCCACCCCCAAACTGGGAATAGAGGGCCCACTGAAGAACTTTCTGACTCAAGTGCCGAGGAACAACAGTCTTCCCGGGGGAACTATGAATGTGGTAGCAACTATCACAAGGTCGATGATATGTCTTTGGGCCTCCAGGGAGTCTTCAGTATCAAAGGGCAGGAGAGAACATCAGCTCATTGACTCTTCTCTGTGGGGTAATACCACAGCTCAAAGTCAAATAGATTGAAAAAATAACGTCCAACGGGCTTGCTGGGGATTCAGCCTCTGTGCTTGTAGTAGATGTTCCAGATGTTTATGATCCATGTACATACTGGTTGTCTGGCCCCTTCCAACAAGTTTTGCCATTCCTCTAAGGCTAGCTTGACCACTAGCAGCTCCTGATCTCCAATTGTACAGTTCTTCTCTGCAGGAGAGAAATTTTTTTTTTTAGAGAAGTAGGAGCAGATCACGAGGGTGCCTATTGTGGTTGTGCTACAGGAGGACAGCGTCTATGCTAAGGATCGAAGCATCTAACGTCAGTATGGATGGCTTGGAGGGGTCTGGATGGTGCAGACATGGGTCATGAGTGAATTCATCTTTGAGGTGCTCAAAGGCCTAAATTGCATCGGTAGTCTGGATCCTGGTATCTGAGTCCTTATTGTGAGGGCTGTAAGCAGAGTAGCCAAAGTAGAATAGTCATGGATAAACTGCCTGTAGTAGTTCGCAAAGCCCAGGAATTGCTGCAAAGCCTTGAGGCCCACGGGTTGGGGCCACTCCAGGATGGTTTTCAATTTCCCCAGATCCATACAAAGACCTTGGAGGGAGATGACATACCCCTAGAATCGGAGTTCCTCCTATTCAAAGGTACATTTCTCTAGTTTTGCATGGAGATGGTGCTCACAGAGCCTCTGGAGGACTTGCTTCACGTGGCTTCAATGATCCTGTAGGGACTTGGAAAAGACTATATCATCACCCAGATATACCACCTCGTGGGAGTAAGGCAGGTCCCGGAAGATCTTGTTGATCATAAATTGAAATACCACGGGGGCACTGCATAACCTGAAGGCATTACCAGATACTCATAATGTCTATTTCTGGTATTGAAGGCAGTATTCCACTTGTCCCCCTTGCAGATCCTAACCCTGTATGCTCCCTGTAGATCCAACTTGGTAAATACTTGCACCCGCTGGAAACGGTTGAAGAGCTTGGTGATCAAGGGAAGGGGTACTAATTCTTCTTGGTAATAGCTGAGACACTGGTAGTCAATGCAAGAACATAGCAAGATTTCCTTTTTCCCCCACAAAAAAAACCCAAAAAACAGCCCCAGCAGGTAACGAAGAGGGGCAAATAAAGCCTCAGTCCAAATTTTCCTCGATATATTTGGACATGGCTTCTGTCTCTGGAGCGGAAAGTGGGTATATTCTCCTCTTGGGTGTTACTCTCCCTTGGACCAAATCTTTGGCACATTCGTATGGGTGATGAAGTGGCAGGAACTCCAACTGTTTACTGAACGCATTTGCATATTTGGTGTACTGAGGTGGTAGACCCAGTAGCTCTGGTGGAACTGTCTGGGCAAACTTTGGCAAGGCATTGCTCATGGCAGTGAGCTCCACTTGGCGATCTGCAGAATACCCCAATCGATATGAGGTAGTGCACCATGAACCAAGGGAGGCCTAATATGACCATCGACTGCTTTGGGAAGCACATACAGGCTGATCTGCTCTCCATGCAGGATGCCTGTCTGCATAGTGAGTGGGTGGTAGTCCTGTGACATGTCCAGTTAAGGGCTCACCGTGCAGGGATGAGATTGTGCGTGCCATGTCCAAGGGACCATCGGGATCCTATAGTGATGGACCAAGCAGTCATGGATGAAGCTGCATCCAATACCAGAATCAAGTAAAGTAAGAGTATCAAGAAGGATGTCCTCAAATGAGACACGTACTGATTCTAGCATTTGAGGAGAGGTACATGATCGACCTAGGGTCACCTCTCTCACCAGACCTAGTTCCTGAAGTTTCCTGGCTTGGCCGGGCAACAGCTTGCAAAGTGCTCAGGGTCAGCACAATAGAAAAACAGATTGAGGCTTCATTGTTTCTGCTTCTCTTCTGCGTCAGCTTGATGTGATCAATTTGTATAGCCTCCACTGAAGTTGATCCCAGCTCAGGTGACGACCTGGGAGCCATGAGCAGCTGGAAGCTAGGGATGAAATGAATAGAGCAACGAGCCAAGCCCCTTTCACGAGCTTGTTCTTGGAACCTGAGATCCAGGCATATGGCTAGGCTGATTATTCCTTCCAATGTATCAGGAAGATCCCTGGCAGCCAGCTTATCCTTGATGCATTCCCTTTCCTAAAGACTGCAATTAGGCCATCACTATCCCACTGAATTTCAGAGGCCAGGGTGCAGAAATACACTGCATATTCCCCCATGGTCTGGGAGCCTCGTTTAATCTGCAGACGTCTGAATGCTATGGAAGCCTTGTGGCCTGGATTGTCAAAAATCAGAGAGAATTCTCACAGAAAGCGATTCCGATATGCCATGAGTGGATCATCTCTATCCCAAAGGGGTGAAGCCCAGGCCAATGAGAAACTTCCCAAAAAGAACTGGATACAAGTCATTTTCCAATATGATAGAAACACAGGTGCCTGAAATTAAAATTGCATCCAGCATGGGTTCAAGAAGCCCCTGGCACTTAGATGGATCATAATTGTATCTCGGGGATGGAGACAAATGAAACATGGAAGTAGTAGGCCGTATACCAGGTACTGGAGGAGAATGAGCAGACATACCCTGGAGATACCCAGCCATTGTGTTCAATTGATCCTGCTGCTGTTCAAGTTGGTGTGCTAGTCTGGCAGAAACCTGGGACAAGTCTGCTGAGCTCATTACCTCAGCAAACTGAGATGAGTGGCATGGAAGTGAGTCCTTGATGATGAGGCATAGTTGATGCTGAGAGCTGGTGAATGCATCCTGGAATGGGATAGGCTGGAGCTTCAACTATATCAGCCACCTGCCTCACAGGTTGAGTCCTTGGGTTCTGGTGACCAGCAGGGCTTAGGTGGGTCCCTAGGACTGCTGAGAGTGCAAGAGTCTGAGGGTATGCGGAGGATCAGGATAGGCAACAAACTGGAGAAGCTGGAAACAGGCCAAGGTCAGGGCAGGTGGCAGACAAGCATGGTTAGGACCAAGGCAAGAAGTCAGGTCCAGGCAGTAGGTAAGCATGGTCAGGTCCAAGGCAAAAAGGTCAGGTCCAGGTGGTAGGCAAGCATGGTCAGGTCCAAGGCAAAAAGGTCAGGTCCAGGCAACAGGCAAGCATGGTCAGGTCCAAGACAAAAGGTCAGGTCCAGGGCAATAGGTCAGTTCCAGGTGGCAGGCAAGCAAGGCAAGAGATCAGTATCAGGAGATCAGGCAAAGAGTGGACAAAGACACAGGAGAGACACTGAACCAGACTATAATGAGGAGATAAGACGGACTGGGCAAGACAGGGCAAGGCTGGACAAAATAGGGCTGAATGGGGCAGCCAAGGCTAAGCTAGACAGGAACACAGGGACAAGCTGGAACACAGGAACAACACGCACTGCTGAAACAGGAGACCTGTTGCTGAGGCAATGACAGGTGCATGGGTTGCAAATAAATAGGGAAGTCCTGCTGCCATCATCACAGAGCACTGTGGTGCCTTTCCCACAAAAGGCCCTTTAAATATAGGCACGAAATGCATGCACATGCTTAAGGGGAAGGCCCAGAGCAGCTGGAAGATGGTGGCATTTAGCCACAGCTTTGATGCAAGAGCTTTATGAAGCGGTCCCGGTCACAGGAAGCAGTGTCCCAGCCACAGACGAACTGTTGCTGCATCGGGATGAGTGAGTTGGAGCAGGGACGTCCCACAAGCTGTGACTGTGACAATAAAAGATTGTAAACATCCAACTCTCAGAATATCTGGAAAGTAATAATATTCTTCATCCAGCCCAATTCGGCTTCAGTAAATACCTCAACACGGAAACCCTCCTGCTCTCCCTCACAGACCACTTGCTCATAGGCATGGACCAAGGCAGCTGCTACCTCCTCGCCCTCCTCGACATCTCAGCGGCCTTCAACACCATCAACCACAACCACCTCATCAACCGCTGAACCGAAATAGGTATCTCCGGCCTAGCCCTGCTATGGTTCAAATCATATCTATCTAACAGAAAGTTCTCCGTCAAGATAGGAAACGCCAACTCCACACTCTACCCCTTGTCTCAAGGTGTCCCCCAAGGCTCCTCTCTCTCTCCTCTACCCTTTTCAATATCTATCTCACTCCCCTATGTCATCTCCTCACAGACCTTGGCCTCAAATTCTACCTCTATGCAGATGACGTGCAAATCATCATTCCCATTCACAACTCTCTCTCAGATGCCCTTGCTTTCTGGAACACATGTCTTGCTAACATAAATGACTTCCTCTCCAACATCCACCTTGCACTAAACTCCTCTAAAACAGAGCTGCTCCTCATCTCTCCCCACCTCCCTCCCAAACCCCTGATCTCAAACGACCCAACTTTCAGCACCATAATGCCCCACACTACTGTAAGAGACCTTGGAGTAATCCTAGATCAACAACTCAATCTAAAAAAACAGATCAACACCATCCTCAAAGAAGGTTTCTTCAAGCTCAATATCCTGAAGAAACTCAGACCCCTCCTCCACTATCATGATTTCCGTACCGTCATCCAAGCTACCCTTTCATCAAAGCTCGACTACTGTAACGCCCTCCTCCTTGGTCTACCCTCCTCCACTACCAAACCCTTACAAATGTTCCAAAATGCTATCGCTAAGGTCATTACCAACTCACGGAAAGCTGATCACATCACCCCTATACTCAAAGAACTCCACTGGCTCCCCATCGCATCCCGAATTCTCTTTAAAATCTTAACCATAGTACACAAATCCATCCACACATACAACTCTAATTGGCTAGATGAACCCTTTTGTCCCACACGCTCTGAACGACCCACCCGAACTGTCAATAAAGGTACCCTCTCCATTCCCCACTTAAAAAAAGCCCACCTCACCTCCACTAGGGATCGTGCCCTATCCATTGCAGGCCCTAAACAATGGAACGCCCTCCCCACCACACTCAGGCTGGAGCCATGTTACTCCAAGTTCAGAAAAAAACTTAAAACATGGCTCTTCCGACAAGCCTACCCTGACTAACCTTCACCTCCTCCCCCCCTTCACCCCCCCTACCCTAACTAATCTCTCCTCCTCCCCCTCCCCACCAACCCCTGCCCTCTTGAACCCCCTCTTATACTTTCCTGTAAGTAATCCGCTTAAATTTGTATATTTTCTTGTAAATAGCACGTTACAACTTCAATGCTCTAATTTCTATGCCCCCTGCTTTTATTCTTGTAAGTAATCTGCTTAAGCTTGTATATAGTCCTGTAAATAGCTCGTTACAGTTTTAATGCTTTAATTTCTATGCCCCCTGCTCTTTGTATAATCCTCCTTGTTTTCCCCTCCCTGTTGATTGTAATTTCTGCCTTTAGTTACAATGTGAACCGGTATGATGTATGCATACTAATACCGATATATAAAAGTTTCAAATAAATAAATAAATAATAAATAAAAACAAGTCAAATCAGCAGCACATGGGATATTGCCTGTACTTATACAGCTCATACCAAAAAAGAGTGTCATTTGCCAAGGAGGAAAGAAATCCATCAGCAGCCTAATTTCACTGGCCCAGCCAGATAACATAACGATTCTTTTGAACCACTGCTGGGTTTTTTTTCTGCTTGTCTTATTCAAAAGATTTGTAGAGTTCAATGCAAAAATAGAAAAAGTGGGTTATTCACCTACTTCAGAATTTCATCAAAGCAAGTCCACATAAAGCAAAAGACCTAATGCAAACCATGTGTAAGAGAAAAAAAGTATTTTTTTCTACCAGCTCCAAAATTCAAGTCTTTTGCATGGTTTTTGTAATAAGCTTCATATTCTGGAACTGCCCAGAACAGATGACTGGTAATTGGGCAGGGTAAAAATTACTATAAATAAATAATTATTAATCATACTGTTATTAGTAGACCAAATGATCATGTCACTGCTCTAGGCTAAAATATTAAAAACTGATTTTGCATTGCTTTGCTGGGCTTGCAGATCTATGTGAATGATACAGTTTCTAAACTTGAACAGGCTGTGTGGCTCAACAAAATCTTTGAAAGTTTCTAAAATAAATAAATATATATATATATATATATGTATATATAAAGCCCATATCTTAGCAGATAAATAAATTATTTTCCTTTGGATTAGAAAGTGGAGGATGTAATAGTACTTCTAAGAAAACTAGAAAGTTATGGGATAGGAGGCGATGTCCTTTTGTGGAATACAAACTGGTTAAGAGACAGGAAACAGAGTAGGATTAAATGGTCAAAATTCTCAGTGGAAAAGGGTAAATGGTGGAGTGCCTCAGGGATCTGTACTTGAACCAGTGCTTTGCAATATATTTATAAATAATCAGGAAAAGAATACGAGTGAGGTTATCAAATTTGCGGATGATACAAAATTATTCAGAGTAGTTAAATCACAAGCGGATTGTGATACATTACAGGAGGACCTTGCGAGGCTGGAAGATTGGGCATCCAAATGGCAGATGAAATTTAATGTGGACAAGTGCAAGGTGTTGCATATAGAGAAAAATAACCCTTGCTGTAGTTACACGATGTTAGGTTCCATATTAGGAGCTACCACCCAGGAAAGAGATCTAGGCATCATAGTGGATAATACTTTAAAATCGTTGGCTCAGTGTGCTGCAGCATTCAAAAAAGCAAACAGAATGTTAGGAATTAGGAAGGGAATAGTTAATAAAATGGAAAATGTCATAACGCCTCTATCGCTCCATGGTGAGACCGCACCTTGAAAATACTGTGTACAATTCTGGTCGCCGTATCTCAAAAAAGATACAGTTGCGATGGATAAGGTACAGAGAAGGGCGACCAAAATGACCCTTATGAAGGGGGGCTGAAGAGGTTAGGGCTGTTCAGCTTGGAGAAGAGATGGCTGAGGGGGGATATGCTAGAGGTCTTTAAAATCATGGGAGGTCTTGAACGAGTAGATGTGAATCGGTTATTTACACTTTCGGATAATAGAAGGACTAGGGAGGCACCCCATGAAGTTAGCAAGTAGCACATTTAAGACTAATCAGAGAAAATTCTTTTTCACTCAATGCACAATTAAGCTCTGGAATTTGTTGCCAGAGGATGTGGTTAGTGCAGTTGGGTTTAAAAAAGGTTTGTATAAATTCTTGGAGAAGTCCATTAACTGCTATTAATCAAGTTGACTTAGGGAATGGCCTCTGCTATTACTGGCACCAGTAGCATGGGATCTTCTTGGTGTTTGGGTACTTGTGGCCTGGTTTGGCCTCTGTTGGAAACAAGACGCTGGGCTTGATGGACCCTTAGTCTGACCCAGCATGGCAATTTCTTATGTTCTAATGTACTCTATTAGTATACAATAGTCCTTACAAGTAGGATTAAAAGCAGGAAATGATATTCCCTTCAAACTAATAACCTATTTTAAAAAAAGGCAAACTAGAAACATAGGCCAGGTTAACTTAGGCACAGCTGAGAATAACCTAGCCTCCCTCCCTGACTTTCTTAAAATCATATTAGCGGCTTTCTGTGCCAGGCAGGCTCACCATAATAATTTTGTGATTATGAGTCATTTAAAGAGAGACTGTTTTCACTCAGTAATAAATTTAGGGTTGGTAGAGTTGAGTGATTATGTCTTTTTTTTAGTTATGGTTTGGTTTTTATGACTCTGCATGGTTTATTTTTATGTTTTTATTGCATTTTATGGTTTTTTGTTTGGGTTTTTTTTTTTTAAAAGAATTTGCACTTTGCCCTGCGCTAATTTGTAGGGTGAAAAATAAATATGTATTTACATATATATAATATATATATTTTACAAAAGCTATATTGAATCCTCCTCAAAATAGTGCAGTGTAATAATAGGACAATGACACTACTATACGGAATTTAAATCTTAAGAAGACTTTCTTGCATCAACTGTTTATCAGATATTATTCCTTAACATTTTTTTTAAATAAAAAGCCTGAAAAATTACATCATAAATATGAAGTTCAGCACATTGTAGCCAAAATGTACTAAAAAAAAAAACCACGCACCTCATTCAACACACACATACATCTATTGAAATGTAATTGATGCCTCATCAAATACATTTCAAATCAAAATGTGGAATTAACCACTGCTTACAAGTAATCAAACTGGTGACCTGGAGCAGAGCACTGCTTTCACATTAAAGCTCATTATACAGCATCCACAAATGAACATATAGTAAAGAGAATAATCAATAAAGGTTCCTAAATTCAAAAGGACTATGGAAATGGCAGCTCTTCGGTGAACTCTTAGGACCCTAAGAGTTTATATAATAAAAAAAAAATCTGTTAAGACATAGTTAGTGCAAGAAATTATCCTTAAAATGTATATACTGTGTAGTAATTTCAATGTCCTGTAATTATAATATACTATTTTGAGGGGGATTCTTTATAGTTTTTATAGTGTATTACACTTCTTGAGTCCCCTACCTTAAAGGTGGGATTGGTGCCATCTGTTGTTTACTATCTATATACAATATCTATATCTTTCCATTGCAAAACAGAGGAGATGCTTGCAAAACATGGATTCTTTGGTCTCTTTCAGGGTATCCTGTGAACTCTGTTATATAGGCATAATCCTGATGAGTATCACCATATACCATGTAGATTCCATTACAGTCTATGTTGTGTGTATGACCTTTTCTATCAAGTTCTGAAACGGACTTCATAAATTCAACCATGTTTGGAAAAAAATAACTTCATAAAAGTTCATGTTTTAAACTCTAGACAAGCCAGGGTATTTGCTCAGCTAAACACTGCAACACCACACTGAATTATGGGGAGAGACTTTAAATACTACATTTGCTTAAACTTTAAACAGAGCATGGATGGTATGTCATTTAATGATTCAAATTGTTTTCATTTGCTGTGCATTTCTGACATCTCTCTCTTCATGTGTAAGATCTGTTTATCTGATCATAACGCATGTCTCTAATCTTCAAAGCTAAACTAAAGCCAAACTCAGATGAGGGTCCTGGGATGTGCGCGATGAGTGATACAATAGCAGTTTGGCAATGTATGTTCCACCTTAGATGTAGATTTATAATGTCATACCAGTCCATTTAGAAAAATGCCTATGAAAAAGAAAGAAAAAAACTTAACTACTCACAAAATATAAACCATCAGTACAACAAAGCAGAAATGCAGTCTCAAAACATTATAAAAATGCTAAATAAATTATAGTATGTACCCCTTCCTGCACAATCTAAACCAAAATCTATAATCATGGCATACAATTTGAGAAGTTAATACAAAGGACAGAGTGTTTCTTGAACACTCGAATATTCTAGAACCTCAGTTTATTACCCATGCATTAGTTTCTTATTGGTCTATATTGTATATGTCATTGTGCATGACACAAACATGAATCTGATAACATTTGATTTCATGCTAATTTATGAAACTGTTTCTAACATGGCTGCTCTCACAGTACATGCAGGAAAGCTTCTGAAAGAATTTAGTAATAGCTTGAAAGCTGCATATATTGAACTGGCAGAACATCACGAGACACACTATTGCTTGTCCCAGCTTCTGCCTCTTATCTTCTTGACCAAGTATCCTGGAAGCCTGACCCAACACACCATCTCCCTTTCTGTCTTCTATACAAGTTAAAAGGTTCACCTTTTCTACCTCCCACACTAGTTCTTGCTCAAGACCACTATCTGATGTACTCTTTACCATCATTTAATTGTTAAGGCCATCCATAGGAGAGGGCAAATATGGTCAATGGCCCTAGGTCTTGCATCACCATAATATCCCCATCCTCAATACTATGAGTCCCGCGTTCCAGAGCCCACTGCAGTTGACTCACCTTGGGCCTCACAACCTGCTATAGTCACAGCCCTGTTACATGTCACATTTGGTATTTGTTGTAAAGCACCCTGGTATGGGCACCATGTGAAACCAGAAATGAATGCATGTATACATTTTCCATTGTACATGGTGGGTATCTCATTTCCACTGGATGAATTAATCTGCCTTTTCCACCAACCATCACACTTTACATACTTATCAAATAAGCTGTGAAGTTCCCAAGATTGTGATTTGTCAAGCAGCATCAGTACTTTGATGCACTCAGCAGGTCTCTAATATTCAGCTACCCAGTCACTTCCTGGATTCAAACAGGTCAGAAACAAGAAAATATATCAGAATCCCGAATGCGGTGGGAACACAGAGAAGCTGCCCATCACTGAAACTTCCTGGATTAGTAACACAGAGGTTATTCATATCAAGTAGTCCTACGGTCAGCACAGACTTGGAGAATAGGCTATTATTTTCAAGCTGTACTTATATGGTAATGGGAATTTTATTTATTTTTTTTATATATCCAATATTCTAGAAAAAAAATCAAACCGGTGTACAATTCAAAATTAAATCTGCACTCAAACAGCAGATCAAAAAGAAAATAGCTCAAAAGCCACAGAAAAAGATGCGAATGTACACTATGGAGGCATTTCAGAAGAGAGAAAACTATTAACAATTTGAAAATTATTAGAACTGCATCAGAATGAAATAAGAGACCATGTTCAGTGAGTTGGGCAAAATGTAGCTTTCACACAAAAGACAAAATAAAAATCTGCAGTTTGTGCTGGGCAGCATAAAGGACTTCCATTGTGCCATTGGCTCCTCACCCCTACCCACCATACCACAAAGGAAATGCCAGTTTGGCTGGGTAATACTGCTGCCCTACCTCCCATCAGTTCCCAAACTCAAGGTCTGGACTAACAACAAGTGAGTCACTAGGCAGAAATCCCACTGTGGAAAATCAACCAGGAAAAATCAAGAGCATAAATCACAGCAGGGCGGCAGTCAGACGTAAAGGCTGTTAAACACATAGCATCGCATACACAACGTGAAAGTTGTGAAAATCAGTGCATTATTTGGATCTTGACAATGTTTCCTTTTATGGTAGCTCCTACAATCTGGATATTTTAAAAGCGAATCCTGAATAGGGAAACATTTAGGAATCAATGTGCTATGAGCTCAGTTAAATAAGGGATTTCTTTTGTCTTGTGATTATAGAAAATGACTTATAATATTGGACATGCTGGGTTTTCGGTCCCACTCTTCTTTACATTTCATTGCACTGACTTGCCTAGAAACCTTTCACCCCGACTGCTAGTAATTGTAGCCAGCTGGTTCTTGAGATCCTGAATATAAAACTCCAGATGCTCAGTGAATCTTACTGCAAAAGTCTTCCCCAAGGATGACACTGGCAAGTAAACCAAATTATGTGTTCCACAATTTTTCTCTTAATTAAATACTGAACAGTTTTTAATCATAAGCCTCATTAGCATAAAACGTCAAGCTAAAATGAATTTTGATATGTGTTCTCTCACGTTCATATTCTCTTAAAAAAAAAAATTATATATATAATATCAATGACACACTCCAAGCCAAATGCCTTCATGTTAGAGAGAGCAATAAGGAAACATCTTCAAAATGCCACAAAAAGCTAATACTGATCTTTCTCACAAGTAAACATAAAGGAAGAGCGAAGACAGCACCATAATATTGCTCTGCAGTACTATGTGAGAGATCATTAGCATGTCCTCAGGCAAGTTGGAGTATTGCAGCATTTCCAAATTCCCGGTAGGGCTCACTAACAGTGACATCTGCTGCCCAGGCTATTTTCAGTCACATCCCATTCATCATGACACCATAAGGTTCAAACATAAGAGAGACAGAGAACTAAAAGCAGGGAGCCTAATTTTCAAACCTTATCTGTGGTACTGCATTTGTGTGCTTAACTGGACATGCAGAGATTAATGCTAGTGTTTTATACACTTTGCAGAGGGAGCTGTACAGTTTATAAAGCAAAGTTGCTTATCTCTAACAGGTGTTCTCCTAGGACAGCAGGATGTTAGTCCTCACATGGGTGACATTATCAGATGGAGCCCGGCAAGGCCAACTCCTCCTCTGGACGTTGAGTAGGGTCTATGCCCAACATTGCAAACAGCATGGACAGCCTCAGGCCATTGGCAGCGGAGGGAGGGTGAAGCCTCTTCTCGCCATGGCCACCTCGGGGGCAAGACGGCAAGCATCATGGTCAACCCAAGCCCCGCACCGAGCGAGGACGGAAACGAATGGCAATGCTTCAGAGATCTCCCATGATGCTTGGTCTGGTCTTTCCCCTGCACCGAGGATGAGAATGATGAGCCAGAGGTCTGGGACTTTGGGTGAGGAGGCCGCCAGCGATCAGCCCTTGTCTGTCTCTTCTAAGGTCTTGTCGGAGGAGACACTGAAGGGACGAGTGGTTCCCCTCAGTCCTTAGGCGGTGATGGCATCGATGCCAGAGTGGGAGGATGGGACTTCCTTGATCCAAAAACCTTCTCCATTTTTATCCAGCCGGGCATAGCAGCCCTTAGGGGTCATCTGAGCACACAACTTGCGGTCCGAAAATCATGCGATACCCCCGGGCACAGGATGTACGCTTCATGTGGATCCGTTAAGGACATCATCCGGGGGCACTGGGGGCATCAACAGAAGCCCATGATCGTCGTAAGGCACGCAGAAGACTGCAAGGACACAGGAACCAGTGGACACCAGAGAGGAAAAAAAGAAAAAGTCACTGATTGATGAAAAAACCAATGGGGTACCAGAGAGACCTAGCACGGGAAGAAAAGGTGAAAAGACACACTTTGTGAATGTATAGCAGTGAATAACAGACTTAATTGGCATCTCAGACATGGTGGAAAGATGATAGCCATTGGGACAGTGCTATACTGGGGAATAAATTGTATCACAATGACAGAGAGGAGCATCTAGGAGACGGGGTGGCTCTTTATGTCCTGGATGGCATAGAGTCCAACAAGATAATGATCCTGCATGAGTCTAAATTTTATGGGTAGAAATTCCTTGTATTTTGGGGGAAGAGTATAGTGATAGGAGTATACTACCATCCACCTGACCAAGATGTTGAGACGGATGGTGAAAAGCTTTGAGAAATTAGGGAAGCTAACCAAATTGGTAGTGCAGTAATAATGGGCGATTTCAATTACCGCAATATTGACTGGATAAATGTAACATCTGGACATGCTAGAGAGATAAAGTTCCTGGATGGAATAAATGACAGTTTTATGGAGCAACTGGTTCAGGAACAGACAAGAGAGGGAGAAATTTTAGATCGAATTCTCAGTGGAGCACAGGATTTGGTGAGAAAGGTAATGGCGGTGGGGAAAGTATGTAAAACCACTGGCAGGGGGAAAGTATGTAAAACCACAGCTCTAGTGCTAAACTTTCAAAAGGGAAACTTTCATAAAATGAGAAAAATAGTGTGTAAGAGGCGTGGACGTTGTTAAAAAAAAAAACCATCCTAGAAGCACAGTCCAGATGTATTCCACACATTAAGAAAGGTGGAAGGAAGGCAAAACAATTACCGGCATGGTTAAAAGAGGTGAAAGAGGCTATTTTAGCCAAAAGATCTTCATTCAAAAATTGGAAGAAGGATCGAACAGAAGAGAATAGGATAAAGCATAAGCGTTGGCAATAAGACATTGATAAGACAGGCTAAGAGAGAATTTAAGAGTTTGCCATAGAGGCAAAAACTCACAGAAAACACTTTTTAAAATATATCCAAAGCAGAAAGCCTTCGAGGGATCTAGTTGGACTGTTAGATGATCGAGAGGTTAAAGGGGCACTTAAGAGAAGATAAGGCCATTGCAGAAACGTTAAACGATTTCTTTGCTTCGGTGTTTACTGAAGAGGAAGTTGGGGAGATACCTGTTCCAGAGAAGGTTTTCATGGGTAATGATTCAGATGAAATGAACCAAATCACGGTGAACCTAGAAGACGTGGTAGGCCTGATTGACCAACTGAGTAGTAGGAAATAATCTGGACCGGATGGAATACACCCCAGGGTTCTGAAGGAACTCAAAAATGAAATTTCAGATCAATTAGTTAAAATTAGTTAAAAGATCACTCTTCCATCCCCAAGAAATTTATTCATCACTAAGTACTTTATTACTCACAAACACCTCCCAAACATATACCTAGCCTCATACCTAGTTGAGACTGTTAATAGGATAGTTCATACTTTTATCTTGTTTTATTTATTTTTATCTTGCTTCATTTATTTTATCTTGTTTTATACATTGGTTCATATTTCCTCTATTTCTAACCCTCCCACAGTTACCTTGTAATCTGCAAGCCCGTTCATATAAACAAATCCTTTTTTTATTTTGAGTTACTAATTTGATTTACTTTCAAGCCAGAACTTTTTCTAGCTATTAATTAATTTTATGTATATTTTAATTTAATTTAACTTGATTGTTCTTTTTTAAAATGTTTATTTTAATTAATGTAAACCGTTTTGTCAAAAATTTATTTTTTATAAAGCGGTATATAAACACTTTTAAATAAATAAAATAAATAAATAAACCTATGTTCTCTAACTATTTTCTTGGAGTGTAGGCATGTGCCACCTCCCACAGTCATGAATGTAAACTGTTGATTCTATGTACACTGTTGTTAT
This sequence comes from Rhinatrema bivittatum, assembly GCF_901001135.1. Taxonomy (NCBI): domain Eukaryota; kingdom Metazoa; phylum Chordata; class Amphibia; order Gymnophiona; family Rhinatrematidae; genus Rhinatrema; species Rhinatrema bivittatum. Next base: position 41,412,456 of record NC_042623.1, on the reverse strand, counting down.
ACCTGTAAACCGGAGTAAAGGCCATTCGCTAAACTTCGGTATATAAAAACATACAAATAAATAAAATAAATTAATTTGTAACCGATCACTGAAATCATCCATTGTACCTGAAGACTGGAGGGTGTCTATTGTAACCCCAATATTTAAAAAGGGCTCCAGGGCGTTTTGGGAAACTACAGACCAGTTAGCCTGACTTCAGTGCCAGGAAAATTAATGGAAAGTGTTCTAAAGATCAAAATCACAGAACATATAGAAAGACATAGTTTAATGATAAAGATGAACCCGTAGATGTAGTGTATTTGGATTTTCAGAAGGCATTTGACAAAGTTCCTCATGAGATGCTAAGAAAAGTAAAAAGTCATGGGAAAGGTGGTGATGTTCTTTCGTGGAATATAAACTGGTTAAAGAAAGGAAACAGAGAGAGTAGGATTAAATGATCAATTTTCCCAGTGGAAAAGGAGTGGAGTGGAGTGCCTCAGAGATCTGTACTTGGACAGGTGCTTTTCAATATATTTATAAATGATCTGGAAAGGAATATGAGAGTGAGGTTATCAAATTTGCAGATGATACAAAATTATTCAGAGAAGTTAAATCACAAGCGGATTGTGATACATTGTAGGAGGACCTTGCAAGACTGGAAGATTGGACATCCAAATGGCAGATGAAATTTAATGTGGACAAGTGCAAGGTGTTGCATATAGGGAAAAATAACCCTTGCTGTATTTACACGATGTTAGGTTCCACATTAGGAGCTACCACCCAGGAAAGAGATCTGGGCATCATAGTGAATAACAGGAGTCAAAAAAGCAAACAATGTTAGGAATTATTAGGAAGGGAATAGTTAACAAAATGGAAAATGTCATAGTGCCTCTGTATTGCTCCTTGGTGAGACCACACCTTGAATACTATGTACATTTCTGGTTGCCGCATCTCAAAAAAAGATATAGTTGCGATGGAGAGGTACAGAGAAGGGCAACCAAAATGATGATAAAGGGGTGGAACAGCTCCCCTATGAGGAAAAGCTGAAGAGCTTAGGGCTGTTCAGCTTGGAGAAGGGACGACTGAGGGGGGATATGATAGAGATCTTTAAAATCATGAGAGGTCTCGAACGAGTAGATATGAATCTGTTCTTTACACTTTCGGATAATAGAAGGACTAGGTGGCACTCCATGAAGTTAGCAAATAGCACATTTAAGACTAATCTGAGAAAATTCTTTTTCACTCAACGCACAATTAAGCTCTGGAATTTGTTGCCAGAGGCTGTGCTTAGTGCAGTTAGTGTAGCAGGGTTTAAGAAAGGTTTGGTTAAGTTCTTGGAGGAGAAGTCCATTAACTGCTATTAATCAAGTTGACTTAGGGAATGACCTCTGCTAGTACTGTCATCAATAGCATGGGATCATCTTAGTGTTTGGGTACTTGCCAGGTTCTTGTGGCCTGGTTTGGCCTCTGTTGACAACAGGATGCTGGGGTTGATGGACCCTTGGTCTGACCCAGCATGGAAATTTCTTTTCTTCTTAAAATAACTACTGTGCAGAGTTCTGAACCCTGACCTGAAATTCCCGAGCCCGCTCTCCCCCCCCCCCCCCCCCCCCCCAGTAAAATATACATGCAAAACTGAAAATATGCACATATTATACTCTGAAAAAATTCCAGAACTAAGGTCTGATTGGTGAGACCACGAGCTCATACTGAGCCCTGCCAACATTATTTCCTTGTGACATGATCAAGAAACCCTAAGAAGCTGCACTGCAGAACCTTTGTTCTCTGATTCTAGGACCTGGCAAAATGTACTTCACTTTCTATAAAGGTTTAAAGTCATAAAATGTGATAAGTGAACCGAGGGTTCTTGCCTCTGAGAGCCAAACAGGATCCAAGCCAATTTAACTAACACTGAGAAGCTAATTATAAAATTCTAACAAAAAAATTTTTTTACAACCCCTGTCTCTATCCTGTCAGTGTATTCCTTTGTTTCTTAGGTAATCTCATTTCTATTCCTTCTGGCTCTTGATTCCTTCCCTTTTCCAACTTCTCATTTTCCTGGGCTCCTCATTTCTTCAGTCTTTATTTTCCCTCTTTTTTTTCATCTCTGTGAAATTTCTCTATTTCTGCCCCCTCTCTCCCCAGTTTAGTTTCTCCATAGCTCTGCATCCCAGAAATATTTGTAACCTTCTCATCCTAACCTACCCCTCTTCTCCATGCCCTTTATTTCCCCCATCCTATCTGCATTTCTCTTCCCATCTCCTCTTTACTGGCTTCTGCCCAGCTGCCTCGCACACTTGCATCTCTTTCCGTCCATGGCACCCTCCTAACTTGTGCCTTTAGTCTTCGATCTCCTTCCCTCCCCTCCCAGTGAAGCAGTCATTTGGGCCGCAGGGTCACACTGTTCCAGGGAAGAAGGGAGGAGCGCAGCCCCCGACACATCAGAATGACACCTGGCTCCCTTAATCTTTGGCTTTTCATTTCATGAAGACAATGAGCTGAGTCAGAGCCAGGTGCTGGGCTTGGATTTGGGCCAGGGCCAAGCCTCCTATGGCTCACTCAGCTCTAACTTTAATCACAAGTCTGCGTGAAAGAAATAAAATAAACCAATAAACTGGTTATGCAGTTTAGTTCTGTCTGAAATGGTAATACTGCTTATTAGCCTTAGAAAAAAAGCATGATTTTTCAAAATTGTCCACTTTGTATGGCACAGTACATTCAAAATGACATGATGTCAAGTATTACTGTTTTCTTCTACATAACGTTATATGTACTGTTTCAGATGTAAACAGTTGTGAAGGCCAGTTCCAAACAACGGTATATAAAAACAAACAAATGTATCCCATAGTAAAATTCAATCAAATACAAATACTGTCATAATGCAATCTTTAATTAAATATGTACATTTCAAAAATGACTGTATATTAATTTTGTTCTTGATAGTTATTTCTTCACATTTTCCTATTATGCCATGCCTGAGGAGATATACAGGAATGTAGAAGACGTTAGCAGAACAATTCCATTTGGTTCACCTTGTCTGCTCATTTGTACACGCTTAAAGTGCTGTCAGATCTTAAACGATCTGTGGTCTTCTTCCTCCGCCACTCCCTTTGTGATTCTCCCATGCATACTTAATTCTGCCATTGCTCTGGCTCCTCTGGAAGTCTCTTGCAGGTGTCCGGTGAAAAAAACACGATTTCTCACATTCCTTTTGCGTTTCCCTCCCTTCAGCTTCATACGATGACCCCTGGTCGTGAGCTTTTCATTCTATGGAAAATGCTTCCTTCTGGTACTTTATTGAAACATACTAGAGACTTAAAGTTTGTATTCTATCTTTTTTCATTCTTCCGCAGAACCATATTTTAGCTCTTTCACCCTCTCTATATGGTTTATTTTGAAAGTACCTCCAGGTAAGGAACCCAACCCTTATAAAGATCATTGCCAAAGAATGTGACTAAAATACAAACCTGCACATCTTTTACACATGATAAAAACAAGTAAATTTACAAATGAATAAAACAGCTATGAATCAAAAGCAAAGTAAGGAGCAATACAACTAAGGGGGGAGCAAAATAATGTACTGCTGGTTGAATGCTCTTTATTCTGTAGTCACTGTGCACTCTGCAGAAGCCACCAATAACCAAAACTAGTGGTTACGACCCAGTTTCTGCACTTGAGAGATACATTTTCAATGTAGCATATAGCATAGCATATATAGCATATAGCATAGCAATTTTCTAAAGTGCATTGGCGCACATAAAACCTTTTAAACATTTACTGAAAATTTCAAAGCAGTTACACATGTAAAAGCATTTTTCAAAAGCCCTTTTACGTGCATAAAGTCCATTTATGCATGTAAAGTCCAGTTTCATGTGCATAAATCATTTTGAAAATTACCTCAGTTAGAGTCCATTGTTTAAAAATGTCAATAGAGAAACTGGTTGCTTTCTCTTTCCATCGCAGACAGGGCAAGTAGTAATAGGCTTACATTTCTGCAAGGGGAATCTTGGTAGATATATTAAACAGAGGGCTTTTAACTGTGAGGGTAGTCAACATACTGGGAATGCCATCACTGGAGATTGTGAAGTACAGTTTAGACAAACATTTGTCCATGATGAGACAGGTACAGGGGATCCTACATGGAGACAGAAGAATGACTAGATGACCTATTGAGTTCCCTTTTCACTCTATTATACTATAGTCCATATTCAAGAAGGACTTTTATCCATTCTATACCTAAAAAATAAATCTCCAATGGCTTTAAATCAACGGGCCATACATACATCATGCATAAATGACTTTCCATCTATTCATGACAAAATTTCTCAGTCAAATTCCAGCATGTTCTCTGTTTGTATTGGCTAAAACAACTACTTGCTCCTGCAAAAACCAGCTGGAAAGCAATTTGTTCTTTTTAACAACATACATGGAAAATGCTTTCAAAATCACTTTTTAAATTTGTGTATTTAGCTGTGCCCCATGAATTTCCAAAGTAGACAGTGAAACCTTTCATTTATGGCTAGCTATTACTTTTTCAAGCAATAATTCAGCCTATCAATCATTCTAAATGCTGCTACTTTAGGATGCAAATTATTTGTGCCAAGAAGCAGCCCACAGAAAATGCAACTAGATGAAGTCTTCTATGCAATTACAGTTGTGCTCATAAGTTTACATACCCTTGGCAGAATTTGTAAGATGTGTAGCATTTAAAGAAAGCACAAGTGATCAGACAAAATACATCTGTTATTTTTAATGTGTTTCAAATTAAACTATTATGCATCACAGAATAGCACAATCATTAAACAAACCACAGCAATACAGGAAATAATAAAATAGTCCTGTTCCAAAATTGCACACCCTTGGAATGTTTGGGCTGATAATATAAACTCAAGTTGACACACACAGGTTGAGATGGCAATGAAGGGTAACCATGAAAGAAAAACAAGATATGGTAACAAAATACATACCTACACAATTTGTTAAGTACATAAATGGGAAGGGGGTAGGGAAGAAGGAGAATATGCACCAATATTGGGAAAAAACTTCTAAATATGGCCTAATATAAAATTCATCTTGGAACCTTTAGATCTCTATTCCACCAGTGTCAAGCTATTTTTATTTATTTAAAATTATTTATTGCCTTCCAGATCAAATCTTCCAAAGCAATTTATAACAGAATTAAAACAATCACACAGACAATCACATATACATAAAATAAAATAATTATAAAACAATACAGTCATTTGCTCCTAAATTACTAACTGCCATTATCTTGAGCTATGTACTAGATCAATATGGAAATTAAAAATTTAAGATCTACTATCACTGAATCAAAATCACAGACATAGTATCCAGCATTTTTATCCTCAAGAAATCTATCCAAATGGAGAGGGTAAAACAAAATAAAATACTACACATTTACAAGGACATTTCAAGCTGCACCAAGTCAACTCTTGTTTCGCCTGGAAGAAAGCCTGAGTAGCTTTGGAATCAAGAAAAATCTGGACTTTCTGACCACAAAAGAAACAAACGCTCGCTCTATATTTGAAATATTGCACAAGTACAAAATTTTTATCTAATTCAGAGCAAAATATGACCAGCAAGATAGTCCCAGTAGATATTACAGCTAGAGAGATTTCTTAACCCCCCCCCCCAAAAAAAAAAACAAACAGATAAATCTAACTTATTCAAGGATATCAAAGTATCCAAATCCCTCTCCTCCCCAATATCACTCCTCTTCATCTTAGGAAAATAATAAATACTAGAAAGGGCCGTGTCCTTTTCTTGAGATGATAGCAACACTTCCCACAGATATTTCTTAAATAACTCAGATGCAGATAATATTATTGGGAAATTCAAAAGGTGCAAGTTCCTTCAACATATTCTCAGTCCATTCCAATTTACTGGGAATAGATAAACTGTCTTTAATATGGGCTGTCCCAGTGAATACATGTTCTCTAAAAGGAGGATATGCTCTCTTCCAAATTGCTAAGGCTCTTATCCTGCTTGATCAGTTTGGATTCATACTTTTAGAAAAATTCCTCAGCCATGAAACAGACTCCAACAAAATATTCTCAGTTTGAAACATCTTTCCAAGCACCTGACAAGCTTTCTGCAGGTACATGGGATCCGGATTACTTCAATCAGCTCTACCCAAATCCGAAAGGAGATTCACAGCTACTAGAACAACCAACCCATCCAAACTCAGAAAGCTGCTTGTAGAATCAGTTACCTGAGCCTGTTCTTCCCTCTGTAGCTCCTCAAACACATCAGACCCCTCCAAGACTAACTTGCTCACAAACATTGGCTCCCATTATAGTGACACCATCTCCCCTCTCTGTTGACACCTCACAACCTTGCACCAAACCTCTCTCTCTGTGTCTCCACACTGATAGCATCATCCAGGGATTCCCGCACCGCAGGCTGAGCAATCAAGCGCAGTATCAAGAGGAAACTCCCTTCCCAATGCAAAAGCTTCTCTAGCCGTGTAGGCAGCAAGGAAGAGGTTCTCTTGATCATGCTCAACGAGACACCCCCCCCCAAGGACACGTTACCGCTCAACTCACTCTGTTACCGTTCAGTTGGGCATAGGACATACTGAGCAAAAGGTCCAGACACAGGTAAATTAACAAGTTAGATCAGCATACAAACCCTACGTCTACCTTCCTGTGATACCATTATACATGGATTTGATTCCAATATAGACTATATACTAATCTTACTAGAGACATAACCACAGTCTTTGATACCCTTGACCATAATATCCTACTCACATGCTTAAAATCCATCAGTATTGCTGGTATTGTTTTAACAATGGTTCACTTCCTATTTACTCAACCATCCTCAGCAAGGGAATATTGGCCACATAAATCTAATGGGTATTCAGTTCATTCAGGTGTATTCCAAGGCTCCTCCCTCTCTGCTTTACTTTTCAATATATAATTACTCCCACTGTATCAGCTTCTTTATAGTTTCAGAGTAAATTTCAAAATTTAAAGTGACATCAAGTTTTTAATTTCTTATAACACTTCATGATCCAATACTGTCTCTTGCAGAACTTTGCATTAAGACAATCATACAAATGTCTGAAACTCACTTCCTCCAAAACTGAAATTATACATTTATCAGCAATCGCAAATCCATCTAACTGTCCTCCAAAATCCATATTGTAAGAACATAAGAAATGCCATACTGGGTCAGACCAAGGGTCCATCAAGCCCAATATCCTGTTTCCAATAGTGGCCAATCCAAATCACAAGTACCTGGCAAATACCCAAACATTAGATCAGGGGTCCCCAAACCTGTCCTGGAGGGCCACCAGCCAGTCGGGTTTTTGGGATATCCTCAATGAATATGCATGAGAGAAAATTTGCATGCACTGCCTCCATAACATGCAAATTTTCTCTCATGCATATTCATTGTGGATATCCCAAAAATCCGACTGGCTGGTGGCCCTCCAGGACAGGTTTGATCCTAGCACAGAAAGATCAGAATTGGATCTTTAAATTAAAATATCACACCAGTTGGAATTAAAATTTATTTTCCAGAGGTACAGAATTGTTCCCCCTCTCAAACACTTGTAGCAAGTACGACAAAGTTCCTCAGGAGAGGCTTCTAGGAAAAGTAAAAAGTCATGGGATAGGTGGCGATGTCCTTTTGTGGATTGCAAACTGGCTAAAAAGACAGGAAACAGAGAGTAGGATTAAATGGACAATTTTCTCAGTGGAAGGGAGTGGACAGTGGAGTGCCTCAGGGATCTGTATTGGGACCCTTACTTTTCAATATATTTATAAATAATCTGGAAAGAAATACGACGAGTGAGAATCAAATTTGCAGATGACACAAAATTGTTCAGAGTAGTTAAATCACAAGCAGATTGTGATAAATTGCAGGAAGACCTTGTGAGACTGAAAAATTGGGCATCCAAATGGCAGATGAAATTTAATGTGGATAAGTGCAAGGTGATGCATATAGGGAAAAATAACCCATGCTATAATTACACAATGTTGGGTTCCATATTAGGTGCTACAACCCAAGAAAGAGATCTAGGTGTCATAGTGGATAACACATTGAAATCGTCGGTTCAGTGTGCTGCGGCAGTCAAAAAAGCAAACAGAATGTTGGGAATTATTAGAAAGGGAATGGTGAATAAAACGGAAAATGTCATAATGCCTCTGTATCGCTCCATGGTGAAACCGCACCTTGAATACTGTGTACAATTCTGGTCGCCGCATCTCAAAAAAGATATAATTGCGATGGAGAAGGTACAGAGAAGGGCTACCAAAATGATAAGTGGAATGGAACAACTCCCCTGTGAGGAAAGACTAAAGAGGTTAGGACTTTTCAGCTTGGAGAAGAGACGACTGAGGGGGGGATATGATAGAGATGTTTAAAATTATGAGAGGTCTAGAACGGGTAGATGTGAATCGGTTATTTACTCTTTCGGATAATAGAAAGACTAGGGGGTACTCCATGAAGTTAGCATGGGGCACATTTAAAACTAATCTGAGAAAGTTCTTTTTTACTCAACGCACAATTAAACTCTGGAATTTGTTGCCAGAGGATGTGGTTAGTGCAGTTAGTATAGCTGTGTTTAAAAAAGGATTGGATAAGTTCTTGAAGGAGAAGTCCATTACCTGCTATTAAGTTCACTTAGGGGTGGATTTTAAAACCCCTGCGCGCCGGCGCACCTATTTTGCATAGGCCGCCGGCGCGCGTAAAGCCCCGGGACGCGCGTAAGTCCCGGGGCTTTCGAAACGGGGAGGGAGGGGGCGTGTCCGGGGGCGTTCCCGAAACGACGTGGCGTTTCGGGGGTGGGCGAGGCCTCTGGACCACACCCCCGGGACCGGAGGACGGAGCGGGGCTGCCGGCGACGTGCGCAAAGTTACGCCTGCTTTCAGCAGGCGTAACTTTGCCGACAGAGGTAAGGGGGGGTTAGATAGGGCCGGGGGGGGGGGGGGGGGGGGGGCGCGAAGAAAAGTTCCCTCCGAGGCCGCTCCGAAATCGGAGCGGCCTCGGAGGGAACAGGCAGGCCGTGCTGGGCTCGGCGCGTGCAGGTTGCACAAATGTGCACCCCCTTGCGCGCGCCGACCCCGGATTTTATAAGATACGCGCGTATCTTATAAAATCTGGTGTACTTTTGTTCGCGCCAGTGGCGCGAACAAAGTACCTGCGCGCATATTGTTTTAAAATCCGCCCCTTAGAGAATAGCCACTGCCATTAGCAATTTTTTAGTTTTTGGGTACTTGCCAGGTTCTTATGGCCTGGATTGACTACTGTTGGAAACAGGATGCTGGGCTTGATGGACCCTTGGTCTGACCCAGTATGGCATTTTCTTATGTTCTTATGATCCTGGTGATCCTCAAGCATTAGGAAGGTCAAAATGTGTTGCATGGTCTGTGCCTCATCACAATTGCAGGTCTGGTAAATTATCCTCCATTTTGCCATATCAGCTCTGGACCTGCCGACTTGGATCAAGAGGCAATTTAGGGCCCTTTCAGGTGGTCCATTCCTCCTCTCTCTCTCTCTCTCTCTCTCTCCAGGAAGCTGCTCAGTCACACTGATACTTATGCTAACTTCAGCGGTGAGAGCATCACATCACGTCTGCCAAATCTCTTCACAGTTAGCCACAGTTGTGATGTTAATTACTTCTATTGAAAAGTTCCTGTGACTCCAGGCTTTTTTTTTTGTGTCACAATGTGGCTGTACAGAGGGTATCTAGTGTCCCATTTACCATTTCCTCTGTATGGTTAGTCACAAATTTTCAGTTGCCTGGCAGCACTATTCCAAAGATATTCAAAATAGTTGGTTTAAGACAGCCTGTGTTAATGCGGCAGTCCTTGCTTAAAAAGTTCCATAGTGATGGAATTCATTAATAAGGAAGAGCTTTCAAAAACTTTTGTGTATATTCTTTAGCAAAATACATTCAATCAGAATAAAAAGAGGAGAATCTCAATTTTGCTGGTTAATTGCAATGCATTTAAAAAGCATTCATACTACTGATTTAAATTGTATATTGGAGGGGTTTTTTTTGTTGTTAATGCGAATCTAAATAAAAGGTGTGTTGTGGGCTATTAAAATAAACTGTTAATATCAGCAGTTAAAAGATAGATTTTTATTTAGATAAATTGTGAGATATTCCAGGAGAGTGCAAGACTAGCAGCAAGGCAATTCAAAAGCTGTCTCAGATCATTGTTGACACAATAAATTGGTCACACCTCCAATTTACACACGAATGAGCTAGTTTATTTGTACGCATAATATTGCCTAACCGGTTGGAATTATAATTTTATCTCATATATGTTATTAGGGCTTGGATTCTTCTAAGTCACGTAATTTCTTGTAAATTGAGCCCAGAAGGCAAAACGAAACTCAGTGTTTAATATTAACAAACTTTTTGATTTTTAGCATACATTCTAGCATTTAAGCATATTCTGGCATGTCAACAACATTAAATAGTTTTACAAGTCTGATCAGTGCAATTTCACAATGAAGTAATTATTTTCTACTTAACTAGTCTAGCCTCATAGGAAAATAACTTTTTCAAAGCACCCTCATGGGTGCAAAGTGTATAATTGGAAAACGGGCCAAGTAATCAAAGAGATTTGGGATTTCACTGAGAAGTGAAATCCAACATGATTTCCAGGCTATGAACCTGAGGTATGATTGGAAGAGAAACTTCCTCTAAAGTAGGCTGAATAGTCCAACAAGGAATTTCAGTCTTGCTAATACATAAAACTTCAATCTTATTCAGACTGATGTGCAGATTGTTCAATGTAAACCATGCGGCTGCTTCACTTAAAACAGGCATTTTATAGTGTAGAATTAAAATATTCAGTTTAAAGTAATAAGATTGGAACTGGAGTAGCAGGATGGGCCAAATTCAGCTTGCCTATTTCTGATGCCATGCCATTGCTGAAAACAATGTCACTCATTATGACAACACACACCATAGCCCTAAAGCACATCAAATTCTAATAAAAAAGATTAATATATCAGCCAAAATCCTATAAGTAATGTAGATCTTAATTAGAAGGCAGCAAGTAACAGTGGTTTCAAGGTCCAGTAGCTTGTTAATTATTAAAACAACTTGCAAATAATGATCACATCTTTCTTCTATCTTGTTTTATTTAGTGGGATTACAGAGTTTTGTCTGGTTGTAGTTTGAGGGATGGTGCTATTGTGACTCACAACTTCAGCGAATATGTAAATTGCTACTAACTTCAAGATTGCACTCATTCTTGACAGTCTTACCATGAACATTTCCCAATGTAATATCACCCGCAGCAGAAGACAAAAACGAGGACTCTGCATAAAGATACTTTGTTTTCAACCGACCATCTTCAGTAGAAACCTTAATGCAGTTCCCCTGCAGTTTATCAACATCCACAATCTATAAAAAAAAAACAACAGAAGCCCAAGTGAGCTTTTAAAACAGAAGAACATATCCTGCTTTTTATTGTGCTTTTGATGACTATTAAAATTTGAAGTTTCACGTTTTTATTTTTGAATTACGCATTGTATCTTGGTGATTTTTATAATTGCAGTTACTGTGCCTTTTTTTTTTTTTTTTTAACTTTCAAGAGGTGTTTGTGCTAAAGGGTGAGGAAAAAATATGACTAAACAAACAAGTTACAACAAAAAAAGGGGAATAACAAAGATCACATTAGCAGAAAATTGCATTCAGTCCATAGCTCTCCAAAATCTTGATACAGTAGCAGTAAATAACTACAGGTTTTAAATATTTGCTCTCAAGAGATGTAGAAAAGTACATCTCATATACTAGACAGAACAAAAAAGTTTGGCTCAAGTCAAAACTGTGGGCAATGATGCCATAGTAAATGCTTTTTCTTCAGTGGGATAAATCTTCTGTTCTTGTTTTCCTTGATCTCTGAGTCACATTTGGCTCAGATGATCATATTACTGCCATCACTTGGCTTTGAAGGCTTGGCATGTCATTGGCTCACCTCTTAAAATTTCTAATGACTGCCACTAGACTCCTAAATCAATTTTCGCTCTAAATTCTATCCATTACCTCAGTGGTTTCCAAGTTGGTCTTCAACCCTCACCCAACAAGCTGGGTTTTCTGGATACCAACAACAAATAAGCATAAAATAACTGCACACATGGCTATATATTTTAATTTAATCAAAGACTTTAAATTTACTATAATCATTAAATATTACAACTACAGAAATCACAAAAAAAATCAAAGTAGTGACAATACAATACAGAAAAAACGTATACAATATAGCAGAAAATATAATATTGAAGTGCAATGTGAGTATTATAGAAATGTCCTTTATATTCAAAGAGACTGTAGTATAAAAATGCCCTTTACTATCTAATGAGCTTGTATGCAACCATGGAATAATTCAAAAGATTCAACTGTGGAACAATTCAAAAGTTGATAGAAGCTGGAAACACTCATTGAATGTGAAAGCCCTAAACAAAGGAACCCTGACAAAGGCCATATGTTTCGTCCAAAAGGGCTTCCTCAGGGGGTATATATATATATCACGAAGAAGAACAAATATGTATCTAAAAACCATTCAAAAATGGTTTTTTTTTTATAAATATGGCAGTATAATAAATGTGTAACAAAAAAAAAAAGGGGTAAACCACTTACTCTAATACAAAAAGCTTAATGTGTCATTGAGAGTTCCCAAACAGGAAAAGTTATTTTGTGGTGTATCTAGCTCAGCCATCACAGCAACAGACCTCTGCCAGGAGTTACAGACTGCAGCTGCCTCTGGACACCTAGTGCATATACGTCCAGAGTCTAGACACATGACCACTGGGTAATGGCTAGGCCTCTCCCCCCTTTCCTGCCATCATCCCCTCCCCACCCCCACCAACCTCAAGCAAAGATCATGTTCTGTATAATGGCAGACACTCCATCACTCTAGAGGAGCGGAATGCTGTCTAAACAGCATCCTCAGTCCCGGCCCATCTGAGAAACAGAATGAAACCCAGATCTCCTGTCCTGCAGCAGCACACAACAGCTCCAAGACACAAAGGGAGCCAGCTAGCAGGGGTCAGTGTTACATAATGGCAGAGACACCCTTCACTCCCGGGGGATGTGAGGGGGTCTATCTCTGGGTATGTGTATAAAATATCTCAACCACACATCATATCATGAGCTAGAAATTATTTCTGACACAAAATGCAAATGTACCAGTCTAGAATTGGTGATAGGTGGGATATTCATTTTTAAATAAATAAAATGTAACATTTAATCTCACCTTACTTATGCAACAAGAAAATCGTAACTCCTTCTCTCATGAACCAGAATAGATTCCAAAATACAAACAAAAATAAAAATACAAACAAAAAAGGTGAGTTCAAATGAATGGTAGTATCAAACAAATTCATCCCAAAAACCCAAGTAAAATCTATCAGTAAGGTTCACCAATATACAATGTGGTTGTTTCATTAAATAAAGTATTAAGTTGACTTAGATCATAACCACAGCTATTACTAGCAATGGTAACATGGAATAGACTTAGTTTTTGGGTACTTGCCAGGTTCTTATGGCCTGGATTGGCCACTGTTGGAAACAGGATGCTGGGCTTGATGGACCCTTGGTCTGACCCAGTATGGCATGTTCTTATGTTCTTAAGTGTTGCATACAAACTCAAAGTCAGCTAGTGCAAAGTTCAAAATTCATAAATATACTATGTAGTGGGGTTACTGCGTTAGTTCACATCAAACCTCACCCTACCCCCACTGTAATATTTTTTTTTCTGGCAATAATATATTTTGCTCATTCTGTTTTAGACAGGAAGAAAGCAGCATTTTAACTTCCAAACGAGTTGTTTGTAACCTATCACTGGCCCCTCTTAATTCCTCTGTCTGATAGGAGTTAACCCCTATCTATCTAATATGTAGTCATTTGATAGGCAATGCCCCTTTTAAAAAGTATGTAATGTGTTGTACAATTTTGTACCCCTGCTGTATTATCTTGTTCTTCTGTCTTACTGGAGTTAACACCTATGTTTCTAATATATAGTCATTAGATAGGCAATGTTCCCTCTCGGATGAATATGTAATACATTGCATTATTTTGTACTTCTGATCTATGTATGTTCAATAATGTACCCTGCCCTGAATGTAGGAAGGGAGGGTAATAAATCCTTTTAAACAAACACACAAATGAAAGCTAGTCAAGAAATGTATTAAGTTAGTTTAATAAAAATAATACAAGGGGATCCCTTTTTGTTTGTTAACCTTTATTAGTATATCTGTGTACAGAAATAATCTCAGAGAAGAGAATACCCACGAAAGATTCCAAGTAGCAATCCATAAGAAGAAGAACATAAGAAAATGCCATACTGGATCAGACCAAGGGTCCATCAAGCCCAGCATCCTGTTTCCAACAGTGGCCAATCCAGGCCATAAGAACCTGGCAAGTACCCAACAACTAAGTCTATTCCATGTAACCATTGCTAATGGCAGTGGCTATTCTCTAAGTGAACTTAATAGCAGGTAATGGACTTCTCCTCCAAGAACTTATCCAATCCATAAGTCACTATTAAAGCTGTTGCAAACACATTCCAACAAGAAGCAAATTCTTCCCAAGTTGAGCCCATAAGCCAGGGGTCGGGAACCCATGGCTCGCGAGCCAGATATGGCTCTTTTGATGGCTGCATCTGGCTCGCAGACAAATCTACTAAATAAGTGTGTCGCCACACTTTCCAGTCCCCCGCTGACCCAGCTGCTCCCCGATCCTCCTCCGCCTGGGCTTAAAATGCTGTCAGCCCGGGGGGAACGCGGCAGAATAGCTGGAGTCGGCGGCACCGGCATACTGTCTTCTTCCCGCCCCCCCCCGCGGCCCGGAAGAGGAAGTGGTGAGCATCGGGTGCGTGCGCGGGAAGAAGAGACCACGCTAGTGTGGTCAGCGTCGGTCCGACAAAAAGAAGACTGTGCAGCGCGGCTCGGAGGAAAATGAAGAAGAGCTTCAACCGCGGCCGATGGGACTCCTCCTGCCGTGAGTTCCCGGGGTGGGGGTGGGGGTGGGGAAGAGAGAGAGTGAATGAGCGAGCAAGCATGTGTGTTTGAGATCCTGTGTGTGTGAGTGAGAGATTGCATGTATGTGAATGATTGAGAGCCTGTATATGTGAAAGAGAGTATGTCTGTGATTGAGAGCCTGCCTGTGAGAGAGAGAGCATGAATGTAAGTTTACGATTGGGAACCTGTATGTGTAAGTTTGTGATTGAAAACCTGTTTGTGTGAAAGAGTATGTGTGTATGATTGAGATCCTTTGTGTGTGAGAGAGATCATGTGTATGTATGATTAAGAGCCTGTGTGTATAAGTAAGAGAGAGCATGTGTGTCTGTGTGTGATTGAGAGCTGGTTTAGGTGATGGAGCATGTGAGTATGTGATTGAGAGCCTGTGTGTAAAAGAGAAAGAGAGGACATGTTTGTAAGCATGAGAATGAGAGTCTGTGTGTGAGAGAAAAAGACAGCATGTATTTATGTGATTGAAAGCCTGTGTGTGTGTGTAAGCGTGAAAATGTGTAATTAAGAGCCTATATAAGTGAGAGAGAAAAAGCATGTGTATATGTGAGTGACTGAGAGCATGTGTGTATAGGTGTGTAACTGAGAGCCAGTGTGAGAGAGAGCGCTGGTATGTGACAGAGAGGAGAAAATTCCAAGCAAACCACCCCTCCCTCCTGCTAATTCAGAACAATCTCAGGACATCTGGATATCAAACGTTCCCAGGTATGCAGAGCAAAAAAATGTTTGTATCCTTATTATTTTTCATTACTGGGTCTTTGTGTCTGCTATTTTGAAATATTTGGTTGGTATCTGGAAATTTTTTATATGAGTTTTTAATTATTGGATATTCCACTCATCAGCTGTTTCGAAATATGTTCTTTTTGTTAGTACAGTTTTACTGCTGATGATTTTATATTTCTTGATTTGTTTTATAAGGATGGGTGATGTTTCTTTTTTTCCTTTGTTACACTGCATACAGAGACTCTGGTTTGTTGCAGTTTCCAATTCAGTTTTTTCTGCATGCTTCTAGTTATGCGTTTTGGTCTCTTTATTCTATGTTAGGTGAGGGTCAGCACGTGATTCAGGTGAGGTTTTCTGCTGGCGTGTAGTTTCTGTGTAGGACTCTATAGCAGCCTGACTTGGTCCGTTTTCCTAATAGGAGATGTATTGGTGTCTTAAGGCCTGGTGTAATATTTTCAGAGACTTATTGTACTTTAAAACTGTGATCTTACATAAAATGCACACATTTACTTGTATTTAGTTTTAAACATATTGTATGGCTCTCATGGAATTACATTTTAAAATATGTGGCGTTCATGGCTCTCTCAGCCAAAAAGGTTCCTGATCTCCCTCACTGCAAACGTCCAGAGTTCCATCCAACATGGCCCACATACCAGCACCTAGTGCTCTTCAGAAAGCCTCAGACAGGTTGTAGGCGACACCTTTTTTTTTTGTTATTGGGCTAACTCAATGCATCTGTGAATTGCTTTTGAAAACCAAACTCCCTTCACCAGATGAGTGAAGGAACAAGACAGTAATGCTGTACCTCAGCCTATTTATTTATTTAGAGCTTTTCTATACTGGCATTCATGATAAAATCACCTTGAACATTTAACAAGTGGAGAGAAGCAAGAAAGTTACAATAAAGCAGGGGAAGCAGGAACTGGGGGAAGAAGAAGAGAAGCAGGAGTAGTTTAACAGTAAGAAGAGGAAATAATTATTTACATAGTGCTGAAATGTATCTTAATGGTTGTTGCAGTCAGTCTGTTAGTTCAGTTAGGTGAGTCAGTTAGGTTCAGGAAAGGCTTGTCTAAACAACCAATAATAATAAGCATGGTTCCTGTCTGAGGTCAGGGGGAATAGCGTTCCATATAGATGGTCCCGCTGTAGAGAAGGCCCGTTCTCTGAAGGATAGATGGTGTGTAGCTTTGGTTTCGGGGACCTGTAGGGATCCTCTGTAGGCTTCCCTGATGGGTCTGGATGAGGAGTGTAGTCTGAGCGGGATTTGAAGGCTAAGAGGGGCTTCGGAATGGATGGTTTTATGGATGATGGTAATGGACTTGTGAAGAATTCTGAAATGTATTGGTAGCCAGTGTAAATTTTTGAGAATGAGAGAGATGTGGTCTCTTCTTCTGGTGTTTGTCAAAATTCTGGCTGCCGCGTTCTGGAGCATCTGAAGAGGTTTAATGGAGGAGGAAGGGAGACCCAGCAAGATAGAGTTGCAGTAGTCTATCTTGGAGAAAATTACGGCTTGGAGGACCGTTCCGAAGTCTTGAAAGTGAAGGAGTGGTTTAATTCTTTTTAGTCAAAAGAAAAAATTGACCAGCTGTATATGAATAAGTGGTACGGACAAAATTTATTAAAAGCCAATCTTTATTCTACTATGGTCAAAATTTTTTTAAAAAAGTGTTTTTGATATAGAGACAGAAACCTCAGAACTGGTAAACCTTGTATTTTTTGCAAAGGTTAGAAGCCCGCTTGTTACCAGCCACAGACAGTTTCAATCTGCCCTGAAGAAACTACATGTGAAACGTTGACGTTGGCGATTCTAGGCACACACTTGTTTCAAGCGGTGAAAGATATCGCAACAAGTTTGAAAGATAAGTGCAACATTGTGGCGGGGATTATAAGCACAGACTTGTTTTGAAACATTCATAATGCAACAAGTTTATAAAATTAGTGCTACATTATAGAAGGCAAAGCAATAAGTCTTCAAATTATGTCATTTTGTCTAAAGGCATAAAGTTACAATAACTATTTTGCCTGTTTTAACCTGGGCTGTATTCCCAAGTTGATACGGACACTGTTTTCAAAGGACATTCTGTAACGTGAAAAGGCATAAGAACTTTCTCAGTGAAAAATTTGAACTAAATACACATTGAGGTGAATTTATGGTATATTAACCGAATCAGCTTAAAATTTACAAGCCAGAAAATAACGGCTGTGCTACTAATGGTAACACAAAACTGTAAGGGAAGTTCATTCCAACACAATATGTCAAGTCTCATCAAACATTTAGAACATTATGTCCAATAAGATACATATAAGTCAAAATCTTTTTAAAGAAAAAACAAAAAAAGAGACAACAGGAAACCTATGATCGAACTTACTGGTTTTTCAAAAACCTTTGCAAAAAATACAAGGTTTACCAGTTCTGAGGTTTCTGTCTCTATATCAAAAACACTTTTTTAAAAAAAATTTTGACCATAGTAGAATAAAGATTGGCTTTTAATAAATTTTGTCCGTACCACTTATTCATATACAGCTGGTCAATTTTTTCTTTTGATACATTAGAGACTAGCTGATCCCAATTTCTTTGTCTATTTAATTCTTTTTAGTACATGCAGTTTATAGAAGCCGTCCTTGGTAGTGCGGTTGATGAATGTTTTTAAATTCAAACGGTTGTCGATTAATATTCCTAGGTCTCTTGCTTGGGTGACAAAGATGTTAGATGGTGCACTTTGTGTGGTATTACTGTTTTCCGGGGAGATGAAGAGGAGTTCAGTCTTCGCTGAATTTAGTATCAGGGAGGAGAAGGTTGATGTCTCGTCGGCAGATTTCCCAGTGCTCGAGTGTTTTTGTAATGAATTCTTTAATGGGGATCAATATTTGCATGTCGTCGGCATAAAGGAAGTGTTTTAGTTTAAGGTTAGTTAGCAGCTGGCAAAGTGGAAGTAGGTATATGTTGAAGAGAGTGGGGGAAAGAGAGGAACCTTGAGGAACTCCTAGTGATGAGTTGTAGCGAGGGGATTCTTTATTGTTGATTCTGACCTTGTAACCTCTGTTACTAAGGAAAGTTTTGAACCATGTAAATACCGTTCCTGTTATTCCGATGTCCGCCAGTCGGTTAAGGAGAATGGAATGGTTGACGGTGTCGAAGGCCGCAGACAGGTCAAGGATAATTAGTAAAAAGGAGTGTCCTCTGTCCAGGCCCATGATTAGGTAGTCAGTCAGAGAAATGAGAAGGGTTTCTGTATTTAATGCCTTGCGGAACCGGTATTGGGTGGGGTGCAGTATTTTATGATCTTCTAGGTAAATCGGAAAGTTGCGAGTTAACTAGTTTTTCCATTATCTTGGCTACAAAAGGAAGATTGTAAATAGGGCGGAAGTTGTTGGGATCTTTTGGATCCAAATTCGGTTTCTTTAGGAGATGTTTAAGAGATGCCAGTTTTAGGGCGTCTGGGAAGATCCCCCGAGATAACGAACAGTTTATGATATCAGCCAAGGGTTTGGAAATAGTGTCAGGTACTAGTAGGAATAGTTTTGTAGGGATTTGGTCGAATGGATGGGAGGAAGGTTTCATTTTCTTTAATAGAGATTGGATCTCTGAAGCAGTGGTGGGTTCAAACGATTCAAGAGAGATTTTTTTTTGTTTAGGAGATGATAGGAGCTAGTAGTAGAAGAGGGACTAGGGGGCAGAAGAGTTAAGAGGTTGGAGATTTTGTTTTGGAAGAAAAGTGCCAGTTAGTCGGCTTTGGATTGTGCTTGGTCGTTAGGGATCTTTGGGGCGTTAGTTTGTGTTAGTTCGGATACGTAAGAAAATAGTGCTTTAGCGTCGAAGATAAGGTAGTGAATCTTGTGAGCGTAGAAATCCCTTTTTGACCTTAAGGTAGAGTTCTTGTAGTGGTGGAGAGCAAATTTGTATGCGGATAGTGTGCTGGGGCAAGGGGCTTTGCGCCATTTGCTTTCTTTCTGTCTGAGGTTTTGTTTGAGTTTTCGGAGTTCATTGGTGAACCATGGTTGTCTTTTTGGGGAGTTGGGGTTGAGTTTTTTTGTTGATAGTGGACATAATTTATTTGCTACTGTCTCTGTGATGTTGCTCCAGGATAGTAGGGCTGAGTTGGGGTCTGAAAGGTCAATGTGCGGAAGTTCTTTAGCCAAGTGGTTGCTGAGGTCTTCGGAGGAGCAGGGTCTTCTGTAGAGAAACGAAGATTGAATGGGGTGAGTGTTACGGGTTTCTGTCATAGTGAAGGTGGCGGAGATTAATGCGTGATCCGACCAGGGGACCTGCGTACATACAGAGGGGGATGAGTGCGTAATGCCAGAGTTTATGAAAATAAGGTCCAGAGTGTGGCCAGCTTTGTGGGTGGGCTCCAAACATTGCTCCCGATTTTTGAGATTAATTTGTTTGAAACCATCAGACCAAAAGAGATTCCACCATTCCTCATCTTTACTATTTCCCTCCAGGAGGGAAATTGCTTATATGCACGGACTAGATTTATGTCATGGTCTACAAGACTGAAATAATTTAAAAATATCAAGTTGTGTTCTCTCTTTTCTTATTATCAAACCGTTGGCAACTTTCCACTGAAATCCCATGAAAAAGAATGGCTGGAGTTTTATAAGTTCATTTTACTGGCCATCGACAACAGTGTGAAACAGCATTTAAAATTCGTCAACTGGGAAAATATAATCAGTACATAGAAACAAAATTGTAATTCTACAAAGTACAATTTTTAATTGGAATAAGTTTAAGTGTTTAATTTGCCACAGGCAAAATAA
Organism: Rhinatrema bivittatum; assembly: GCF_901001135.1. Classification (NCBI taxonomy): domain Eukaryota; kingdom Metazoa; phylum Chordata; class Amphibia; order Gymnophiona; family Rhinatrematidae; genus Rhinatrema; species Rhinatrema bivittatum. The sequence continues at coordinate 41,391,975 of NC_042623.1, read as the reverse complement.
AATACATTCCAATACTATTACGTACATGTTGCACTTAATTAAATGCAAATTTTTGTCTGTACCGACCTTCACGCTATTTTAAGGCACATCTTTAATATGCCACAATTTAAGTTCTTAATTAAATCAGTGTAGGAGGTCATGCTTTACCCCACTGTAATTATTTAAAACCAAGTACACTATTTTGCATTCATGAATTGTAATATAGTTAGAACTTTGCTGATACTTTAGAGCTGATAGTCCTATACTTCCTCCTGCTGGCGAGAACAAGATCTGTTTTTCATCCAGAGGATACACACAGCATGAAAAGATAAAAAGCTACTATTTATATCACTCAGTGACTTCCTCCAACAACATTTGAGGAGGTCAAGTATTTTACCTATGGAACACAACCAGGTGAAATTCTGCAGGTATTTTTGCTGAATAATTGCTTGAAGAAAAAACAGAACTTTTTTTTTTTTTTTAACCAAACTAACTACACGCAACTTCAAAAACCACAAGGCAAGTTGAGGCTAACGTCACATTACACATCTGGACCTTCTGAAAAGACACCTCCTAGAAAAGTAATTGTAACCAGTAATCCACCACAAACCTTGCGCTCGAGCCCCAGAAAAGGTGACAGCAAGAGAGTTCTGTATTAACTGTTACGAGTCCTGGAAAGCAACTTAATTGTCATTTTCACCTTTTCCACCCCAAGATTTTATTGTTTAGATGGTGATTTTTTTTTTATTAAGATGTCTTCAGTTTTGTTTCCTTCACCACCAACACGCACATGTTGAGCATACAGTTGTGTGAAGTCAAGGTTTAGAAATATTCCAGTTGGCTGTCCCACTGGTTCAGTGGCAACTGTGTAGCAGAGTTGCTTATCTGTAACAGGTGATCTCCAAGGACAGCAGGATGGCAGTCCTCACATGGTGTGACGTCATCCGAGGAAGCCTGTCCTGGAACTTTGATCTCAAAGATTCTAAAGCTTCATGCACTTCTGAGCATGTGCAGCTGTAGTCATCCTTCTGCCCACTAGGCAGAGCCTTTCAGTCCGTAATATAGCTAAAACATGGAGAAACAGACTCCCAAGGGAAGGCAGAAGGGAAATTGTGAGGACTCATATCCTGCTGTCCTCAAACACCTCTTACAGGAAAGCAACTTTGTTTTCTCTGAGGACAAGCAGGATGGCAGTCCTCACACATGGGTGATTCCCAAGCTACAGGCTGCCCAGAACAGGACAAAGCAGGGAAACCCCACAGTGCTGAAGGCACCACCTTTCTCCCTTTTGTTTGCGAGGCAGCCAACACATAATGGGCCCTAGGAGAGAAAAAAAGATTTGGGTTCTACAACTCGGAGACTCATAGAACAGACAGATATTAAAAAAAACCTGAAGTGCAGCAGATGTGAACTCAGGGAGAGACGCACACTTTGCCTCACAAAAAAGTAATCCAGTCAGAGTTTCTGACAGCTAACCCTGACAAGTACCAGTAGGCCCAGATCCTCCTGGCTTCAGGAAAGAGCACAACCAAGAAAAAGAGCTCTTGGACAAAAGCTGCAGTTTCCCTTCGGTGACACAAGATAACCGGAAATTCATCTGGGGCTAGAGAGCCCTCCTGAAAGAAAAACTGCAGATCACTAGCATTCGAAGAGGAAGAACAGAATGCATTCACATAATTGTGCCAGATAGGAGCAATGGGCATAGAACAAAAGCAATTGTTTGGAAAAAACAGCGGAAAAAAGCAGAAGGGTTTGCAGCAGACCCCACCTGCTGAACGACTTCAAGAAAAGATCTGAAACCCCCCACCCAAGGGCAGATGATATGGAACCAAGAGTGCCAAGGAACGGAAGGGCTTCCCCTCTAACAGGATCGCCACTCTGAAACCCCGAGCATGGGTAGTGAGAGCTGCCAAAGCAACTCACCCACTCTCGGCACTTCCATTCGGGCCGATACAGTAAAATGCGTGGGAGAGCCGGCGCGCACCCACTCTCCTAGGCGCGCGATTTAATATTCAAATGAGGGCCCGCGGTAATAAGGAGGCGCTAGGGACACTAGTGCGTCCCTAGCGCCTCCTTATTGGCAGAAGCGGCGGTTGTCAGCAGGTTTGCAGCCGATGCTTAATTTTACCGGCGTCTGTTGTTGAACCTGCTGACAGCCACGGGTTCGGAAAACAGACACCGGTAAAATTGAGCGTCCATCTTCCAGTCTGCAAGCCGCGGGCTGATTTTTTTTTTTTTTTTTTACGATTTTTGGGGCCTCTAACTTAATATGCTATGATATTAAGTTGGAGGGTGTACAGAAAAGCAGTTTTTTCTGCTTTTCTGTACACTTTCCCGGTGCTGGCTGAAATTAACTCCTGCCAAAGGCAGGAGTTAATTTCTGAGAGTAAAATGTGCGGCTTGGCTGCACATTTTACTTTCTGGATCTCGCGGGACTAACTAATAGGCTCATCAACATGCATTTGCATGTTGCGGGCGCTATTAGTTTCAGGGGGGGGTTGGCCGCGTGTTTTCCACATGCCATTACCCCTTACTGTATAAGGGGTAAAAATAGGACGTCGAAAACGCGAGGCCAAACGGGGGCTAAAGGTGCGCTCGGTCGAGCACACCATATTGCATCAGCCCGATTGATAGGTATATCCTCCCACCCGGCAGGATAAGCCCAGGTGAAAAGGAAAGCACCTCGGCCAACCAAGTGAAGCAAGAAAAGCCAAAGGCAGTACTAGCCAGAATTTACCAAAAACCAGGAAAGGATGGTATACCTTTCCTTGAAGGTAAACAACAAAATATTTCAGTTCACGCCACAGCTCTTCTCTTGACATTCCGACTAGAAGTCAGAAGAAAATGAAGATTCCAGAGCCCGGAGCTGCAGGGAAAAGCAGCAGCCACCAGGCTGTAGAAATAAATGATGCGCAATATCCCAACAATACTACCCCCCTACTGATCCCAGCAGGGAGGTGCCACCGAGGCTGCCCTCTCAGTAGACAGGAGCAATGTAAACTGAGAGCGAACCTCCAGAGGAAGAAGTCCAGAACCTCTCTACTGAGAGGAAAAACCAAAACAAAACAGGGATGTTGCAAGAGTCAGCCCCTGTAGAAACAAGCCCTTCTTAACCAACCTGAATCCCCAAAGGCACCAGATCAGGTTCATTCTGATCAGAAGAACAGTCTACTCACCAACCTGGCATAGGTGTCAAAAACCTATTGCCGTAACTCATACTTCCACCTAATAACCTCACGGCATACAAAGTGGAACGTCGTCTGCAAGGACAAGGACTGCCTTGACTGCTTATGAACGTTCCCACCAACAGGATTACACCTGAAAGAGAAAATGACAACCTTCAAGCAACTGCCCCTGATACATGTAGCCACAGATATGGAGAATTGAGCGAAGGTACATAAGTCATTTGGGATGCAGAGGTACTAGAACCCTCTTTCGCAGAGGTTGAGTACCACCCAAACACGCCACAGAGTGGCAAGAGTGGCCACAAAGTGAAAACAAGCATGGTGCACCCAGCAGGTATCAGAAGAGGGGTTCCCTTCATGCGGGAGAAAACAATATCTGTGGCTGGGGAGCAGATTCCCAAAAAAGGAAATCCTCAATACAGCAGGGAGTCCAAATACTTAACTCCCTGCCTGCCATGAGGCAGCTCTTCTATGCAGTAGTGCCATAGTGGAGTGAGCACTCCAGCATGACAGGCTCTTGAATCCAGCAAGGAACAGAGAGAAGCCACCTGTGAGGCCACCTGATAAGAACATCCCCTTCCGGAGTGGAAACAAGGTACCTGAGAGGGCACCAACGAAAGTTACCCCTGGAAAGCCAATAACCATACTGCCTTCCCCGAAGGGGAGGGAGAGCACAATATAGAAACATAGAAACATAGAAACATAGAAATGACGGCAGAAGGAGACCAAATGGCCCATCTAGTCTGCCCCGCAAATTTTCTCTCTCATACTTATCTGTTTCTCTTAGCTCTTGGTTCTATTTCCCTTCCACCCCCACCTTTAATGTAGAGAGCAGTGATGGAGCTGCATCCAAGTGAAATATCTAGCTTGATTAGTTAGGGGTAGAAGCCGCCGCAATAAGCAATCTGCACCCATGTTTATTTGTTTTACCCAGACTGTTATACAGCCCTTATTGGTTGATTTTCTTCTCCCATGCCGTTGAAGCAGAGAGCTATGCTGGATATGCATCGAAAGTGAAGTATCAGGCACATTTGGTTTGGGGTAGTAACCGCCGTAACAAGCCAGCTACTCCCTGCTTTGCGAGTGCGAACCCTCTTTTCTGGATGTGTGAAGTATCAGTTTTTCTTCTCCCCTGCCGTTGAATCAGAGAACTATGCTGTATATGCATTGAAAGTGAAGTATCAGGCTTATTTGATTTGGGGTAGTAACCGCCGTAACAAGCCAGCTACTCCCCTCTTTGTGAGTGTGAATCCTTTTTTCCACATTTCCTCTTGCTGTTGAAGCTTAGAGCGATTTTGGAGTCACAGTAAGCCTGTGTATGTTTATTTAATAAGGGTATTGACTCCAGGCAGTAGCCGTCATTCTGGCGAGTCACCCACTCTTCATTGGCAGCCTCTTGACTTTATGGATCCACAGTGTTTATCCCATGCCCCTTTGAAGTCCTTCACAGTTCTGGTCTTCACCACATCCTCCGGAAGGGCATTCCAGGCATCCACCACCCTCTCCGTGAAGAAATACTTCCTGACATTGGTTCTGAATCTTCCTCCCTGGAGCTTCAAATCGTGACCCCTGGTTCTGCTGATTTTTTTCCTTCGGAAAAGGTTTGTCGTTGTCTTTTGATCATTAACACCTTTCAAGTATCTGAAAGTCTGTATCATATCACCTCTGCTCCTCCTTTCCTCCAGGGTGTACATATTTAGATTCTTCAATCTCTCCTCATACGTCATCCGATGAAGATCCTCCACCTTCCTGGTCGCCCTTCTCTGTACCGCCTCCATCTTGTCTTTGTCTTTTGAAGGTACGGTCTCCAGAACTGAACACAGTACTCCAGGTGAGGCCTCACCAAGGACCTGTACAAGGGAATAATCACTTCCCTTTTCTTACTCGATATTCCTCTCTCTATGCAGCCCAGCATTCTTCTGGCTTTAGCTATCGCCTTGTCGCATTGTTTCGCCGACTTCAGATCATTAGACACCATCACCCCAAGGTCCCTTTCCTGCTCCGTGCACATCAGCCTTTCCCCCCCCATCGAATACAGTTCATTCGGATTTCCACTCCCCATATGCATGACTTTGCACTTCTTGGCATTGAATCTCAGCTGCCATATCTTTGACCACTCTTCCAGTTTCCTTAGATCCCGTCTCATTCTCTCCACTCCTTCCGGCGTGTCCACTCTGTTGCAGATCTTAGTGTCATCCGCAAAAAGACAAACCTTACCTTCTATCCCGTCCGCAATGTCGCTAACAAAGATATTGAACAGGACCGGTCCCAAAACCGATCCTTGTGGTACACCGCTTAAAACCACTCTCTCTTCAGAGAGAGTTCCATTTACCATCACACATTGTCTTCTGTCCGTCAACCAATTTGCAATCCAGGTCACCACCTCGGCACTCACTCCCAAGCTTCTCGTTTTATTCACCAGTCTCCTGTGCGGAACCGTATCAAAAGCTTTGCTGAAATCCAAGTAGATGACATCGAGCGCTCTTCCTTGATCCAATTCCTTGGTTACCCAGTCAAAAAAGTCAATCAGATTTGTCTGACAGGATCTTCCCCTGGTGAATCCATGTTGCCTCTGGTCCATTAATTCTCCTGACTGTAGATAGTTCACTATTCTCTCTTTCAACAGTGACTCCATTACTTTTCCCACCACCGAAGTGAGGCTGACCGGTCTGTAGTTGCCAGCCTCCTCCCTGTTCCCACTCTTGTGAAGCGGGACCACCACCGCTCTTCTCCAATCTCTTGGTACCACTCCTGTTTCTAGGGATCTATTGAACAGGTCACACAGCGGACCCGCCAGAACATCTCTGAGCTCCCTCAGTATCCTTGGATGAATCCCATCAGGCCCCATGGCTTTGTCCACTTTCAGGTTCTTTAGCTGTTCCCATACATTCTCTTCTGTAAAAGGATTTTCATCTATTCCTCTTCCCTCCAGTTTCTTGTTGTGTAAAGATGGTCCTTCTCCAGGGTCTTCTTTAGTGAACACAGAGCTGAAGTATTCGTTTAATATTTCTGCCATTTCTTCATCTCTCTCCATACATTGATCATTACCACCTTTCAATTTCACTATACCACTTTGGACCTTTCTCTTTTCGCTGATGTATCTGAAAATGTTTTGTCACCATTTTTTATCTCCTTGGCAATCCTCTCTTCCGCTTGACTTTTTGCCAACTTGATTAATTTCTTTGTCTCCCTCAGTTGATACAAATATTCTTCTTTGTGTTCCTCCCTTTGGGAACTTTTATATTTCTTGTATGCTGTTCTTTTAGCTTTAATTTTGTCAGCCACCTCCTTTGAGAACCAGATAGGTTTCAATTTTCTTTTGCTTTTCTTTACATTTCTAACATATAGAGCAGTTGCCTTGGTGATTGCTCCTTTTAGATTGGTCCACTGCTGATCCACATCTCTTTCATTCTCCCATCCTTTTAGTTCTTCCTCCAGGTACTTCCCCATTTCCTCAAAGTCTGTGTTTTTGAACTGTAAAACTCGGGTCTTTGTGGTTCTTTTCCCTATTCTTTTAGTGATATTAAACCATATCGTTTGATGATCACTGGTGCTGAGGTGGGTGCCCACCTGGACATCGGAGACATTATCTCCATTAGTGAGCACTAAGTCTAGTATAGCTCCTTCTCTCGTGGGTTCCAACACCATTTGTTTGAACAAAGATACTTGCATGGCATCCACTATCGCTCTGCTATTTTTAGATTCTGCAGATGGGATTTTCCAGTCTACATCTGGCATATTAAAGTCACCCACGATCACCACTTCTCCCTTCTTACCTATCTTATGGATGTCTTCAACCAGATCTCTGTCCAGCTCTTCCTTTTGGTTTGGAGGCCTGTAAACCACTCCAATATAAATGGATGGTCCGTCATCTTTTTTTAGGTCAACCCATAGTGCTTCTTCCTTGCCCCAACTTCCTTGCAGCTCAGATGCTTGGATGTTGTTTCTGACATAAAGAGCCACACCTCCCCCTTTTCTATCCACTCTGTCCTTCCTTAACAAGTTATAGCCTGGTATTGTTGTATCCCATTCATGAGATTCTGTGAACCATGTCTCTGTGATAGCAACAATGTCCAATTCTGCCTCTGTCATTAGGGCCTGTAGATCTGGGATTTTATTTCCCAAACTATGAGCATTTGTGGTCATAGCCTTCCAGGTACTCTCTTTAAGGTTATTGCTTTTCCTGGACTCCTTATGAGACTTTGGTTGAGATTTGTTATTCACTTCACTCATTCCTTTTGCGGTTGTGCCACTGTTGACAGAGTTATCCATCTGAATTAGATTTTTCTTTTGGTTATGGAACTTGAAATTCTGCATGCATTGTGTTTTTTTTCTCATTTCTGGTAACACGTCAATGTTTTTCTCAAGAACTTCATTAGTTTTTAATATAGAGAAGGCTTTTTGTTCTTTTTGCATCTGGTACATTGTGTGTCTCCTTATCACAGGTCTAATTCTACCAGAGCCCACTGTAATCCTGGATTTTAAAGAATTTCTTAATGACCTGTTTGAGTGTATGAAGTGGGACATCCCGATCCTGGAAACCCCCCCTACTTTCCATACAGGAGTGGGGCACAGTTGCTGATCCATGAGGTTCTTTTGGCAACATAACTAGTCGCAGGTGGCTGCATAGTTGGACACTAAGACCACCATAGGAATGAAGCATTAGGATGCCAGCAAAACAGTCCAGTCAACCCTCGTTACCTTTCCCCATCCAACCCCCAGCTCCTCTAAAGGGACCTGCAAGGAATTGCAATGATTCATAGGAATCAGGGATCTAGTCCAAGCAACGAACCTGCCAGGGAATGCACCCTGAAGGCTTCCTCAAGAAGGGAATCCCAAGGGTAAGCCAAAATGGGAGAGGGCCCATAAAGGCCTACCCCTTCCCCATTGGGGGGGGGGGGAACCCAATGATACTGCTCCAGTATCCACCTCAAAAGCAAAGTGAATAGGAGCACATTCTCTGCAAAGATATCCTAGTGCATTGGCAACTGCAATGCAAAAACATGTGATGTCTTCCAAGAGGAAAAACACTCACCAGAAATGGTTTTGCTCTGTGCCTAATCTGCGACCTGGAACTCAATGCCTTGCACCCATGAGCTGCACTCTGTTGTGCCATTGATGGCGCGTACATGCTTGACATTGCAGAGGACATGGGTATAACTCCATGCTATGGCCAGGCCACAAAACTGCTGGCATCAGTGGCTGCATACTACAAAAACAAACCAGCGAAAAGTGTGTGATGGCGCCCTTCCTATTGGTGCCATATAGCACCTTATGGTGCCAAATATATGAAGGTGCCACCACCACATGAATGGCATCGATAGCATCCGTGGTCATGATGGTAACAATACCATCCATGGTGTCCTGTGGCATTTTGCGGGGTCAACAGCATTGACAGTGTCCAGCAGAGCCCATAGCGCTCGGAGAAATAAACAACACTGCTGGTTTCAACTGTGGTTGCAGCACTCCCACTATCTTAACAACGCTATATGGAGTCAGCAGCACACACACACACACACACACACACACACACACACACACAAACACTCAACACTGTCAACAGCACTTCTGGCACCCCAATGGAGTCATCCTATGTCGCTTGGAAGAACATTTTGATAGTGTTGCCTCTATGGCACCCACAGTACTCAGTGGTGCCCTCTGTGTCCCACCACAGCCATCATATGCATGGCATCAGTGGTGCCTGAAGTGTCAACGGTGCCCCTGGCACCCAACTGTGTCAACGGTGCCCATGGTGCTTGGTGGCACTGCTTGCCTCCATGGCATCAATGGCGCCCATGGCACCAAGAGCGCCAGATAGTGTCAACGACACCCATGGCACTCAACAGCGTTGAACTGTGTCCAACAGTGTACACGGTGCTCAACAATGTCGATAGCACCTGAAGGCACCATGGACCAGCAACTGAAGGCACTTGACAGTATCCCAGGCACTCAATGGCATACCCTGAGGTAACAATCACACAATTAAGCCCTTAAAACCCAACGTATTCCAGAACCCTCACACACTGTAAACACACATCAAAAGAAGGGGGTGTCACTGGTCAAAATTAATTCACAGTAAAGTTATAGCCACGTATGCAGTGCCACTCATGCTCCAGGTGAGAGGTCCATTTACTTTATTTTTACAACTCATTTTAAACACCCCAGCATCAATGGTGCCCCCATGGCGCAAGACAACACTCATAGAGCCTGATGTCACCCGTGATGCTCGATTGTGTCGATAGTGCCCCTGGTACTCAGTGGAATCTACAGTACCCATTTCAACCACATTGATGGCATTTGATCATCTGAAGTTTGGACACATGGTTTTATTTCATACCCACCCTCCACCCCCATCATGACATCGGACACTGGGCACACTCACTATCATCCTTTTGCTCCTTTTTCAGAACTGTATAATGTCACAAGTGAGGAGAGGGGGGATATGTAGATTACATTAACACAATGGTGACCATATCTGGTCCTTGAGAGCTGCAAGCCAGTCTGGTTTTTAGGATATTCACAATGAAGATGCATGAGATATCTGCATGTACTGCCTCATAGATAACCTGAAAACCAGGCATGTTTGCAGCCCTCAAGGACAAGAATTGCCTACCAAGAGAAAAGGAGGCAGATAAATATTCTATGGTCAAATACAGGATTATATAAATTATACTTACCAAGTTACATGAAATTCAATAGGAATGTCATTTTTTTCTAGGCACTGCCCCTCTCCCCTCAAATATCTCCATACATACTTTCTGGCACAACTTTGAGCTTTACAGAATTGAGGTCTTAGCCTGCATGAAGACACAGCAAAAATGTTTAGCTACCATAAAAAGTCCTCTACTTACAATGTCTCAATACTTTTACCAGAAGTGACCTCAGCACTACTAAATTATAGCTCCAGACATCTCACACTAGAAATTTAGTGGGTTTTTTTTGCAGATGTTGTTAGATCCCGTATTTTTGGAAAAGCTCTTGCACTAAACAGGAGCATGTGTAATTTATGTAGCACTGGGACAAGTTTTCAAAGAGATTTAAGCCGGGTAACAAAGTAGCTAGCCAGCTAGATAGCCCTGATTGAGAATGGTTTCCCTCAGACCACATAAAAGCATGCACAAGTTGTCACAATGCGCGGCCTTCGGAGGCATCCCCAGCAGGGTGTTTAGATCAGAAGAGTAAACGCAAGTACATTCGGACTTTCAAACGTAAGCACAGCGTTTTGCAACCCATACCTCTGTCCACAAAAGTAGGAGCTGCAAAGTGTAGGCGATAGGAAACTACCTGCACTGTTTTCTTCTGAAAATTGGCTTGGAATGCAGGCTGCTGAAAGTGACCCTCTCTACGGACATTATTAAAGCTCTTCAAAAACGGTACACGTCAACCCAGCCAGTGGAAAATTGCTAGAGTAAAATGCTACATAAGCGTACAGCCCATTAGACCATAACATTATACACCAAATGAAGCAACATCAGTAGTAAGTCCTGTGCTTTCAGCCAAGCGGCTGGGAGCCAGCTGCCCTCTAATCCCCCCAGGGTCCATCAGGAAGCTGTTAAAGGGTGTGTGATTCTCCAGAAGACTTTCTGCAGAGGGTTGCAACAATGCTGCCAGGCAAAACTTGCTATTTTAGTGCACACCAGGCACGGGATGACAGAATATACAACTCTATTCAATATCCCTCTCCGCTTGTGATGAGAAATCAAAAATATATAAATGTCTTCCCAAAATCCCGTGCTCTCATCAACCAAAAATATTCTAAATAAACTATCTTTTTAATTTTGATGTCATTTAAAAAATATATATATTGGAGAAAGAGGTAAGTTTCATATTTCTAGTGCATGCCTCCACGGCCTTGCGCCTGTTCGTATGATATAATCATTAACTTGCCTCCTTCCCCCTTTTTTTTGTGTGTTATATTATTTATCGTGTGAAAAATATTTTTTGAATATAACAATTTTTATCAAACACTTTTGTTATAAAAATCATGCTCTCCACTATGCATAGATAAGATATTGTCACTTATGTTTTTTCTTTCAATTTTTGTAAAGCGACTAAATGCTTATATCCCTATGCTCGTGGAAAGTTGTATTTCAATACATGCTGTTTATACGCCCTCTGTCTTAATCAACCCTAAAAAGGATTTCATGAACGCCAAGTTCTTAATATTAGACTGCCATTGCTTCGATATAACTACTAACGACTTATCTCCCGACACAGCTGCGTTTCGTTCTTCCTTCGTCAGGGGAGTGTGTCCATTCCTATTTTCATTTATTCCTCTGTTAATCCGTTAATCCATCATGGCTCTCTATTCCAGTTGTCCGTTCTCTCTCTCAGGCTTACAAGCTCCGCCGCCGCCACTCGGAGCTTGTAAGCCTGAGAGAGAGAACGGACAACTGGAATAGAGAGCCATGATGGATTAACGGATTAACAGAGGAATAAATGAAAATAGGAATGGACACACTCCCCTGACGAAGGAAGAACGAAACGCAGCTGTGTCGGGAGATAAGTCGTTAGTAGTTATATCGAAGCAATGGCAGTCTAATATTAAGAACTTGGCGTTCATGAAATCCTTTTTAGGGTTGATTAAGACAGAGGGCGTATAAACAGCATGTATTGAAATACAACTTTCCACGAGCATAGGGATATAAGCATTTAGTCGCTTTACAAAAATTGAAAGAAAAAACATAAGTGACAATATCTTATCTATGCATAGTGGAGAGCATGATTTTTATAACAAAAGTGTTTGATAAAAATTGTTATATTCAAAAAATATTTTTCACACGATAAATAATATAACACACAAAAAAAAGGGGGAAGGAGGCAAGTTAATGATTATATCATACGAACAGGCGCAAGGCCGTGGAGGCATGCACTAGAAATATGAAACTTACCTCTTTCTCCAATATATATATTTTTTAAATGACATCAAAATTAAAAAGATAGTTTATTTAGAATATTTTTGGTTGATGAGAGCACGGGATTTTGGGAAGACAAGAATATACAACTCAACATTACATTCTCTTTCAAAGCTTACAGCGCTAAAACGCAATGCCCTATAAAACTCTGCGTAGCTGATGGCTGACTAGTCTAAGCTTAAGTACCTCCAAGCACGCAGCGTGAAGGGTAGCGGGTGAGTTTGTGCTGCGGCAGAGCTGACGCAGCCTCGTGGGCGAACCCAGGAGGTCTACACCGGCAGCTGTCAGGTGCGCCCTGTAGCAGGACAGTCTGGAGCTTCTCCTTTACCAGCCACCTCCTCGCAGCTTGAGCCTATGAGTTCTGGAGGCCGTCAGGACCTCAGACAGGTCCCTAGGGCAGTGAAGGTAGCTAAAATTCAAAGGCACTCTGGGGTCAGGGCAGGCAGCAGACTAACAGGACCAGGAACAGGCCAAGGTCAGGACAGTCAGCTAGAAAGGGAGCAGGCAATTGGGGTCAGGTCCAAGCAAGAGGTCAAGATCTGGAGAGTCGGGCCAAGGGAAGACACACACGGAAGAGACTGGACAAGACGGGCAGGACAGGACAAGGAAGGCTGGATAAGACAAGACTGGACAAAGCAAGGCTGGAGGGCAAGGCACAGGACGCAGGAATCAGGGGCGCTGATAACACGCACTGTAAAAGCAAGAGACTCATTGCTAAGGCATTTGATGCTCCTCCAGACGAGCCTTAAATAGCAGGATGCCAAGGACATCATCCGAGGGCGCCACGGCCAAGTTCCCGCTACGGGCCCTATAAATGAAGAACTGCCGGGCACGCACCTAAGGGAAGCTGGGAGGAGAAGTGGTCAGTGGCATCCTGAGGCCTGGAAGTTGGCAGTGTCCCTGCCGCAAAACGTTGTCACCGACGTTGGAGGTAAGATGGCTCACAGGGCCATCCTGCGAGCTGCAGTGTGTCTCACACACATCTTAAATAGGAAACAACTACTTCACTGCTTTTTTTTAATGTTATGATGGTAAAATGCCACAGGGAAGTCTGTCATATTAAGAAAGGAGAGAGCATAGGTTGCTGAATGCAGAAAATGTTCCTCTCTCCCACAGAATACCCATTCATTAATACATCAAACCACGATTACATTCTAGTTACCAGTGTGCTTGCTGATAGTTCTTTCCCTCTAACCTTAGTTGCCCGCACTGTGTGTAGTTCCTTCTCTCAAGCTCCCCATTAGAGCTGTCTTTCTATTGTTTTTTTGTTTTCCCTCCTCCCCCGACCCTGTTTATTGTATTTGTTACAATGTAAACCGATATGATGTGTATTTTAATGTCGGTATAAAAAATAAAGCTGTTAAATAAATAAATAAAATTATGTACAAATGCAAAATTAAGAGACCAGCCATATAGTTCAGGAGATCTGAGCAAGTCCCCGTCCAGCTGGCATTCTGCTAGATCCTGGAGCTGGAGTAAGATGGCTGCTGCTCTTGCTGCAGTGACCCCTGCTGGCTGAAGGAGTGGCACTACGGGACAGTCTTGACGGACAGTGAGGATTCCTACGTGTCACCCTGGCATGCCATCTAGGCTGGGTGAGGTTTAAAGAGGGGGAAACGAGACCCAAAAAAAAAAAAAAGGTGAAATTAAAATATAGGAAAAATACTGCATTATTTTGTGCTCCTCTTAATGATTCTGTTCCACTTTTCTGAGAAATTTCAAGTATTAGGAAGCTTACATTCTGAAAGGTGAACTATCATACTGTTATAACGGAATGATGGGTTTTCCTACATTCCAGCAAGCCATTAGCTACATGACTATTTGATCCATCACTGGTGGGAGAGCTTAGTAGGGTATTCTTCAAAATGTGAATTGATTATCTACACATGGGACCATGGGCAATCAAACGTAAAGAAAAAAAAATGAAATTTCTCCTTTAAATGATCCAAGGAAAATATTTCGGGACAGATCTCTAGTCTTCCTTCAGTGCCAGTGAGTCAGATATGCTCCTGCCTCAAGATCTGCTTGCAACCTTGGTTAATCTCTCAGACTCCCCCAGCAGAAGGATGAAGGTATTTAGGCTAACTGGTACCCATTAGGATAAAAACACATCACAAAGATTTATCCCATTAGTTGAAGGCTCTGTGGCAGAGACAAAGCTGACAGCTGAGGTTAGCTGTATTTATCAATTTGCACACACGTATTTTTATTTGGTTCACAGTGGCCGAGCCAAAGAAACAAATCAATGTTTTCAAAAAACACTTCGGTCAGGAAAGCCAGAACTATTACAGTAAATTGGCAATTGGAGGCAATTTAAAATGCAGTTAATGATTTGATAAATAATTTACAAGTTTTAGGGAATAAGAAAGGTAAGGCAATGGACTACGCAAGAGTGAAGCTAAGCAGGCTAAAAGTAGATAGAGTACACTTTGGAAAGCAAGCAGAGCCGCAGGGGTGATGGCAGCCAGCATCTCTGCTGAACGTCGCTTGAAAAGGCTGCGACGTTTATCCGTCCAGACAACAACCACCAAAGCTGCCGGCAGGAAATAAAATGGGCAGAGTATATACAGGCGAAGGTTTCCTTCTGGTGCCATCTTGTGGCAAATATAGTGCATCACTTAGAGGCCGGTGTGCTAAACCTGACTGAGCCCTTACTAAGAGCGGGTCAGGTTAAAAAGAAAAAAACGTACTCCGATAAAACCAGGCAAAACAGCACGTACGCCTGTACACCGACTCCCCAGGACTCCTCTGCTCCCGCGCTGCGGATAAACGTTATCTGTGCTGGCCTCTCACTGCCTATTTATTGGTGCTGGCCATCCGAACAAATGAATCAGAGGCGGGAGGGAGGAGAATTAGTCAGATGGGCACTTCCTCCTTGGCCTTCACCTAGTGCCTGCTGTCTGCCTCATGTCCAGCACAGGATGGAGGAAAGAGGTGGTCGGGCTGAGAAGGTGAGGAAATTCCTAGGACTCAGAAATCTTGGGTGCTCTCCTGGAGACCCAGGTTCGTGTCTTTGCACCTACACAGTCTCTGCCTCAAATCCAAAGAATTCTCTGGGACGGTCAATGCAGTTCATTTCACTAGATTTCTTGTAGGCTGCAATATCTTTGGCTCAGACTAACATCAGAATAATCCACAGACAGTGCAGTACATGAGCTTTATGAGACCATATAAATCGCCTTCTTCAGACCAGTATCGTTTCCCCACACAGCTCTAGATCCATCCCGTCTCTAATGCCCATCTCCGCATATGACGACAGCCCCAGTCCTTGGCACTGCATTGTAATGACTTATACCGCAGGAGATACACAGCCAGAAAGTCAGACAGACTTCTATTTCAACTCCTAATTAAAAAAAAAAAAATCTTAATCTCATCTCTGGGCATCAATGACAAGAATAAACTAAAACCCAACAAAGCACAATTAATTAGGTGACAGGCTAGGGTAATTTCCAAATTCTCCACTTTGGTGCAAAGTCTGCAGGAATTTTGTACCCATACACTTTGCACCAAATTTCAAACGGGAAAAAGACCTCGTCCTTTCCTTTGCAAAGCTTGCCATGCGTACAAATTACCTGCAGGCTTTTGCATGAGTAGATTCTGCAAGGAAAATAACCTTGTGTAGACTTGAGATCACTTTCTGATGCCGTCCAAAGCACTGCCCTGGGACTGCCTCTTCTAAATGGGCTAAATGTAAGCAGGTTGTAGGGAGTCTACAGACTTTTAGTCGTGGTGAGGGAGAGCAATCTTCAGGCAACCAGTTGATGTAGGTAGATTGCTATTTGCCCATATAAATGGCTTTAATGCTTGACCTGCCCAACATTCAGAGTGGCAGGATGCTGGATCCTTTTAAATGTAGGGCCAGCAACCATGACCGAATCATCAGATATTCTTTTTTGCCTCTCATTTGGGCTGCACCAAGCATGGTATGTAGGTTGCGTGTTTTATATTCATTTGTTTTGCTTCGTGTCATGACAAGTTGCCAAGATCTGAGAAGAACATTGGAAAAAAAGAAAATAAATAAATCAGGATTTTTTACACTTAAATGGCCTTTGAGGGTGTGTATATATGAGAGAGAGAGAGAAAACGGATAACAGACAAGACTTAAGGCTGGATAAAGCAGAGTTGCTCACCTAAAATAGGTGTTCTCACAGGACAGCAGGATGTTAGTCCTCGCATATGGGTGACATCATCAGGATGGAGCCCAATCACGGAACACTTTTGTCAAAGTTTCTAGAACTTTAACTGGCACCTACTGGTCATGCCCAGCATGGCACTAACCCTGCATCCAGCAGGGGTCCCCCTTCAGTCTCGTGTATAGTAAGAAGTACGTGCGAAAAAATAAAATAACAAATCGCAAGTGAACCCAACTCCACGGGGTGGCGGGCGGGTTTCGTGAGGACTAACATCCTGCTGTCCTGTGAGAACACCTATTACAGGTAAGCCACTCTGCTTTCTCACAGGACAAGCAGGATGGTAATCCTCACATATGGATGAGAAGCAAGCTGAGGATGTCCGAGCAATGCACCAAATGCACCCAAAGACGTGCAACAGGCACAACAACAGGGGTGAATTTGGGTAGGAGGGCATCATGAAAACCCCGAACGGGTCGCTAGTAGGATGTTGGGTAGTTAAGTGACTGGGGCTGGTATCTGTGTCAGTGCCGATGGAGGTTGGAAGCCCTGAAGTGCCTTACCTATGGCCTCTTGGATCATCTGATCCAATTTCTCACGGAAGCCTGGGGCATGTAACCCCAGCTCCGCAGTGGGAGGAAACAGTGGCATAGCCGGAGGGTCCACCGGTAAAAATGGAGTCGCAGCTCCCTGCACTGATGAAGGTGGGGGAACGCCTCGGTGACCCAGTTGCAGAGGAGGATGGGGCCTTCTCTGGATGGGATTTCTTTGTCGGTGGTTCTGTTGATGCCGAGGGCTTGCCTGGATCATCGGACAGCCTTTCGATGCTGGTGTCGACGCTTTTCACAATGTTCTCCTCGGTCCTTCTCCTGAGGCGATGAGAAATAAGTCAACACCTTTGGAGTAGTCTATGCTGGTCGGGCAGCACCGGTTTCCTGCTGCTGGCGAGAGGTCGATGGCACCGGCTCAGACGAAGTCGAAGCGGTCGATGGAGTCGGGGATTTTGAATGAAAAAGAAACTCCGTCTTCTCTAAGTGGGCCTTACGGCCCTTCGGCATCATTTGGTACAAATTAGGATGTCATGGTCGGACCCCAAACACAATACACAAACTCTATGCAGGTCTGTGATGGACATTGTCCGAGGACAATCGGGGCATCAATGAAAACCCAGACACCATGGCTTCGACAAAAATTTAGCCGCGGTGCGGTTGATGGCCGGTAGGCCCTGAAGGGAAAACTTGACGGGAATTGACCGCAAACGAGGGTAAAGCCTTACCTTTCGACCGTGGTGTACAGATATCGATAGGGGGACCCCTATGGGGTACCGTAGAAGTTTTTGAAAATTTTGAAAGAAGTTCTGTGAGGAAAATTCCTGTCAGGAATCTCTAGAGAGCTCCTTAACCCACGTGGCTACTGCTGCGCGGAAAAAAAAAGAGACTGAAGGGGGACCCTCTGCTGGATGCAGGGTTAGTGCCATGCTGGGCATGCCCAGTAGGTGCCAGTCAAAGTTCTAGAAACTTTGACAAAAGTGTTCCATGTTTGGGCTCCATCCTGATGATGTCACCCATATGTGATGACTACCATCCTGCTTGTCCTGTGAGAAGGGTAGTTTAATGACATTGATCCCTTACAGCAAAAAGCAAGGCAAGACAACAAAACCAGGGCATGAACACAAATGTAAGACTAGATATCAAGAACTCGCTGCAGGACAGGAACAAGACTCAGGATCAGGGAGCCAGCCCCAGATGGAATGGATACTCAGCCCACTAAAGGTCGAGCCAATCAGAACATAGCTGATACCGTCAAACGAGAACTGGCAATGCCAGACAAGCACAAGACCAGAATAAAAAGCCCCAAGAACCCACCGTGCCATCTACAGAGGTGAATTCACCATAGGATCCTGTCAGTAAGAGACACTGCAATGATCACAGCTGTGCTAGTGCAGAACAGTTCTTCTGGGACTCCTCACACTACAACGTTTTCACTATATATTCTGCAGTTTCACAGAATTTCTTTTTTTTCCTTCTTCTCTATGAAGGATTTCTCCTTGCCATAAAATCTTTTCATCTGCATTTTCTAAGTACATTTATTAACAATAATCACTTCCTTAGTTTTTGCCAGTTAATAACTCTAAAGATTCAAGAATCAGCACGGCAAAGAACTTCACCCACTTTGCAAATGAGCTCCTCAGCAACAAAAAAGGCCATTCCTGGCCCGGGCTTGCATCAGATCTCTTGGCTCTGCCAGATGTGGGCTGGCTGAGCTTTGCTAGTTACAGAATACCAAGTTAATCATTTACTCATTTTATTGTAACTCAGCTGACACGCTCTAGATTATCCAGTAGCTTTTACAAAGTATTTTTATTCTGATTTTCAATCTTCACAAAAATTAATCTGTGGACCATACATCCCCAGGAAGGGAAAACTTCCAAAATGAGTCATTTGTAGTCAGATGTAATGGGAGGGTCCAGAGATGGACTTGCATAGATGGAGAATAAGGCAGCATGTCTGGTGAGAACCTCGTGTCGCTGGCAAACGTGAGGACTCAGAACAGAGTCGATGATTTCAGTCTGCTAAACACAAGCCAGAAGTCTCAAGAGATTTCTGTGTATGTAGCTCTAAAACACTGTGTTCTGTGGATTGGTTACATAAGTACCTGGGTTTTTTTTCCCCCAGTCCAAATCCAAGATTACATATACAATTACACAAAAGAAAAACCAACAACTGAAAAAGCATAACAAACGTTTCACAATGATCTATCATTGCAGCTTCACAGTTCCTACATATACAAAAAGACAGCCATTTCTTGCCAAAGAACCTTACCACGCCTGACCATGGAGAAGACACACTTTGGATATACAGATCTTTAAAAATCCCTTTCTGTAATTTCTGGCAGAGACTCCTACTATACACAGATCAGAGAGAAGACCCTGCAAACCCCTCTGCTGTGAAAGCAGACCACCCCATACCAAATCTGTCAAGAAACCTGGAACCGTATGATAAGGCAGAACACAACTATCAGTGACATTCAGAGAACAGCTTGGTAAATAAATGTGTCTTCATATTTACTCATTTGAAACTGGCCAACATGAAATAAAATGATAAAACCTTCAAAAGAAGAAAGCTTCGCTTCTTGCTTACACTTTGCTCCAATGCCTGAATATCCACATTTCCATGAATTGTTCCCAAACACACCACTTTGCCTCCTTTGGCTCGGACGTGGATGTTGTGACTCTGAAATATATAATAAAAGAAGCCATGTGATGATGCTTTAATAAAACCATCAGCATCGGTTTAGAACACAACCAAGTGGGCATGTTCCCTCGAGTCCCCTACATGCTCAAAACAATTCTGATGGGCCAGTGCTGCCCATGGGTGGGAAATAAAACAGCTAGAAATGTGCCAAAAAGGACATTTATATGCAGAGAGCCACGTCTGTTTCTCCCAGGCAACATTTCCTTACTTCATTCTCTTTTTATTAATGATATATTATGTCCTTAGCTGACAGATCTGCCCCATCAACAAACGTGTGACACTCAATGCTCTATTCTATTCCATTGAAATACTCACACTACAAGTAGTACAGTTTGCCTTAGAACTATTAAACCTCTATTAAGTCCTTATTTTAAACTGGTTTATGCCTCTGCCCTGAAAATCCTGGCTGGTCTGAATGATTACCATGTCACAAATGACATACATCCTACATGAACCAATAAGATGTCAATGTGTAAACGGATTGAATGGTTGACCAAATAAAGGTTTATATGCAACATAGATTAAGAAAATGTACAGAATATCCGTGTATCTTATTTCAAAATAATGGAGAACATTAATTTTGTGCCAGCAGCAGTAAAGGAGTCAGTGGTGTCAGCAAGACTCTATGCCGACACTCCTGGTCGATTCCTCCTACAATAAAAAGGTTCGTTCCTAGTAAGCTAATGTCCAATCCGAAGAGGCAAAACTGTTCCAAAACGGCAAGATCACACAAATAAATGCACATGTCCAGGAAGTGCTCACAGGCAAACCACAACATTCCTCAAAAACCTAGCATCTGCCCCATGGATAGCAATATGAACAAAGCTGTGATAGATCTAAGGGGTTATTTTTAAAAGTTAAGCCATCTCTGGGCATATTATCAGAACATTACTTTAGTTTCCAAAATAAGAGAGGGACACTCTACTGTTCAGTATTGAACAGGCTGCTTGTTTTTCTTACTCATCTTTTCCAACTGTTGAACTTTTCCCCCAAGTAATCCATGGCCCCTCCCATCTCTCCCTGTAAGCAGTGCAAACATTTTATTCACCGCTTAGTACGATGAACTCAATTCAAGCAGTTTATAAGTACTTTTAATATAATTATTTATTAAAATCATTTATAAACCACCTGCCTGACCAATGCAAGTCACCCAAGGCAATGTGCATTAAAAAAATAAAACCAAACTATACAAACAGACAAATTAAAACATTTAAAATACTAATGCCATACTCTAAGAACTTACAGTACCTCAACCTCTACCCACTAAACCTTATACAATACCTCAGTGTCCCCCCAGAGCTCTTTATGGGAAAAGATATGTCTAGTTCCTAAAAGACAAATAATTAGTATCCAATCTAATATGGGTGGGTGAACCATTTCAGAGCCGAGACACCACCACAGAGAACATCCTGTTATGCCATTTCACTTTTCTCATTGTTTTCTCAGATGGAATCTCAAAACAGTCCTGACTGAGACAATCTAAGCTCTCTACCCAGTCAGTACCAGAGGATTCTCTCCCCCAAATGAAAGGGACCATTATCCTGCAGCACTTTAAATGCAAGGGTCAAGATCTTAATTTGAGTTCTTGCAGCCACTGCTAGCCAAACCATCCGACGCAAATGAGGTCCAGCTGACATTCTACGAAACTGTCCATGTAAACTGCCAACAGATCACTGCAATGGTCTAAATGAGACAGTACAAATGATCGTACAATTAAAACGAGAGACACTCCCATCCAAAAACGGATGTAAACTGTGACCCGACTGTAACTTAAAGTACATCATCTGAACTATATGTGAAACACATCCTTCAAAGGTCATAGCAGACATTACCTTTACTGACTGTAAAATACTATTTCCCTTCTCTGTTTCTATTTTGCAGCTGTCACATTCAATTGTATGGATCTTCACGCAACCAGTCCCTGAAGTCTTGATGTCCAAATCTGTAACAAAAATAAAAAATGATCAAATAAAGGCAAATCAGAAACATGCAGAGGATGCAAGGTGGAATCATTCAGAGGTACCACCAGTTGTGTTAGATACTGTTTTTGGTATTACAAAGACTATAAAAATTATCACTGGCTCAGACATCAACAAAACATGGTCTACGAAACTGAAGAATGCTAGCAATCAGCCTCCTCCATCAATGTAAATCAGTTCATCAGCAGCCCCCTCCATCAATGTAAATCAGTTCATCAGCAGCCCCCACCCAATTTTTTTTTTTTTAACTAACTTTTCATTCATTCAACACTGAGCATCTTCTATTAAACTGAAACAGACAATACCAACCAATCACTACAATGTTTTACTTCTTGTTAAACTTTTTATCTCTCCTCTAACTCTAATCCCAGTTAGAATAACCCCTGTTTATTGTAACTTTTTCTTCTACGCACTTGTTATACTTTTGTAATGTATACTCTTACGTTAGCTATGTACGTTATAATGTATTGCTCACCCCTTGTTTTATGTAAACCGACATGATACGAACTGCCGTGAATGCCGGTATAGAAAAACACAAATAAATAAAAATAAAAATAAATTCTCACAGTCCTTTGTATGTTGTTACTGGAAAGTAGGGTGCTGCCCAAAAAAAGAACATATTTCAATTAAATGTGTTATAAGAAAGTCAATGTGTGGCAGCCATACGCGGCAGGAGGCCAGGCTGGCTGTAAATATACGGCAGCACACAGGTTTCTTGCATTAGATTACTCTTTTAATTGGTGCAGATGTACAGCACTGGAGGGAGAAAGTAAGCCACAGATTGGCTACAGCTAACTGGGCCTCAAAAAACATTCAGCTACTGGACCTGGACAATTTATTTTTTTTCATTAAAATGTTAATTGAATTGTTTTACATTTACTGAGTAACGAGTTGCTATGGTTTATTATTGTTAATCTGACATAGGGCATTTAGGTGATCAGGAGGGTTATAACTTGAACTAAATACATTGCCTAATTACAGTTTCACTCATACCCAGTACTTCTCCATTTGCAGGTGAAACCACAAAGCTGTTGCCTGAAGATCTGTTCTTTGTCTCCTGCATAGCCTACCAAACAGGCCCGGCTACATGAGCACTTGCGTTTTTACTAGGACTTCTATTTTATTTTTTTATATATATTACATTTAAATGGCAGGTGATATTGCGACAGCCTTAAAGCATGACAAAAGGGATTGCAGCCAAGTCTTCATAGTTCTCATAACAGGATTAAACAAGATAAGACAGGATGTGTCATCAGTCTGGCTGTGAGAATGCAGTCCCAGGAGTGATTCAGTTTGTTTCTTTACAAACCAACAGGAGGGAATTTCAGAGTCTTTCAGCTGAGAATATGTATGCTCCTGCCTCATGCACATTAAGCTTTTTGTTTTCTTTTAAGATGACCAGCATGTTTGCTCAGTGTAGCACTGCGGGGGGAATTTTTATTGATGAGAACTGATGGGCACGCATGATGTGACTCATCCTTTTCTTGCCAATGCAACTTCTGAATCTTGGTGTGAAGTAAATAGGAGATTTTGTGCGCCCTTCTACCCAAGATAGAGTATTAAAGAGAAAGATGACAAAAGCTGACCTAGAGAGAGACGGACATCCTAGAAGTGGTCACTCTCTATGGCTGACAGCTGCAATACATCCTTAACAGTGTAGACAGGAATCTGAGCAGGCTAGATGAGCCAGGTGGTCTTTCTGCTGCCATCTATTATTTTTTATGTAAATAAATATCCCTTATAAGTTTGAACAAAGCAATACGGCCTCTAGTACTGTGCGATTTTTCTAATGGATTAAAATAATGCTGCTCTAACAACTTCAACCATGCACTTTTTCTTGGAGGCAGCAAAGATGAAGTCATCATTAACAGCAACTTTCAAAAGTCAAAGACACGGGTACAATTCCCAGTTCCGGCTAGAGATGCTACAGAGGCAGCACTCACAGCCCCAAGGGGGAGGGAGTCTCAGCTATCACTCAACTCCCAGAGCCAGCCAGGGTCTGTGGCCCCTGGCCAAGGACTGTCACTGCAACAGAAAGGCTGGGTGAGGGAGTTTTAATAAAATAAGGGAGGAAAAGGCCCAGCTCATGGTGTCGCAGCCTAAACCGAGACTGGTTCCGACTGAAACAGAAGCTCAAAGGAGGAGGAAACTGCAGGCCATAAAAAGACAAAAAAATAAATAAAAATAAAAGGTTTGGACAAGGAAACATTTATATTCTGATGTTACAGCTAATTCTGGGATTGAGAATGCCAGACATCAAATGAGGCAAATAAAATTCAGATGACATCAGGAATTACCACAAGATACACAGGGGAATTTATCAAAGGTCAAACTCACAGCTGTCACACAGGGCGGTGCACTGCAATAAAGCATCTTAATACAACTATGGAGACTAAACGGACAAATCAAACAGGGGTGCAAAAACATTTAGCAGAGAAAGGAGCCAGGGGATCAAAAGCTCTTCTCTCTCTCTCTCTTTTCCTGTTTCCTTAAGGAAAAAGTGTCTGTTTGCAGAATACAGGAAAATCAGGAAGAGGGGAGACCTGCCAGAGCTTCCCAAGTTCAGTCAGAATTTCAGGATATCCATAATGAATGCACATGCTATCAAGCTGCGTACCCTGCAGATTCAGGATATGCACACCGTTCTTGCTGGGGGGGGGGGGGGGGGGTCCCCAGGACGGATTTAGGAAGCTCTGGACTAGGATGGAAAAAAGACAAGAGGACATTAAAAAAAAAAAAAAAAAAGGGAAAGATGACCACCGTGCTTTAATCCAAATAAACAGCAAAATTAGGCCCTTCATTCAGATTAAGAAGCTACGAGACCTTTGAAATAAGGGCCCCCAGTTCTTCTGATCTAAAGAAAGAAACCGATGGGTCCCTAGTTTCAGATCCTTCTTCAAATAAACACTCCTCCAGAGAAGAATCTTCTTCTTCTTCTTCTAATCCCCCCACAAGGCCCTCAAACTCGGGTCTCCAATCCTCCCAGTCCAACTGTGGCTGGAGCTTTGCTCCGAGGGGACTCGGCCTTCCCATCATAGGGCCCGACGCATGGCTCAAATAAAGTCTGAAGAGAATTCTGACTCCTCCTCCCCCAGGGATCCCGCCGCTAGTGCTGTTTAGCTGGGGCGGCCCCTTCCTTCCGAAGCCGCGGAGAAGGGTCTCGAATGGCCCCGATACCGACTCCAGTAACGCTAGAAAAGACGTGCTTCCCCAGCGCACGCTGTTCATTTCTCCCGGCCCCGCCCCATTCTCTGCTGGAGCCTACTTCTCGCCATCGCAATTGCGGCAAAAGGACCCGGCGATGTTAGGCACCCGCCAGGCCCCACGCCTGGCACACTTCTTTCACTCGTTCATACCTTGGGCAGGCTGCGGATGCTTCAGGCCGGGCTGTTTCTCCAATGGAGAAATTACTTACCTGATAATTTCGTTTTCCTTAGTGTAGACAGATGGACTCAGGACCAATGGGTATTGTGCTCTCCTGATAGCAGATGGGAGATGGAGTCAGATTTCAAAGCTGACTTCAGCCTACATATACCCGTGCAGCATGCTTAGCTCTTCAGTATTCTCCTCGAAAAGCCAGTGTGGATATATGATGCTTGATTACACTTGAGTACACTTGATTAACTTTGAACAGGTTCAACTGATTATATATATATATATATATATATATATATATATAAAATCTTTTTGGCACTGGAGACCGCCGGTGCGCTGAAACAAACGCAGACACCTAGGTAATTGCGGGTGTCTTAACATAAAGGTAGGCCGAGGCTTACCCATACAGTCTCGAGATTGATATCAGAGGTTCTCTATTTCTGCAGCAGCCGTGGGTGAGATGCTGAGTCCATCTGTCTGCACTAAGGAAAATGAAATTATCAGGTAAGTTATTTCTCCATTTCCTAGCGTGTAGCCAGATGGACTCAGGAACAATGGGATGTACAAAAGCTACTCCCCTACCAGGTGGGAGGCTGCCCTTGACCCACTTAGTACTGCCCTTGCGAAGGCTGTATCCTCCCTGGCCTGGACATCCAGGCGGTAGAATCTGGAGAAGGTGTGTAGGGAGGACAGTGTCACCGCCCGACAGATTTTAGCTGGCAAAATCAGCCTGGTTTCAGCCCAGGAGACTGCCTGGGCCCTTGTAGAATGCGCCTTGACCTGTAGAGGTAGTGGTTTTCCTGCCTCTATGTAGGCAGCATTAATGACTTCTTTGATCCAGTGGGCTATGGTCGCCCGGGATGCCACTTCCCCTGGTTTCTTCCTGCTGTGAAGAATGAACAGGTGATCAGTTTTGCGCAAGGATTCCGATCTCTTGAGGTATTGGACTAGGATTCTGCTGACATTCAGGTGGCGAAGGAGGCGTGATTCTTCCAAATCGCTGTGTTCGTCTGGTGATGGTAAGGATATGGTCTGGTTCATATGGAACTGGGAAATCACTTTCGGAAGGAAGGATGGTACTGTACGCAGCTGTATGGTGCCTGGGGTGAACCTGAGGAACGGTTCTCGACAGGATAATGCTTGAAGTTCGGAGATGCGCCGAACTGAGCATATTGTGATCAAGAATGCAGTCTTTAAGGTCAGGAGGTGTAGGGACAGGCCGCTTGTTGGTCTGAAGGACTCCCCTGCTAGGAAGTCTAGTACTAGGTTGAGGTTCCATAGACTTAGAGGTGGCCGGAGTTGTTTAACTCCTTTCAGGAAGCGAGACACATCAGGATGAGTTGATAGTCTGATGCCGTCCACTTCAGACCTGAATCAGGCCAGTGCAGCGACTTAAACCTTGAGGGAGTTGAGAAACAACCCCTTCTGCATGCCATCCTGTAGGAATTCTAGGATCGTGGGAATCTTGGCTGTCCTCGGAAGGAGGGCGCAGTCTTCACACCAAGCTTCAAATACTCTCCAGATCCGTATGTAAGACAGATGTGGAGAACTTGCGTGCTCAGAGAAGGGTGTCAATCACAGCTTTTGAGTAGCCGCGCTTCTTTAGGTTAGTCCTCTCAAGGGCCATACCATAAGAGAGAATCGAACCGGGTCTTCGTGGGAGATCGGTCCCTGCATGGCGGTAGACACAGAGGATTCCTCGCCAATAGTCTTTGCATGTCCGCGTACCATGGCCTTCTTGGCCAATCTGGGGTGACTAATAGGACTAGTCCCCTGTGGTTCTCTATCTAGTGAATGACCCTGCCCAGTAGTGGCCAGGGTGGGAAGGCATACAGGTGGTCTTCCTCCGGCCAGTTCTGGACGAGAGCATAGATTCCTTGAGACTGTAGTTCTAGTCTGCGGCTGAAGAATCTGGGGACTTGGGCATTGTGACGAGTTGCTAGGAGGTCAATGGCTGGGGGACCCCATCAATTCACTGTCATCTGGAAGGCTGTGTCCGCCAGTGACCATTCCCCCGGGTCTAGGCTCTTTCTGCTGAGATAATCCGCTGAGATGTCTTTTCCCGCGATGTGGGAGGCCAAAATCCCTTGCAGGTTTGTTTCTGCCCACTCCATGAGAGGGTCTATTTCCAGAGACACCTGCTGGCTCTTGGTTCCTCCCTGGTGGTTGATGTAGGCCACGGTTGTGGCATTGTCCAACATGACTCTGACAGACTCGCCTTGGAGTCTGTGGCTGAATCGCAGGCAGACTAGTCTGATCGCTTGAGCTTCCAGGCGGTTTATGTTCCATTCCGCCTCTTCTTTGTTCCATTGTCCCTGGGCTCCCCACCCTCGCAGACTCGCGTCCATGGTGAGCAAGATCCACTTCAGTGTG
Organism: Rhinatrema bivittatum; assembly: GCF_901001135.1. Lineage (NCBI taxonomy): Eukaryota > Metazoa > Chordata > Amphibia > Gymnophiona > Rhinatrematidae > Rhinatrema > Rhinatrema bivittatum. The sequence continues at coordinate 41,364,785 of NC_042623.1, read as the reverse complement.
GATAGGTTTACGCCTCTACTTAGGTGTTCTTCTTGTAGCCACCATTAAAGCTGATGCCGAACCTCTGTCGGTAGCTGGAGACGAATTGAGTAGTTCTGGGACACTGGATTCCATCGTGACAATAGGGAGCGTTGTATTGATCGCATATGGGCCCTTGCCCACGTAACAGCTTCCAGAGTTGAGGTCATGGGGTGAACCGAGTTCAATAGGTTTCGCAATTGACCCATCAGTTTCCTTCTCCTTGGAGGGGGAAGGTAGACCTTGTCCAGCTTGGTATCGAACCGGACTCCCAGGTATTCTAGTGACTGGGAGGGCTGTAGGCAGCTCTTGGCTGTGTTCACGACCCACCTGAGTTCTTGTAGTAAGTTCTCGACTCTGGTGGTCACGTGGCGACTATCTTCCGGAAACTTTGCTCTGATCAGCCAATCGTCCAAATAAGGGTGTACCAGGACTCCTTCTTTCCTCAGTGCAGCGGTTACTACCACCATAATTTTGGTGAAGGTCCTGGGAGCGGTGGCTAGTCCAAAGGGTAGCGCTCGAAATTGGTAATGATTGCCCAGTATCGCAAAGCGCAGGAGGTCCTGATGGATCGGGATTTGAAGGTAGGCTTTGGATAGGTCCAGAGAGGTTAAGAATTCTCCCGGTTGCACTGCCATTATAACGGAGCGTAGGGTTTCCATGCGGAAGTGTGATACCTTCAGGTAACGGTTGACGGCCTTGAGATCCAGGATGGGTCGGAATGTTCCTTCTTTCTTGGGAGCGATAAAATAGATGGAATAGTGACCAGTATTTTGTTGAGACGTAGACACCGAGTTATTGCCTTCAGGCTGAGAAGTCTTGCTAGCGTGGTTTCCATTGCCAGTCTCTTGGAGTGGGAGTGGCACGGTGATCTCATAAATTTGTCTGGGGGGATGCTTTGGAATTCCAGGGCGTACCCCTTCGAATGATAGTTAGGACCCACTTGTCTGATGTTACTTCGACCCATCTTTGGTAGAACAGGGTAAGTCTGCCCTCTGTGTCTTCTTCCTGTGGATGGGTCTGTGACTTCTCATTGTGGGGCACGGCTGGAGCCTGCCCCTGAGCTTGCTCCTCTCTTAATGTGCTTGTTCTGAAAGGACTGAAACCTTCCTGAAGTATGAGGGTGCTTGGGACTGTGTGTTCCTGTAAGGTTTAAAATGCTGCAATCCTCTACCCTTGGTTCTTTGGGGGGAGGAATGCCGATATGTTCTTTTGTTCCTGTCTTCAGGTAAATTGGGGTACTGGGGATCCGCCCCATTTCTTGGCTAACTTCTCCAGTTCGCTTCCGAACAGGTTTCGCAGTTGTGCGTGCAGTCTAGTTGTGCACGCCGCTGTGCGCACAACCCAGATGTGCACGCAGTTAAGCATGTATCCCTACGGACGCGCTCAAAATAGGCGCATATACCCGTGCAGCATGCTTAGCTCTTCAGTATTTCTCCGTCTCTCATAGCAGATGCGGACACTATCCAAAAGAATAGTGTAACATTTACAAAGACAGAAGAAAATTTACCTTTAAGAAGAGAGCCCCGCTTCTCTGACGGTGAAACCCTCCCCCAGTCGAGACTTTCCTGAGGTCGATTCGCTATTTCTCAGAGGTGAGCCTTAGTCCGCCGGCTGATTCCCGGCGTGGACGTTGCTCCCAGGGTGGCTGAAAGGCAGCAGGTGCATATTCGAGCGCAAGATAAGGGAAGATAGAAAACTTTTCTTCTAAGTCTCTGGTCTCCAAGGCTCGAACAGCTGTACCGATCTTCCTCAGATCAGATTGGGGCCTAGCCAGAGGAAGGCTGCTCAACCCGATTTAAACCTCGTCTGAGGAAGGTCGGTACGGCTGTTCGAGCCTTGGAGACCAGAGACTTAGAAGAAATGTTTTCTATCTTACCTAGTCTCGGCGCTTACCAGTCGCATGCCAGGTGGTCTCCAGCTGCGGGGAGGAGAGGGAAATACCTTCACCGCTGCGCTCGAATATGCACCTGCTGCCTTTCAGCCACCCTGGGAGCAACGTCCACGCCGGGAATCAGCCGGCGGACTAAGGCTCACCTCTGAGAAATAGCGAATCGACCTCAGGAAAGTCTCGACTGGGGGAGGGACCGTTAGGTTTCACCGTCAGAGAAGCGGGGCTCTCTTCTTAAAGGTAAATTTTCTTCTGTCTTTGTAAATGTTACACTATTCTTTTGGATAGTGTCCGCATCTGCTAAGAGAGACGGAGAAATACTGAAGAGCTAAGCACGCTGCACGGGTATATGTAGGCTGTCAGCTTTGAAATCTGACTCCGTCTCCCATCTGCTATCAGGAGAGCACAATACCCATTGGTCATGAGTCCATCTGGCTACACGCTAGGAATTTTTTTTTTTTTTTTTACTTAACAGTTTGAAAATTTTCATCCGGGAAACCAGAAGACTGCACTATCTGCTTGCCCTGGAGAGGGAAGATCAGATCTATGGAGGCTTTCATATCGAGGGTTTCTCCACCCCAGCCCTGGCTCCTAGGAAAAGCGACCTTAGGGAAGGCCCTAGGGCCACTCCTCAAACAGCTGGATCAGCAACAGCTGTGCTTCTCACCATTTGCTGGAGGCAGAGACTACAGACTTCCCTTCTGCTAGGCCAGCCTTTATGGTACCGACCTCAGAAAGGAAGCTTTCTCACTCTGCCCCCATCTGTTGGTGGAAGGGAGAATCCCACAGGTTTATTGGTCTGGTAGGATGAACAGGAAAGGGACATTTTATACAAATATCTAGCAAGCTTCAATGAAGTACCGGAAGGAAGCATTTTCCATTGAATGAAAAGCTCACGGGCAAGGGGTCATCATGGAGCTGAAGGGAGTGTGAGAAAATGCTCTTTCACCAAGATGGTGGTGGTGGTGGAAACCTGGACCAAACGTCTTGCAGTGGTTATAGACGTAACCCTTCTAAGCCTGTTTCCTGCAGCAATGGTTAGAAAATTCAGCAGCAATTCTAGGGAACATTTGTATCATTTTGAATATTAAATAAGCTAAATTTATGTTATACAAATAAAATAAAGAATTTTTTCAATCTTGCTTGTAGGTCTGTATAACTTTCTTTGTTCTTTTGGGGGTTTTTTTGGTGAAGGAGAATGGAAGAGGGAGAGGAAGGTTCAATGGTCAGGGAGCAGCAAGGGAAACAATCCAGAATCAATTTATTTTATTTATTTAAGGTTTTTATATACCGGCATTCATGATACAATCACATCATGCTGGTTTACAGTTGAACAAGGGGTGCAAAATACATTAAAACTGGAACCTGTGCAAAGGAAATTGCAGTTACAATGAACAAGGATGATCGAACTGGGAGAAGAGAGAAAAACAGTAATAATTTAACATCATGTAGAGTTATTTACAAAGAACTGTTGTGGCTGCATTATAGATGTTGATGAGGTGGAAATTAGGAGGGGTCCGGAAAAGCTTGTTTAAACAGCCAAGTCTTAAGTCTTTTTCGGAATGTTGGGAGGCAAGGCTCCTGTCGGAGAAGGGAAGGGAATCAAGGAAGGGAAAGGAAAAACAAATAGAGATTCCTCCCCTGTCTCCAGTCCTGTTCTGCCCACCCCATCCTCCTGCCTGCCCTCCCTCCCTCCCCCCCCCCAACCCCAATCCCTCCCTCTCTCTCATATACACACATTTCGCTCTCACCCAGAGTCCACCTCAACCCATTCCCTCTCTTATCCCCACCACCCTGCCCTCCCCTCTCATCTTCCTCCCCATGCTCCGATTCACACCAATGCTGGATTTGAGCTGAGGAGGGGAAAATAAGATGGGCAGTAACTTGGGCTCTTGTCCTCCTCTTCCCCTGCCAGAATTGCAGTTGTGCTTTGAGCCCTGAAGGACACTGTAGTGTCAGGTGGTTCAAAGTGCAAAATGAGCCCCACACAGCAAGGGGAGAGAATATGGCCTGACGCCTTACCTTAGATTTGAACCAGCAGCCTTTGGATTTTAGAATGGTTGCACTACTGCTGCGCTACCAGGCCAAGCTCTTTAGCTGACACACATTCACTGTGGATATCCCAAAAGCAAGAACATTTCAGAACTATGAAGACAATTACATTATAGCTGTAAGCTATGGAAATAGAGCAAAAGCGGTCAAACATGGCAGGGATTTTATTGTTGATGTATTTAATCATAGATTTAGTAGTTTCTTACTGCTGATCCTCGATAGAAGAACAAAGCTGTACAGGAAGTTATATCCTGTTATTGCAAGGCTGCAGGCTGACTGGCAATTCTGCTGTGCTGTTTTAAATGATTTGTTTCCTACTAACCCAAGTCCTGAGCCTCACCTAACCGGTCTGGTTTTCAGAAATTTTGAGATAAACATGCATAAGCTATATTTATTTGCACATGGTGTGTTCCAATAAATACCAATAGATCCCAATACACATGCATTTTGAATATCGTCAAACAGCAGTCTTGCTCAGTGAGGATCGGGCCCCACGCTGGGATATGATCAGACTACCACCATGTTTCCAAATTTCTCCAATCAGATTCTACTTTTGAGATAAGGGACATCAAAGGACCCACCACAAAATTTGTAAAAATAATTTAAAATTATAATTTTAGTGTTAAAAATGTGATCCTGTGTATTTCAAATCCTTTACTAATCGTTAACTTTCAGTTCTTTTCCCTCGACATTTCTGGCTGAACGTCTCTAACAATCACAGTAACCGATGGCAGAAAGACCAAATTGGTCCATCCAGTCTGCCCAGTTGAGATTTCCCCACTTTGGATAGATGAGCATATAAATTCCCATCCTCAACCCAACACCTGCTCCCACCACCCCATGTCTTTTATCTGAACTTTCAAACAGGCCAATACCAGCATTTCGACAGGCGTTTGACACGCTAGCTTTACCCCTTATTCAGTAAGGGGTAATAGAGCGTCGAAAACGCGCGTCCAACCCCCCCGAGACTAAAAGCACCCACAACATGCAAATGCATGTTGATGGCCCTATTAGTCATTCCCGCGCGATACAGTAAGTAAAATGTGCAGCCAAGCCACACATTTTACTTTAAGAAATTAGCGCCTACCCAAAGGTAGGCGTTAATTTCTGCCGGCGCCAGGGGAAGTGCACAGAAAAGCAGTAAAAACTGCTTTTCTGTGCACCCTCCGATTTAATATCATGGCGATATTAAGTCGGAGGCCCCAAAAGTTAAAAATTAAAAAAAAAAAAAAAAAAAAAAAAATTAAAAATGGGCCCGTGGCTTGAAAACCGGACGCTCATTTTTGCTGGCGTCCGGTTTCTGAACCCGTGGCTGTCAGCGGGTTTGAGAACCGACACCGGCAAAATTGAGCATCGGCTGACAAACCCGCTGACAGCCGCCACTCCTGTCCAAAAAGAGGCGCTAGGGACGCGCTAGTGTCCCTAGCGCCTCTTTTTACCGCGGGCCCTAATTTAAATAAATTAAGTTACTGAATCGCACGTACAGGAGGGTGGCCTGTGCACTCGCCCGCTCTCCCGCGTGGTTTACTGTATCGGCCTGAAAGTTGGTCCCACCATCACCCTCCATAGGCATCCCTGGTATGCCCAGAATCTGTTAAAATCCTGGCCTCTACCAAATAGATTATATCAACAACATATTTATTACAAATTCTAAAAACATAGATATTACTTATACATACAGTACACCATATTTATCTCAACCATTCACTCACATTCATACCAACAATGTCAATACATGTAAACATAATATATTGCACATCAATTAAAATACAACAAATTCTGTTATATTAATCAATATTGCACTTAAATTACTAAAACATCACTCAATATATTCTCTTTATTCTTAAACTATTTGATTAGTTATTAGTCATTCCAAAAAATCCCTAATACTTAAGATTATTAATTCAAAAACATTCCTTTACTTTATTGTGTGTTCCCAATGTTGTTAATTCAACATACTCCCGACAAGAAGCTCTTGTGTCACCCAAAGGTTTTATCAGGGGTTCCAACTAATGTATTATCCTTTTTTCTTACACGTATAGGGAATCTCCACCTCCACTTCTCAATGAACACATCAGTCTTCAATAATATCTCATTCTCTATGCAAAAATGTGTACATTTATTAGTCATTTATTCAATTATCCATTATAAACTAAATCCCAATACCATTCAACAATATCCATGCGTATATATGTATATCCGGCCACAACATATTTACCAATAAACATCACTTACTAATTAAATATCCCAAACTCACCTTAAAATTAGCAATTTATACTATTCTAGGATTGCCAAACCATTTTCTCCTCCAGCTTCACATAGTTCTCCGGTTATTACCAAGGTTCACCAACCATGTTCTCCGACAGCTTCGCAGTATTCTCCGGTTATCACAAACACTATTCACCAAAAAACCATCTTCACTGTCGACTTTAAACAATAAAAATATCGCCATTTAAATGATTATACCTGCTACTTTAAAGAGTATATCCACATCCTCAAACCCCAAAAGAACGTCAAATTCCATTATACTAACCTTACTACATTTCTGCATGCCCTTCGGTAAACCGTTTCACATGCTCTGTCTATTCCTTCACCTAGAAACACCACCATACAGATGATTATACTTAAAAAAATATATATTGTATATATATCCACATCCTCAAAAATAAACCACAGAAACACCAATATCAATTATACTGACCTTACTAGATTTTTTCATACATTCCAACTAAGCAATTCTCATGCTCTGTGTTCCTTCATCTGAAAACACCGCGGCTGCGCAGTCCAAAAAATCCACACCCTTCTCTTTAAATATACCTCAATTGGACCTCCCCTTATGTTTCCGTCATATCCCCCTACGTATCCATGACATTTAAAGCTTCTTTATCAGCAGTTCAAGGCTTTCCATTCAATTAAAAAAACGCACTCCATTCAACTTCCTGATTTAATCCTCCTGGTTTCACTGTACCCCATTCAAAAATATACTTTTGTTCCTTCTGTAACAATAATCTCGGAACATTACCTCCATGTTTCAAAATTATCTGATTTAATACACAAAATCTTAGATCCTGAATTTGTGTTTCTTTTGATACCAGTGTTGCACTAAAGGTGCATTTTCTTTCCTAGTGCAAATGTTACTCAAATGTTCTGTAATCCTAACTTTAATTGATCTCTTGGTCTGACCAATATAGAATAATCCACACGGACATGTAATCCAATAAATCACTTGTTCAGTCCTACAGTCAAATCTCTTGACTACATAATATTGTGTTCCATTAGATGGTATCTGAATAGAAGATACCTCCCATACATATGGGCATACTCCACAATTACCACATTTATATTGGCCTGCTTTTTCCACTGTTCCTGTCATCACTGACGAAGTTAACATGTCCCATAAGGATCGATTTTTTTTTTAAAGCAAAAATCGGATAATCCTTAAAAACCATCTTTCAAAATTGGCCAGTGTTGACAAATGATCGCTTTAATCCCCATGGCTAAATGGGAAAAAGATAGTGTACATACCATTCTTGTGAGAGGAACCTTTTGACCAGTAGTCAACAAATTTTCTCTGTTTGCATATAAAGCACATTTATATGCTTGTCTCACGATCTTTCGCTTATATCCCCGAACTAAAAATCTATTAGTTAGATCTTGCGCTTTAATCTTATAATCACCTACTGTTGTACATAAGCGGCGAAGCCACAAGAACTGACCAATGGGGATATTTTCCTTTAAACGTCTAGGATGGAAACTAGAAAATTCCAAAGTAGTATTCCTATCAATATCTTTCCTGTAAATTGAAGTATATAATTTATCAAAACTTTTATATATTAACATATCCAAAAAAGATATTTTTTGCTGATCCATCTGGAATTCAAATTTTAAATGTCATCCATCAAATTAATACAGTCCACAAATTCCTGTAACCTTTCCTTTGTACCAGTAAATATAAAGAAAATGTCATCTATAAAGCGTCTCCATATGACCATCTCCCCCCAAAACTGAGCTGGATATATATATACTTTTTTTCAAAATTAGCAACATATAAACAGGCAACCGATGGGGCCATTGAAGACCCCATCGGAATACCCTTTATTTGATGAAAATACTTCCCATCAAATTGAAAAAAAAAAGCTCTTTTTCAACACTATAGTTGCTAATTGAACCAATAAATTCTTCTGTCTCTCCAATATCTCCATTCCATATATTGCATCCTGTACTATCTGTATAGCTGAATCCTGTGGTATATTTGTACATAAGGAAGATATATCGGCAGTAACCAACCACCACTCTTCTATAATATCATTCAACTAATCTAACTGCTTAATAAAAAGTCTGCCAAATCCTTCACATAGAAGGCAATCTGTTGTACACTCGGTTGTAACAAATAGGTCACTTCAAATCTGATCATCTTCCTCTAAGATTCTTACAGGACCAACACTAAGGTCCCAATCTATAATTTCCTAATAATCCACACTGATACTAAAATAATTAAGCCATCATCTAAAACATCTGACCTCTCAATACTCATTGAAGTTCAGGTTTTAACTATGATCACTCCATATTTTAGTCAAGTGGCTTTGGGAGGGAGTATAATTTTTCACTATTTCAGTTTGCAATGCAACTTAACCATCCTACTACTCTCCCTATTGAGAGTAGTAGGATGGTTAAGTTGTAATAGAGATTTATATCTAAATTAGTTATCCCAATGCCTTCTTCGAAGCCCATTACAATCTTACCACTACTGTTAGGGTCATAACCATCTCTCTTTACAAGTTACCTAGATCCAAGCCTTCCAGGGTACACCAAGACCCAGCATTAAAACTTTTATGGCAAAATAAGTCACCCGCCAGTTTGAATGCCTAAAGTACTACACTAATAAGAGGACACATGTGGTGTCATTACCATGGCTGCATCAAAGGCAGCATTGCATGCTAATACTGCTGTGTTCAGGTTTCCCCATGCTAACTAGCCCGAAGTGAAAGGGCCAGTTAGCACAGGTAAACCATTTCCCCACTACTAGCAAACAATGCAGCCTCTGAGCCTCCCCTGTAATCTCTCCTACAAACTGAGAGCAAGATTCTAGGAACCCCCAATACTCTCCACCCCCAACAGAAACTGGGCCTCCGAAACCCCAGATACCTACTTACTTTTGCAGAGAGCCCCCAGACTATGCCAGCATAAGACTGTTTCCCTCTTGCTGGCTTTGGAGCCAAATCCAAAGCCAGCAAGCCTCTTTGATCTGCACATACTTCGTAGGGGGTGGGGGGTCATAGGCCCAGAGGCATGATTTCTGAGATTTACATGCAAACAGGCCAATGCAATATTGGCACGCGTTAAACGGGCTCGCTCTCTTAACGCACACCAATCCACCTCTCCCGAGTGTCCGATTTAATATTGCCGTGGTAGAAAGGAGGCACTAAGGAAAAGTTTGCATCCCTAGCACCTCCTCCTCATCAGGGCACCCAGGAGAGGTGGCTGTCAGCAAGTTAAGAAAATGGATGCTCGTTAATTCAGCGTGCATTTTCCTAACCTGATGCCAGCAACAGTTTTTTTTTTCAGGTTCTTCCAACTTAATATTGCCAATATTTTCTGCTTTTCTGTAAACTTTGGGGCTCCTCAAGAATTAATGCCTGCTCCGGGAACAGGCATGAATTTTTGAGAGTAAAGTAAAAATGTGCACACTGGGCGCACATTTTTTTTTTTGCACCGGGGGGGGGGGGGGGGGGGGAGGGGGGGGAAGGGGGGGGGAGAATAGCCTCATCAACATGCATTTACACGTGATGAGTACTATTAACTTTGTGCTTGTACAGATGCACATATCCCCTTATTGCGCTGGTAAAGTTGTGCATTCAGCCAAGCGCATTGTATTGTATCGGCTTGATAGTAGTTATCCAACACCATATTTCACCTTAAACTTAGAAGACAGGTGAACCACACAGTCTCCATGCCCGTACAATCTTCTTCAGCATCCCTGCTGACAATGCTGACAATTAATGCCAAATTGTGAAAGTTGGTTTTATTTTAGTGATGCTGACACCTGTGCACTGGAACCGTGATCACCAGCTCAGTTTCTACAAGCGCCAGACCACTTTCCAAAAGATAAAGACTATAGATCAGAGCAGACGCAAATGACCTGGAGAAGAAAAGTCCCTAAAGTTGACCCCTCCCTCAGATTTATTCCCACCTACTTTAAAATGTTCACAGTCATGGTCTTAACTCAAAACTTGCTTTTTGGCTGAGCATCCTGTCTGTCTTGACTAGACTGAAAGCGCCGAGTAGACTATTTTTTATGTGCCTTTGTACAGAGCTACGTACATCTGGTATGCAATATACAAATCACGATAACAATAATTCCTTTTGCCAAACTCTCGAGCTCTCCCCTCCCCACATACCGAACTTGAGCGGCGCGGTGACATCCACCGAGCTCCTGCTGTCAATGCTCTCGGACACGATGAGCACCTGCCGGGCCACCTCGTCGTACCTCACCTCGATGTTGTCCAGGTCCAGCCCGTGGTGCGTGCCCCTCTCCACGCCCGACACGGTGACGAAGAGCCGGTCGGCATGCGGGTGGGTGAGGGGGTCCTGTGCGCGCACGCTGACGCCACAGGGCACCCGCACTCGCAGCGAGCCGAACGGGCTCACGATCAGCGTCCACTGCTTCAGGGGCTTCCGCCTACCTTCATCGGAGCGGGCCCGCAGCGGCGCCCAGCCCCAGCGGCACCCCCGCAGGGACCAGGCGCAGCTCCGGCAAAGAGCGGAGGGAGCGAACATCCTTCGCCCCTCTTGCAGCGACCAAACGGCGAGAGGCTTCTACCCACCGGCCTCGCGACGACCGGGTGCACCATGAAAACACACACCCGACCCAAGGCAGCCCCTTCCAGAGCGTGTGAGCTTCCCACAGTGCCTTCTGGGAATAGCAGTTCTTTCGTAATAACTTCCCAGTAAAGACTGCGAGCCACGAACTACAATGCCCGGCATCCTCGCGCTCCCTGAGGACATGTCTATTGCCTTTCTTAATCTCCTCCCTCCTAAAGTAATAACAAACTTTATACTGTCCCCAAGGGAGGAAACGCAGAAACATTACTCTTCTAACAGAACATTGAAATATTTCATGAACGCAGACCCTTCTGACCAGGCGCAACACTTAAAAAAACTACGCGAAAGAAACTTCGTCGAGGCCTTCTGAAAGGGCTTGTCGCTGAAGGACCGCCTTCGCCGGCTTTCTATTGGACCAGTCGCATGATTGACGTTTCATCTCCTAAATCTCTTGCCGAAGCGGCAGGTGGAGGGAAAAGGCGGGGCTGGACTTTTGGCCGTCTCTATGGAAACGGACGCCTAGGCTGTGGCAGGAGCGCCGTGTCGATCCTGTTTCTAGCAAAAACGTCCCGTTCCTCCCGGAGCCTGGCAGGCCTCTACCGTTTATTCTCCCAGCCTCGACCCTGACTAGGTGAGAATTTCCTCCACACGCTTTTGTCTTGGGTTTGCTTTGTTCTCCGGAAGCAACTGGAAATCAGAGTCTGTTGAGTAGCCGTGATTTTTTTCCCGGATAGTTCAGGGCTATCCATTTAATATACCAGATAATGATGCTATCACTGTTTGTTTGTTTTTTACGTTTCCAAGCTGACATTCAGGGATCAACTTTTTAAGTCGACTGCACTTTACATTAATTGCGAAGTTGTAGAGGAAAATCTTAATGCCAGAGAAAATAGAACTGGCACAAACCCAATTTAAAGCCATGGTTCCAAAAATGGTACCTTGTTTCTGAACTACTAAGTCTTCTAACTGCTGTGACTTCCTCATGTATTTTTCTCGCACCTCTTCAGGGAATTCGATTTTTCATAGTTGCTTAGGTTTCTAGCTAGTCTGTGCTGGAAATAGATAGTCTTGCATTCATGACCAAGCCATAACCTCGCATATGACTTACATGGTTCTCATAATATATTTAGTTTCTTTGGTGAATGACAGAAGAAATTTTAAAATCAGAAAAAAAACTGATCTAGCCCTTCTATAAAACAAAACGTGTATTCAGTGCTTAGCGAAAAAAAGTTATATTTATTACACATAAGAAATAAAAATAATAATAAATATAAATGAAATTAAAGAAGCATATTGTGAATGGGGGTTATAAAAGGACTGTACAACATTTTCAGCAAGAGTATAAATGTTAATTTCAATGGCCTAGATATGTTCAATTTCAGGATGTACATACAAGTCTGTCTAGAATTAAGCTACTTCTGATCTTTCATTTTAGTAACCCCTCATTAAAAATGCAATTCCTAAACCAGGACACCATATAACAAATGTCATATAAGCTGGCCAGGATTTAGGCCTAGGCCACTGCCTAAGACACCAGGTTTTGAAAGCACCAAATATCCAGACCAAAAATGAGGCTGCTTCTGCTTGCTTTAGGGCCATGTGCTGGCACAGCTTCAAAAGGGCACCATCATGGCACTCTGCCAATGGGCATCAAAATCTTAAATCTGGTCCTGTGTATAGGTACACTGAATCACTGCTCTGTGTTTTTTAAACCTATGTCAGGGGTGGTCAACTCCAGTCCTTAAGAGCCACAAACAGGTTGGGTTTTCAGGATATCCCCAATAAATATGCATGAGGTAGATTTGCATGCACTGCCTCCATTGTATGCAAATCTACCTCATACATATTCCTGTAAACCAGGCCTGTTTATGGGTCTTGAGCAGGGGTGGGCAAACTACGGCCTGCAGGCAAAACAGGCCCATCATTCACTTTTATCAGGTCCGGCAAACATTTAAAAATTAACATTAGGTGTGGCCCGTGATGTTTGCCAAGTGCCGACTTCATCGGCAAAAACTCATGCAGTCCCCTTTGAATAACATGCTGAATCGCATGACACTGGATCCTGGCCTTTGCTGATGACGTCCGCAACCGAATAGGGGGAGAAGGTAAGCAAGCGGCCAAACACTTTTCTCTCCACGAGGGCGGGCAGGCAGGTGAGCGTCTGCGTCGCACAGCATCCTGAATAAAGATGTGATTGGCTTCTGTAAGTCTTATATCAAGCCAATGGCATCTTTAATTAGGATGCTGACCAGCGCAGATGCTCACCTGCCTGCCTCTTTCCCCCGTATAAGTGTTGCAATTGGCTTTTACATTGGCTGTAAGAGTCAATCACAACATTTATGTGGGAGAAAGGAGGCAAGATGAGAGACCCGGTGTTTCAGCGCTGGCAGGGTTTCCACCCCCTGCCAGCGAGGAGAGGCCTCGTTGTCAATGAGCTGGCGGGATTCACATCCCCCACCAGCAAGGAGAGGCTCTGCTCTGTGTGAGGAGTGGTGAGTAATAGGGGAGTAAGGGAAGGGACAAAGAGGGAAGGAAAGGAAAGTGGTGAAGATGGTGAGTGAGTGAAATGGAAAGGACATGAATGAGTGGGAAGGAAGAGGGTGAGTGACTGAAAGGGAGGCGGTGAGTGTCAGAGAGGGGAATGAGTGAGTGGATGGGAGAGAGGGGCCAGTGACTGAGGGGAAGGGGTGTGAATGAGAAACAGAAGAGAGTGAGTAGGAGTGAGGGGGTGAGTGACTGAGAGGGAAGGGGATTGAGTGGGAAGGTGAATGACAGAGGGGAATGAATGGGAATAAGAGTGAGTGACTGAGAGGGAAGGGAAGGAATGGGAGGGAGTAGGAATGAGGGGTGAGTGACTGAAAGGGAAGGGTAATGAAGCAAGAGAAAAAGGTGTGTGACAGGGAAGTAATGGATTGAGTGGGAGGGTGAGTGACAGACGGAAGGAAAGATGGTGAAGGGGGTTGTGTGACTGAGAGGGAAGGAGAGTGAATGACTGAAGGTGAGTGAGGGGGAAGGGAAAAGGGATGGAGGAAGTAGAAGAGGGGAGTGAGTAAGAAGAAGAGAGGGTAGAAGGGTGCATGAGGGGGTATGTGTGAATGAATTTGTGTGTCTATGAGAGAGAAAGGAGGATGTTTGTGTGCACCCTCCTCTCCTTCCCCCTACTAATCCAAGTCACAATCTCAGAGTGACTGAAATGAAGTTTCCAGGTATGGAGAGTTGGGGGTGGGGAGGGATTTGTTTTTTATCCTTATTAGTTTTAATTATTGGGTGTTTGGTATATCTGCTGTTTTGAAATATTTGATTGATTTTGGGGAAATGTTTAAAATTTAAAGTTTTTTTTTATCCTTATTCCTCTTAATTATTAGATGTTCTATTTGTAATCTGTTTTGTAATATGCTTTTTATTAGTATGGTTTCCTCACTATTATGATTGATTCATATTTCTTGATTTTGTTTTATGAGGAATGTTGATATTTCTGTTTTTGCTTTATTGCACTGCACATGAGTCTGGCTTTTAGGCTTCCAGTCCACTTTTTTGTCTGCACCTTTCTAGTTATACTTTATGGCTTGCATTTGTGAGGTAGTTTGCTAGCTGGGAAAACACCTCATATCTGTTGGGCTAAAGGTTTTTCTGATTTTGGTAGCGGCTAGGATCCATGATTGAAGGGGCTCATTGGGTGCTAAAAATGATGGCTCTTAAGCCTGCTGGATACTGAAATGCCTGCAGCAAGTGGTGGAGATTTGATTGCTGTGTCGCGGACCTGCCACGCCTCACTCTACCTCGCTCAGCTCTTCCCCCACCACACCTCACCCTCCAGCCCTCGTTGCACTCAATAACTTGTAATGTGGCCCCAGAACAGAAAACTTTGCCTACCCCTGCTCTTGAGCACCAGAGTTGGCCACGCCTGGTCTATGCAGGTAATACACAGTTGGCTGACATTTGTGCATTTGAGCTGCATGCTTGGACCATTGGTTTCCCTAACTGGTCACCTGGTAACATAGTAGATCAGGGGTAGGCAGCTCTGGTCTTTGAGTGCCACAAGCCAGACATGCTTTCAGAATAACCTCAATTAATATGTATAAGATGTATTTACATGCAGTGGAGGTAGTGCATGCAAATACACCTTGTGTTGTCCTCACACTATGCCCCTTCTTCTTCCTGCTCCTAGGCAGCCAGATAACCTTTGTTTCAACTTTAGATAACCAGATAGACTCAGTTCTTAATTTCCAAAACATTTATTAGGAGAATGAATAAACATTTGTTGACTCCATTTCATGACTTAAGAGTAACTGCAAAGATTCTTTGGAATTATCACAGCTGTAATGAGTTTTTCTTTTAGTTGAATTTATAATGAAATTGGAACTGAAACTAGTAGAAAGCAATGCTTTCCTCAGGGATTGTGAGAGAAATGAAGTGCTGCTAGCTTAGTTGAGCGCCTTTTTCAAACTGCAGAAGGCCTTCCTGACAAAAAACTGTCCCAGAATGCCTTGGGTATGAGGGACCAATTGTGAAGAGAGAAACATTCTGAGCAAGGAAATGAAAAAAACAGAAAATGTACTCTCAGGAAATTCAGAACAATCACATTGCAGCTCTAATTGACATATTAGAGCAGGGTTCCCAAAACATTTTAAACAAAGGGCTGCATGTGAGATTTCAAATCACTGAGAGGGCCAGGAACCATTGTCCCTTGGAGTCTGGCCCATTTAGTTATTTGAAATGCTGCAGAAGAGGGGAGGTAGGCAGCAGGGTTCCCACAAAGGTATGATAGCTTGAGTAAAAATGTTCCTAGAAAACTGGCAACTCTCCCACCTGCCACCCACCTTCTTCATCCTCTACATCTCTCACCTGGAGACGGGGAAGTGGTTGAATAGCAGGGAGATGCATTTATGGTATACTTTCTCCCACTCACACTACCTATACATTTTTGCTTTCTTCTTTCCTCCACCCTATCTCCTTACCCTCTGTTACACACATACACACACACACACACACACAGGTACTCGCATACTTGTACACACACAAATAGGCAATTACACACACAGGTTTTCAGGGTCCAGGCCTCTTCTTTGGCTGCCAGCAAGATGGGGTCTGCTGGTGACTACTGAGTCCTTCCACTCTCTTTGTCTATTAGCAGGATGGGGTCCGCCAATGGCCACCAGGTCTTCCAAGTCTCTTTGGCTGCCATGGGATAGGCCCCGCAGGAGCCTGCCCAGCCTCTCTTGCTCTTTGGCCATCAGCAAGAGGGGGTCCGCTGGCAGTCACTGGGGCCTCTTGTGCTCTTCAACTGCCATGGGATAAGCTTCATGATGGCCTGCCGGGTGGTGGCATGGATGTTAGCAAAAGTCACGTTGAAGTGAACGTGATCTCTTGCTGTTGCAAGATTTCCTGTCTAGCATTTCCTGCTTCCATTGCCGTGTGAGATTTTCTATCTGGCTGGCTGGAGTAGGGGACCCTGCCAACACTTGCTGGTTTTTCTGTCACCGCGCATGGTTGAAAAAAGAAATTTAATCCTTGCTCTGTGACTGATTCGGCTGCAGGCAGGGAAGTATTTGGCGGGCCGAGTAAAATTGATCTTTGGGCCAGATGTGACCTGTGGACTGTAATTTGGGGACTCCTGTATTAGAGCAAAGATTATGTATCCTACAGAGAAACAAAGTTAAACAATACAATCACAAGACAGAGGGTGGCAGTGCAACTAGAGAAAAAAAATATAAAATAGACTGTGTATATAGATTGCATTCATGAATATTCGATGTAGATATCTTGAAAACCTGACTGGCTTGTGGCACTTGAGGACCAGAGTTGCCTACTCTTATAGTAGATGATGGCAAATAAAAACCAAATTGGTCCATACAGTCTGCCCACTTGAGATTCTTCCACCTTAGGTAGATATACATATAAATTCCCATAAGCAGTCCAGCACCAGCTCTTATCTGACCTCTCAAACATTTTCCCACTACTGCCCTCCATATCTATCCCAAGCAAGCCCAAAATCCACTAAAACTGCTACCTTCTACCACCTTGGCTGATAAGTTATTTCAAGCATTCTCATCTTTAACTTTCATTCTTGCAAGACTAATATTTAATCCAATACCTAGGCCACTTCTACTTTTATCCATTGTCCTTCTATGTAGGCTACCCCAACCTTCTTGAAAGCCCAATTATGTTTTGAGTTCTAACAAGTGCTATACGCAGGTTACCCCTGTGCTTCTTTACTATCCTCTTTTTCACTAGTGATGTTCCGTGCTTATCCTATGGTTTTTTTGAGTCCCTTTACTGTTTTTTTCCCAGTACTTCTGGGAGTCCATCCCATGCATCCACCACCCTTTTTCTGAAGAAGTATTTTCTCATAGTGCTCCTCAGCTTAGCCCCTACTGGTCTCCCATCCATGTACTAGCCCTAGCTGGCTCTTGCTTAGCTGCATACTCATAGGACAGTTGACATAAATGCTGATCTCCAACCCCTGCTCTGAAAAGTTTACAATCCAAGGGCCTCATTTCCTAAGCATTTTTCCCATAGACACAGAATGGGAGAAAAGCTTTAGTAAATCAGGCCCTGAGTGGATACTTGTCACAATTAGTGTCAATGATAGAAGTGTGATTGGAAATCCAGTTTTTCTGGTTCTCAGTCCTTAATTCTAACCATTAGGCTACATACAATGTTGCAGAATTGAAAACAAGGTGGGACATATAATTTTATTAATCCCTGGATCTCTTCTTACTGAGCTATTAGAAAGCAGAATCTAGGAATGAAAGTATTTTGACATAATCATGACTCTCTTTGTTCAGTTCTTTGAATCAATGTACCCCAAGCTACCAGTGCCTGTAACAATAATTTTGTGCATTACAGTACATCTGCAGTAACAGAGTTTAGCTAATGCCACCCCTAAGCACTCTCAGTATCAGTGCCACCTGCTCTCCCTACCCTCCTCCTCACACACACACCCAGATCTCTGAACCCTTCCCTTCCATCTCTAACCCTCTCCCCTACTCCCAGATCTTATAGGCTTTACTCTAGTGACAATATCCTCAGACTACAGTAAGTGTGGAGGTTAAGTCATCCTGTGTTTACAGGTCCTGCACAATGCATGGAAGTCCTGAAGGGGCAGGGCCTATGAACTTAGTACCCACGTTCATTGCAGTCTGATAATACTATCACTGGATAAGAACCCAGTGGTGGTGGGAACTGAGAGGGAAAAGTCTGGAAGTCTGAGGTGAAATTGGCAGTTTGCAGGCCAGGGAAGAGAGGGACAGGAACTTACCAAAAATTTTCCACCATACACACAAGCCAAGTAGACCTGTAGTAAATCCAGGCCTGTATATCTGTAAAGAACTTTGGTTGAATGTACTTTCTGAGTGCAATATTCATTACTAATGACAATTACGGTAGTTTGGAGAGCACCAGATGAATAGTTAAGTGATAGATGGACTTAGGGATCCATTTGCATAGCAGATCCTATGAATATATTTACAATGCTAGACTACATTTTTTGTGTGAAGGAATCAAATGACTTAATAAAATATATTATTAAGTATATACTGTGGCAGACACTGCAATTGAAGCTAAATTTTTGGCTTCTACAGTTCAATTGGAGTTCCACTAGGTGGCAATGAGTACTTTTTGAAAACCACAATTATTTGATATAGTGAGAATTAAACATGAATGAATTATAAGAATCCTGTGGGCCTATAAAGTTATTAATTGAGCTTGATTGTCAAGCTGTGTTGTGCTGCCAATTTCGTATCAAGTGGCTCTTGCCAGCTCTGCTTCACTTAGTGAGTCACTACTTGTTTTCAAAAAATAATTTAACAAGGTGCTTTCCAGAGCCCCAAGACCCCCCTCCAACATATCACTTTTGACAAGTATTTATGAAAAACGTCAGAAGTGAGACCTGGATACATTTAGACTAGGTGCTAAATGGTGCACTTAATCACAAAAATCTATGTTGTGATCTATTTTTCAGCACATTATGGACAACAAACTCTACTCAGAGAGCGCTTAAGGAACTCAATGTATACTCATTGGAAAGCAGAAGAAAAAAAGAGAATATCATAGAATAAGTCCCATATTTAGCTGACTTCAGTAAAGTGGAAGGAGCTATTTTTTTTTACCAAAAGAAATTCAAGGATAGGGATCATAAGATGAAGCTGAAGAGAGGGAGGCTCAAAGGAAAGAAGCATAAATCCTTCTTTACTGAGCAGGAGGTGGATGTATGGAATAGCCTACCAGCAGAGGTGGGACAGCACTGAAGCATGCTTGGGATGCTTGTGTAATTTTAAGGTTTAAATTTAATTCTAAGTATATCTCTGTGTGCTGAGAACGTAATCAGCAGCAAAGAGTGGATGTGTTAGTTGGTGCATATATGTTGTATTTTTATGTTTTACACTTTTGTGAAGTTTTTTGTATAATTTTATTGTATGTATGTGTTTTACATGTTTTTATATTATGTATTTATATATGTATGTTATTGCGCTAAACATGGAGATTTCGCAGAATATAAGATGTTTAAATAAATAAATAATCGCTGCTGTTTGATTCTCATCCAACCCAATCACAAGTTCTGACTTTTAATCCAATGAAGAGGAATTTTTTTTAGACTAAGAGTCAATTAAGGTTTTACATCAATGTGTAATTAACCCTGATTTTAGTAATTCTCTGATTTTAGTTTTATTGCAGCTCTTTGCCAAGTTAACATAAAACACAATTAAATTTGATTAAGCATACCCACTCTTTAAGCAGTTTTAAATAACTTTAACAACTCAGCAACATTAAGATGCAGACAGAGGTCCAGTAGCATGATGGGAGTTATCCAGTCTTTTGCACTGGGTGTCACTGTTGACAAGAGGTTGTACAGTATGTGTGCATCCAGTTCAAAGCATTTCCGGCTCTCAGAAAATGAGTCCAATCTCTGGAGGCTAGAATGGCAGGACTGGAGGAGCTAAGGCAGAGAGGTATATTGAGGATATCTTCAGGGACATAGTAGAGTGGTCCCAACTCCAGCCTGGCAGGCCCTGTGCTGTTTTGGAGGAGCAAAATTACTTAGAAAGAAACCTCACCTTGGTGTGACAGGAAGTGATCTTGTATCTAGGATCTGCCTTCCAAGTGATGCCTTATCCTCTCACACCGAGGATATATCTCAAGGGGCATGTACCCAGGAGGCAAGAACTAGAACTTCTGCTGTAGTTGGCGATTTGATCACTAGGACTGTAGATAGCTGGGTGGCTGTTGGACATAAGGATCACTTGGTAACTTGCCTGCCTGGTGCAAAGGTAGCAGACTTTATGCATCACCGAGATAGGATTTTAGAGAGTGCTGGGGAGGAGCCAGCTGAGTGGTACATGTGAGTACCAACAATATAAGAAGATGCAGGAGGGAGGCTCTGGCGGCTAAATTTAGGATTTTAAAAAGGAAATTGAAATCCAGAATCTCTAGGGGTGATTCTCAGACATGCTCCCCGTTCCACACACAGGACCCCAAAGGCAGGCTGAACTCCAAAGTCTCAATGAATGGATGAGACGATGGTGCAGGGAAAAGGGTTTTAGATTTGTCAGCAACTGGGAAAGGAGGGAGCCTGTTCCAACAGACCAGGACACCAGGGTGGATCCCAGCTTTTGGTGCTATCATTTAAAAAGAAGATAGAACAGCTTTCTAACCAGATCATGGGGGGTAAACCATGATTCAGAGGGAGGTATCTACAAAGGATACTGGCCAAATAGGGAAGTTAGAATATCCCATTAGAGAGCCTGTAGACGGATTTTAATAAAGAGTACACAAATATAAATGACTCCAAACTGCCTATTTTATCTGCTAATAAACAGGTTATGGATACAAAAAAAAATACAAATAAAACATATACTTTAAAATGTCTGTATGCAAATTACAGAAGTTTGAGAAATATGATTGGAGAGTTAGAATATAAGGCACTTAATGAAGATATAGACATAATAGACATCTTGAGACCTGGTAGAAGTGAGGATTTAAGTTAGTTGTTAATTGTGGGGTAAGTTTCAAGGTTTTTAACAGAAGGAGGATAAAATATAAGTAGTACCTTGCTGGGTCACACCAAGGTCCATCGAGCCCAGCATGGGACATTGATACCAAAGTACAAATTATTATATTGACATAACAGGGCAGATTCAGTTGGTGGAGGGATGGCACTATGTAAGGGGGCAGCCCTTTCAGACTGGTCTGAGGTAGACAGTGAACCCTTTGGACCGATGCCGGAAAGAAAATGTCCAGTTTGCCAACAGACGTGCATCAGTCAACCAGCAGGCAACAAGCCACAATCCAGGCCAGAGATAAGCGAAGTCCAAACAGCAGGCAGGGGCTGAGGTAGGCAGCAGGCAAGGTGAGATCAGGAACAGACCGGCTCAGGACTAAAGGCAAGAATCTAAGATGCATGGGGACAAACCCTATTGCTCAGGCATCACCCAGTTGAATAAGCAAGCTTATATACAGGAAGAGTGATGGCATCATCAGGGCATGCCACAGGAAGTTCTGGATGCTGGGGCCATAAAGCCAGGAAGTGAAGAGAGTCTTGAGCAAAGCAGGAAGCAACCAATGAACTGATACCAGAGACTATGCCAGAACTCTCACAGGTAGCAGAACTCAATGCTGAATATACATCAAAACTTAGCTAGATAAGTTCTAAACGGCTCTTTTCGCGTGCGATAGCATGCAAATTAGGGGAAGGGGAGGAGTCGGGGTGGGGAGGGGGAGTCGGGGCGGGGAAGGGGTGGAGTCAGCGGTGTCTTCGCTGCCGGCGATAACGTTACCAAGGTTATCGTTGGCAGTAATGCTCCGAATAGCACCACCTTTCACAGTGACGCTATTCAGTGCAAAAGCTGACGGACAGCACACCGCGGGGGTGCAAAGGCTGTGGGCTTTCGCAGGCCCACCCCCCCGTACCCCATTTTCGCTGGATTCATCATTCAGCGATGAATGATGAATCCAGGCCTAAGTTACTTACACAGCCAGCTTTGAATGACTACCCCCTGAAAGTTCAAGCAGCAGCAGCAATTGCATACTATAGGAGCCAAGTCAGTGATGCCCAGGTAGCAGCACACCCAGACATTGTTCATTTCTTGAGAAAGGTTAACCAGATGTGTCCACCTTTTATGCCCGTGATCCTTCAGTGGGATCTCAGTCTAGTCTTAATATCTCTAGTGAAGCCATCCTTCAAACCAATAAAGTAGTCCTCCCTAAACAATCTGTCCCTAAACATCATCTTTCTAGTACCAATCTGATCACCAAAGCGCATCTCAGAAATGCAGGCTCTATCATGTAGAGACCCTTACTTGGTCTTCTCCCCAGACACAGAAACTTTTCGACCAGTCCCATCCTTTCTACCAAAGGTAGTATCAGGCTTTCATGTTAACCAATCTTTCTCTCTGCCAGCCTTCATGAATGAAGATGGCAAGGAGAAGGATGAGTGATTAGATGTACGCTGTATACTCTTGAAGTACCTAAAGGAAACTAATACCTTTAGGAAGTCAGACAAGATGTTTGTTCTGTTTGGCGGTCCCTGGAAAGGGGAAGCAATGTCCAAGTCACCATAGTCAGGTGAATCAGAGAGACAATTATTTCGACATACATACTCTCGGGCAAGCAGGCCCCAGCAGCCTGTGAGCCCATTCAACAAGAGCGCAAGCAGTATCATAAGCCGAAACATCCATATCCCCAGAGGAAATCTGCAAGGCCGCACATGGTTAACCCTGTACATCTTCACAAAGTTCTACAGGTTAGATGTGCAGGCCAGGTTAGACGAGGCCTTTGGAGCTGAAGTATTGAGGACAGCTTTTCTTATGTCCACCCTAGCAAGGGGAAGATTAGGTAGCTCCCATGTGTATTGACTGGTCTAGTAGGAAGATAAGGAAGCTTAAATTATACTTGCCTGATAATTTTCTTTCCTTGAGTTCTGCTAGACCAGTCAAGTTCCCTTTCAGGAAGACAAGGGTAATCAGAATAGGGGAATCTAGAATTATTATGTGAGGTAGTCCAATAGTGCTCTCCTCATTTTACCTATCTCTCCCTCTCCCTTGCCTTATCTCTTGTCTCACTTGGAGAGGTCTTTAGTTCCTTATAATAAAATTTACAAATTGGGATTGAAAGGATTTTTTCTGGTCACATTTCTTTGGCAGTATATTTCTGGGACCACCCCTTCTTTATAAGTCCAGTGTCCGTCAGCTGTGAAGAGTGAAAATCTTGTACTTTTGACTGGTCTAGCAGGACTGAAGGAAAGAAAATTATCAGGTAAGTATAATTTAACCATTAAACATTGTGGAGTAGATATTCAAAATACACATATAAGGGTCAAACAGGTATTACATTTCATAGACAATACATCATATACCTGTATATATATTTTCTACTGGCTCTACTTGACATCTCAGCAGCGTTCGACACAGTGAACCATTCAATCCTCATCAACCGACTTTCTGACATCGGCATCGCTGGCACCACCCTCAACTGGTTTAAATCCTTCCTCAATAATAGGATCTACAAGGTCAGAATAAATAATAACGAATCCCACCCCGTATCCTCCACTCACGGAGTACCCCAGGGTTCGTCTCTCTCCCCTACACTATTTAATATTTATCTGCTACCACTATGCCAGCTCCTACAAAGTCTCAACCTAACACACTTCATTTACGCCGACGACGTACAGATCTTGATCCTTATCACAGATTCAATCTCCAAAACCTTAAATTTCTGGAATAGCTGCCTTCAATCCATCAATCTTCTCCTCTCCAGCCTCAACCTTGTCCTAAACACTTCAAAAACGGAGATCCTCGTCATCACTCCGAATGACTCCAACCCTCTCGTCAGCAATACCATCATACCATCAGTAAACCATGTGAGAGACCTTGGAGCTACTCTAGACACCCGCATGAACTTCAAAAAGTTCATAAACAACACCACCAAAGAATGCTTCCACAAGCTACATGTTTTAAAACAACTCAGACCCCTCCTACACCATCATGATTACCGATCAGTCCTTCAGGCCTTACTGTTTTCAAAAATTGATTATTGCAACGCATTACTCTTAGGTCTTCCTGCCTCCACAACAAAACCATTACAGATGCTCCAAAATGCGGCAGCTAGGATC